>NC_135955.1:25081759-26281759 GCF_053455715.1 Rhinoraja longicauda
TCTCGCCATTTCGTATAGTCTGGCTTCAAATGGGGAAGTTGAACAATCAGTCAATGTAGTTAAACGCTCCAATGACACAAGTGCTTCAGGGATGTTGAAAACCCAGCATGAAGCATTACTTGACTGATTTCTTGCAGCAGTAGAGCCACTTCGCAAAGGACCACAGTGTGTCTAACTGTAGAGTTGATAGTGTAATTGAGAACACACTTGAGCCTAATTCAAACATACTTGGTGTCTAGAGTTGTGTAGGAGCAGCTGAGTTAAAAATATTGTTAAAACACTCATCAAAAAGATGGCAATTTCAAGCAAAACAAATTAATTCACATTCTTAGCCCAACCAACAAGTTGAGTCTACATCACGTGAGGGAGGAAGGAGTCAGAATTGCCATGTGCACAATCAAGGGATATTAGTTGAAATTGGTGACAACATCTATGCTCATCTTGGTGAAATGATCTTTGTGAGAGATAAATCAAATCTAAAGGGTGAACTAATTGATCCAGAAGTTGTATCTGATTTGGACCTAGTGCAAGTGAAGAACAGAATCCACACAAATTTTGGCAAAAAATAAATTTATTATGAATTCAAATCCAGAACCAAGCAGTCCAAAAGTTAATTCAACATCAAAATCTGTAAAGAAATTAGCTGGATTCCAAACGCTTATTAGTAAACTAGATTCAGCAATCCGATGGGACTATTCCCTCTATGACTCTTTGTCCATCTTCATTAAGATCCACTCACCCTCTTATGGCACCTACCTTTGTTTTTTTACTTCATCTCTTTCCACCATCTAGGAACAAAATACACCTTCCAGGCAAAGCAGCAATTTACTTATACCTCTTCCAAAGTGGCGTATCTATTCAGTGCTTACCATATGGACTCCTCTGTATTGGAGAAGCCCAATGAGGATGGATTGCACAGTTCTCTGCTAAGTCTTTAAAGGTGACCATTAGGTTCCAGTTGCCTGTTATATTAATTCTCTATCCTACTCCCATATTGCTATCTCTGCCTTTGGTCTCCAAAACTGTTCCAAAGAAAGCTCGAGGAATAACATTCCATTTTCCATTTTAGCACTTCGCAGCCCTCTGGATTGTTGAATCTCTTGCCTCTAGGGGCTATCAATTAATGTGGCAAATTACTCTTTGATATTCCATTAAATACTCTTCACTCTTGACACTTTTTAAAATTATGCTTTTGCACTAACATCTTGTTTTTATTTGCACATTCTTCTTTATTTTATAATTTGATTGGTAATTTATGTATAATGTGTTTTTATATGTCCGAGTCTATCTGCCTATGATGCTGCTGCAAGCAAGATTTTTCATGGTACCTGTAACCCACTGTACTTGTGCATATGACAATAAACTTGAACTTGAACTTGAAAAAGAAAACTCCATTAACATAGTATCTGTCACGGTGTCCAAAACTGCATTCCATCCAATGCAGTTCTTCGAAAGAGTGAATACTGTTGCAATGTAGGAAAATTAAAAGTTAAAAAAGAGACAAAGCCCCCATCCACAGAAATATGCTGAAGATCAGATATATTGTTTTAAATTATATTAGTAGGCAGATAAATATTGACCAAGGCACCAAGCTTTGTTCTTCAAAAGAATCATTTATATTCACCTGGGGGCTTAATTTAATGTTTTATCTGCAAGACAACCTATTTGACAATGCAGCAATCAGTACCCTGTTGGAGTATTAGCAGAAATATTTGTTCAGATGTTTCTGTCGTGACGTTTGATTCCGGAGATGACGTGTCGTGCATTGAGCCATCTTTTTTAGATAAGAATCCATTTTGCACAGGGCACAGAGAACTGGAAACTTCTACTTTTAAGTTTGAGGTGATTTACTTCATGGTAAGTATGAAAGATTTGCCACAGTGAATAAAGTGGCAGCATTGTAATGGTTATCATGTCAATGTTTCCTGCTCTGCACACAAATCAGCCAAATATATTATATTGTGTGCAGTCAACTGCTCAGAAAATGCATGCTTTCATACTTTTGGTTGATTTTCACATTGACATATATAATATTTTGGTTTTACAATACTTAATATTTGGTTTTGATGCCTGAGATTGGTTTTGATGAATGAGATTGGATTTCAGAAGAGTAGATTGACACACATTTGTTACTGTTTTTCACATTTACAGAATGTGATCCAGAGCAAATTTCTATCTTCTCTGAATCTATGGACATAGAGAATTTTAATTGCCGACAGTTTATTTAAAATGTTTAGCCGAGAAAAAAAAGATTAAAAATTGCACCAAAATTCTGAGGGATAAATCACAGACAATGTATAATTGCTGTATACAGCAATTTATCAGGCCATCCATTTATAACACTCTCAGCCAGTAACTTGTAGGCATCTATACAGAAAGAACAGATTTTTTTTATAGCAAGTAGTCACTGGTACAATATATATATATTTTTTGTAAATAAAATCTATCTAAATTTGAGAAAAAACAGAATATGTGACAAAAAATACAGCAAATCCTCCGATAAAAAGGAGGGTAATTTCCTCAGAAAATACAGTAATTGAAGGATGGTAGCTCACTAGTCAGTCAGGAAGGCTAATCCGTGAAGGTCGGAGAGAAGCAGCAGCCACAAAACAGCGGGAGCGAGTATTGGCTGAAAGTAGGTGAGTCAGAAGGGAAAGAAGATTTTAAAAGACCGCCAAAGGCCCAGGTTCGTGAAGAAAATAACTGCAGATGCTGGTACAAATCGAAGGTATCACAAAATACTGGAGTAACTCAGCAGGTCAGGCAGCATCTCAGGAGAGAAGGAATGGGTGACGTTACGAGTCGAGACCCTTCTTCAGTCTGAAGAAGGGTCTCGACCCATAACGTCACCGATTCCTTCTCTCCTGAGATGCTGCCTGACCTGCTGAGTTACTCCAGCATTTTGTGATACCTTCGAAAGGCCCAGGTTCGAGTAATTTACAGATTAGCCCTAAAGTAATTGATTAAGGGACAGATAAAGAAGTGCAGCTGCAGCGGAGCGGCCTTGTTGAGGATAAATGCCTTGGGAGGTGATTGGTAAGTTAGCTAATTAGTCAATTTAACAGCTAACATAAGCAAGGCTTGCTCCAGGGGAGCAGGGGAGAAGTGCCTTGTGAGAAAAGTGCGAGTCTGTGGCCAGGAGGCTGAGGGAGGAGACTACGCCAAAAGTTGGAGAGGGTGAGACGTTGTACAGAAATGACAGGTAAGCTGAGTCAGTGTGATGTTTACAGGATGTGGGAGGTCAGGGACACCGCTGGTGCCTCTGGTTGCTACAAATGTGGAAAGTGTGTCCGGGTTCAGCTCCTGAAGGACCGTGTTGGGGAACTGAAGAGCCAACTGGATGACCTCAGGATCATCTGAGAAAACGAGACATTCCTGGACAAGATCTTCAGTGAGATTGTTACACCGAAGGTACAGGAAGAGAGAAGGTGGGTGAATGTGAGGAAGGGAAGGAAGCTTGGAGTACAAGAGACGCCAGGGGTTGTACCTCTTGATAACAGGTTCACCCTCTTGGCAGCTTTTGGGACAGAAGACACTGCCAGTCTGAGCGGCGGACAAGTCTGCGAGGCAAAATGTGGCACTGAGGCAAAGCCGAAGAAACTGACATTAGGTAAAGCCGTGGTAGTAGGGGACTCCATCGTGAGAGGTACAGACAGGAGTTTCTGCGGCAACAAGCGGAATTCAAGGATGGTGTGTGGCCTCCCTGGTGCCAGGATCCAGGACGTCACGGACTGAGTGCAGAGCATCCTCAAGGGTGAAGGTGAGCAGCCGGAAGTGGTAATGCATGTCGGCACAAACGACATTGGGAAGTAGAGGAAAGATATTCTGCAGGGTGACTTTAGAGAGCACGGAAGAAGGCTGAAAAACAGGACCTCCAGGGTGGTTATCTCTGGTTTGCTTCCAGTTTCTCGTGCTGGTGAGGGCAGGAACAGGGAGATAGGGGATCTGAATGTGTTGCTGAGGAGTTAGTGCAGGGGGCAGAGATATAGATTGTTAGACCACTGGGATCTGTTTTGGGGTAAGGGTGAATTGTACAAAAGGGATGGGTTGCACCTCAGCAGGCAGGGGACCAGCATTCTGGCAGGCAGGTTTGCCACTGCTACACGGGTGGGTTTAAACTAAATAGTGGGGGGAGTGTGTCAAATGGGATAGACAAGGATGGAGTTAAAGGGAAAGAGGGTATAGGAAAAGTTAAGAAAGACCCCAGAATTAACGAGACAGAAAGCTCCCGAAGGGATAGGAGAGTAAGGCCAAGTGTAATAGGAATAGATGTGAAAGATGAGATGAGTAAAGGATTAAAAGTATTATATATGAATGCGCAAAGTATAAGAAGTAAAGTGGACAAGTTTGAGGCTCAGTTAGAGGGTGGTAGATATGACATTGTGGGGATTACAGAGACGTGGCTGCAGGACGATCGGGACTGGGAACTGAATATTCAGGGTTATACGTCCTATACAAAGGACAGGCAGGTGGGCAGAGGAGGTGGGGTAGCTCTGTTGATGAGGGATGGAATTCAGTCCCTTGCGAGGGGTGACTTTGTGACTGATGATGTAGAGTCACTGTGGATAGAGTTGAGGAATTGTAAAGGTAAGAAGACACTCATGGGAGTTATCTACAGACCCCCAAACAGTAGCCCGAATGTAGGGTGTAAGTTGTAGCAGGAGTTAAAACTGGCAATTAACCAAGGTAATGCCACTGTGGTTATGGGGGATTTCAATATGCAGGTAGAATGGGAAAATCCAGGTTGGTTCTGGACCCCAAGAAAGGGAGTTTGTAGTGCCTCCGAGATGGATTCTTAGAGCAGCTTATAATGGAGCCTACCAGAGAGAAGGCAATTCTGGATTTAGTGTTGTCCAATAAACCGGATTTAATAAGGGAACTCAAGGTAAAGGAACCTCTTGGAGGTAGTGACCAAAATATGATTAGTTTTAATCTGCAATTTGAGAGGGAGAAGGTTAAATCAAAAAAGTCAGTTGAACAAAGGGGACTATGGAGGCATGAGAGAGGAGCTGACCAAGGTCGACTGGAAAAAGATGCTAGCTGGAATGACTGTGGAACAGCAATGGCGGGAATTTCTGGGCGTAACCCAGAAGATGCAGGATCATTTCATTCCAAAGAGGAAGAAAGATTCTAAGGGGAGTAAGAGGCAACCGTGGCTGACAAGGAAAGTTAGGGATGGAATAAAAATAAAGAAAAGATGTATAACATAGCAAAGAGTAGCAGGAAGCCAGAGGATTGTGTAACTTTCAAAGGACAACAGAAGGTAACAAAAAGGGCAATATGGCCTGAAAAGATGAAGTACGAGGGGAAGCTGGCCAAGAATATAAAGAAGGACAGTAAATGCTTCTTTAGGTATGTGAAGAGAAAAGGATTAGTAAAGACAAATGTGGGTCCCTTGAAGACAGAAACGGGTGAAATTATTATGGGTAACAAGGAAATGGCAGAAGAGTTGAACAGGTACTTCAGATCAGTCTTCACTGAGGAAGACACAGTCAATCTCCCAGATGTACTAGAGGACAGAGGATCTAGGGAGACAGAGGAACTGAAAGAAATTTGCATTAGGAGAGAAATAGTATTGGGTAGACTGATGGGACTGAAGGCTGACAAATCCCCAGGGCCTGATAGTCTGCATCCCAGGGTACTCAAGGAGGTGGCTCTAGAAATCGTGGATGCATTGGGTATTATTTTCCAATGTTCAATAGATTCAGGATCAGTTCCTGTGGATTGGAGAGTAGCTTATGTTATCCCACTTTTCAAGAAAGGAGCAAGAGAGAAAATGGGGAATTATGGACCAGGTAGCCTGACATCAGTGGTGGGGAAGATAGAAACATAGAAACATAGAAAATAGGTGCAGGAGTAGGCCATTCGGCCCTTCGAGCCTGCACCGCCATTCAATATGATCATGGCTGATCATCCAACTCAGTATCCCATACCTGCCTTCTCTCCATACCCCCTGATCCCTTTAGCCACAAGGGCCACATATAACTCCTTCTTAAATATAGCCAATGAACTGGCCTCAACTACCTTCTGTGGCAGAGAATTCCACAGACTCACCACTCTCTGTGTGAAAAAAGCTGGAGTCAATTATTAAAGAGGTGATGGCAGTAAAATGATTGGTCCAAGTCAGCATGGATTTATGAAGGGGAAATCCTGCTTGACTAATCTTCTGGAATGTTTTGAGGATGTGACAAGTAAAATGGAGGGAGGAGAGCCAGTGAATGAATGGAGTGTATCTAGAGTTTCAGAAAGCCTTTGATAACTCAGGGAGGTTGGTGAGCAAAATTAGAGCATATGGTATTGGGGGTACGGTCTTGACATGGATATAGAATTGGTTGGCAGACAGGAAGCAAAGAGTAGGAATAAACATGTCCTTTTCAGAATGGCAGGCAGTGGCGAGTGGAGTGCCGCAAGGCTCGGTGTTGGGGCCACAACTATTTGCAATATATATTAATGATTTGAATGATGGAATTAGAAGTAACAATAGCAACTTTGCAGATGACACAAAGCTGGGTGGCAGTGTGAACTGCGGAGGATGTTAGGAGGTTGCAGGGCGACTTGGACAGGTTAAGTGAGTGGGCAGATGCAGTATAATGTAGATAAATGTGAGGTTACCCACTTTGGCAGCAAAAACAAGGAGGCAGATTATTATCTCAAAGGTGTCAAATTAGGTAATGGGGAAGTGCAACAAGACAAATGGCCTCCTCCTGCACATATTTTCTATGTTTACTTACAGCAATACAGTCAAGAAGGTTAATTGATTGACAGGGAAATTATGCAATCATCCACACACCTTTTAAAGGAAGGTGTTGAAACCATATGCCATATTTTTCTGTTCAGTTATGGGATGTGAATGTCAATGGTACTTATCACCAATCCTGGTTTACCTTGAGAAGATGGTGGTGAGTCCCCGTCCTGGTCTACCTTGAGAAGATAGTGGTGTGTCTCCTCTTGATCCATTGCAGTGAAGGTATTCACACAGTGTTGTTTGTTAGAGGCGTTGTCCCAGCAATGAAGGACCAGTGATATAATTCCTAATCCCACGGGAAGAAGGCACAGGAACCTGAAAACTGTGATGCCCAGGTTCAGAAACAGCTTCTTCCCTACAGCTATTCAGCTATTAAACAATACAACTTCAAATAAGCTCTGAACAATTTAGACTATTATTGCACTTGTTTTTCCTCGTTTATTATATTGTTTACTTACGCTGTTGTGCTGCTGCAAGTAAGAATTTCATTGTTCTATCTGGGACAAATGGCACTCTTGACTCTTGATTCTTGACTCTTGCTAATCAACGAGAATTGGCAGTCGTGATATTCCACTGCCACTACTGGGGTTTTTTCCCCTTCTATGATTCAGGGATGGAGATTTTGGAGAAGAAGCACTTGACAACCTTTTTGAATATGTGGACAAATGCCCAGCTCAGCTATAAAACGTAGGAACAATCCCTCACACGCGCACAATCCCTCACACGCACACACTCCCTCACACGCCCACACGCCCACATTCCCTCACACGAGCGCACTCCCTCACACGCACACACTCCCTCACACGCGCACACTCCCTCACACGAGCGCACACTCCCTCACACGCTCACACTCCCTCACACGCTCACACTCCCTCACACGCACACACACCCTCACACGCACACACTCCCTCACATGCACACACTCCCTCACACGCACACACTCCCTCACACGCACACACTCCCTCACACGCACACACTCCCTCACACGCCCACACTCCCTCACACGCACACACTCCCTCACACGCACACACTCCCTCACGAGCGCACACTCCCTCACACGCACACACCCTCACACGCCCACACTCCCTCACACGCACACACCCTCACACGCCCACACACGCACACTCCCTCACGAGTGCACTCCCTCACGAGCGCACACTCCCTCACACGCACACACTCCCTCACACGCACACACTCCCTCACGAGCGCACTCCCTCACACGCCCACACTCCCTCACACGCCCACACTCCCTCACACGAGCGCACTCCCTCACACGCACACACTCCCTCACACGCACACACTCCCTCACACGCGCGCACTCCCTCACGAGCGCACTCCCTCACGAGCGCACTCCCTCACGCGCGCACTCCCTCACACGAGCGCACTCCCTCACACGAGCGCACTCCCTCACACGCGCGCACTCCCTCACGAGCGCACTCCCTCACACGCCCGCACTCCCACACGAGCGCACTCCCTCACGCGCGCACTCCCTCACACGCACGCACTCCCTCACACGCACGCACTCCCTCACACGCGCGCACTCCCTCACACGCCCACACACTCCCTCACACGCCCACACTCCCTCACACGAGCGCACACACCCTCACACGCCCACACTCCCTCACACGAGCGCACTCCCTCACACGCGCGCACTCCCTCACACGAGCGCACACTCCCTCACACACACGCACTCCCTCACACGAGCGCACACTCCCTCACACGAGCGCACTCCCTCACACGCCCACACTCCCTCACACGCACACACTCCCTCACACGCCCACACTCCCTCACACGCACACACTCCCTCACACGCACACACTCCCTCACACGCCCGCACTCCCTCACACGCCCGCACTCCCTCACACGCACACACTCCCTCGCACGCACACACTCCCTCACACACACACACTCCCTCGCACACACACACTCCCTCACACGCACACACTCCCTCACGAGCGCACTCCCTCACACACACACACTCCCTCGCACACACACACTCCCTCACACACACAATCTCTCTCACACAAGCATACTCTCGCACGCACGCACGCGCACACACACACAGACACTCCCACACAGCATTGTATTCCAGACATAACCACTTGCTGTGTAAGAGGTTTTATTCGTATGTCATTTTACTTGTTTTATTCGTATGATGGAGGATGCAAAGGGGCCAATTAGCTACTGTTTTTGATATTTTCTGCTTCAAACCTGGACTAGTATGTATTGAGTTGATATGTGGAGAGTATTGTGTCATAGTCAGTTAGCCATGACTGACACCATACTCTCCACTTGTCTACTCAATACATACGTCCAGGTTTGAAGTGTATAATATCAAAAGCAGGAGCAGCTAATTGCAGGATCTAAATAGTTTGGGGATTATTTGGGGATTACCTGGAGTAAACTGCTTTTGCTGGAAAGGATGCACATAGTTGCCTTTCCCTCCATACCTAATTGAGAACCAGCATTGGTCCATTGGCTTGACAATGAGTAAAAGAGATACTGGGCAATGGGGGTATAGATTGTGGTGGTGTACTTTCCTGCTTCTTAAAGGCTCCTGCAGATGTTCTGTTGTGACTCAAACCAATGTTTGAGCTGCCAAATCTGACAGAGTTGTGGCATTACATGGTGTTTGTGTGAAGGCAGAACATGTCCTAACCAGATTGTGCAATAGTCACTCCATTATGTATCACCATGCACAGATACATCTGGAAACAAAGACAAAGGCAAGCAGGTTTACTGCATCCCTCATACTGGCACCTTTTGTCTTTCCTGCTTTAATAAAATAAGATGTAGGTGTCTTGTCAATTTGGCTCCACCATTAACCTCAGCATCACTTTGCTCCACTAATCCTATATTTCTTGAGGTACTTACTGTTGGAGACATTCAGTGTGGAAACAGACCAATTAGCCCACAGGATCCTTGGCGATCATCAAACACACATTTACACTGTTGTTACTCCAATTGCATTTTTATTATTTCCCCATTCCCAAATTTCTATCACTAACCTACACACCAAGAGACATTTAGTAGATGTTGCAATTGGAACATGCTATGAGGTTGCAGGGTGACTTGGACAGGTTGTGTGAGTGGGCGGATGCATGGCAAATGCAGTTTAATGCAGATAAGTGTGAGGTTATCCACTTTGGTGGTGGGAATAGGAAGGCAGATTATTATCTGAATGGTGTCAAGTTAGGAAAAGGGGACGTACAACGTGATCTGGGTGTCTTAGTGCATCAGTCACTGAAAGGAAGCATGCAGGTACAGCAGGCAGTGAAGAAAGCCAATGGAATGTTGGCCTTCATAACAAGAGGAGTTGAGTATAGGAGCAAAGAGGTCCTTCTGCAGTTGTACAGGGCCCTAGTGAGACCACACCTGGAGTACTGTGTGCAGTTTTGGTCTCCAAATTTAAGGAAGGATATTCTTGCTATTGAGGGCGTGCAGCGTAGGTTTACTAGGTTAATTCCCGGAATGGCGGGACTGTCATATGTTGAAAGACTGGAGCGACTAGGTTTGTATACACTGGAATTTAGAAGGATGAGAGGGGATCTTATCGAAACATATAAAATTATTAAGGGGTTGGACACGTTAGAGGCAGGAAACATGTTCCCAATGTTGGGGGAGTCCAGAACCAGGGGCCACAGTTTAAGAATAAGGGGTAGGCCATTTAGAACAGAGATGAGGAAAAACTTTTTTAGTCAGAGAGTTGTGAATCTGTGGAATTCTCTGCCTCAGAGGGCAGTGGAGGCCAATTCTCTGAATACATTCAAGAGAGAGCTAGATAGAGCTCTTAAGGATAGCGGAGTCAGGGGGTATGGGGAGAAGGCAGGAACGGGGTACTGATTGAGAATGATCAGCCATGATCACATTGAATGGCGGTGCTGGCTCGAAGGGCCGAATGGCCTTCTCCTGCACCTATTTTCTATTGTCTATTGTCTATTGTCTATTGAACCCTCTGTCCAGCCCAACGCAACACCTGCTGCATCCTTTCAGGTTTTCATTCAAGGGGCATACTTGGCACGAAAGGTGGCCCACCATTAATTCTTGGATTGGGTACCTTGTCCAAACCAGTGGGGACAGCAGAAGATGGGAATGCCACTGGGCCAATTTCATTCAATCCCAAGATCATTTGTAAGATGCATGGGCCCAACAGCAGGGAAAGACTCCTTTCCAGGACACATAATCTATGATCAGTTATGTATCTCCCTTTGAGAGGTGTGAACAAGACTCACCGATTGACTGATGTAACCCAGTTACCTTTATCAATTTACTCCCTGTACCTATCTTGTGCTCTTCTCTCTGACTGAACATTATAGGATATTCTGTGTTTTATTTGCTGTCTGTGGGTATCATAGGAAATAAATCTTCAGCCTGTATTGCCACTGAGCAGGCAAGGAATCTTTCCTGACATCACAGGAGGAAAATGTAATAATATTGACTGCGATGAGCGAGCCACAAAGGACAAAGAATAGTTATTCTCCCCTGTGATTATTCAAAGAACGGTGAATGACAAAAATGGAATAAAAGCCTAAATTATACTCATAAAATCTGGCAGGCTTCATCTCAATATAAGACTTGGCTTGTCATCTCATACAGGGAAATGGCACAGAATAGTTAATGGAGGAGAGTACAATAAAAGTGTCATTCTGCCATTGCATCAGTGCAGCATTTGTCTTTGTTAGAACAACTGAAAATCTATGCCATTTCCTTTTCTGGTGATGATTTTCTAACAGATGTGAGCATTGCTGGGAGGCCAACATTTAGACCCATCCCAAACTGATATTTTGACCTGTTGACAATGGTTGGGCAGTGATATATGTCCATGTAAGCTTGGTTTCATCTTGCAGGGGAACTTGCAGGTGAGACAATGCATTCCCATGCATTTGACTGTTCTCCATTTTCTAATTTGCCATTTGGCTCCATCATTAACCTCAGCATCACTTTGCTCTACTATTCAAACACTTTATTCAAACAGTCAACAAATTAAATCTACTGAATTCTTTTGAAAATAACACATGCCAGGGAAGACGTGACCTAAAAACAGAAACATCCAGATATTCTGGAAAAAACTCGAAGGTCACGAAAAACGACTGGTGCTTGGAAGATTATTCGATTGGATAAAAAACATTTATTTCTCTCAAGCGTTGCCTTCTAATTGAAAAAATCAGTTTTCATGGATGTAAATACAATTTGCCATTGCCCAATTAATACTAAAGAGCCAGGTTCTTTGTTTAAATGACTTTTATTATGGCCTACGTCAGAATATAATGAACATTCTAAAGAATTAGCATCCTAACTGCATTGAATTAGTGACAATTTTAATTATGGCTTTGATGAGAGTCTAGAAATTGCTTTAACAATAAAATGGAACGGTATAGAAAACCATAATAGTTTGCATTAATAAAGTGCCTATAGTGCCACAGAACATTTCCAAGGTGCTTTACAAAAGCAATGCCGAGCAGCAATTGATGTTGAAACAAAAAAAGAAACTAAGACAGTGAAAAGTTTCAAGATGTGTCTCAGGAAAGCAGGGAGCAGTAGACAGGCAGAAGGAATTCCAGAGCTTGGGATGCAAGCAACAGGAGCCTGGCCAGGACTGGTGGAGCAATGGATTTGATAGAGGTTTTTAAAATTTTGAGAGGGACAGACAGAGTTGACGTGGGTAGGCTTTTCCCTTTGAGAGTGGGGAAGATTCCAACAAGGGGACATAGCTTCAGAATTGAGGGACAAAAGTTTAGGGGTAACATGAGGGGTAACTTCTTTACTCAGAGGGTGGTGGCTGTATGGAATGGGCTTCCGGTGGAAGTGGTGGAGGCAGGCTCGATTTTATTATTTAAGAGTAAATTGGATAGGTATATGGATAGGAGGGGATTAGAGGGTTATGGTCTGAGTGCAGGTAGATAAGACTAGGTCAGAGAGAGTGGTCGGCGTGGACTGGTAGGGCCGAACGGGCCTGTTTCCGTGCTGTAGTTGTTATATGGTTATATGGTTATATGGATTTATAGCTTGTGGGAGAAATTAGAATTGAGGAAGTCCAGATATCTCAGGAGCTGGGGAAGGTGCATATGAAAGGCCACAGAAAGATTTCAAGTCATACCCAAGACTTTTTAAATCGAGGCATTACTGGACTAGGGGCTGAGGCAAGTTGTGATCCTCTGGCTGATGATAAATCGGTTATGTACTGCTTTTGGCTGAGTTCCATTCGGATTTTCTGCACATCTCTCAGGCCTCCGCCTGAACGAGCAACAAAAATATTGCATACTCTTTTCTGTGGTGAAATAGTCATAAACTTATAGTAACACAGCACAGCAACAGGCCCTTCAGCCCACCACATCCACACTACTGTTGCACTCTCCTATCCCTTTCACCCTCCTTAGGTCCATAGCCTTCTATGCCTTGGAGATTCAAGTGCTTCCCAAGATGAGCCTGAAAAGTTATGAATGTATCTGCCTCCACCACTACCTCCGGCAGTGTATTCTGGACTCCATTTACTCTCTGTGAGAGAAAGAAATCCCACTCAAATTGCCTTTAAACCTTGTACCTCTCATCTTAAATTTATATCCTCTTGTCTTAGACATCCCCACCATGGCAAAAAATCTTATTATGTACCCTAACCTATCCCCATCATATAATAATATAATAATAATATTCATTTATTGTCATTGCAACGAGTACAACGAAATTAAAAAACAGCCAATCCTGACGGTGCGTACAAACATATATGCAATAAATGCAAAAACAAATAAATACATAAATACAATTAAATTAAGTACAAGATTTTTTAACGGTGTTGCCTAGTGCACAGGTAGTGTTCAGTTCTCGTATGGCCCTGGGGTAAAAACTGTTCTTAAGTCTGTTTGTTCGGGATTTGATTGACCTGAAACGTCGACCAGAGGGCAGATGAACAAACAGACGGTGGCCGGGGTGGGATGGATCTTTTATTATTTTGCCTGCTCTACTGAGGCAGCGCAGGCTGAACAGGTGCTCCAGGGAGGGCAGTGAGCAGCCGATGATTTTCTGGGCCGTCGTGATGACCCTCTGAAGGGCCTTCCTGTCCTTTTCTGAGCAGCTGGCATACCATGTGGTTATACAGTATGCCAGCACACTCTCGATGGAGCAGCGATAGAAGGACAACATGAGCTTCTCCTGCAGGTTGGTTTTCCTGAGGATCCTCAGGAAGTGGAGTCTCTGCTGTGCCTTCTTTACTGTGGTGATGGTGTTGGTAGACCAGGTGAGATCCTCTGCGATGTGCGTACCCAGGAACCTGAAAGCTGGTACCCTTTCCACGCAGACCCCATTGATGTAGAGTGGGTCGTAATCTCCACTGGTTTTTCTAAAGTCAATTATAAGTTCCTTTGTTTTGGAGGAGTTCAGGACCAGATTGTTCACTGAACACCATGCTGCCAGCCTTTGGATTTCATCCCTATAGGCTGTCTCATCTCCTTCTGAGATAAGTCCAACCACAGTCGTGTCATCCGCGAACTTGATGATGGTGTTGGTGGGATGGGTGGGGGCGCAGTCGTGAGTGTAGAGGGAGTAAAGGATGGGGCTCAACACACAGCCCTGTGGTGAGCCGGTGCTCAGTGTAATGGTGGAGGAGAGGTGAGGGCCTATTTTGACTGTCTGGGGGCGGTTGGTCAGGAAGTCCTTGATCCATTTGCAGATGGTTAGGGAAAATCCAAGGTCGGAAAGTTTGGTGACCAGTCTGCTCGGGATGACCGTGTTAAAGGCAGAGCTGAAGTCGAGAAAGAGCATCCTCACATAGCTCCCCTGGTGTTCAAGGTGGGTCAGTGCAGTGTGAAGAGCAGTGTCGATGGCATCCCCTGTAGACCTATTTGCTCTGTAGGCAAACTGGTATGGGTCGAAGGTGGGTGGGAGGCTGGCTTTGATGTGCTGCAGGACCAGTCTCTCGAAGCACTTTGTGATGACCGGTGTGAGTGCTACCGGACGGTAGTCGTTAAGACCGCTGATGACAGGCTTTTTCGGCAGTGGGATGATTATGGCGGACTTCAGGCAGGGAGGGATGGTGGATTTTAAAAGGGACAGGTTGAAGATTTTTGTGAAGACCTCAGATAATTGGTCTGCACATTCCCTCAGCACTCTGCCCGTCACACCATCGGGGCCTGCAGCTTTCCTGGGATTCACTGCTCTGAGCACTCGCTTAACGTCATACTCCTGCACAGTGAAGGTGTTGCTCTCAGGTGCTGGAGAGGGTGTAATGTCTGCCACTGTAGCTTTCACCTCGAAACGAGCAAAGAAACAGTTAAGTTCCTCAGCCAACGAGGCGTCGCCGTCGGCAGTCGTGCGGTTGCTGGTCTTGTAATTGGTGATGTGCTGGATGCCTTGCCATACCCGCCGTGGGTCATTGTTGGAAAAGTGGTCCTCAATCTTCCTCTTGTAGGACGCTTTGGCATCCTTGATGCCTCTCTTCAGGTTGGTTCTAGCAGCACTGTATAGAGCTCTGTCACTAGACCTGAAGGCGGTGTTACGGTCCTTGAGGAGAGACCTGACATCCTTTGTCATCCAGGGTTTTTGATTGGGGTACAACCGGATGCGTTTGTCGACGGTGACATTGTCAACGCAGTTTTGGATGTAGCAAAGTACAGTTGATGTGTACTCCTCCAAGTCCTGATCCTCAAAAATATCCCAGTTGGTCCTTTCGAAGCAATCCTGCAGCTGCGAGGAAGCTCCTTCAGGCCATGTCTTCACAGTCTTTATGGTGACTGGAGCTTTCCTCCTGAGTGGGGTGTATGCTGGGGTTAGGAATATGGACAGGTGATCTGACTGCCCCAGGTGTGGTAGTGGTGCTGACCTGAACCCCTTCTTAATATTTGAGTAAACCTTGTCTAGTGTGTTTTTCCCCCTGGTAGCACATCTTATGTGTTGTTCAAGTTTCGGGAGAACTGACTTTAGGTCTGCATAGTTGAAGTCCCCGGCTATGATGTGGGCTGCTTCTGGATATGTGCTCTGTTGTGAGTTTATTGCACCTAGCAGGTAGCCTAAAGCTGTGCTAGCGTTAGCATTCGGTGGGATGTAGACTGCTGTTACTATAACCCCTGTAAATTCGCGAGGAAGGTAAAAAGGCCTGCATTTAACTGTTAGGGACTCCAGATCAGGAGAACAGTGGCTATCTATGGTTTGGATATTAGTGCACCAGCTGTTGTGCACATAAATGCATAACCCCCCCCCCCTTGCTCTTACCGGAGTCGATGTTTCTGTCCCAACGAAACGCTGTGCGCCCGGCTAGCTCAATGGCTCCGTCTGGGATAAGTGGATGAAGCCATGTCTCTGTTACTAAGAGAATGCAACAGTCCTCCACGAGTTTGTTTGCTGATATCTGTAGTTTAAGTTCGTCCATTTTGTTGATGATGGATCTGGCGTTGGTGAGGAACATGCTAGGTAGCGGTGGTTTGTGTGGCTGTCTCTTTAGCTTGGCAAGTATACCGGACCGGCATCCTCGCTTTTGCTTCCTGTTTCTCCTCCGTCTGCGACGCCTGTTCGCGCCGACAACTATCCACGGAGCGCCCGGTGTCCTGGCTATCTCTTCCGGTATATTTCGCGGGTGTGGAAATTCGCGCACAAGGTCCCGATTGCACTGGAATCCGATGATCAGAAGGTCCTTTCGGTTGTAGGTAGGATTTGCCTGATTTTCCTGGTTTGAATGACTAAATTTGACTAACAGACATAACACAGATAACACACATAAAACGCACCGAAAGGGAGAGCTGTGAGCCGCTGCGTCCGTGCGCCGCCGCCTCATTACTGCTGAATGAACCACACCAAACTCTGCAGCTACATCCCAGGCTACCTGACGGTATTGTAACCAGAAATCAGATGGTTCTAATACGGAGAATATTATTCCCACTGCGTCCTTTTATGAATTCCACGTATAATTGCTGGATGTGTACTCTGAGCCCAAGATAGTTCTGCCGAGTGGAATCGTCAATTCCCCAACAGCGTCTCAGTTAAAGTTAGTAACAGCAGATGGCCCAAGGTCGAAGATTGACGGAGCTGCTGATTAATCTAAAATGACTGCTGAGCTCAGAGCAACAACTATTTTGCTTAATTTTCCGAAGCAACCTCCGATCTCAGGTAGTTAGTGAATACAGATTAATATTGGACTCACACATGCATGAAAGATGTAAAGCAGAGAATAAATTATGGTTTATCAAAAAAATCAGTGAGATGTTATGCCACGCAGTTGACAAAGTCACAGAGACCTGTCACCTTGCTCACAACCTGCTGATTTGTATTTCAGGAAATGTCTCCGTTTGGGGGCTTCGTGGTGTTTTATTATTAGAACGAGAAGCTTTGAGGGAGTACTGTACTTTCGATGCAGTTCAGTGTAAATGAAAATCATTACAATGATAATATTTTATCCTGCTCAAGGACATATCCAATACACTCATGGTCCAGCAAATCCCTCAGGTATTACTATCGAGCCAGGAAATTACCCCTGGTTCAGTGAGGAACTCAGAAGGGCATGCTGGAAGCAGCACCGATGTACTTAACAATGAAGGGACTGCAATAGAGAAATCTGGTAACCCATCAGAAAAAGATAAGAATGCAGGGCAGCACAGCATCATTGCTGGTAGAGCTGTTGTCTCACAGTGCCATAGACCCGGGTTCCATCCTGTGTGTGGAGTTCTCCCCGTGACCATGTGGATTGCCTCCGGGTGCTCTGGTTTCCTCCCATATCCCAACGATGTACAGGCTTGTTGGTTAATTGACCTCTATAAATTGTGCCTATTGTGTAGGGAGTGGATGCAAAAGTGGGATAACATAGAACTAGTGTGAACGGGTGAATGATGGTCAGCATGTGCTCAGTGGGCCGAAGGGCCTATTTCCATGCTGTATCTTTCAATCAATTCAATTAATAAACAGAGATAAGCAATCCCACTGCCATTAAATCAGATCTGCAGTTTTGCCACTTCTAGTTGCAAAGGTGGTGGACAACTAAACTATTAAATGAAGGAGGATTCTTCAAGAACATCTTTCTTAGCCAGGATAGAGCCCAGTGTGCAAGGCTGACGTATTTGCAGCCATGTTCAGCCAGAAGAGCAAAGTGGATGATCCCAAGATCATCCTCCCAAGATCCCCATGGTCACAGAAACCAGTCAACAAACAATTTGATTCATTCCAAGTCAAGGCGAGTTTATTGTCATATGTACAAGTACAGTGAGGTATAGTTACAATAAAAACCTTGTTTGCAGCAGCATCACAGGCACATAGACTTAGACAAACACACAAAAACATAAATAACACATAAATTGCATAAGGTATCTAAGAAGGGCTGAGGGCTCTTCGCTGAGATACATCGAAAGCTGTGGGACTTCACAGACAACACTTCAGGTGTGCTACAAAAGACACACTCCATATTGACTATATCTGTTGTCAAGCTATTTTGATACAATTACAACATTGGCATGTGCCCAGACATATCTGAGTCTATTCCTTTCAAAAAGAGCAAGACTATTCCAGTCGGGGTAATTACTACCTCTTCTCAATCATCAAAGATAATTGACTGTGTTGTTGACAGTTCGATTAAATGGCACTTCCTGAATGATAACCTGGTTATTCATTTCCACATTTCACCAGGGCTACTTGATTCCATCACAACCTTAGTCCAAGCATGGACAAAGAGTTGACTTTCAAGGGCAAGGTGAGAGTTGCATTCAAGGTGCATTTGACACCAAGTGTCATTTGCTGAGGAGCTATGAATGGAATTGAACATTGTGCAATCATCATTGAATTTCCCCACTCCTGATTTTATGATGGAAGGAAGGTTATTGATTAAGTAATGATGATTGGGATTAAGACACTGCCTTGAGCATTTCCTGCAGTTATTTTGGACTGGTTTAATTGACCTCCAACAATCACATCAAGAAGCCCTGTGAAAACTGTAGTCAATGGGCACCACTCCTGTGCTTTAATCATATGTTGCATAAAGAATGACAGTTGTGGTCGTTGGATTGAAAGTTAATTAATCCAGCCCGGGAATAATTGCAGGAAATGCTCAGGGCAGTGTCCTGGTCCCAAACATCATTACTTCACCAATGACCTTTCTTCCATCAGAAGAAGGGACATTCATTCATGACTGCATAATTTTCAGTTCCACTCACAACTCCTCAGCAAAGGAAGCAGTACTGGTCAGCATAGACCAATACTTGGACAACATTCAGGCCTTCGTTTGATATGTGGAAAATGAAATCTAACACTTAAAATGTGCTACTGTTGCTTGCTCAACGTGTTCCAGCAGCATAACCCAAGCATCAACAAGACATCCTAAACCCTTAACCTCTACCATATATGGGAATAATAACAGACCAGATTGCCTTGCATTGTGATGCCTTCAGTAGCACTTGATCTTATTCCTGGCACTTTCCCCCTATAGGCAATGTGGTAATATCTTAACAAAGAACATAACAGCTCAGCAACAGGCCCTTCAGCCCCCAATGTCTGTGATACCAAGTTAAACTAATCTCCCCTGCTTGCACATGATCCATATCATTCCATCCCTGCATATTAATGTGCCATTCTAAAAGCCACTTAAATGCCACTACTGTACCTGCCTCCACCACCACCCCCGACTGTGCCAGGCACCCACAACTCTGTGTATAAAATCTTGCCCCGCACACCTCCTTTAAGCTTTTCCCCTCTCACAAAGCTGTGCCCCCTAATCTTGCACATTTCCAGCTTAGGAGAAAGGATTCAGACTATCTACCCTATCGATGCCTCGTCTAATTTTATGTATTTCTGTCAGATCTCCCCTCGGCCTCTGATGATCCAGGGAAAACTATCTAAGTTTGTCCAATCTGTACCTCTAGCCAATATCCTCTAATCCATTCCAATAAACCTTTTCTACACCCAAGCTGAATCCTTCACATCCTTCCGGTCATGAGCGAACCAGAACTACACACAGTACTCCAAATGTGCCCTAACCAAAGTCCTATAGAGCTGCAACATGACTTACTGACTCTTATATTCAATGCACAAATCGATAAAGGCAAATGTACCATATCCCTTCTTCGCCACTCTGGATATTAGTGTTACCATTTTCAGGGAGTTATGGACTTGGATCCCAAATTTCCTCTGTTGCTAAGAATCTGCTAAGAATCTTGCCATTAACTATATACTTCCCCCTTACATTAGACCTTCCAAAGTGTAACATCTCACTTGCTCAGATTGAATTGAATTGAATTGAATAAATTTTATTAGCGAAGTGTGTATACACCGATCAGCCAAAACAATATGACCACTGACAGGTGAAGTGAAGAACATTGATTATCTTGTTACAATGGCACCTGTCAAGGGGTGGGAAATAATAGGCATCAAGTGCACAGTCAGTTCTTGAAGTTGATGTGTTGGATACAGGAGAAATAGGCAGGAGTAAAGACCTGAGCAACTTTGACAAGGGCCAAATTGTTATGGCCAGACGACTGGGTCAGAGCATCTCTGAAATGGCAAGGCTTGTGGGGTGCTCCCAGTCGGCAGTGGTGAGTACCTACAGTTTGTCGATGGGGGAAAGGTTGCAGCCAACAACCTTCTCAGCTGATCGAACGATGCACTGCAGCCTCCGGATGTCATGCTTGGTGGCTGAGCCAAACCAGACCATGATGGAGAAGGTAAGGACAGACTCTATGATGACAGTATAAAACTGGACCATCATTACCTGCGGCTGATTGTGTTTTCTCAGCTGCCGCAGGAAGTACATCCTCTGTTGGGCCCTTTTTGACTGTGGAGTCAATGGTGGACTCCCATTTAAGCTCTCTGGAGATGATGGTTCCAAGGAACTTAAATGACTCCACAGATGAGACTGTGGTGTTGTTGATGGGGAGTGGGGGGAGGGGAGAAGGGGCTCTCCTAAAGTCTACTGTCAATTCCACTGTCTAAAGAGCATTGAGCTCCAGGTTGTTGCGATGGCACCAGGACGCCAGCTGTGTCACTTCCCGTCTGTAGGCAGATTCCTCCCCATCCTGGATCAGTCCAATCAGGGTTGTGTAATCCAAAAACTTAAAAAGCTTGACAGAGGAGTCTGTGGAGGTGCAGCCGTTGGTGTAGAGAGAGTAAAGTAGAGGGGAGAGTACACAGCCTTGCAGTGCTCCTATGCTGAGGGTCTGCGGGTCCGAGATGTGCTTTCCCAGCCTCACATGCTGCTTCCTGTCTGTCAGGAAGTTGATGATCCACTGACTGAGGGGTTCAGGCACAGTCAACTGGGAGAGTTTGGAGTGTAGTAGCTCTGGCACAATTGAGTTGAATGCAGAGCTAAAATCCACAAACAAAATCCTTGCATAGGTCCCCTTGCGGTCTAGGTGCTGGAGGATGAAGTGCAGGCCTCGGCTGACTGCGTCATCCACTGATCTATTGGCCCAGTATGCAAGCTGCAGGGGGTTTGTGATATTTTTCAGGTGGGCCAGCACGTCTTTCAAGGGTTTTCATGATTACAGAGGTCAGTGCGACAGGCCTGTAGACATTAAGACCAGTAATCCTTGGCCTTTTGGGTACAGGAATAATAGTGAAGATTTTGAAGCAGGCACGGACAGTACAGGTTTGCAGGGAATGGTTGAAAATGTTTGTGTAGACTATGTCAGTTGTTCGGCACAGAGTTTGAGGGTAGAAGGGGAAACATTGTCCGGTCCTGGAGATTTCCAGCTTTTCTGTCTCCTGAATAGCTTTTCCACCTCCTCAATTGCTATTGTTAGTGATGGAGAAGTGGCCAGACTGATGTTGGGCAGCAAGGAGGGGGTGGGTATTGGACGAGGGCCCAGTCTTTGCAGACTGGAGTCAGGCTGAAAGTGGGTGTGAAGTGGTGATTGGGGAGGACTGGGTGGGGAAGAGTCCAGTCTTTGCAGACTGGAGTCAGGCTGTGAGTAGTTGTGAAGTGGTGATTGGGGAGGAGTGGTTGGGGGAGGGAGGGAGGGAGGGAGGGAGGGGGTCCCAGGGTTATGTTTCTGTTTATCGAACCTGCAGTAGAACTTGTTCAGGTCGTTGGTCAGCCGAAGTTTGTCCAAGGGGGGGGGGGGGGTGATTTCCTCTTGTAGCTGGTGATTTCTTGCAAGCCCTTCCACACTTAGCTGAGAACTTGCTCCTCAACTTCTCAGAGTACATTTCCTTGGCAGCTCTGATTCCTCTTCTCAGCTTGTACTTGGCCTGCCTTTAGATGTCTGCATCCTCGCTTCTGTCGGCCTCATCTTTAGATTCTGAGTTCTGCTGTGAACCAGGGCTTGTCGTTGTTGAACCAGATCCAGGTCTTAGTGGGAATGCAACTGTCCTCGCAAAAGCTGACATAGGATGTCACAGTGTCTGCATATTCATTGAGTCTTGTGGTTGCTTCCCTGAACACATTCCAATCAGTGCAATCAAAGCAGGACTGGAGGTTTTCAATGTCCTCGCTTGTCCACTTTTTCATTGTTCTGACCACAGACCTAGCAGATTTTAGTTTCTGCCTGTAGGTCGGAATAAGGTGAACTAAACAATGATCAGAAAGACCCAGAGCCGCCCGGGGAACAGAGCGATATGCATTCCTGATTGTGGTATAACAATGATCGAGTGTTCTCTCCCCTCTGGTGGGGCAGGTAACGTGATGTCTGTATTTTGGAATCTCTCGGCTGAGGTTTGCCTTGCAAAAATTCCCCAAAACAATGACCATGGAGTCACTCATTACCTGGTCAGCGAGTTGCGTTTGCGCCTCACGTACGCAGGCTAGAGGGGGGGGGAGTAAACTCCAGCGAGAATAAAAGAGGTAAATTCCCTATGAGAATAAAAGGGTTTGCAATTTATAAAAAAATATTCCAGATGAGGAGAACAGAAGTTAGACAGTACGTGATGTTGCTGCACCAGCCCTGGTTTAGTATAGAAGTATATACCACCGCCTCTTGATTTTCCTGCTGCCTCTGCTCTGCCATTTCTCCGCTCATTCCTATGCCTGATTTATATCCTGCTGTATCTTCTCCAGAAACACTGTAGTGGTTGAAGAAGGCTGCTCACCAGCACCTTCTCAGGGGAAATTATTGATGAGCAATCAAAAGCTGGTCTTGCCAACATGGCCCTGATCCAGAAAATTGATTAAATAGGAAAAAGGGAGCTCCATTGCTGATCAACAGACAGTATCGAATTAGAACTGAAGTTAAGTGACATTAGACCTGTCCCAAGTCCAAACAGAGGACAACCTTTCCAATGGGTTTGCAAGAACACAGAGGCAGCCATCGTATATTAACTGCACAAGAAATAGAAGCATGGGAAGGGCATCCAGCCTTTAATCTTGCACAAAAAGATCTTATCTGTTTCTTTTGCTCCAGTTTCCTGCACTATTCCTTCATCCCTTCATCCTCTTTGCAACCACAGTGCCAGTGGCGAAATATCCTGACAAAAAGTTTTTCATTGTCCTGGGTAATAGAATGCATTTTTATACAGTTTATTGTTTTGTATTATAGGACTGAAATTACAGGTGATTGGTCCCAAATAAAATCTTAATTGATATATATGAAAACCGATATCTGTACTACATATTCTTCCAATTTTTCACAAAGTACGAAGTTTCCGAACACCCAAAAGTAATGTTGTTTTGTGCTCGGGGATGAACACATCTGTTTCGGCGTTTCCACTCTTCCTTTTAACGCTTTGATTTGTGCTTGGCCCTGGATTTCTGAGCCCTGCCAAGGCCTCACATCCCGGGCACTACATCCCAGGCATTGCTGCTGCAGGCAGTGCACGACCCACCAGGCATTTGACAACATGTCAGGCTATTTCAATAGGCGTCCTATAATTACAATATAGAAGGAGATCTTTCAGCACAAGCTCACAAAACAATTCCATTGACCACTCATTTTCTCTGTAGTCCATTTTCCCCAATTTTTCATGCTGTCCCCAGATGTCACCACCCACCTGAACACTAAGGGACAATTACAGTGGACAGTTGAGGTTGAAAGGGTCAGCAGCTTTAAGTTCCTCAGTGTGCACATCACTGAGGACCTTTCCTGGACACTGCACACGGACACAATAACAAAGCCAGCGGCTCTTTTTCCTGAGAAGACTGAGGAAGTTTGGCATGAACGCCAGCATCCTCACAAACCTCTACCATCGAGAGCCTGCTGACGGGCTGTATTACAGTCTGGTACTGGAACTGTTCTGCCCACAGCCACAAATCACTGCAGAGAGTGGTGAAGACGGCACAGCACATCACTGGCAACTGTCTCCCGGCCATTCAGGACATTTTCTACCGGTGATGCCTGCGGAAGGCACGCAGCATCATCAAGGACCACAGCCACCCAGCACGCAGGCTGTTCTTGTTACCGTCAGGCAGACGATACAGGAGTATGGCTGCGCGTTCCACCAGACTTAAGAACAGGTTCTACCATCAGGCCATCAGGCTTCTGAACTCATAAACACATTTCACATCATATATGTTGATTATTTTAATATTGTCTTTTTACCTTACTAATGTTATTTTAATCTTATTTATCATTGGAATATTACTGCTGAGGTGACCGGTTGTCTTGTCAAATACATTTCATTGTATCATTGACCCTGTGCCAACCTACATATGACAAATAAAAACTATTATAAAATTAATCTATCAACTATCTTTGGAATGAGGATGTAAACCAGGATATCCAGGAGAAACTCAAAACAGATGGCACTTGTGGTCAGTATTGAACCCAAGTCTCTGGAGCTGTGAGGCAGCAGCTCCACCACTCCATACCATAAAGCAGGATCAGTTAGAAAGGTTTATATGCTTACATCTCCAATATCCATCCACACCCCCACACCCCTGTTGATTGATGATTGATCCATTCATTCATTCACTCATTCATTCATTGATCGATTCAATGATTGATCAATCAGTTGATACATCAGGGACATAGGCACTTCAGCCCACCAAGTAAATACTGACCATCGATCACCCATTCACACTAGTTCTGAGTTATCTCACTTTCGCATTGGCTCCCTGCACACCAGGGGCAATTCACAGAGAGCAATTAAGGGAGAGCCAGTGGACTTTCAGAAAGCCTTTGATAAGGTCCCACATAGGAGATTAGTGTGCAAAATTAGAGCACATGGTTTTTGGTGGTAGGGTACTGACATGGATAGAAAATTGGTTGGCAGATAGGAAACAAAGAGTAGGGATTAATGGGTCCCTTTCAGAATGGCAGGCAGTGACTAGTGGGGTACCGCAAGGCTCGGTGCTGGGACCACAGCTATTTACAATATACATTAATGACTTAGATGAAAGGATTAAAAGTACCATTAGCAAATTTACAAATGACGCAAAGCTGGGTGGCAGTGTGAACTGTGAGGTGCATGCTATGAGGATGCAAGGTGACTTGGACAGGTTGGATGAGTGGGCAGTTGCCTGGCAGATGCAGTTTAATGTGGATAAATGTGAGGTTATCCACTCCGGTAGCAAGAACAGGAAGGCAGATTATTATCTGAATGGTGTCAAGTTAGGAAAAGGGGAAGTACAACGAGATCTGGGTGTCCTTGTTCATTAGTCACTGAAAGTAAGCATGCAGGTACGGCAAGCAGTGAAGAAATCTAATGGCATGTTGGCCTTCATGACAAGAGGAGTTGAGTATAGGAGAAAAGAGATTCTTCTGCAGTTGTATAGGTCTCTAGTGAGACCACACCGGGAGTATTGTGTGCAGTTTTGGTCCCTAAATTTGAGGAAGGACATCCTTGTTATTGAGGGAGTGCAGCGTAGGTTCACAGGAATAATTCCTGGGATGGCTGGACTGTCGCACGTTGAAAGAATGGAGCAACTGGGCTTGCATACACTGGAATTTAGAAGGATGAGAGTGGATCTTATTGAAACATATAAGATTAAGGGATTGGACACGCTAGAGGCAGGAAACATGTTCCCAATGTTGGGGGAGTCCAGAACCAGGGGTAGGCCATTTAGAACCGTGATGAGGAAAAACTTTTTCACCCAGAGAGTTGTGAATCTGTGGAATTCTCTGCCTCAGAAGGCAGTAGAGGCCAATTCTCTGGATGCTTTCAGGAGAGAGTTAGATAAAGATAGCGGAGTCAAGGGGTATGGGGCGAAGGCAGGAACGGGGTACTGATTGTGGATGATCAGCCATGATCACAATGAATGGCGGTGCTGGTGCGAAGGGCCGAATGGCCTACTCCTGCACCTATTGTCTATTCTCTATAAAAGGTTTTTCCTCATAGGATGAGAATGAGGTTTCTCCCAGATGAGAACTAGGTGAAAATTAGTGTCGTTCTATGGCTTATTGGGGTTTGGAACTCTTCTGCTTCCCTGAGGCCTTTGTTGAGCAACATGATCGACACTGCAATGTGATAAGGCAACGTTGATCCCTTGGACAAATGCCAGCGTGGCTTGGCTGATGTGCCATTGCAGTCACAAAGCAGAAGTAATGATCTTGTCAGTCAACCTGTCCCTCCAACTTCCTGCATGGACAGCAGCCTTCACATTTGGCAGCACATTCTGTTCTGCCTCAAAAGGTTTGACCCAGGCACTTCGGTTATCACTTACTAATATTGCATGCTTACTTAGAATTCCCAACACAGGACTATCTACAATCATTACTGGCATTGTGAAAATTTAAAAGACAAATATTGCAATAGGGAATGATTCAAATTTAGGTTTTCTCAGTATTTTGAAATGGAATGAAACCTGCAGCTGGTGCTTAGCTTCTTTGGCTGGTACCTTTCTTCAGACTAATTGTGGTATTGGGGTGTAGAAAGCTTGAAGAGAGGTGGAGCAGGACAAAGACTGTCAAGTGATAGGTGAGGGGAATTTTTGATAGGCAGATAGTTGGACAACGGCCAAAGATGATAAGGCAACATGTGTGAGATAAGGACAGAGACACGAATTGTGAAGCTGAAGAATGGAATATAGGGGGGGATGGAGGGTGAGGTAGAAGTAGGTAAATGGGTGCAAATCCAGGTGGGGCACAGGGAAGGAGAAGATTCTTCTGCGGGTGGAGGAGAAGAGGAAGCTGTTTGCAGGTTAGATACCTAAAATTGGAGAATTCAATGTGCCTGTTGTAAGATTGTAAGCTACCCAAGTGGACTATGAAATGCTGTTCCTCCAGTTTGCAAGTGGCCTCACTGTGGCAATGAAGGAGACCCAGGGCAGAAAGGTCAGAATAAGAATGGTAAGGGAAGTTAATAAGGCAGACCGACAGCAAGTATACAGTGAAATGGTTGCCAAGTCTGTGCTTGTTCTCACTTATGTAAAGAAGGTCACATCGATAACACCAAATCCAGTAATTAAGATTAGAGGAGGTACATGTGAACCTCTGTCTCGCCCAGAAGGACAGCTGGGGTCCCTGGATATATGTGAGGGAGGAGGCATAGGTACGTGTTACAATGTGTCTCATACTGACCTTTCTGTCCTGAACCTCCTTCATTGCAAAAGTGAGGCCACACACAAACTGGAGGAACAGTACCTCAGATTTCGCTTTGGTAGCTTACAAACTAATGGTATGAACACTGAATTCTACAATTTTATGTAACTAATCTACTAATAACTCCCCCCTTTTTTCCTCCTCTCTTCCCTGTGGCCCACCTGGATTCGCACCCATTTATCCCTTTCTCCTTCCACATATATTCCTTCACAATTCGCACCCTTCTCACACCTTTTGTCTTCTCATCTCTGGCCTTTTTCCAATGATCTGCCTAGCAAAACCCCCTCCTCACCTGTATTCATTTCCCAGGCTTTGTCCTTCCCCCCCCTCTCTTCCAATTTTCTTCCCCTGCACCACCACAATCAGGCTGAAGATGGATCCCTACCCAAAGCGTCACCTATCCATGTTCTCCAGAGATGTTACCTGACTTGCTGAGTTTCGCAGCAACTGGTTCAGTGATTTGTGTCTTATCCAAGATTGCCATCTGCATTCTTCCCAAAGTCATGCTTGATTATTGTGGTCCATTGAACTTGAGGCCTGGCTGCTGTATATGTGCATAAAGTGCTGAGAGGTGATTAAACCACCGGGGAGAGGATGTGTGTGCTCTGCCCCAGCTGTGCACTGAGTTTAATGGCAAACTGGGAGATCAGATGCAGCTGGCATCTAACTTGTTTCCAACTTCTGCATTGCAGTACACAGAATATCAAGAAATTGCACGCCCACGCTCTGCACTGTGCCAACTGCTTTGGAGCATTGCAATCCTTCCCAATATACAAGACTTATGATCATTGCTACCAGCGTATTCTCCCATCAATAATAAAATGTTCCCATGTTATGTATTTTACTTGCAGAAAGTCTGAAACCACTTGGTTCCATAACACCACTTCTGGTAACTGAAAGATATAATATCAGTTCTGGGATCCCTTTAGCATAATTAGGCTCAGCTTGGAGATATATGTGAAAGTTTTATAAAATGATGCTCATGGTTTTCACTTTGTTTTTAAGCTTCATCACCCATCCCAAGGCTTCCGATTTGGAACTGTGCGTGAAAGCAGTGCGGAGGATTATGTGAAGAGGATTTTTCCAGAGATTAATGAATATATGAGGCGGTATAATGTACCAGTGACACCAGATGGTGTGAAATGCTTGAAGTGAGTAGTTTGATTATTTGTGTATTATTAAACCCATTTGTGCCTCAGCTGCAACTCAATAAGTAGAACTGTATCATGCTGTATCAGATGATCTTCGCCAGAGACCTGACCTCAAGAGATAAGTTCACAGTGGAACCAAATTCAATGACTTCCAAATGTACTTGAAGTGCAACTTACGAGCTAAGGTGAGTGGGAATCATTAAGCAGCTCTTTCGAAGAGACGGCACAATAGAGTGATCAGAATGGGAACCCGCTGAACTGTTTCATTGTCTGTCTCAGTGGCTTTCTTTTCCATGAAGTGGATGTTGTGTTAGGTTGGGAATAGACAATAGGCAATAGGTGCAGGAGTAGGCCAGTCGGCCCTTCGAGCCAGCACCGCCATTCACCGTGATCATGGCTGATCATGCGCAATCAGTACCCCGTTCCTGCCCTCTCCCCATACCCCCTGACTCCGCTATCATTAAGAGCTCTATCTAGCGGCACGGTGGCGCAGCGGTAGAGTTGCTGCCTTACAGCGAATGCAGCGCCGGAGACTCAGGTTCGATCTTGACTACGGGTGCTGTCTGTATGGAGTTTGTACGTTCTCCCCGTGACCTGCGTGGGTTTTCTCCGAGATCTTCGGTTTCCTCCCACATTCCAAAGACGTACAGGTATGTAGGTTAATTGGCTGGGTAAATGTAAAAATTGTCCCTAGTGGGTGTAGGATAGTGTTAATGTGCGGGGATCACTGGGCGGCGCGGACTCTGTGGGCCAAAGGGCCTGTTTCCACGCTGTATCTCTAAATCTAAAAAAAAATCTAAAATCTAACTCTCTCTTGCAAGCATCCAGAGAATTGGCCTCCACTGCCTTCTGAGGCAAAGAATTCCACAGCTTCACAACTCTCCGAGTGAAAAAGTTTTTCCTCATCTCCGTTCTAAATGACCTACCCCTTATTCTTAAACTGTGGCACTGGTTCGGGACTCTCACAACATCGGGAACATGTTTCCTGCCTCTAGCGTGTCCAATCCCTTAATAATCTTATCTATTTCAATAAGATCCCATTTCATCCTAAATTCCAGAGTATACAAGCCCAGTCACTCCAGTCTTTCAATGTACGACAGTCCCGCCATTCCGGGAATTAACCTTGTGAACCCATGCTGCACTCCCTCAATAGCAAGAATGTCCTTGCTCAAGTTTGGAGACCAAAACTGCACACAATACCCCAGGTGTGGTCTCACTAGGGCTCTGTACAACTGCAGAAGGACCTCTTTGCTCCTATACTCAACTCCTCTTGTCATGTTAGGTTGGGGAAGAGCTGCCTTGTTTAAAGTTCTAATGTAGTGCGGAGTGATGGCACAAAGTTTGGGGGAAGGTTCCCTTTACATCATCAACAAGCCGAAGCCACACAGCTGGGGACAAATAGAGGCAGCTGAGGTTGTGGTGACATTCACTGTCATCTTTGTGTCACTCAGTCTTTGCTGCAACTTCAATGCGCAAACGAGAGCAATCCTTTGATACAAAGATATCTACCTGTATTCAGAGCTTATGGCTTTAAAGATCTTCTCTTGTTGCTGCGAGCATTGTTTCCCTCCTATTTAAAGGTCTTTTCCAGTTAACAACACACCCTTCCTTCCCTAACCAAAGGTGTAGGTCTATCCCCATAAGTTGTTCTGCCTTCGCTTTACTACAAGTAGGGTGGCACAGTGGTGTACATGTAGAGTTGCTGCCATACAGCGCCAGAGACCTGGGTTCTGGCCTGACTACAAGTGCTGTCTGTACAGTGTTTGTACGTTGTCATGTGACTGCGTGGGTTTTCTCCGGGTGCTCTGGATTCCTCCCAAACTCCAAAGACGTACAGGTTTGTAGGTTAATTGGCTTCTGTAAAATTGTTAATTGTCTCTAGTGTAAAGGATAGTGCTAGTGTACGGGCTGATCACTGGTCGGCGAGGATTCGGTGGGTCGAAGAGCCTGTTTCCACGATGTATCTCTAAAGTCTAAAGTCTAAAGTAGTCAGCGCCAAAACTCATTCTTCTAAAGTGAGATCTGACCACCATCTGGGTGTCCAGCAGCATCAGTAAATGGACAAAGCTATAAACTATACTTCTTTCTGGCAGGGCACCAAAATTTGTTCTAATGTTGGTCGTTATTTGATAGGACCATTAGACTTTTAATGGAACACTTTGAAAGACCATTGATTAAATACTTTAAGCTGCTCACCAATAAAGTAATGTTAATACACAGTATATAAGAATATAAGTTAATAATATCCCACGATTATCAGAGAGTTCAATGAGTAAACAAAGATTCTGTACCTTTAGAAATTGAATTATTTTTGTGGTTAATTTGTTGCAGTGATGGTTAATATTTCCACAGTTTGATTTTTTGCTGGAACTTTGCTTAGCCGATCTGAAAAGAACAAAAAATAGTGGCTAAAAGTAGTTGGTTTTCTTCAGATTAATGAGATATAAGTTTCTCAGAAAACTATACTCTTTGATTTCTATTTTTGTGAATAGTTTGAAGATAAGATCGAAAAAAAGATTAAGAAAAGAATCATATGCATTTATGCAATATTGTCACAACCTTAGGCAAAACAATGGCACGATAGGAGCTACAGATTGATTCATAGTGAATGGCACAGTGGCACAACAGTTGGTGTACTGCCTCACTGTTCCAGGGACATGAGCTCGATTCTGATGTAAAATGCTATCTATACTGAGATTGTACATTCTCTGCGTGACCACACAGGTTTCCTCCAAAATCCTCAAGATGTGCCAGTAAGTTAATTGTAAATTACTTCTTAGTGTGTTAATGGCAATGAGGAGTTGATGTGCATGTGGGAGAGAGATCATGGAGTGCAGGGAGTAATGAGGGGCAGAATGGAACCAGCAGGATTGTTCACTTGGCAAAGGTCTGTGGACTGGATGGACTGAATAACTTCTCAGGTGTTATAGGGGCATAGACCAGTATAACACAGGAACAGTGTAGGAAGGAACTGCAGATGTTGATTTAAACCGAAGATAGACACAAAATTCTGGAGTGACTCAGCCGGACAGGCAGCATCTCTGGAGAGAAGGAATGGGTGACGTTTCGGGTCGAGTCCCTTCTTCAGACTGAACAGGCCTTTCAGCCCACAATGTTTATGCTGAACATAGTCAAATAAAATAAAATGAAAAGTAATTATGATTATAATGTGGGAGAGCATACAACTGATTTGTGCAGGACAGGTTCCCACAAAAAGCAGTGGGATATTAACTGGGTTTTTTTGTGATGTTGATTGAGGAATCATTTTTGGGCTAGCTTTTCAAGTCAATGCCATAACCATATAACCATATAACCATATAACAACTACAGCATGGAAACAGGCCCGTTCGGCCCTACCAGTCCACGCCGACCACTCTCCCTGACCTTGTCTCATCTACCTGCACTCAGACCATAACCCTCTAATCCCCTCTTATCCATATAATCTCTTAAATAATAAAATCGAGCCTGCCTCCACCACTTCCACCGGAAGCCCATTCCATACAGCCACCACCCTCTGAGTAAAGAAGTTACCCCTCATGTTATCCCTAAACAATGCCATAGGATCCTTTACACCTGATTAAGATGGTGGACAGGATCAGGACTTAGCATCTCATCCAAAAGTTACTGCTTCTGATAGCTTAAGCCTTGTACCTTGTAGCCGAAATGGGATATGAACACCCGATTTTGTCATTCAGAAGAAAAAATCCTTCTATCGACATATAGCTGACAGGATTTGAATAATTTAATTGCAATTTGAATTCTCTAAAAAGAAATATTAATTATGTAATCAATATTTATTTTGATTAATAGTTTTGGTGAACAAGATGCAAGCACACCCGATGTTGTGATTGGGTCCCGCCAGTATTTCATAGCGTTAAGGTTTAATATAGATGGAACATGCTGCGCCTTTTCGACATTTTTCTGCGGCAGCGAACAGTTTTAAAGTAAATGATAGGGAACATTGACTCTTCATAAATTATTGTTCAATTTAAGTAGATTATATATTGATTAAAAAGGTGAAAATTCATTTTTGTGCAAGGAATGTTTTGAAAGAGGTGACTTTAAAAAAAAGTGATTGCTTGCTCTATAGATTCTGAAATAGTCTCAGCACATAAGGGAATAGCAAACCTGGCCCCACTATTGAAGGAGGGAAAATAGCAACCTACTGACCTGTTGCTTATCGTTAGTAGAACAGTGAACAATATTGCACAGGAACAGGCCCTTCAGCCGACTATGTCTCTACTGACCATGTCAAGTCAAGAGTGTTTTATTATTTAGTTTTGTTTAGAGATGCAGCACAGAAACAGGCCCTCTTGAGCCCACCGAATCTCTGCCATCCAGTGATCCCTGCACACTAGCACTATCTTACGCGCTAGGGACAATTTACATTTTAACCTAAGCCTGTTAACCTACAAACCTGTATGCTTTTGGAGTGTGGGAGGAAATAGGAGCAGATGTAGAAAATCCACGCAGTCACAGGGAGAATGTACAAAATCCTTACAGACAACACTTGTAGTCAGGATCAAACCTGGGTCTCTGGCACTGTAAGACAGCAACTACCACTGCACCATCGTGCCACCCCTGTCACATGTCTCGAGATTCTTACAAGCAGCAGCACAACAGATATGTAAACATAGTACTCTGCAAACACCATTATAGACAATGGTAAAGAAGTTTAGTATATAAAAAACATACAATAATATTGCAAAGACAAAAACAATGCCCCAAAGTCTATGTAGTTCAGAGTTTATTTGGAGATATTAGTATTTAATAACCTGATGGCTGTTGGGAGAATCTGCACTTAAACCTGGACGTAGCAGTTTTCAGGTTCCTATACCTTCTTCCCAAGATTGAAATGAGAGTATAGTCAGGGTGGTGAGGGTCTGTCTACGGCAAATGATATGTTGACCTTGCAAGAAGATTTGAATACAGGAGTATGAAAGACTTTCTGGTTGTATATTGCCGTAGTAAAACTGCATCTGAAGTGTTGTGCAACTTTCTGGGTAAAGTAAAGGGCCTGTCCCACTTAGGCGATTTTAAGGTGACTGCCGGCGACTAGGCTGTCGCCGAACGTTCACCGGGGTGTCGCGGGCATGATCGTGAGGAGTCTTCAAAGAATCGTAGCGGATCTCGGCGCGTCGCTGAAAAAATTTCCAGATAGAAATTTCTCGGCGACAGCTGGCTTGTCGCCAGGTATCGTTGCTTATTGTGGGCGCTGTCGCGTGCTGTCCCCAGGTTTGCTAGGTTGTCGCAGATGCATTTAGAAGCACGTAATATTAAATTAAGTAAAGGCATTTGAAGATACCATAAAATACTTGTGTTTAACCAATTTATTTACCGTCGGGACATTTGACAGGTAGATTGGAGGCGACAGTTTGACAGTCAGGTAAGCGTGGGAATTTCGCGATGTTTATGGCCATCAGCAATTACTTTTAAAGTAGGCTCCCAACCCAGATATGCAACCCAGAAACCAGATATGCATCTCCCGTACATTTTCAAAGAATGCCCACACTCCGCACAAAAATCCATTTAATCACATTTAAAATTAAATTTCTTAATACTGCTATTAGTAAACTGGAAGTCAATCCAGTTTATGCCTTGTTACCATGAAGCCTGGTTTTCAAGTAACCTGGGCAAGATGTTATATTTCAAAACTCTCAAGTAATTACAGACTTGTCAGTGATTTCAGCGAAAATTAGGACGCTGGAGAAGCATTGATAAGCGTGGGAATTTCGCGATGTTTCCGAAGACGGTGTAATCTCTTAGCCAGGTGCTAGTTTCACAAAAAAAGTAACTTGTATCGACCTGACTCGGCATTGTTGTGGTTATTGTCGTAGGGTAAAAGAAAATTTTGGCGATCTGCTATGACTTTGACAGTCGCCAGCAGTCACCTAAAAAATCGCCTAAGTGGGACAGGCCCTTAAGGATTTTGACTTTATTATATCAAAAAAGAAATGTAGCACAGATCCATGAGATTAATCCTATGGTTTATATGTTTGCCATATCGAGTGAGATTGAGTAACCTGGGATTTTCTGCTCTAGAGCTCACCAGACAGAGAAGAGATCTCATCAAAATGCACAACATTTTGAGAGAGCTGGTAAGGTTGGATGGAGGGAAGGTGTTTGCTCTGGCTGAGGAGGAGCTTTAGGAATGCATAACAAAAGTTATTTTCTCCAATGCTGGCACACCTTTTGGAATTTAACATCGTGGGTCTGTGGATTTTAACATCGTGGAGCCCGCGGTCCCTGGTTAGAGACCGATTTGGGAACTAAAAGCCACGGAGAGTTTCAACCCTCCCGACGAGGGAGCTTCAATCACTCCGACACGAGGGCTTCGGATCACCGGCTGTGGGAGCTTTGATGGCCCAGACTACGGATGGTTCGACAGCCCTGACTGTGGGTGAAAAAGAGGGAGAAGATTGGACTTTATTACCTTCCATCACAGTGAGGAATGTGGGGAACTGCTGTGGTGGATGTTTATGTTAAATTTTATTTTATGTGTCTTGTTGCTTTTCACTTAGTATGGCTGTGTGGTAACTCAAATTTCACCGTACCTTAATTGGTACATGTGACAATAAACAGACCTTGAGACCTTGAAACCGTGAAACCTTGAAACCTTGAATTCTCTACTGGTGGATCTGTGGAGGCTCAGTCATTGTGTTCGTTCAACACGCACGCTGATGGACTCGTGAATATTCAGGGAATCACAGGTTGTGGATAAAGTGCTGGAAAATGGAGCTGAGATAGAAGATCAGCCATGATCTTAATGTATGATAGACCCGGTTTGAAGGCCTGGAGGCCTATTTGATTTTTATTTGTTGAGTTCTGATCTTGGTCAATCAGATAATTGATAGATCTGATGCTATACATGAAAGAAGTCTAAAATCAATTGCCTCTCCTTGATACTCTGGCACTGATGCAAATCAACTGTTTATTCCTGTTAAGTAATTGCATTTTTCAAAGGCTTCAGTTGTAATGTTCTGAAAAGTCTATCAAAAATTATAGCAAGCTAAGGTGGATAGTTTTCTATTTATATGGCGTTCTGAAATTCTCAAGAGCACTAGGAACATAATGGTAGATGCAAAGTGACACTGCAATTGGTGCTGCTGCCTCACAGATCCAGTAATCCAGGTTTCATCCTGACCTTGGGTAGCTGTCTGTGTGGAGTTTGCACATTGAATGATTGGGTTTCCCCCTAGACATTGTGCTTTCCTCCCACATCCTGACGATGTGCTGGCAGGTTAACTGGTTGCTGTAAATTACCACTTATATTGGCTAAGTGTTAAAATAATCCAAAGATTGAAAATGGGCACGAAAGAGAGAAAAAAAGCAAGAAAGAGAGAAATGGGCATAAAAGAGAGGCACAGCTGGTAGCATTGCTGCACCACAGTTCCAGAGACCCAGGTTTGATCCTCACCTTGGGTGCTGTCTGTGTGGAGTTTGCACACTTTCTCTGTGACCGCATAGATTTCCTCTAGGTGCTCCAGTTCCTTCCCATATCCCAAGGACATGTGGGTTTATAGGTTCATTGGCCTCTGTAAATTATCCCTCGTATGTCAGAAGTGGGTGAGAAAGTGGGATAACATAGAACTAATGTGAACAGGTGATCAATGGTCAGTGTGGACTTGGGGGGACGAAGGTCTTGTTTCCACGCTGTATCTTTCAATCAGTCATAAGACAGGGAAATAAAGAGAAAGAGAATGGGACAATAGGATTGATTAGCTAGTAGCTAATCAATATAGACACAAAATGCTGGAGTAACTCAGCGGGGCAGGCAGGATCTCCGGAGAGAAGGAATGGGTGACGTTTTGGGTCAAGACCCTTCTTCTATGTTGGAATAAGAATGAGTTTTATGCTTCTAACCACCAATTTGACTTTTCAACCTAGGAATGATCCACAAAAACTGGATGCCTTCATAATGGACAAAGCACTGTTGGATTATGAAGTCTCCATTGATGCTGACTGCAAGCTTCTAACTGTTGGGAAACCCTTTGCTATTGAAGGTATGCACTGTCTTTTTAGATGAAATCCATGAATGATTGTAACTTCAATGTTGCTCAAGATGAATGAGAGGTGGAAACAAGGCATCAATTTGAAAATAATTTTAAAGTCTCCCAAGAAGCGATCAATTGAGTGTAATTTGTAATTGGTTTCTTGTAAAAACTAAAAGCAGGTATCTCGAATGTATTGAAAATTGAAGGCAGCCATGCATGCAATTTATTTACAACATGTTAGTTCTTGTGATTGTCATTTTCATAAATTCATGTGCCTGCTTTTAGTATCATGGAGTCATCAAGATAAGCCTTCAGCCCACCAAGTTTGCACTGACCATCAAGTATTTACAATATTTCTTTTTTTTTAGATTTAGATTTAGATTCTACAGCGCAGAAACAGGCCCTTTCGGCCCACCGAGTCCGCGCCGCCCAGCGATCCCCGCACATTAACACTATCCTACACACAACAGGGACAATTATTTTTTTATTTTATTTTTTTACATTTCACCCAGTTAATTAACCTACATACCTGTACGTCTTTGGAGTGTGGGAGGAAACCGAAGATCTCGGAGAAAACCCACGCAGGTCACGGGGAGAACGTACAAACTCCATACAGACGGCGCCCGTAGTCAGGATCGAATCTGAGTCTCCGGCACTGCATTCGCTGTAAGGCAGCAACTCTACCGCTGCGCCACCGTGCCGCACGATTTCTATCTTAACACATTTTTATTCTCCCCACATTTCTATTAACTCCCCCCTCACTAGATCCTACCACTTATCTAGACAGTGGAGCTAATTTACAGCGGCAAATTAACCTACCATCCGCATGGGTTTGGGTTGTGGGAAGAAACTGAGGCACTCGGAGGTCACAGGGAGAAGGTGCAAACCCCCACAGATGGCACCAGATGTCGGGATTGACCTTGGATCGCTAGACCTATGAGACTGCAGCTGTCCTGGCTGTGCCACTTAGCCACTCATTATAAGTACCTGTGCACATGTTTATAATGGAAGACCCATTCATAGGACAATGTCATATTATAATGGCATAATCATTAGCCTCAAGGAAGAGAGAGAATCAGACTACATTTCACCGTGCTAAAGCAATGTAGGACCAGAGCGACTGAGGAAATGTGCATAATTTTTTGCAAAACGCGTTGAGAGACCCAAAAGAGGTCCCAGGCTTGATAAGTACAAAAGCACTTTATAAGCACTTTTAAAATACTTGTTAATCCACACCAGACGTCCATTTAGGAATCTGTAAAGGTTCTAGAAATTAGATTTACTGGAATGATTCTGGAGTGAGGGATTTCAGCTCCAAAGTTTGAATGGAAAATGTGGGCTTATTCTTTGGAGCAAGGAATGTTATATTGGAATTCCTCTATCAGAGGAACGCAGAACATGATGAATATGGATAGGTAAATAGAGAAAATCTGATCATTAGCTGATCTTTTGAGGACCATGCAATAAAGTTTTTAAATGATGGGAAAATGGTATAGGGGAATGTGAATGAAAATATTTTTAAAGAGAGTGGTGATTATCAGGAACTCATTCCCAGTAAAGGTAGTGAAACCAGAGTCAGCCTAGGCTTTCAAAAGGAAATTGAAGGAGCACAAGCGAAAATAATTTGCAGGGTAAGTGGAGTGAATGTGATAATGGGCATCACTGTGTTGTTGCACAGGAAGCTAGCAGAGACTTGATGGACTGAATGCTCTCCTATTGCTGCAATTTAATGAAATCTATCCCTGCCTTTTTTGTTTATTTTTCCCCTTTTCTGTCCTGGCTCTTCCAATGGGTGATATAGCTTAAGATGTTGTTTCTGTACACCAAGGGGACAAGGAGGGTACGATCTAAATACTTTAAATGCCATGCCATGGCAACGAAAGTGTGAAAATCAATGATCTTTCAGACCAATATCTGGTGGCTGGAAAGAGAGGAGCCACAGAGGCCAGGTTCAATAGCTGCTGCCTCACACCGCCAGAGGCTGGATTCAATCCTGACCTCGGGTGCTGCCTGTGTGCAGTTTGTGCGTTCCCCTGTGACCACTGGGTTTTCTCGCGGTGCTCCGGTTTCCTCCCATATCCCATGGACATGCAGGATTTAAAAAGTTAATTGACCTCTGTAAAAGTTGCCCCTTGTGTGTAGGGAGTGGATGAGAAAGGGGATTAACATGGAATTACTGTAAACAGGTGATCAATTGTCAGTATGGGCTTAGTGAACCGAAGAGCCTGTTTCCTTGCTTGTATCTTTCAATCAGTCAAAACACAGGGAAATAACCCGAACTAAACCTGAATAATGTGTAGGAAGGAACTGCAGGTGCTGATTTAAAATGAAGATGGACACAAAAAGCTGGAGTAACTCAGCAGCACAGGCAGCATCTCTGGAGAACAGGAATAGGTGACGTTTTGAGTCAAGACCCTTCTTCAGACATCTGAAGATGGATCTCAACCCAAAATTTCACCTATTCCTTTTCTCCAGAGATGACCCACTGAGTTACTCCCACTTTATGTGTAAACCTGAATAATGAAGCTTGTGGACTATGCAACTAAGGTTCCTTCTGTCCACTCATAGTCTGAATTACTTGAAGCTTGCTGATGTGAACCTCCAAGGGGAAGAGGTTGTGAGCCAGTTTGTAACCCCTTGGATCTCTGAGAACTGAGCTTGTGTTTCCGCAGGCCTCGCCTTTGTTTATTTATGTTATATTTCCTAACGTAATCATCCTTTTATGGAAAATACGTGAACGCTCCTTAATCTGATTCAAAATTCTTTCTTCAGTCTACTTTAGACAGTTCTGGTTAATTGTAGCTGGAAAATGATTGACTGAGACATTCATTGTCACAAAGTTGACCTGCGTCCTAGTTTTTAATGGGTCATAGTTTAGAGTGCTTCGCCATTATTGTGACATGTGTTTGATTAATTTCATATATATTAAAAATTGAAGCTCCAAATGTTATGATTTAACTCTGGTAGACATGACTCAGCCAAGCATTGGATGATATCAAATGAATTAATTGCTAACCCTAGTTTCTCTCAAGCAAATGATGTACAAAACAAGGGAATCGTGAAAAACATAACCAGGTCTTTATCTTTAATGAAATTTTTGCTTTCAAACTTATGACACGAATAAAAATAATATTGTGGGCTGAAATGTAAATAATCTGGATATTTAATTAAAAATGAAATGGAGGCATGCAGTTTTTGAGTTATTCGCTTCATATAAAATTTGCCTGGTCCCAATTTTAATAATGTTCTAATGGTAAATGAGTAAATATGACACAGTCATCAGGTGTTCCTATCACGGTATAGGCAGCTCCTGAGTTCCAGCCCATAACATTGGATTTAGTGTTATGTAATGAACCTGACCTGATAAGGGGACTCGAGGTAAATGAGCCATTAGGAGGCAGTGACCACAATATGATAAGTTTTACTCTACAAATGGAGAGGGAGAAGGGAAAATCGGAGGTGTCAGTATTACAGTATAGCAAAGGGGATTACAGAGGCATGAGGCAGGAGTTGGCCAAAATTGATTGGAAGGAGGCCCTAGCAGGGAAGACTGTGGAACAGCAATGGCAGATATTCCTGGGAATAATGCAGAAGTTGCAGGATCAATTTATCCCAAAGAGGAGGAAAGATTCTAAGGGGAGTAAGAGGCACCCGTGGCTGACAAGGGAAGTCAAGGACAACATAAAAATAAAAGGGAAGAAGTATAACATAGCAAGGAAGAGTGGGAAGCCAGAGGATTGGGACTCTTTTAAAGAGCAACAGAAGATAGCTAAAAAGGCAATACGGGGAGAAAAGATGAGGTACGAGGGTAAACTAGCCAATAATATAAAGGAGGATAGTAAAAGCTTTTTTAGGTATGTGAAGAGGAAAAAAATAGTCAAGGCAAATGTGGGTCCCTTGAAGACAGAAGCAGGGGAATTTATTATGGGGAACAAGGAAATGGCAGAAGAGTTGAACCGGTACTTTGGATCTGTCTTCACTGAGGAGGATACAAACAATCTCCCAGATGTTCTAGTGGCCAGAGATCCTAGGGTGACAGAGGAACTGGAGGAAATCCACATTAGGCAGGAAAAAGTTTTGGGTAGACTAATGGGACTCAAGGCTGATAAATCCCCAGGGCCTGATGGTCTGCATCCCAGGGTGCTTAAGGAGGTGGCTCTAGAAATTGTGGACGCATTAGTAATTATTTTCCAATGTTCTATAGATTCCGGGTCAGTGGATTGGAGGGTAGCTAATGTTATCTCACTTTTCAAGAAAGGAGGGAGAGAGAAAACGGGAAATTATAGACCAGTTAGTTTGACATCAGTGGTGGGGAAGATGCTGGAGTCAATTATAAAAGAAGAAATTGCGGAGCATTTGGATCGCAGTAACAGGATCGTTCCGAGTCAGCATGGATTTACGAAGGGGAAATCGTGCTTGACTAATCTACTGGAATTTTTTGAGGATGTAACTAGGAAAATTGACAGGGGAGAGCCGGTGGATGTGGTGTACCTCGACTTTCAGAAAGCCTTCGACAAGGTCCCACATAGGAGATTGGTGGGCAAAATTAGAGCACATGGTATTGGAGGTAGGGTACTGACATGGATAGAAAGTTGATTGACAGACAGAAAGCAAAGAGTGGGGATAAATGGGTCCCTTTCAGAATGGCAGGCAGTGACTAGTGGGGTACCGCAAGGCTTGGTGTTGGGACCGCAGCTATTTACAATATACATCAATGACTTGGATGAAGGGATTAAAAGTACCATTAGCAAATTTGCCGATGACACAAAGCTAGGTGGCAGTGTGAACTGTGAGGAAGATGCTATGAGGTTGCAGGGTGACTTGGACAGGTTGTGTGAGTGGGCGGATGCATGGCAGATGCAGTTTAATGTGGATAAGTGTGAGGTTATCCACTTTGGGGGTAAGAATAGGAAGGCAGATTATTATTTGAATGGTGTCAAGTTAGGAAAAGGGGACGTACAACGTGATCTGGGTGTCTTAGTGCATCAGTCACTGAAAGGAAGCATGCAGGTACAGCAGGCAGTGAAGAAAGCCAATGGAATGTTGGCATTCATAACAAGAGGAGTTGAGTATAGGAGCAAAGAGGTCCTTCTGCAGTTGTACAGGGCCCTAGTGAGACCGCACCTGGAGTACTGTGTGCAGTTTTGGTCTCCAAATTTGAGGAAGGATATTCTTGCTCTTGAGGGCGTGCAGCGTAGGTTTACTAGGTTAATTCCCGGAATGGCGGGACTGTCCTATGTTGAAAGACTGGAGCGACTAGGTTTGTATACCCTGGAATTTAGAAGGATGAGAGGGGATCTTATCGAAACGTATAAGATTATTAAGGGGTTGGACATGTTAGAGGCAGGAAACATGTTCCCAATGTTGGGGGAGTCCAGAACCAGGGGCCACAGTTTAAGAATAAGGGGTAGGCCATTTAGAACAGAGATGAGGAAAAACTTTTTTAGTCAGAGAGTTGCGAATCTGTGGAATTCTCTGCCTCAGAGGGCAGTGGAGGCCAATTCTCTGAATACATTCAAGAGAGAGCTAGATAGAGCTCTTAAGGATAGCGGAGTCCGGGGGTAAGGGGAGAAAGCAGGAACGGGGTACTGATTGAGAATGATCAGTCATGATCACATTGAATGGCGGTGCTGGCTCGAAGAGCCGAATGGCCTACTCCTGCACCTATTGTCTATTGTCTATTGTCTATTGACATTGATTTATCAAAACAAGTTTAAAATGGCTGTACAGGTAGATTAGTTGAAAATGCATAAATGGGAAGAAGAGGAATCACATGTCCACTCACAAGTGATTTGAAAGCTTCGTGAATGTAAAATAAGGCCTTCAATATTGTACTACCTGTTGGATCTTTTCTCTTCAAGGCACTGGCTTTGGTTTGTGTACCAAGAGGGGTGGAAGCAAAACAATATCACCCTTTGCAATTGTACCTACAGTGTGACATCCAGCTGAGCCTGATCTTGTTCTCACCCACCGCCTAAGACTATCACATCAGGGCAGGAGGAACCTGAGTTGGTTTCACCTCCCTTTCCCTGAATACATTTTTTGATAGCATGATGATGCAGCTGAAGGAATATGAGATGTGTCAAATAGGCAGTTGGCAGCAATTGAAGTCTTCAGAAGCTGATGTATTTGGAAAGAGAATTCTAAAATCACTGCACCATGCCAGATAGTGCCAAATTATTCCCCTTACTCCCGTAACATGGGGAAAAGGTTACACAGAAGCAATCCAGTTTATGATTGTTTCCAGAATCAATCTGAATTACAGCCGTGGTTCCTCATTGATATCAACAGATTGCACCATTTAGTGATAATATTTACTGACTACTTTACTAACACATTCTCCAAAGCCAAAAGCTCCATAACTTGCATTAATATATTTTACATGGATCATTGGTCAAAAGGGTCAATTATGCCACCATCCGTTAAATTCAGAAAGATGAAAATAAGAGTCATAAATGGAATTAAATTGCCGTGTGCATTTCACAGCCTTTATATACAAGAAGGCTCCCTGATGTGACTTCATATTTTTATAGATTGCAGTAATGTACATTATTGAAGGCGGCTGTTCAGCCCATGGCCTGCACGTCATGCAAAAAAAGGAATAATCCCACTCTGTAGATTACAGCACGTCAGGTACATTCATAAATCACATAGAGTTCTGTTTCCACCATCATTTCAGGCTTAACCACCACAGTGAAAAGAAATGACTAAAACTCCCCTCTAATCCTGTTAATTTAAATCTGTATCTACCAGTTTATTGACTTTTGTATTAACAGCTCTTCCTACTCACTTTCATCTCTTCTCTTCTGTAACTGAGAAAACAATCACAACCATGTCAATCCTTCCTCATAAACTAGACCCTAAAATGACATCCTTTTAAACCTCTTCTGAGCCTTCAAACATGTCATTTTTTTAAATGTGCACTGTATTGCAATTAGGAACCAAATACAGGTATTTATTTTAATTTATTTATTCATTAGTTGGGACTTGGGCTAAACCGACAATTGATTGATTGAAAGGTACAACATGGAAACAGGCCCTTCATCCCACTAAATATATTCTGACTATCAATCACCCGTTGACATTAGATTCATGTTATCCCACTATTGCATCCATCCTCTTCACACACTAGGAGCAATCTTACAGAGGCCAATCAGCCTACAAACCCACACCTCTTTGGATTGGGAAGCAAACCCAGAAGAAACCCACACAGACACAAGGAGAACGTGGAAGCTCCACACAGATAGCATCTGAGATCAGGATCAAACCCTGTTCTCTGGGGCTGAGGCCATGGCAGCACTTCTTATCTACTCCTTATTGCCCTTGAATGGAGTGGATTGCTAGGTTATCGAAGAGGACAATTAAGTGCTAACCACATGGTCCAGGGCTGAGTCACATGCATTGTATATGGGCAGCTAACTACCTCCACGATAGAGCATCAGTCAATCAGATAGATTTTAATATCGCTCTGATGATGCCATGGTAATTTTTATGCTTTATTAAAATCCACATGTCATAATGGGATATGACTGCAGGTATCTGGATATTTGGTCCAGCCTTCTAGGTTATTAGTCAAGTAATTTAGACTAACAGACCTTCTTTTTCATTCTGGACCTCAGCCAAACAGAAGTAGGCATCCCTTGTGTGTTCTTAATCATCTATTCCACCTACATTCTATTTTCAGGAATATCTCATCTCAGTATAAGATAATAATTGGAAATTGCGATAGCCCTACTCCCGTGGTTAAGTGAACCATTGGATTGCCTAAGTATAATTGCTGCTATGTAATTACTCAGAGTTATCACAAATTCTCAGATCTATTGAAATAACAATTCTCTTAGGCATCATTACAGATTTAGTTTAGTAATGTATTTTAGCAATTCACTTGCAGCACCAGAAATCATATAGCAAACTAATTTTCCTGCTTTCCTTGGTGATTCTTATTTCTAGGCTATGGAATTGGCCTTTTGCAGAATTCTCCATTGACACCAAACATTTCGGAATTAATTGGCCAATACAAGTCTAATGGGTTTATGGACGTATTGCATGACAAATGGTATAAAGTGGTACCATGCGGTAAAAGAAGCTTCACAGTGACTGAGGTAAGTAGTATTTTCAAGATTAAAAGCTGCATTTGTATTCAAGAAGCATTATTAATTATTTACGAATGGGTTGTTCCTATCAGTATACCTGTGGCAGTCACAATCTTTTGTTTTTCATCTGTTTTGAACCTCTATTTTGATTGGAAATGGCTGGGGTTCCCTTTCCATTGTTCATCCAAGAGTTATGGATCTTGCATGCCAGGTCAAGTGTTATTGCCTTTGAGCCTGGTGATTAACCCTTTCAGAGGATGGTTAAGAGTTGATCATTAAGCTGTTGCAATGGAGTTATTTTGGGGCCAGACTGGCCGAGGATAAAACTTGGTGATAGCAGGGCTCATGAAGAGAATGGAGAGAGATCTCACGGGCATTGACAGACCAAGTGAGTGGGTAAGAACATGGCGGATTGTGTATCATTTGGAAAAGTGTGATCATCCAATTTAAGAGAAAAAACAGAAAAACAGTTATTTCTTAAAGGGAGAGATATTGTAAGTCTTATATTAGTGTTCTGAAAGAAAGGTATGTCCTTGTATATTAATAGTTATGGATAAGAAAGTCGATATGTTGGTTCATTGACCTATTATGAAGGCATATGGTATGCTGATCGTTATTGCAAGTGGGCAAATGTATAAGTTCATAAATTCATGTTCTTAAGTGATAGGAGTAGAACTAAGCCATTCGGTCCATCAAGTCTTCTCTGCCACTCAATTATAGCTGATCTATCTTTCCCTCTCAACCCCATTGTCCTGCCTTTCCCCCCATATCCTGGATGCCCGTACTAATCAAAAATCAAGCAATCCCTGCCTTAAAAATATCCATTGACTTGGCCTCCACAGCCTGAGAAGAGACATAACTTTGTCAATGCTATAAAATTACACTGTGGTTGCTGTTTTTTTCCAAAGATAGACTCAAAGTGCTGGAGTAACTCAGCAGGCCAGGCAGCAATTCTGGAGAAGATGGATAGGTGATGATTTGGGTGGACCGTTCTTCAGACTGATTAAAGGGGGGAAGGAACTGGAAGCAAGAAAAGACCAGGACAAATCAGATTTCATCGCCCAGGAATAGTGACTATTGGAATTTTTTACTCTACAGGGTGTGAAGGCTCGGTCGCTGATTACATTGAAGGCAGAGATCAGTAGATTTTTAGATATTGAGGGAATCAAGACCAAAAGGTGCTGAGGTGAAATATCAGCCGTCTCTGTGAATGGTGGAGCAGATACGAGGGGTGGGATTGCCTCCTCTTGCTTCTATCTCGGGCATTTTTATGACATTAGATTTCCTTCCCTAAAGTACGTTTTCTCCAGCAGAATCAACCTTCAGTGATAATTCCTCCTGACCAGGGTGCTCCGTTACATCCTGCCTGACAGACTTGAGCATTTATCCACAACAGTTTCAAGATTTCACGATCAATTTATTGTCACATGTACCAATTAAGGTACAGTAAAATTTGAGTTGCCATACAGCCATACTAAGTGAAAAGCAACAAGACGCACAGCCACATAAAATAAAATTTAACATAAACATCCACCACAGTGGATTCCACATTCCTCACTGTGATGGAAGGTAATAAAGTTCAATCAGCTTCCTCTTTGTTCACCTTCGGTCGGGGCTGTTGAACCATCCACAGTCGCCGCAGCCGACGGTCCGAAACCCAAGGCGTCGGGATGATCAAAACCCCCACGTCGGGACGGTTGAAAAACTCTCCGCGGCATGGAGCTCCTGAGTTGGCCTCTTCTTAACAGAGGAGAAGAGGCTATTGACTTAGACCTTCGATCCTCGGGCTTCACGATGTTAGAGTCCACAGGCCCCGCGGTTGGAGCTCTCCACAGTCGATCCTCGGCAAAGGATCGCAAGTTCCGCGATGTTAAAGTCCGCGCCACGCCCGCCGCATGATGCACCGGGCCGGTCTCCAGGAAAGGCCGCCAACTCCTCGATATTAGGCCGCTGAGCGGACAGAGATAGGATATGGAAAAAAATCGCATCTCCGTCGAGGTAAGAGATTGAAAAATCGTTTCCCCCAACTCCCCACCCCCCACCCCCCACCCCCCACATAAAACAAACCAAGGAACACTAGGACAGACAGACTGCTGGCGAGGCAATCAGTGCTGGTGGCGCCACCCGGAGTTTGAAATAATGTTACTAACTATCAGTTGCTTGCTTATGTTTGCTAAAAGTAACTTGTTGATGCTATAAATGTGACTAACACTGCTAAACAACCTGAAAATACTAATCTCACAAGTGTAGAGCCTTGTTGGCTCAGATGAGATTTAAAAATATTTGTTAAGTTGATTTTTTGCTTATTTTCATTAACTCTTCTTTAATCTCAGCTGTTTTTCTTTCCTGTATATGATCCAAATATAATTTAGATTTGATGGTACTTTTTTCCTGGATTGAGAAGAGAGCCCTCATGTTAGCTTGGATTCCTCTGCATTGCCCCAGCTATTTTCATTTCCTGAAAAGTACAGTGGAATCTCAAAATCCCCATATTTACTTCGGGCTAAAAACAGCTATATACCAGGAATGCATTAATCCTCAATACTTCTCACCATTCTTACTTCAGCAACTGTCAAATTGATTGAGTTGTGAATAAAGAATGAAGAATGAAGGAGCATTGAACCAGTGCAGCAACATCTCATCTACTTAGACCTTTGATCACCACCTATAACAGTTTTAGTGATACAACACTGAAACAGGCCCTTTGGCTCACCGAGCCCGCACCGCTCATTGATCATCCGTACACTAGTTCTATCCTGCAAGCTGGGGGCAATTTTTATTACAGAAGCCAACCTACTAACCTGCATATCTTTAGCATGTGGGAGGAAACCGGAGCACCTCGAGAAAACCCACGCGGTCACAGGAAGAACGTGTAAACTCCGCACAGATATCACCCGAGGTTAAGATCAAACCCGAGTCTCTGGTGCTGTGAGGCAGCAACTCTACCACTGTGCCATTTTGCCACCCCACTGTGATCAGTTAGTAATTTTTCTGAATTGGGACAATTGTGGAGACTTGAAACATTTGTCTATTTCTCTTGTCTGTAACCCCCAAGTTTGATACTCCTATTACATCAGAGAAATGTTTCAATAGAAGTATTGAAGGTGTCGACAAAATTAATAAAGAGAAGCTGTTGTATTTTTGGAGAGGGCAGGAACCAAAGGATTCAAATTTAAGCAGCTGTAATAAAGAACCACAGATGGCATGAGGAAAAGATTTTTCACATAGCCAACAGTTGTGCTCTGCATTCCACTGCCTGAATGGGAGTGGAAGAAAGCTCAATTCTGGCTTTCTAAACAGAATTGGGCAAATGCTTGAAGGCAAAAGTTTGCAGGGTTGTGGGGAAAAGAGCAGGGGAATAAGGAAACAGTTTTAACTTTGCAAAAAGGTAACACAGCTTTGATGCATTGAATGGTCTCCAGGTTCACAATATTGATTTTGCACTTCTATAATTAATGTAATCAATTCTATAAGAAATTATTTTTTAGTCCAGTAGTGCTTGACACCACTGTCCTGTAAGTTAGAAGTTTTCATACAATCAAACTGGAAGCTGCCAATTCTCATTCAATATATTTCTGGTGAATTGTTTGCTGAACTCAATAGTGATTTCTCTAAGTTGACAGTCATCTCTGATGGATCAAACTAATGCATTAAATATGAATTACAGTACAGGATTGTCACTGCCAATTATTGAGATCGATCATTTGATTGTAACTATGATCAATTGAATTATTCACAGCAGAAGAACCAGGCAGTTAAAGTAATCCTCATCTAAAACTGAAGCTACTGATATTAGCCCTCAATATTTATTTATTTTTTGTTAATTGTACTGGATTAATTAGAAAATGAGTTTCAAATTGGGTATAGATTGCCAGCCTGTGAAAATTGCCCCCTTATTCCGACTCATTCTTTCCTGCTTGTTAGTCAGTCCTCTCACCTTGCCAATATTTTACCTCCAACATCATTGTCTCTTATCTTGTGGCATAACCTTTTATAAGGCATGTTGTTGAAGGCCTTAAAGTCTAAATACAGTTCAAGCGCTGGCTTCCACTCTGGTTGAGACTTCTTCAAAAAAATTGAATCAATTTACCCTTCACAATTTCTCTCTAATGAAGTCATGTCAACTCTGCTTAATTAGATTCTAATTTTCCAAATTGCTATTACTTCCTTAATAATTGATTCATACATTTTTGTTAACAACAAATGTTAGGCTAATCAGCCCATAGATACGCACTTTTTACTTCCATCCATTTTAAAATAGGAAGTGCAGTGTAGGGAGTGCAGCATAGGTTCACCAGGTTAATTCCCAGAATGGCGGGACAGTCGTATGTTGAAAGACTGGAGCGACTGGGCTTGTATACTCTGGAATTTAGAAGGATGAGAGGGGATCTTATTGAAACATATAAGATTATTAAGGGATTGGACATGCGAGAGGCAGGAAACAAATTCCCGATGTTAAGGGAGTCCCAAACCAGGGGCCACAGTTTAAGAATAAGGGGTAGGCTGGTATCACAAAATGCTGGAGTAACTCAGCAGGTCAGGCAACATCTAGGGGAGAGGGAATGGGTGATGTTTCGGGTCGAGACCTTTCTTCAGATTCATGACATTGTTGATCATTCACATTCAGTACCCTGCCTTCTCCCCATACCCCCTGATTCCGCCATCATTAAGAGCTCTATCTAACTCTCTCTTGAAGGCATCCAGAGAATTGGCCTCCACTGCCTTCTGAGGCAGAGAATTCCACAGATTTATAACTCTCTGAGTGAAAAAGTTTTTCCTCATCTACATTCCAAATGGCCTACCCCTTATTCTTAAACTGTGGCCCCTGGTTCTGGACTCCCCCAACATCGGGAACATGGTTCCTGCCTCTGGCGTGTCCAATCCCTTAATAATCTTATATGTTTCAATAAGATCCCCTCTCATCCTTCTAAATTCCAGTGTATACAAGCCCAATCGCCCCCGTCTTTCAACATAAGACAGTCCCGCCATTCCGGGAATTAACCTATTGAACCTACTTTGCACTCCATCAATAGCAAGAATGTCCTTCCTCAAATTTGTACTCCAGGTGTGGTCTCACTAGGGCCATGTACAACTGCAGAAGGACCTCTTTGCTTCTATACTCATCTCCTCTTGTCATGGAGACCAACATGCCATTAGCTTTCTTCACTGCCTGCTATACCTGCATGCTTACTTTCAGTAACTGATGAACAAGGACACCCAGATCTCTTAATGAAAGCGGAGTCAAGGGATATGGGGAGAAGTCAGGAATGGGGTACTGATTGTGGATGATCAGTCATGATCACGGTGAATGGCGGTGCTGGCTCGAAGGGCCGAATGGCCTATTCCTGCACCTATTGTCTATTATCTATTGAATATCACTCTGGCAGTTTCTCAACGAGTCCGTTTCATTTCCAAAATTTATATCCAAATCATCCACTATCTCGACTGGCATTCTTTAATGGACATTTGGGTGCTAGTCATCTGGAGCAGGGGTCTTACCCCTGTTAATTTAGCCCTTTTAGCCCTGTTAATTTGCCTTAATATCAACCTTCTTGTGATGTTGATGGTATTTAATTCCTCACTAGCATTATTCAGTACCAATGGTTGTGGCATCTTCTATCATAATGATTGATGCAGAATTTCTGTTTAACTCCTCTGCTGTTGCTTTGTTCTTTAACTAATTCCCAGCTTCATTGTCTATCACCAATGAGCCTTGCTCTTCTTTGTTAGAGGCTTAAAGTACTCTTGTTTTCCATCTTATATACCTCCTTGCTTTGCCTTCACAATTTATTTTCTCAATGCCATCTTTTACGTCCCCCTTTCCTGGATTACATAGAAACATAGAAAATAGATACAGGAGGAGGCCATTTGGCCCTTTGAGCCAGCACTGCCAATCATTGTGATCATGGCTGATCATCCACAATCAGTAACCTGTGCCTGCCTTCTCCCCATATTCCTTGATTCCACTAGTCCCTAGAGCTCTATCTAACTCTCTTTTAAAATCATCCAGTGAATTGGCCTCCACTGCCTTCTGTGGCAGAGAATTCCACAAATTCACAACTCTCTGGGTGAAAAAGATTCTGAATCTATCCAAGTATTTGGATCCACCACCAACTTTTACCTTCTTATATGATTTATCTTTCAACTGAACACTCCTTAACTTCCTTGGTTAGCCATGGGAGTTTCATCACGCACGCATAATCTTTCCACATTGCTGGGAAATATATTTCACCAAGAGCTGTGAATTGCCCATTTAAATTATTGCTACAACTTGTTCACTGTCTTTCCTGCTAACCATTCTGGCCTGTCTATACTAGCAGGCTTTATATACATTCCATCGCAATTCCCTTTATTTAAGTTAAAGGTATTTTTTTCAGACCCAAATTTCTCACTCTCAAACAGTGTTTAAGTTTCTATTATGCCATGATCATTACTTCCTAGAAAGTCTTGAACTTCAAGTTCATTTATTCAACTTGCCTCGTGACATTACCAGATCCAAGATAACCTGCTCCTAGTTTGGCTCTCTTATGCTTTGCTCTGGGAAACAATCCCCAGTCCACTCTATGAATTTGTTCTCAAAGTTACCCTTCCCAACTTGATTACCCCATGAAGATTAACACCTTCTATTACCCTTTCTATGTGCCTCCTTTCCCACAGTATGTCTACTGTTTGAGGGTCCACATACAACTCTGGCAGGTCTGTCTTGCTGGTTTTACCAGTTCACCAAAATGAACTGAATCATCTGAGCCTCCCAACTGTAGTTAATCCATCTCTTATTAAGATGGTGTTACACCACCATATTTTCCTTCCTGCCCTCTCTTTACTAAAAGTCAAACATCACCATATATTAAGAACATGGCTTTGATCTCTTTTGTTTATGGCTATCAGATCAAACTCTTTTTTTCCATTTGTGCCTTTTTGGTTAAAGTACCTTATTAATAATGCTAACAGCAACCTTCTTTTGTAATCACATATCCCAGTGCAAAACAGATGCAAGGGGTGTGCAATTGCAAAACAAAAGTTGCTCTTGGCATTCTGAGTTAATTTTAAATTTATTGTGGAATAAGCAAATCAGTTTAATTTTATTCAATCACAGATTACTTGTAAATGTGAGGTTAGGGGGTTACTGTGCATGAAGGAGTGTTATGGCAAACAGGAACAGTTCAGAAGGTACTTCAACAGATTTTGATAAAGGGGAGTAGCAATATTTTGAATGAATAAAAGAGAAAGGATTGGTTGATATTTTTGGAGACGGGATATCCCAATGTTTTATCTACAGCTTCAAAGTGCTCATTCCCAATTACTTTGGCATTTGAAAGCCTATCGAATACTTGTGAGGCACAGTCCCTGTTGCAGTATAGGAGAGGCAGCAGCCAGCTTACACACACTTGTATGATGAGAACTAGACCATCTGTTTCAGAGTTGTTGCTTGAGGGATTAATATGTCTCTGGAGACTGGCAAAATCTCACCTGTACTACTTTGAGATGGTCCCATAAGATTTTGTGCATTCACCTGAGAGCAGTTTAAAACCTTATTTGAAAGACAGCTATTCTAACCGAGCCAGTACTCTCTTTGTACAGCGCTGAAGTCCTAGATAACCTAGATTTTGTGCTCCAGTCCTTGAACTGTGTATTGAAACCATGACCTTCTGTCTCAGAGGAGAGAATGGATTGCACATAAGCACGTGAGCTGCATTGCGTTTCTCTGAAGACAGCATGTTTCCAATTCCCAATTCGAGCAAACTGCTGAAATACAGTTTCCTGTAGCTCAGTAGATTTCCAAATGTAAGTCGCACACCTAGAAATCACACGACAATGCTGTATGGGATTAACTTGAACATTCCCTGCACATTCTGCTCCGCTGAAAGAAGCCCAAAGTAATGGCAAAATTTGCTGCCATGAAGCACCATTGGTACTGTGTTTACATATTCTATTGTGCTGCTGCAAGAAAGAATTTCATTGTTATGCCTGGGACATATGACAATAAAACATTCTTAACTTGAATAAAGGAAAACTTTGGTTGAATTGGGTCCAAATGTATTAGTCTATGATTCCCGGAATGGCGGGACTGTCATATGTTGAAAGACTGGAGCGACTAGGCTTGTATACACTGGAATTTAGAAGGATGAGAGGAGATCTTATCGAAACGTATAAGATTATTAAGGGGTTGGACACGTTAGAGGCAGGAAACATGTTCCCAATGTTGGGGAAGTCCAGAACAAGGGGCCACAGTTTAAGAATAAGGGGTAGGCCATTTAGAACTGAGATGAGGAAAAACTTTTTCAGTCAGAGAGTTGTGAATCTGTGGAATTCTCTGCCTCAGAAGGCAGTGGAGGCCAATTCTCTGAATGCATTCAAGAGAGAGCTAGATAGAGCTCTTAAGGATAGTGGAGTCAGGGGGTATGGGGAGAAGGCAGGAGCGGGGTACTGATTAAGAATGATCAGCCATGATCACATTGAATGGCGGTGCTGGCTCGAAGGGCCGAATGGCCTCCTTCTGCACCTATTGTCTATTGTCTATTGTCTAAGTGGAAGAACGGGAGTAATAGAGGCTGGAATAGGCCATTCACTTCCCATTCAATAATCCCTTACTCACAGCCACTTTCATGGCCTTTTGCCAAATCCCATGAGATGTTCAATATTCAAATTGCCTGTCCTGCTGAGTTACTCCAGCATTTTGTGTCTGTCTTTGGGGAGAAAGACAAGATGAGACTTGTACTTGCACTGGTAAATCTCCCAATATAAACCCACATGGACTCTATAACTTCAGTAACATCACTGTTCTTATTCAAATCCTCTTGTTTTAATGTCCAACAGAATCATTCCCTTTTCTAATTGCTTGTTTTTCCTGCATGTTAACTTGATGTGATTTGTGAACAAGAACACCTAGGTTCCACGGATTGCTAATATCTTTCAGTCTTTCACTGAACAAAACACTTTACCATTTTTCTACCAAAGGTGATGACCGCATTTTTAAAAATTAATTGTATTCCATCTGCCATGACATCTCTCATTTTCTTAACCTCCCCATATAACTATTCTTTGCACAGCCCATTTCACTTTATACCAGCAGAAAACTTGGATATATTACACTTTCATGTCCTATTTTCAAATCCCATGAGATGCTCAAACAGCACCAATCCCAGTTACATGCCACAAGTCACAGCTTCTCAAACTAAAGATGACCTATTTGTTAAATCATACCCAGTCCATGGCAATATATTGCCCCCAATTTTGGTTTGTTCAATAACCTCTTCTGTCGCACCTTATTGAAACCCTTCTGAAAATCCAAATATATTAAATACGTTTGTTCCCCCTTATCTACTGGAGACACAAGGAACTGCAGATGCTGGTTTAACAAAAATTGCACAAAGTGCAGGGGTAACAGCGAATCAGGCTATGTGTGTGGAGAACGTGGATGGGTGAGGTTTCAGGATGGGTCCCTTAATCAGACTAAAGAATGGTCCTGACCCGAATATTTTCTCCAAAGATGGTGCCTGACCTGTTGAGTTACTCCAAAACTTTAATGAATCTATCAAACATGATTTCCTTTCCATAAATCATGTTGACTTTGACCATTCATTCTGGAACAAAATATGATGTCTAAAGGTGCTTAAAACCTGAACATGTTACTTAGAAACTTTATCATGTTAATGGATATGTGAGGTTATCCAGTTTGGTGGTAAAAACAGGAAGGCAGATTATTATTTGAATGGTGTCAAATTAAGAAAAGGGGAAGTAGAATGAGATCTGGGTGTCCTAGTGCATCAGTCACTGAAAGGAAGCATGCAGGTGCAGCAGGCAGTGAAGAAAGCTAATGGAATGTTGGCCTTCATAACAAGAGGAGTTGAGTATAGGAGCAAAGAGGTCCTTCTGCAGTAGTACAGGGCCCTAGTGAGACCACACTTGTAGTATTGTGTGCAGGTTTGGTCTCCAAATTTGAGGAGGACATTCTTACTATTGAGGGAGTGCAGCGTAGGTTCACGAGGTTAATTCCCGGAATGGCGGGACTGTATGTTGAAAGACTGGAGTGACTGGACTTGTATACTGTGGAATTTAGAAGGATGAGAGGAGATCTTATTGAAACATATAAGATTATTAAGGGGTTGGGCACGCTAGAGGCAGGAAACATGTTCCCGATGTTGTGGGAGTCCCAAACCAGGGGCCACAGTTTAAGAATAAGGGGTAGGCCACTTAGAACAGAGATGAGGAAATATGTTTCCATTCAGAGTTGTGAAGCTGTGGAACTCTCTGCCTCAGAAGGCAGTGGAGGCCAATTCCCTGGACGATTTCAAGAGAGAGTTAGATAGAGCTCTTAATGATAGCAGAGTCGGGATATGGGGAGAAGGCAGGAACGGGGTACTGATTGTGGATGATCAGCCATGATCACGGTGAATAACGGTGCTGGCTCCAAGGGCCGAATGGCCTACTCCTCCTGCACCTATTGTCTATTGTCTATTGGATATATTTGTAATTTTAATTGTTGAGGTACAAAATAATTGGAGTAAGAATTAAATAAATTTGCCAATTTTCCCCAAAATATTCATTAGTGCAGTGAATGTTAAAAAAATTGTTGAAAGAGAAAAATAAGTTCTTATGCTGTCAGTGTTATCCCCAGGAGATAGCTGGCTCGGAAATTGTTGACTTTGATGCTTTAGTTCAATTAATTTTAACATTTCTGAAAGGTTCAGCATTAAAAGGAGAGGTGCTTATGGCAGCATAGAAAGGAAGGAGAAGCCCATTGTGACAGACGGGGTAAATGGCTGGATACTGTTTTTTGAAACTGAAGAGCTACAGTTTGACATGTCGAACATTTTCACAGATAACTTATGTAAGTATGTGGAACTCACTATCACAGAGGACTGGGGCAGTGTGGCTGGTGAATATATTGAGTGCTGAATTTTTTTCTGAACATGGAGTGTGGCATTGAAAAGCTCCAGAGAACGAAGTCATTGGGTATCAAATTGAAAACTCTATACGCTTGGACTCACAGAAAAAGATGACTGTGGTTATTAGAAGTCAGTATTTTTGCTCCAGGCCATCTATGCATGACCTCCCTATTCTTGCTCAACCATCTTCAACTGCTTTGCCAACAGTCTCTTTCCATCAGAAAGTCAGAAGTGGATATGATTGCACTGTAGTGGCCTGGCGGAGGCCAGAGAAAAGGCAAGACGCCAGGCAGTTTTCAGTAAGGTTCTTTATTAGGCTGTGAGCTCCTGCCCACAGCATAGTCCACCTAGGGATGAGCCACGCCTCCCCATGGGCTGGCTTTTAACCCCTTACGCCTGTCTGTCACGTAACGAGGGGGCTGACCCAAGGAGTGGCCTGATCCGCCACAGGACAATATTAAATTCCATTCCCAACTTCTCAGCAAATTAGCAACCATGTCCACGTGCAGCAAGTAACATTCACATCTCAAAAGTCCATGGCAATGGCCATCTCCAACAAGAGAGAGTCCAAGCACCTACCCTGAAATTTCAGTAACATTATTGTCATTATATCCCTCCACTGTCAATGTGCTAGAGGATCACCAGTGACTTAAATGGACCAAATACATAGTTAGTGTGGCTACAAGACTAGGTCAGAGGCAGCGTATAATGTTTAGGAAAGAACTACAGATGCTGGTTTAAACTGAAGATAGACACAAAAAGCTGGAGTAACTCAGTGGGTCAGACAGCATGTTTCGGAAGGAACGGCAGATGCTGGTTTACACCAAAGATTGACACAAAGTGTTGGAGTAACTCAGCAGGACAGGCAGCATCTCTGGTTAGAAGGAACGGGTGACGTTTTGAGTCGACCTTTCTTCAGATAGCATCTCTGGAGAAAAGGAATAGGTGGGTCGAGACCATTTATCAGATCTTCTTTGGTATACAGTGCTTATTGTTATGAATGAGTCATCTTCCAACCATCAAGTCTTTCCCAGCATGTACAATCATAGGAATTGTCTCCACTTGCGTGGATGAGTGCAGCTCCATCAATACCCAGAGTGTCTGACACAAGAGAAGACAGATGTTGGATTCAGGAACAAAAAACAAAAAGCTGAAGGAATTCAGTGTCAAACAGCACTGTGGGGGAAACACAGACTGCACAATCTATGCAGCACACTACAATTACTCACTACACCTATTCTAACAGCACTTCCAAATTATGTCCTCCGTCACTAAGAAGGACAAGGGTAGCAGACAATGCTACCATCTTTTATGAAGATAAAGAAAGGTAACATTATCTGCAATGATCTGCAAGTTGGAAGATGCACACCATCTGCAAGTTCTTCCCCAAGTCAGGCACTGTTCTAACTTGGAAATATATTCCTTTATTATAATTGGGTTTAAATCCCAAAAATGTTTTCCAACAGCACTGCAAGAGTACCTTCACAGAAGGAACTGTATTGGTTCATGAAGGCAGCTTGCCACCTGCTTCTCTGGGGCTATTAGGAATGGACCACAAATGCTCACACTTGAGAGCAATTATAACGTCCCAAAAATGAGTGAAGAATAAATCAACCTTGAACTGCCTCAGTCAGTGTTATTGACCCCAGCATCAATTGCTTATGTTCGTAACAAACTAAAAGGGTTTGAAGTGCCTTCACAGGTCCAAGTATCTGAACACAGTGTCACAGTGCCGTAGATTTACCCTTAGAATAAAATGAGGTCTGATCCATTACAGCTCATTAAATGGTACTCAGCCAACCCAATTAAACCTAAAGAACTGCAAAATATTAAATGAACTGTTTGGCATTACTGACAGACATAGGCTGAGCTTCATGCCAGCACAGATATTTTGTGGTGGAACGAGCATGTTTCAAAGTTAATTACACAGCACTCACTACCAATGTATGGCAGGAAACTACAGACATGGTTTTACTGAATCAACCATTGGAGTTAAGCTTAATCAGGCTGCAATTGCAAATCAATATAGATTGCTCAGATTTAAAAAAATGTGGCTACCACACCCTCACTACAGAGACAAGAACATACAACTTGGACGCACAATTCAGTGGAGAGCTCCTGTACTACTGGAGGAAGCACTTTTCAGTTGAGAAATTAATCTCCCCCCCTCTACTTGTTCCAGTGAATGGAAGTGGTCCCATGACACTCTGTGAGGAAGTCGATTCCTCCAGATTTGCCAGCCCACATCCATCACTTTCTGACTCCAAGAATACAAATTATCTCATATACTTATGGGGGCTTGCTATGTACAAGTTGTTTGCTTTATTCATTTAATCCTACAACAGTAGTTATAAATCAAAAACAAGTAATTGGCTGCAAAGCACTTGAAGATAAACCACAACTCTATATAAATAGATGCCTAGAAATGGGATTATATAGTACCAAATGAAGGCAATAACTCAATTACATCCATTCTTGTTATGAAGGTTTGTCAGTAATATAGGTTCAGGATCATTTAGTAGTAGAGTAAAATAATCAAACAGCCTAGTGCCTACACTTTCCCATTAATAATGGCTCTACAGAGAGTGTTTCATTATTAAAATCCAAAGAAATACAATTCTGGAAGATTGTAAAATTAGCTCTCACTGACTACTAGTTATTATACACCCATAAAGTTACGACATTACTAACATTCATGAAATATAGACTTCACTGGCAGAACAGCATTATTTAATGCCCATCCCTGAATTTCCCATAAGAAGCTGCTGGGGAGCTAATATCTTGTACCCTTGAGGTTTTGTAGTGAAGGTTCTGCTACAGCAGTGTTGGGTAGGGAATTTGGAGGAGTGATGCTGTATGATTTTGAAAATTGCAGGTGGCCATGATTGGTGTTTTGAAAGATGATGCTGGAGTAACTTTGATGAGTCTATGATAGAGATATGTGGTGCATAATGGAGCCATGAAGCATCAACAGTGGAATAAATATTTAAGGTGGAGTACTAGTGAAGTGATTATGAGGTTTGGACTGAATTAAGGATTTGGTGTTAGAGCTACAAATTTCAGTATAGCAGTTGACTAACTTACTTGTAACTGGAAAGTCAATGATGCCAAAAGTTGAATGGGTTAACTAACACAGTTAGAAGTGTGCTACTCTTCGTCTGCCGTTTATGTGTCCCGAAACCTACACTAATATGGTTGACTTGTAACCTCTGAAATAACCTAGCAAGCCACTTGGTTTCAGGGAAGTTAGGAAGGCATTACTACTGATGCTATCTCCTGTAATAAACAAAATAAATCTCTCAGCTGTAGATTTTTGTGATGCTGCAATGAAGCTTAGTCATGCAAGGTGATCAGTGTAAATTGTTCTCATGCTGTATATCCATGCTGGAATCTATAATACCAGTGCCCACGTGGCTGATCCGACAGGGAAACCGCCGGATGGAGATTCCTGTGCTTGGCAAATGACATTTGAACTTTCTCATACTAATCCAAAGACGTACAGGTATGTAGGTTAATTGGCTGGGTAAATGTAAAAATTGTCCCTAAATTGTGTGGGATAGTGTTGATGTGCGGGGATCGCTGGGCGGCACGGACTTGGAGGGCCGAAAAGGCCTGTTTCCGGCTGTATATATATGATATGATATGATATGACATTTGCACCCACTTTCTCATTGCCACTCAACGCTGACATTTCCTCACAGTCTCTGTAATATACGCCAGAACATTGCAAGCACCATAAGCAAGTAGGTTACCAGTCCTCCTCAGCTTACGAACTGTTGACGTATGCACAGCCTCATATATAGAGCATAGTATAGACACAAAATGCTGGAGTAACTCAGCTTGAAACTTGAAGGGTCTTCACCCAAAATGTCACCTATTCCTTTTCTCCAGAGATGCTGTCTGACCCACTGAGTTACCCCAGCATTTTGTGTCGATCTGCAATGTAAACCAGCATCTGCAGTTCCTTCCTACGCACACGGCACAGAAACAGGCCCATTGATCCACAATGTCTGTGCTGATGCCAAGATAAACGAAGCACCTCTGCCTGCATGTGATCCATATCTTGATTCCCTTAATATCTAAATATCTGGATAATACTGAAATGGCTTGAAATTTCAATTTTTACATTTGTAATAAAGGAGATTGGTTTCTTGGGAGCAGATCATCGCCTACAGAGATCCTCCCCATGTTATGGCAGGGTTCAATTCCTGAGAGCTGTTCACAACCCGAGCAGTTCGCAGGTACAGCCTGTACAAACAAATCAACCATGTGGGAGACCGGTGAGATGCATTTGCCTGTTGCTGTGGCGCTGCAGGCATCTTATGCTGTGTGGGAACACACTTCACAGCTGCATTTCCAACCTACTCGGGTTACAAACAGTTACAAACAGTAAGACCACATCTGGAGTATTGTGTACGGTTTTGGCCTCCTAACTTGAGGAAGGACATCCTTGTAATTGAGGCAGTGCGGCGTAGGTTCACGAGATTGATCCCTGGAATGGCGGGACTGTCATATGAGGAAAGATTGAAAAGACTAGGCTTGTATTCACTGGAGTTTAGAAGGATGAGAGGGGATCTTATAGACATATAAAATTATAAAAGGACTGGACTAGCTAGATGCAGGAAAAATGTTCCCAATGTTGGAGGAGTCCAGAACCAGGGGCCACAGTCTTAGAATAAAGGGGAGGCCATTTAAAACTGAGGTGAGAAGGAACCTTTTCACCCAGAGAGCTGTGAATTTGTGGAATTCTTTGCCACAGAGGGCAGTGGGAGCCAAATCACTGGATGGATTTAAGAGAGAGTTAGATACAGCTATAGGGGCTAGTGGAATCAAGGGATATGAGGAGAAGGCAGGCACGGATTATTGATTGTGGATGATCAGCCATGATCACAATGAATGGCGGTGCTGGCTCGAAGGGCCGAATGGCAACCTCCTGCACCTATTTTCTATGTTTCTGTTTCTCTGGAACGGAGTCCTATTGGGCAGGATCTGTATGGTCAACAAATTGGACCCAAGAAACCCGTCACCTTACATCCCATAAAGAGACACAAAGTGCAGGAGTAACACAGTGGGTCAGGCATCTTCTCAGATCAAGACCCTACCTCAGAAGGGACCCGACCCGAAACATCATCTATCCATGTTCTCCTGAGTTGCTCAGAGTCCTGCTGAGTTACTGCATCACTTTGTGTATTTTGTGTAAACCAGTATGTGCAGTTCCTTGTTTTTAGCTTATATCCTATTTTCTTTCAAACATAAACATTGAAATTTCAAGCCATTTAACTATTATCATCATCATCATCATCATCATCATATATATACAGCCGGAAACAGCCTTTTCGGCCCTCCAAGTCCGTGCCGCCCAGTGATCCCCGCACATTAACACTATCCTACACCCACTAGGGACAATTTTTATTTTTATTTTAATTTAAAAAAAAATTTTTTTTTTTTAAATTAAACATTTACCCAGCCAATTAACCTACATACCTGTACGTCTTTGGAGTGTGGGAGGAAACCGAAGATCTCGGAGAAAACCCACGCAGGTCACGGGGAGAACGTACAAACTCCTTACAGTACAGCACCCGTAGTCAGGATCGAACCTGAGTCTCCGGTGCTGCATTCGCTGTAAAGCAGCAACTCTACCGCTGCGCTACCGTGCTGCCCCAGACATTTAGTTACAGAGTGAATCAAGATATGGATCACATACAGGCATAGGAGATTATAATAACCTGGCATCATCTTTGGCACAAACATTGTGGGCCGAAGGGCCTGATTCTGTGCTGTACGTTTGTTCCATGCTCTATAAACGAGGTTAGTGCAAAATGGCGCTAAGGTAAAGGATCAGTTGTCATCTTATTAAATGGTGGAGGAGGTGTGAGGGAAGAGATGGCCACTCCTTCGTCCATTTCTTATGCTGTTATGTTTATGCACATTAGGCATGACATATTTAAAAACGATTTGTCAGGCAAACCTAAAAGTTTTTCAAAGCAAAGTACTGTGGTTGCTGGAAATTTTAAATAGAAAATGTTAGAAATACTCTGTAGATCAGACAGAATCATCTTCATTTAATCATCTTCATCTGCAAAGCTAACCTTTTTTTTCAGTATTTTGATGTGGCTCATAATGATGCCTCAAAATTACATTTTGAATAACAGCAAATTCAGACTAGGTCTCACTTGGAACAAATTGTTTAATATGGCAACCTCTCCCCACTCCTCCATCAACCTCCTGCACCTCCAGAAAAAAATATTTTATTTTCATTTGCGTGAAAATCCTACCTGGGCCTATTTTTACACTATTTTGAACAAAAGTTTTGCGGGAAGGTTTTGGATGTGGTTCCTGATCCTAGGAGCAGGAACTATGATGTACTTATGTGTCAAATATTGTGAGGGCAATTTTATTATCCACTGCATACACAGCCAAACTTTCCCCATGTTTTATGTCATGTATTTACTTTCATCAATGACAGGTGGCATTGCAAATGTACAGAAAACTCGATCCATTATCAATGTAAAGTACAACATTAAAATTTATTGTCCCACTGACTTGAGTTAATCGTCTATTTCTTTCCATTCTTTGACTTTAAAGCTTGCAGCCGCAACTCCGCATCAATTAATAGCTGTCATGAAAAATAATGTGCAGATGGGGCCAATGAAGAGAGCCTTTGCTGCCACCTTTAGTATCGAGGGAAAATTTCAACCAAGAAACCCACAAGACAGCAAGGCATTTAGAGTTTACATTGGATAAAATAATCCAAGACATTGGTTCAAAATAGATTTTTCACAAAGTACTTTCACGCCCATTTCGATTCCTTTATAGGCAATTCATGCATTTTCTTACATTTTGATGATTCACCTTTATTCCCCGGACATAAATGCAAATTTGAGGAAGGATATTCTTGCTATTGAGGGCGTGCAGCGTAGGTTTACTAGGTTAATTCCCGGAATGGCGGGACTGTCATATGTTGAAAGATTGGAGCGACTAGGCTTGTATACACTGGAATTTAGAAGGATGAGAAGGGATCTTATTGAAATGTATAGGATTATTAAGGGGTTGGACACGTTAGAGGCAGGAAACATGTTCCCAATGTTGGGGGAGTCCAGAACAAGGGGCCACAGTTTAAGAATAAGGGGTAGGCCATTTAGAACGGAGATGAGGAAAAACTTTTTCAGTCAGAGAGTTGTGAATCTGTGGAATTCTCTGCCTCAGAAGGCAGTGGAGGCCAATTCTCTGAATACATTCAAGAGAGAGCTAGATAGAGCTCTTACGGATAGCGGAGTCAGGGGGTATGGGGAGAAGGCAGGAACGGGGTACTGATTGAGAATGATCAGCCATGATCACATTGAATGGCGGTACTGGCTCGAAGGGCCGAATGGCCTACTCCTGCACCTATTGTCTATTGTCTATTGTCTATCTTACCCCTACCGATCTTTCAGAAGTGAAATAAAAAAATTCAGAATCAAAGGGATTCCTGAAAACAGGGCAGAGTGATAGACAGAGGCTATTTAGTTTCTTGAGTCTGTCCGTTGTCATTATAGCTGACATTGATGAGCATGGGCTGCTCGCCTCTGGCCACATGTTCTAGCACATATGGTCCCAGCAACCACATATTGGGGATGTATCAAAATGTGGTGGACTTGCCTTGCCACTGAGTTGCCAAATGCTTGCAATCAAAGTGAAAAGCAATTCACTGAGAGCCAAGTCCTTTGAATGAGACTTTAAACAGATCTGACTACTCTCTTTCGTAAACTTGCAAGATCCAGTGTGCAATTTCACAGAATAGAGGAGATATCCTCAGCGTACTTGCCAATATTTATCCCTCAAATAAATGTCACCAAAACAGATGATAACATCAGTGTTTACTGAAACTTCTGTCACAAATTGACTACAGTATTTCCTGGGTTGCAGCAGTTTTTGTGTTTCCACGTTAGTCATTGGCTGTGTTCAGGAATGTCTGGATGACCTGAAAAGTTCTCTCTTTGCCAACCATTTTCTTTTAACAAGGCCATATTTTATACGTGACTGGACACAAAATGCTGGAGTAACTCAGCGGGTCAGGCAGCATCTCTGGAGAAAAGAAATAGGCGATGTTTCGGGTCGAAACCCTTCAAATGTGGCTTCCTGACTTTCTCCATATTGTATCTTTTGTTCAACTTGTCTGACTAAATCTGTATTATATTTAGTTCTGATTCTATTCTTTCCATCTCTGTTTTCTTACTGCATTCCATTATGATTGTGCAGACTCTGCAGCCTGACTAAATTGGGAAACACTTCATGGAATCATAGAGTCCAACAGTACAGAACAGGCCCTGCAGCTCATCACGTTAATCCCGACCATCAGGAACCCATTTACACAGTTCACATTTTAACTCCCCCGATTTAGCATCCACTCGCCCCATATTCGACCACTCACCTCCCATCTTGTATGTCTTTGGGACATGGGAGGAAACTGAAGCATTCAGAGAAAATCCACTGTGTCATAGGAGAACATGCAAACTCCACACAGACAGAACTGGAGAACAGGTATGAACCAGGGCCACTGAGGCAACAGTAACAGCCAGACAATGATAGGGATGGGACCAATCACATGTTATTATCACATATGATCTACACAATCCTACTACTTGTCACATATGAATGAATGGATGAATGAATGAATGAATGAATGAATGAATGAATGAATGAATGAATAAGTTTATTGGCCAAGTATGTGCATATACAAGGAATGTGCCTTGAAATATTGTCAAGCAGCTACCTCTATATCTAAAGATTTGTGCAAAAGACATATTTGTGTTGGTGTATTTTGGGGGCAGAAAATTAGCACCCAATGGCAATTCTATTATATAGAACTAAACTAGGGTTGAGCATATAATGGTGCAATCTCCTCTATCCGCAGACTTTACAAATGGGTATCAAGCATTTCTCAGGTCTCTTTGTGATGCTCTGCATTGGTGTTGCTGGTTCCCTTCTTGCAACAGTTGGCGAGCACATCGTCTTTCGACTGGTACTTCCACGGATCAAGAAAAAGCCAAGATTGAAGTACTGGCTCCACACAAGCCAGGTATGTTCCAATGTAAATACAGCTGGCCAGAAATTGGTTCGTGGTCAAAAGCACTGTGTGTGCTAAATATTGGCTTCAGTATGTGGTATTCTGCCATTGACTTTAAAGGAATGGAATTTTATCAGTGGAGTATAACTGCTAACAAGTTATGAATTTCAATGCAAGCATGTCTGTAATTTCCCTTGAAACACAGGTGTTCAAAAAAAATGTTCAGTCCTTATGTTTGTTTCCAAAGTAGAAATCAGAATTGATATAGCCAGATCAAAGGGCTGGATACAATCCAACATCCTTACAGAGTCAAGCTGAAGATTCTCTGCAGTAATTGTTTTATGAATTATTCTTTTGATACCCAAACATAATAATGAACCATGGATATACTACAACCATAGTCAACAAATTATCAACGAAGCACAGACTGGTGGTGACTTTACCTGCCCTACATCAGAAATTAGATGAATTGCTCCATGAATCTAAAAGGAAAAGATCTAAAAAATTCCAACATTCGTTAGTATCTAATTGCACACCAACAAACTACTCACCACCCATCCACCTAATGTAACACTATTGAAGTTTTTTCCACTCTTTCGTATCATTTACTGATTAGAATGCCCTAAAAAAAAAAATTCTATCCCCAGTTGAAATCACTGATCATAATACTATTCTGTTAGTACAACAAACTGTTTCTAACATTGGACCCTATGTTGAGCTTCAAATTAAAACATTCAAATCTACTATTTCCGCCACCAGAACATTTCCTGGCGCAGTCTTTGCCTCAACTCACCCAAGCATTTGATAACTCTGAAATTGGCATCTAGTCTACTCTTAACACCCAGAAAGTTATTCCTAAATTTGCAGATAGTGTACAAACTCAACCCCACTTTGCAGACTGGCTTACATTTTAAAGTAGACACAAAGAACTGCAGATGCTGGCTAACAAAAAAAGGCACAAAGTGCTGGAGTAACTCAGCGGGTCATGGAACATGGAAATGCAAGACATCCCAACCCGAAATGCCACCTTTTCTTGTCCTCCAGAGATGCTGCCTAACCTGCTGAGTTACTCCTGTACTTTGCGAATCATTTAAAAAATATTCTCTTTATTGTTTTCAAATCCTTTCATTTACACCATCATCACCACCTCAGTTTCCAGCCGTCTAACCTTCTGAAATATCTATGATTTTCTAACACCAGCTGCTTGGTCATCCTCAAATTTAGAACCTGACAGTCCCGTAAGTACCACAACTCGCTCACAAAGCATCAGCTCCTCTCGTTCCTTGAGACTACTCACCTTGCCCAAGTGTTTGGGGCTGCACCCTAATGTCTTCTGAGAGGGAAATATGAAGTGGCAGCTGGAGGAGACCAGAGACCCCTGCTGGCCATGCTCTACTATTCGTAAGAAAATAACTGCAGATGCTGGTACAAATCGAAGGTATTTATTCACAAAATGCTGGATTAACTCAGCAGGTCAGGCAGCATCTCTCCTGAGATGCTGCCTGACCTGCTGAGTTACTCCAGCATTTTGTGAATAAATGCTCTACTAGTCAATCATTTCCCGAAACCTTTCCACCGTCTGGAAGGCACAACCCTAACCCTAATGCAGTGGGAAGCGTAGAATCATAGAAACATATAGCACAGAAGCAGGCTCTTTTGGCCCACTTCATCCATGCTGACTGCAATGCCTTTCTACACTAATACCATTTGCCTGCATCAGGCCCATATACCCTCTACGTTTTTCACACCCAAGCAGCTTTAAAACATTGTATCTATATCTGCCTCTATCATCTTCTCTGGCAGTTCATTCTTTTTATTTACCACCCTTTGTGTGGAAAACGTACCCCATGGTTCTCTTCTAAATATCTCCCCTCTCTGTTTAATTCTGTGCCCTCGCGCTCTAAACTCTCCTGCCCTGAGATAAATATACTGACTATCTGTGTCCCTCATGATGTTATAAACCTACATATGGTCACCCTTCAACCTTTACATTCCAGTGAGAATCCAATCTCTCATAACTCCAGCTCCTCATTCCAGGCAACACCTCAATGACCCTCTGCTGCACCTTCTCCAAAGCCTGCACATCCTTCCAGAAATGCACACGATATCGCAAGTGCAGCCTCACCAAAGTTATATTTAGCTGCAGCATGACGTCTCAACTGTTGTAACAATGTCTGGGTTTATGAAGATATGAATGCTAAATGTCTTCTTCATTACCCTATCCACATGTGCCACCATTTTCAGAGAGCTGTGGATTATCGTTTCTCTCTATTTAAAATGCTTTGAAGGTCCCTGCCTTTTACTCGGTGTTTCCAAGCAGAATATGACTTACAAGGTGCATTACCTCACACTTGTCTGGATTAAATTCTATCTGCCATAGCTCCCCACGACTTTCCAGCCGATCCATGTCCCATTGTATCCTAATGCAATAACACAGATAAAATATAATAATCAAAAATATAATAAATTAATAACCATGGACTAGAAAACCATGAGTGCAAAAATCAAAGTCCAAAGAAACCAAAGACACAGGCTATACTAGATCATAGTTAATGAGGTTTGTGTTGTATAGTGTTCAAGAGTCTGATGGATGCTGGGAAGAAGCTGTTCTTGAACTGGGTAGTCACGGTTTGCTGCCTCCTGCACCTTCTTCCCAATGGAGGGAGAGGAACATGAACATGTGGTGTGGGCCAGGGTGGTGTGGGCCTTTGATGATATTGAATGCCTGTTTGAGGCAGCACCTTTCCTTTGATCTCCTTGTTGATGGGGAGGTCAGTCCCGGGCAATGTCCACCATGCTCTGTGGTCTCCTTCATTCTTGGGCAATCAATTTGCTGACCCAAGCCTTGACAAAACCAGGCAGTATGCTCTCAATTTGCACCAACTACAAAATATACTGGAACAACTTGCTACGATTTCTTTGGCACTATCTTCCAGTTGTCCATCTCTATCATGTAGAAAGATAAGGGCATTGGATGGGATTGTTCTCTACAATAAACAAACTCCTCAGCCCCCTGGACACCATCTCCCAATCATTCACAGTTGACAAAAGGATATTGAGGAGTCTATTGGTTCTTTAAAAAATGGTAAAGCAGTAGGACCAGATGGTTTAGGCTCCGAATTTTATAAAAAATTTTATGATTTGCTTAGCCCACGTTTACATAGACTGTATGAGTATATATATACTCAACAGAAACTTCCAGATACTCTAAATGAATCTATAATAACACTTATTCCTAAAGCTGATAAAGATCCGGAAGACCCGGGATCATACAGAGCAATTGCACTTTTAAATACAGATCAAAAAATTTTAACTAAAATACTAGCGCATAGATTAAGTACAGTGATGAATAAATTAATACACCCTGACCAAACAGGCTTCATTCAGAAACGATATTCATACTATAATCTAAGAAGATTATTTAATATTATATATTCCAAGAGAATTATTAATGAAGATCTAGCAATAATCTCACTGGATGCTGAAAAAGCATTTGATCAGGTTGAATGGTCTTATTTATTTTCGGTGATGGAAAATATGCAGCTAGGGGAGAAATTCTGTACATGGATAAAACTGTTATATACAAATCCCACGGCCAGAATATTTACAAACCAAAGGTTGTCATCGAAATTTAGCCTATCTAGAGGTTGTAGACAAGGATGCCCGTTATCCCCATTATTATTTGCGCTTGCTATTGAGCCACTGGCAGAAAGAGTTAGGGGGCATCCGGAAATACATGGATATAACACAAAGGACACAGTGAATAAAATTTCTCTATACGCAGATGACGTATTAATTTACATTACAAAACCTGAAATTAGTATTCCAAACTTATTAAAGCTAATAACCCAATTTGGTTCACTTTCAGGATACAGAATAAATTGGAATAAAAGCGAAATTATGCCAATAAGGGAACATAATAAACAGATAATACAACAATTTCCATTTAAAATAGTAAATGAAAAATTTAAATATCTAGGTATCTATGTAACTAAGATATATACATCATTATTTAAAGCAAATTTCCCCCCATTACTGAACAAACTACATAAGAATATTCAATATTGGAAAACACTCCCTATCTCAATGGTTGGCAAAATTAATGCCATAAAAATGATTTTTTTACCGCAAATATTATACCTTTTTCAGACAATTCCGATATATCTGACAAAAAACTTTTTTAAAAAATTGGACTCTATTGTTAATGATTTTATCTGGGATTATAAGAATCATAGGATAAACAAAAGACACTTGTGTAAATCAAAAATAAATGGAGGCCTGGCTTTACCCAATTTTTTGTTTTATTTCTGGGCAGTTAATATTAAAAATATGAATTTCTGGTTGGAAGAAATAGATCATCAACCAGACTGGTTAAAAATGGAAAAGGAAGATTGTTTACCTTTTGATATTGGTTCGATATTATTTGCTACGTCTAAATTAAACAAAAAAATTTATAGGGAAAACCCTATAATATTTAGTGCTATACGAATTTGGAAACAATTAAAAAAGACATTAAAATTAGATAATTTATCACTTTTTCTTCCAATTGTGAATAATCCTTTGTTTAAGCCTTCATGGGTAGACGGGGGTTTTACACAATGGAAGGATTATGGAATTAAAAATATGGGACAACTTTATAAGGAAGGCACTTTTCTGACATTTCAGGAGTTGCAACAGACTTATGGTCTTCGTGGAAATGATTATTTCAGATATCTTCAACTTAGAGATTATGTAAAATCGAACTCCCAAAATTTTCGAATTAGAAATTCAGAAATTCTTGATGAATGTTGGAACAAACATCCTAATACAGAAAAATTAATATCTTATATATATAATATCTTATTAGACAGTGACATTCCCTCCACGGACTTATACAGACAAAAATGGGAAAAAGAATTAAACCAAGTAATTACGAAAGATACTTGGGAAGAAAGTTTGCAACATATACATCAGTGTTCACTAAACGCCAGACATTCTCTAATACAATTTAAAGTAATACATAGGTTACACTATTCAAAAACAAAACTACATAAAATTTTCCAACATATCTCACCTAAATGTGATAAATGTCAACATTTAGAAACTACATTATTTCATATGTTTGCAAACTGTATAAAAATTAAAAAATTCTGGGTAAATATTTTTAGCATAATATCTAAAGTAACCAGCACACAATTGGACCCAGATCCAAAATTAATTATACTCGGAATATTAGAATTAAATCAAACATTTAGAACAACACAAAGAAACTTTATGGATTATAGTTTAATAACAGGAAAAAAATTAATTCTAAAATTTTGGAAAGGCCCTACGGCCCCCACAATCAAAATGTGGATTATAGAAATGACGGAGACCTTAAACGTGGAAAGAATCAGATTTTCCCTGTTGGATAAACAGGAATTATTCATTGGAATATGGTCTCCTTTTATTGATTACTTAAAGGGTCAGAATGGTTCAGCACAGGAACCTGACTAGCACTCGGACTAAAGAATGGATGAAATGCTATACTTTGAAATGTACGAATATATCTCGAATGAAGTTTTTGTTATTTTAATAAATTTCTCCACTCTTCTTTAACTAACTTTTTCCTTATCTTTATAATCTGTTTTTGTTTTTGTTTTTATTTTTCTTCTCTCTCTTTTCTTTCTTTACTTCATCTATTTCTTTAGTTCTATCTAGTTTAAAAAAAAAAAAGGGGCAAAAGGTATTGGAGACAATATAATAATAATTGACAATATTATCAATTTAAAAATGTATGACTGTAAAGATGTAAACAGGTTATGTACCTATCTCCAATAAAAAATTTATCTCATAAAAAAAAGAAAGATAAGGGCATTGGATGGGAATGTTGCCGCTAAAATGTAACCTTCCAAGTCACATACTCTCACTCAACCTCACTACACCCAACGGATACTCCTACATCAATAAACCACGCTCGGAAGGCCGAGGTGGTGGGATTGCCGTAATTCACCGACAGGACTTCAAGATCAATCTCATCTCCATCTCATCTGCTCCGTCATTTGAACACCTGGCTTTCAAACTCTCTGGCCACACAAAATTAGTCATGGCAGTTGTCTACCGCCCTCCCAAACCACACCCATCATTCCTTTCTGACTTCTCTGACTTTCTGACCCAGTTCTGTTCTCTCTCCCCCTCAATCCTCCTCCTCGGTGATTTCATATCATATCATATATATACAGCCGGAAACAGGCCTTTTCGGCCCTCCAAGTCCGTGCCGCCCAGCGATCCCCGCACATTAACACTATCCTACACCCACTAGGGACAATTTTTACATTTACCCAGCCAATTAACCTACATACCTGTACGTCTTTGGAGTGTGGGAGGAAACCGAAGATCTCGGAGAAAACCCACGCAGGTCACGGGGAGAACGTACAAACTCCTTACAGTGCAGCACCCGTAGTCAGGATCGAACCTGAGTCTCCGGCGCTGCATTCGCTGTAAAGCAGCAACTCTACCGCTGCGCTACCGTGCCGCCCACATCCACATGGACTCCACTGACTCCACAATAACCGCTGACTTCACTGAAATACTCAACTGCTTTAACCTCACTCAACACGTAAATTTTCCCACCCATAACCGTGGGCACATTCTGGACCTTGTCTGCTCCACTGGACTAAATCTACATCACCTCTCTGGCTCCGACCCCACCCTCTCTGATCACTTAGCCATCACCATGTCCGTCAACATTCCCACCCCAGCTCCAAAGCAAAAACGCAAAATAAACTTCCACAAGCTGAACTCTGTTTCACCTACCTCGCTCTCATCCTTCCTCTCTGAAATAATGTCCGCCTCTCCCTTCGTTGACCTCCACAGCCCCTCTGACCTCACTGACTACTACAACCGCACTCTCTCCTCCTGCCTCGACCAGCTTGCACCTATAAAAACCAAAACAGTTTCCTTCACCCACTCTGCTCCCTGGTTTACCCCTGAACTCCGCGTGATGAAAACTCATGCCCGTCAACTTGAAAGACTCCGCAACAAAACAGGTCTCACAATTCAGTCCCAAGCCTACAAAGACCACATACAGCACTATAAAGATGCCCTCTCCCATGCCCACTCCACCTACTACTCTCAAATAATTCACTCTGGCTCCGGAAACCCCAAAACACTCTTCTCTACAATAAACAAACTCCTCAGCCCCCTGGACACCATCTCCCAATCATTCACAGTTGACAAATGCACCACTTTCCTTTCATTCTTCCAAAGCAAAATAGACAACATCTACAGCACCTTAACCACCAACGCACCTGCTCCCCCTCAAACCACCTGCCCCCCCTTATCCTGTCAGCCCCTGCCTCAGTTCTCCCCAATCTCCACCACCGACCTCTCTGACCTCTTCACAGGAATAAAAACTGCCACCTGCTCTCTGGACCCCATCCCCTCCAGCTTTGTCAAGGCCTGCCTTCCTGCTCTCTCTCCACTTATCACTGCAACAATAAACTCCTCCCTGTCCACTGGCATCGTCCCGCCATCCCTCAAAATCGCTGCTGTCACCCCCATTCTGAAAAAACCTGGTCTAAACCCTGACACCTCAAACAACTTCAGACCAATCTCCAACCTACCCTTTCTGTCCAAAGTTTTGGAACGTGCTGTAGCTTCCCAACTAAAATACCACCTCTCTACCAATAACCTGTATGAAACTTTCCAATCTGGATTCCGCTCAAACCACTGTACTGAAACTGCGCTCCTCAAAATCACAAACGACATTCTCCTCTCCTCCGACGCTGGCAACCTCAACATCCTCATCCTACTTGACCTCAGCGCCGCCTTTGACACCATAAATCACTCCATTCTCCTCACCCGACTTGAAACCTCCCTTAACATCACCGGCACAGCCCTATCCTGGTTTAAATCTTACCTCTCTGACAGACACCAGTTCATCTCCATTAACAACTGTAAATCCCCCACCGCTCCCCTCCCCCAAGGTGTCCCCCAAGGCTCAGTCCTTGGCCCCCTCCTCTTCATCCTCTACCTGTTCCCCCTTGGTCAATTAATCCGCCGTCATGGTCTCAACTTCCACTGCTTCGCCGATGATATCCAGCTCCTCATCTCCACCAAGTCAATCTCCTCCACCACACACTCTACACTGACAAACTGCATTACTGAAATAAAATCTTGGCTTCAATCAAACTTCCTCAAACTCAATTGCAACAAATCTGAAATCATCATCATTGGTCCAAAAATGCTCACCAAATCCACCCAAAACTTCATCCTCAACATTGATGGTCTCCCAGTATCCACCTCACCTCACATCCGGAATCTTGGAATCATCCTTGATCAAACCCTCTCCTTCGACAAACACATCAAACACATCACAAAGACAGCCTTCTTCCACCTCAAAAACATTGCCCGTCTCCGTCCATCCCTCTCCTCCACAGCTGCAGAAACCCTCATCCACGCCTTCATCACCTCCCGTCTGGACTACTGCAACAGCCTCCTCTATGGCGCACCCTCAAAAATCATCAATAAACTTCAATACATTCAAAACTCCGCTGCCCGTCTACTCACACACACCTCGATCCGTGACCATATCACCCCCGTCCTTTATAAACTCCACTGGCTCCCCATCCCCCAGAGAATCCAGTACAAAATCCTCCTCATAACCTACAAAGCCCTCCATAACCTGGCCCCATCCTACCTGACCGACCTCCTCCACAGGCACACTCCCACCTGCACCCTCCGCTCTGCCGCTGCCAATCTCCTATCCCCCCACATCCGGACTAAACTCAGATCCTGGGGGGACAGGGCTTTCTCCATCGCTGCTCCCACCCTATGGAACTCACTACCCCAAACCGTTAGAGACTCCCCCACACTCACCACATTCAAAACATCGCTGAAGTCTCACCTGTTCAGTACTGCCTTCAACCACTGAAGGTCACCTCACCTACTGTCTCCTTTCTCTGTTCATTTATTTATTTACTTATTTATCTATTTATTAATTTCCCTATGTTCTCAAAATCTCTGTAAAGCGTCTTTGAGTATATGAAAAGCGCTATATAAATAAAATGTATTATTATTATTATTATTATTATACTTCCCAGACTTGGACCAATATCAATGGTTCTCCGTAGGATTCCTCACTATCCAGCACGACTGTGGGAATAACTTCACCAGAAAAATTGCAGCAGATTTAAATAATTGCTCATTATCAATTTATTCGGGGGCATTCGATTGAGCCAATAAGCACGAGCTATTTGAGTCGTGAGTGCATGGAAAGAAAGCTTAGATTCTAACCAGAACATCAAATGCTTTCATGCTTTTCAGAGATTTCATCGTGCTTTGAATACATCTTTCAACGATGAAGAATTTCAGCAGAAATTGAATCGTTTGGAGAAGAGGTAAGAAAGCCTGGTGATGTAAGTAGCACCAGTGCCCTTGCATTTCTTTCTAATAGGTATGCTTAATAATACAAATGAAAAGTGGTAAGAACCTGTTTTACAATAGAAGTGGAGGTAGCATATCAGTGAACGGATCTTTGTCCACTAGAGTGCCTTCATGTAGATTAACCTTCCAGGAACCATATGTGCGGAAACAGACCCTTCGCCCAACGGGTCTGCGCCCTGCACACTAACATCCTGCACACGAGGGACAATTAATAATTTTTACCAAAGCCAATTACCTACAAACCTGTTAGTCTTTGAAATGTGGGAGGAAATCGGAGCACCCGGGTAAACCCCACGCAGTCACAAGGAGAATGTACAAACTTCAGACAGACAGCACCCGTAGTCAGGATTGAATGCGGGTCTCTGGCACTGTAAGGCAGTAGCTCTACCGCTCTACCGCTGCGCCATCGTGCCACCCAGTGCCTGGTAATTAGGCTCTAGAACTCGTTCCCAGTAATCGGCCCTGTTAGATGTTCATGCACCTCTTTGCCCAAGCATTTGGTCATACCACCTAATATTTCCCTCACTACTCTTTTCTGGCTTTGTGCAGAATCTTGTGGGTTGTATCTTCCATGCTAAAGGTTATATGAATGAAAATTGTCATGAATGCACAGAAATGAAGGAGACGAAGGTTAAAAGTCATTAAAATAATTAATGAGTTCATCTGATGCATAGAAGGGCCTGTCCCACTTAGGCGATTTTTTAGGCCACTGCTGGTGACTGTCAAAGTCGTAGCAGATCGCCGAAATTTTCTTTTACCCGTCGACAAAGCCAAGTCAGGTCGAGATTACACCATCTTCGGAAACATCGCAAAATTCCCATGCTTATCAATGCTTCTCCGGCGTCCTAATTTTCGCTGAAATCACTGACAAGTCTGTAATTACTTGAGAGTTTTGAAATATAACATCTTGCCCGGGTTACTTGAAAACCAAGCTTCACGGTAACAAGGCATAAACTGGATTGACTTCCAGTTTACTAATAGCAGTATTAAGAAATTTAATTTTAAAAGTGGTTAAATGGATTTTTGTGCGGAGTGTGGGCATTCTTTGAAAATGTACGGGAGATGCATATCTGGTTTCTGGGTTGCATATCTGGGTTGGGAGCCTACTTTAAATGTAATCGCTGATAGCCATAAACATCGCAAAAATTCCCACACTTACCTGACCATCAAACTGTCACCTCCAATCTACCTGTCAAATGTTCTGACGGTAAATAAAATGGTTAAACACAAGTATTTTATGGTATCTTCAAATGACTTTACTTAATTTAATATTACATGCTTCTAAATGCATCTAAGACAACCTAGCAAACCTGGGGACAGCATGCGACAGCGCCCGCAATAAGCTACGATACCTGGCGACAAGCCAGCTGTCGCCGAGAAATTTCAAACCAGTTGATTTCTCAGCGACGCTTTGAAGACTCCTCATGATCATGCCCGCAACACCCCGGCGAACTGTCGGCGACAGCCTAGTCTCCGGCAGTCGCCTTAAAATCGTCTAAGTGGGACAGGCCCTTGAGTCATGTCAAGAACCTCACTCTTGAAGAAATGCTAATCTATCAAAATAGACAGTATACGGTACTTGGTGCACAGGAAAAGCAGATGATTAAGCCTGGAATGCTTAAAATAGAGAGAACTGCTGATCAGAGTACAGGACCCGGCATGTTCCAGTCGGGACGAGGGATAAGGATGGCAATGTGAGGGAACCTTAGACATCTGTTTAGGAAGATATAATCAAACTTTGTTGACTTTGAACCTTTGAGGATCGGGCCTTTGAGGATTATAAAGAAAGCAGAAAATAACTTACTCAAGGAATTAGGAGGGTCAAAAGGTAACATGAAAATCAAGGACAAATCAGATTAAGAATAATCCAAAGACTTTTTATACATTCATTAAGAAACACCAAGGTAACTAGGAAGAGAATAGACCACTCAAGAATGAAGGAGGGAATTTATGTTTATAGTCAGAATGTGTAGGTGAGGTACTAAATGAGTACTTTGCCTTGGTATTCACCAAAGAGAAGGGCATGGAGGATAGGAAGATCAGTGTGGTGCTGTACTAATATGCTGGGGGAGTTTTAGATCAAGAAGGAGGTGATGTCTGGTTTATTGAAAAGTATTAAGGTGGATCCCTCTGGGCCTGCTGGGATCTATTCCACATACTGAAAGAAGCAAGAGAGGAGATGGCAGGGGCCTCAACAAAGATCCTTGTATCAGTTCTAGCCACGGTCTAAGGTGCTGGAGGACTGGAGAGTAGCCAATGTTCCTTTATTTAAGGGAAACGGCAATAAACAAGGAAATTATAGGCTGGTGAACCTCACGTGAATGATACAGAAGCTGTTACAGAAGATTCTTAGGAATAGAATATACTCGCATTAGGAAGAGAATGAAATAGTCAGCATCACTTTGTCCACAGCAGGGCATGTCTAACTAACTTCAGTTTTTGAAGGGTTGACAAAGGTGATTGATGAGGGTGGGGCAATTGATGTGTCTACTTAAACTTTAGTATGGCATTTGACAAGTTCCAGACCATTGTAGGCTGATGCATAAGAACCATCGTGACTTGGTCGTTTGAATTCAGAATTGGTTTCCCCATACAAGACAGAGAGTAGTGATGGAATGATGTCATTCAGACTGGAGGTCTGTGACCACAGGGATCAGTGCTGGGAACTCTGTTATTTGTATATAAATAACGGATGCAAATTTTGATGGATTGGTTAAGTTTTTCAGTTGGTTAGTAAATTAGTGGAGTTGTGGGCAAATGAAGAAGGCAGTCCTAGGATATAGCAGGATATATATTTGTTGCAGATAGGTGTGGAGAAATGGCAAATTAAATTTAATTTGGGTAAGTGTGAGGTGTTGCATTTTGAAAGGTCAAAGGCAAGTAAAAGCATACAGTTAAGAGCAAGACGCTTAACAGCATGAATGTATCATGGGATCTTGGGGTCCAAGTCCATTGCTCCCTGAAAATAGCAACACAAGTACATGGCAAAGAAGGCAATTGAGACATGGAGAATAAAAGTCAGAAGGCCATATTACAGCTTTGTACAACTTTGGTCATGCCACTATTTGGACTATTGTGTGCAGTTCTGGTCACCCATTACAAAAAGTATGTATTTATCAAGGAGAATAAATAGCGAATCCCATATGTAATTTAATAATGTTGACACAATGCAGATAATATCACAGGGCCAACTTTAATCATATAGACCTGTTGGGGAGATTATTTTAGTTTTACACCCTGCTATTCCTTACAGTGAATGGGGAGGAGCACTGACTGGGATGGAATGCCAGAGATTTATCAAGTCCTGTGTGATCCCCCTCAGATTGTAAATGATCGGTTCAAAGCTTCATTGCTCTAAACTGTTCTCCAAAAATAGTAACCATATCCATATTTGTAAACACATCTGCACCATGCAAAGTTATATAACCCTAAGGTGTAGCCCTGTTTCGAATTCATAAAATCGGTGCCCCATTTTCTCTAACTTTCAGCTATTACAGTTTGTCGTTCATTTTTTATGTTGAGACAGAAATACTGGGACATACTTCAACATGTTATTGAATGGTTTGGTCATCCAGAATGAAATAATGTAGAGTTAATTGGATTTCACTACGTCACTACAGGAGATGGTACTTGTGGTTGCATAATTTTATATTTGCCTTTGATCTTAAAATGTACACAGCCCACGTTAAAATATCCCAAAATGTTCACAGTTACATTACAAGACAAAATTTGATTTTGTGGTATGTTAAGGGATATTGTGACTAAGAGCTAGTGGTTTTAAGCATCAACTAAAGGGAGATGGAGGAGGAGAGATAGTTTAGAGAATGTATTTTAGGGTTCAGGGCTTTGGCTGTTGAATAGCAGTGGAGCAACTCACTAGGATGATTAATGGCTAACATCGAAGGAACGCAAACATTTCAAAGAATTGTGAAGATGGAGGGGAATGCAAAGATTGGGAGAGGTGAAGCCTCTGTATTCATCACCATGTGTATGTTGTGGTTTATAAACGATGATATTTTGTGGACCTGTCACTGGTTTAGACACAAGGAACTGCAGGTGCTTGTAAACCATCTCACAAATGGCTGGTGTAACTCAGCCGATCAGGCAGCATCTCTGGAGGATGTGAATAGGTGACGTTTCAGATCAAGACCCTTCTATAGACTGATTGCAGAACATTGTTGTTTATGTTCATAAGTCACAGGAGCAGAATTAGGCCATTCGGCCCATCGAGTCCACTCCGCCATTCAATCATGACTGATCTATTTTTCCCTCTCAACCCCATTCTCCTGCCTTCTCCCTCCTGCCATGTTATACTGCAACAATCAGTCTGAAGAAGGGTCCCAACACAAAATGTCTCCTGTCCTTGTTCTCCAGAGATGCTGCCAGTCCCACTGTGTTACTCCAGCAATTTGAGTATTTTTTTCTCTCTGGTTTAGTTCTGATTCAAAGTAAATTTATTTTATTTTCAGGTGTAATGTCAGGAATAACCAGCAAGTTGTGTGGAACACAGCTGCCCATGCAGGCTGGAACAAACAGAAGTATATTCTCAAAGATGATCAACAGCCTGACATAAAATTGAAAACCGCCCCGGGCGAGGTTCCACCTTCAGTCGGTAAGGAGCTGCCTCTTGCCACCAATTCCAATGGCAAACCTGAGCCCCTTGTGAAAGCCAGGCAGTCGGTTATCCACGAGCTAACGGAACTGGAGCAGCAGATCCAACTCATCAAACAGGAACTGCAAAAGGCAATGAATAGGAGAAATGAATTGGAAGAGTATCAGAGAACAATCAAGAAAGCAGAACCATAAACAAGGAACTGGTTAAAACATATGATGGCAAAAACTCTATTTTTTCTGAGCGTTCCCTTCTTTGTAGAGTTGTATTTCACTTAAAAGAAAGCGTGATGTAAAGGCAATTTCTTCCCAACAAATGCAGTCACTGCCCTGTCCAAGAAGAGGATGCCAAAACTTGCATCTGAATATCAGTCTGAAGTTTAATTTTTTCTTATTCAACTCAAAGACCTTTAATCATAAAGGAGACATGCGAGTGGACACGTGCGAGTGTTTAGTTAATGCAGACAGTAGGTGAGCCCTTTTCCAAAACCATTCAGTCCCCAGCAGGTGATCAAATGGAAACAGCCAATATTATGGTGAGCTAGTTTGCAACCAACATGGATCTGTTCATGATTGTAACACTTGGCGGGCTTCAGTCTTGACATTGCACAATGCAAGAAATTTTTCAAGTTGAAACAGTAAAGTTCATCTCTTTGGAGAACCACCAGTCAGGACTAATGAGGCCCCTTAAGACTTTGTATAGGATGTTGTGCACTGGAACAAATGAAAGCTTTATATTATTGTGTAGCTTTTCATGCAGCTCCGCCTAACAGTAGGTGAGAGCGTGAATCTTTTCTGACAGTTCATTTATCGGTGTTTTGTTGTCACGTTGTAAAGCGCAGAGGACATTTTTGGGAGTCATTAAATCATTGTGAAAAGTGTCAATTTGTAAATGGTTTTGAAAGTAAAGTCATGATTTGTATGAACACATTGTCTGAACAAATTCCCAAATTTCTCACAATCTGCATTTCTAATGGTAAATTCATATTATTACCACGAGTACTTGTATCTAACATCACCGCGACACCAAGATTTGGACCGACTCAGGTGACCTGTGAAAAGACCATCTCCAATGCGAATAATTACCCCCAGGCATTTTTTATTCATTCCCTGGGCCAGTATCTTCTTCGGTGTAGCATTAAGGTTGAAAAAATTCCCAGCGCCTTTGGAATTTCTGGAATTTTTTGAGGGCGTGACAAGTAAAATGGATGAAACTACCATGTTGTGGTAGCTATATGGGAGAATCCACATTAAAAAATCGGGTCTCTTGCAATATCTGAAGTCATCAGCATTCTAGAACATGCAGCCATTTAGCACAAGGAATGGTGGTTGAAAGCCTGGCCTATTTTCCTTTCTGGTCCATACACATAGTTAGGAATAAAATAACTCAATGGTCATGTTGGATGAAATAAGTTGAACCTTATGGACATATCTCCTCATATTGATAGAAGGCCCAGTCAAGTGGTCTGAACATGTGAAAGATTATGGTGCAACTTGGTCATTCTGAGATGCAAACATCTAAAGGAAGACACATATTTTGGTTGCGCTCTTCATGTCCCTCTAAAGGAATCCTCCAATACTTTACACCTAACAATGTGCTCTCTGAAGAGCAGTCATATCTGTAATATCGCAAGCACTGCAGATCATTAGAGCAGAGCAAGCTCCCACAGACACCACTGTGACAATAACTAATAATGCCTTCAAGAAATGTGGAGTGAAATATTAATGTTCGCCAGATCTCTGAGGCTCACAAAAAGAAACTAGGATGATGAATGTCCTGTCATTATGCTGTTAAACAACTTACAAAGTCGTGATAGTTTATTAACCACATTTCACTTTTTTTCTCCATTCAAGCATAATAAGCTGGGTAAAATGTCACAGTGCAAAATATTTGCCTGCAATTAATTTCAATATTCATCTTTTACATTTCATAATTGAGGCAGAAAAGAGAGATAGGGAGATGATGAAGGGCAAGTGTGTAGGTAGGCAAGTGCATCATTCAGAGCTAATGAGGCTCAATTCCTCACACGTAAATGTCCAAAATAATTAGACAACAGAGAACAGACACGATGGGGTTCAGTTTGGAGAAAGAAAGATAAACTAACATTTATGCAGCAACATTCCCAACCTCAGTACCCATGGAAGTCTTTTTGCAGCTAAATAATGCAGGAAATATATCAGCCAAATTGCATAAAGAAAGTTCCTTAAATATCTATGCAGTAATGACAAAGTAATAGTTAAATTATATATGTTGTTTGAAGGACCAGGACTTCCTTGCTAGCTTCTACATATTTCACTAAATACTACTGAGGAATCTTTTCTATTCATATGATAGAACGTACGGTGTTTTGGTTTAATCATTATCCCAAAGATGCCAAGTTTAACAATGCAGATCTCATTCAGTCCCACAAGAGAACATCAGTGCAGACCTTTGAGCTCACGTCACTTTGAACCACAACCTTTAAACCTATCAAGAATACCACCAACTCAGACATAATTGATATGAATTTCATGCAATAGATCAAAATGGATAGCACTGATCTCTGTTTCTATTGTGCACCGTTCAATCCTTCCCCCTGCTTGAGTTTCAAGGCAGGAAGATCAGCATGCGTGTCATTTTAATATCACTTAATGTACATTCCTCTCCAAAGCACATCCCCTTTGACTCACCACGCCAGCCTAATTGCTTGATGTGTAACGAGAACGGAACTTATCCAGCAAGTCATTCATAGAACTGAAGCAGGAACCCCAAGAGATGAAGGTATTTCATTCGCCATTTACATAATCAACTGCTGAGAAGGCCTGAGAATTCAACTGCCACCTTGGGTTTTGTAACTCTACCTCACGTTTTCCAATAGCCTCCCTATTCGTTTGTTAGCATGATTGAATGACCAGTTTCTGGTGATTAAACATTTATTCGATTTTAATAATTTAATAAATGTTTCATATTTCATGTTTTTGCTTTTAATATAATTCAATTTGCTTTAATTTAAATAGTTTACATGTGGCTATGTCATTTCTCCACACCAAGGTATCTGAATGATAACCTTGGTCCTGGATCTAAACATTTGAAATGTAATTTCCCTTTTGGACATTAGTGAAAATTGAGCAACAATTGGGGTGGAAGCCTGTTTTATGCACTCCCCATTTTTAATTTTTGCTGCTCAAGACAACAAGAGGCAAGTTAATTGGGAATTAAGAAGATAACATTCCTTTGATGTGCTCATCAGTTGCTTTCACAAGATGGTGCCTTATGAAGAAGTCTTGCTGCATATGTCCCACCTTGGCCATTCCCAAGCTCCTTGGCCATTTGAGGTATCCAGGGGAAACAGCAACACTCTTAATCAACTTGCAGTAGGTAGCTGGACAGCCAACTTCCACCCACTTTATACCCAAAAAACAAACTGGTGGGTGGAATTTTCCCAGATATTTCAGGAGCCGAAAATCCTTCAATGTTCAGATTGAAGAAGAGTCCTGACCTGAAACATTGTCTGCTCATTTCCCTCCACAAATGCTGTTTGATCAGCGAGGTTCATTCACTACTTTGCTTTTTTGCTCAATATTCCAGCATTTGTAGTGTTTTGTATCTCCAATATATAGGAGAATATTAAGAGATTCTACAAATATATTAAGATGGAAAAACTAACGAGGGAAGAGAATAGGGCCCCTTAAGGATCAATGTGGTTGTCTGTATGTGGAACCATAGGAGATGGTCAAGGTGTTAAATGAATATTTCTTGTCAGTATTTACCAAGCTAAGGCATTTGTTATGCTTGCCTTGTTGAGACAGTCCATTGCCTTGTTGGGACAGTCCATTGCCTTGTTGGGACTGTCCATTGAGTACTGGATTTGGGATATCACGTTGCAAATGTACAACTTGTTTCTGAGATGACATTTGGAGTATTGTGTGCAGTTCTGATTGCCCAGTTAAAGGAAGAGTTAGTTAAGCTGGAAAAGGTGTAGTAAAGATTCATATGGATATTACTGAGACTGGAGGGCTGGATAAGATTGGGTCTTTTTTTCCCTGGAGCATAGGAGGTTGAGGGGTGACCTTACGTATAAAATCATCAGGGGCGGAGATAAAGTGGATGCAGTCTTTTTTCTAGGATAGGGGCTCGAAAATCAGGGGGCATAGGTTTAAGTAATTTAAGCATTGGGTAATGTCAAGTCTCCCTGGAGTTGTGTAAATGATCGTCCGCATTGATGAGGATTGAAGAGCTTGCTTGAAACACCATCTTTGAGGACAGTTTGTCAAGACTTCACCAACCCTTAAGCAGTATTCCAACAATTTTCTGAACATTTCACACAGGCTTTTTTTTGTATGTGTAATGGTACGTTTAAAGAGTTGATGCAGCCATTAGTGGTGTGAGAACTGTTGTATGTATACCCGTACCTTTTTTGTAAACAAAAACACTTATTTCATCAAACTGGATTACGAGAGTTGTTAAGGCCAAATACTTCAGGAACTGAAAAGGTTTCAATCATGACAGCAGGTGCTCAATGGACGGAGTTTTACGTTCACTTTGTGACCGCGTGCATTTTCTCCGGGTGCTCTGGTTTCCTCCCTCGCTTCAAAGACATACAGGTTTGCAGGTTCATTGGTTTGGTAATAATTGTAATTTGTCCCTAGTGTGTGGGATAGTGCTAGTGTACGGGATGATCGGTGCTCGGCATGGACTCGGTGGGCCTGTTTCTGCGCTGTATCTCTGAAGCCTAGTCTAAACTAAAGTGTTCAAGGCTCTAAAACAGCAACACAAATGAATCCCGCTGTTGACAGTGGGTGGCACCACAGTGAAGGAGGAACAGTGAGCTGCAGTGACTGTTGAGAGTTAAATTGCCTGCTGCCCTTGGAGAACGAGGCTGCACTGCAACCTGGCTAGTGGTTAAATAATAATAAGCAATCAATAAATAATAGTAAGCAAGGAATTTATGACGGAATTTTATCTTCACTCGGATCCAATTGGCTCGTCGCAGTGCAGTTGATTCCAGACTGGCTGTATTCACCAGTTCCTTTAACCATGCTTGAGCCACAAACATGTGAAAGTGATGCTACTCCACTACATACAAGTATGGGTGAGCTTTGTCAGGGGCCATCATGCTGAGGCATCTCCACGGAGGAATGGCAGGAGGAAATCAGTCATCACCATCTGAGCATCATCAAGGCTAGAGGGCTTAGCTTTTAAGGTGTGAAAGGAGTTTAAAGGAATGTATGGGGTGGGTTTTTCACACAGACACTGGTGGGTGCCTGTAATGTGCTGTCAGGGCTTGGTGGTGGAGACAGGTATGATAATGCGGTGGTTAAGAAGCTTTTAAATAGGCACATGGATTGGCAGGGAATGTAGGGATATGGATATGGATCATGTGCAGGGAGAGGAGATTGGTTTAACTTGATATCATGATTGAATAGTGAAAGACTTGGATAGAGTGGACATGGAGAGAATGTTTCCACTGGTAGGAGAGTCTAGGACCAGAGGTTAGGGCCTCGGAATTAAAGGATGTTCCTTTAGGAAGGAGATGAGGAGGAATTTCTTTAGTCTTAGTCAGAGGGTGATGATTCTGTAGAATTAATTGCCACAAAAGCCTGTGGAGGCCAAGTCAGTGGATCTGTTTAAGGCAGAGATAGATTCTTGATTAGTACGGGTGTCAGGGGTTATGGAGAGAAAGCAAGAGAATGGGGTTAGGAGGGAGAGATAGATCAGCCATGATTGAATGGCGGAGTAGACTTGAAGGGGCCAAATGGCCTAATTCTGCTCCTATCACTTATGAATGTATGTTTGGCACAGACATCATGGGCCGAATGGCCTGTGTGGTACTATTCCCTGTTCTAACTGGTGCACGACAGGCCCAGCAGAGTCAGATGATATCTGTCCCCTCTGCAGTGACGTGTCAAGGAACCCATGCTCCATCTTCGGATCACCTTACAGAAAGCAGTGTTAAACACACAGCAAGCCTTCAACAGGGGTGAGTGTGATAAAGGCCGCTCCAGGAACAGAACTCGAGCATTAAACCTGCAGGTTAAGGTTTTAAATACAAAGGTTCTTAATTGCAAAGCAATTTCTATGATCCTTGAAGAACTGGGTTCTTTACAGTCTTTCTGTTCTTTACAGTTCTTTATAGATAATGAAGTGTTTGTTAAAGTGATGTAACAATAATTAGGAACTGTGACAACTATTTTGTACACTGTAAGATGTCACAAACTGCACTGTGAAAATGAGCAGGGAATCTGTTCTGATGTTGTTTCCCTGAGGGATACATTCTGAGCTGGCTAGCACTGAAAACTGCTTTCCTTCATTTCAAAGAAGGGAATTCTTCAGTTCAATACTCTAGCCTCAGCCTAGATTTTTTTTTGTGGTCAAGTTTCTTGTCTGAACCATTGGATAGAAATGAATAAAATAGCCATGGGACTCATTTCCAATTTCCACCAGGGCAATTTTGGTGAAATATCGTGCATGAAATACTGTGACACAGAAGAAAGCCAAAGAACCCATTGGATCCTTGTCAACTACCAGCAGATCAACTCCATCAGTCCCATTCCCCCTCTTCTTTCTCTACAGCCTATTTTTTCTGCAGCCATATTTCTGGCTAGACTTCTGGGCATAGCCTTTCCACTGCTCACTCTGGTGAAGTGAAGGAACCAGTGGGCGTGGTTTGTGGTGAAGAGTAAGGCAGCAAAGGTTATTGGGGGCAGGTTAGGGCTTCTGTTCAATGGAATTGGATTGTCAAGGGCAGGGTTGGGGAATGGGAGGGAGGGGTTATGATCGGCTAATGGGGCAGCGTCTGAGACATGGCGATGAGCAGAGGATCAAGGACACATCTGCGTTGGGGTCCTGAGGAAGAGAAGTAACTAGAGGTACCTTTTCAAAGGGAACCTATCTGCCATCTCAAAGTCATCTTGGGCTGTTGTATGCTCAGGCTGATCCTGCTTATGTATCATTGACATGCTTTTCACATTCATAGTGATGATTTGTTTTGCAACAAGGTGTCCCCGCTGTCCATGTAAGTGCCTTCCCGTTAAGCAACCCACGATGTTGGATGTCGTTGTGAATGTGTGAGCAATTCTACATGCGCATGCCTGACATGTGCAGAACAATCAGAAGCAAAAACACAAGCTTCAGACAGAAGTGTCCACAATGTAACCAGTTTCCTGATAAAACTCTATCACATCAAACAATAAAATCTCCAGACCAGAAAGATGCGAATTTCCGTATCACCTTTTCTACCTCCAAGACTTCCCAACATGAGGCAAAGGAATAACTTGGATGTGTAGTTACCATGGTAAATTAGCAATTATTAGTCAACTTGCAAGATCCCATACAATGCTATGTGGTAATGGAATCAAACGTAGGAGGCTATTCAGTTCATAATGTCCATGCCAGTAATCTACTTAATCAGTGAGAGGATAATCTATGTTAGGAATGTTTATTGAGAGAACATTAGGGTCAGTGCCCTGCTCTTCTTTAAAATACTGTTACAATATATTTTTGAGCGATCAATTTGAGATATTGGAGGAAGCTGGAGCACCCAAATGAAACCCAGGCGGTCACAGGGACAATTTGGAACATCCGCACTGGAGGTCAGGATTGAACCTGGGTTGCTGGTGCTCTGAGATAGCAGCACCACTGTACCACCCTAATGTTTCTCTGCAACAGCTCACCAGGGCACATTTGGCAACATTGCTGTTTGTGGTTTATCCATTGCTGTTTGAGGTTTATATCAATGTTTTGGGTTGAGAATGTACAAGGCATGATTAGTAAGTTTGCACACTGCACCAAAGTGGGCAGTATTGAAGAGAGAAAAGATTGTTATCAAAAATTACAGTAGCATCTTGATTAGTTGAGCAAGTGGACTGAGAAATTTTTAATGGAGTTTAATGCAGATGCAGATAAGTGCGAGGTGTTGCATTTTGGGAAGTCAAACCAGGGCAGGACCTTCACAGTGAATGGCAGGACTCTGGAGTTTATTGTAGAGCAGAGGAACTAGGAATGCAGGTATATTGTTCATTGAAAGTGGCATCACAGGTAGATAAGTTGGTTAAGAAGGCTTTTGGCCTTCATCAGTCAGGGTATTAAGTATAGAAGTTGGGATGTTATGTTGTACAAGACATTGGTGAGGCCATATTTGGAGTATGGTGTTCAGTTTTGGTCACCCTGCTGTAGGAAAGATGTTGTTAACCTAGAAAGAGTGCAGAAAGATTTAAGAGGATGTCACCAGGACCTGAGGGATTGAGCTATAGGGAGAGTTTGGGCAGGCTAGGACTTTATTCCTTGGAGAGTAGGAGGATGAGTGGTGATCTTATGGAGGTGTATAACACCATGATGGGAATAGATAGGGTGAATGCACATTCTTTTATCCAGAGTAGGGGAATCAAGAACCATAGGTTTAAGGTGAAAGGGGAAAGATTTAATAGGAAACCGGGGGGGGGGCAACTTTTTCACATAGGGTGGTGGGCATGTGGAACAAGCTGCCAGAAGGGGTATTGACGCATGTACTACTACGATATTTAAAGAGATTTGGACAGATATATGGAAAGAAAAGTTCTAGACGAATATGGGCCAAACCAGTGTAGATGGGGCATTTTGGTCAACAGAGGCAAGTCAGGACAAAGTGCCTGTTTCCATGCTGTATGACCTTATGACTCCAACATCTCTTCAATCAGGCCTCTCACAACAATGTGAGGAGGATTGAAGGGACAGAAGAACACCAGGACTTCCCAATCCACTTCTAAATCACATGCACTCTTAACCTGGATCTACCTGCAATGTAAAAGTAATGAAACTCACATTGACCAGCCAGTGGGAATTACATAGGGGAGCAGTCATATGGAACTATCATATGGGAAATGAGATAGAAAGACATTTATTGTTAACAAAATGCACCAATCACTTCACAAGGTAAAGTGTATATAAACCAGACCACACACTTTATTGTACAAAGACCACATAACACGACTTGAATTTACATAAGAAATTAGAAATGTTTACATCAAATGCTTTAATTCTGAAACAAGCTATAAGATTAAGGTATGCTACAACACTTTGTCATACAAAATGTACAAAACATCCCATACTAACTAGACAGGTTCTTGAGTTGCACTTTCCACAGTTTAACACTCATTATAAAAAAGTACCAATTTGTATGTTTTTGTTAAGAAGGGAAGAAGAATTTCTCTTCAGGTCACTTCTGTTATTGAAGCAGAGTGGTTCTGTAAGAGGACAAAAAGGAAAAGGTTTTGTAAATGTTTCAGCAGCTGGAGTAATGGAAATCAGGTCAAAAAGCTATATGCACACTGCAAACACTTTTGTCCAGTGGGGTTTCCATTTGAAAGTAAAAATTGCATTTGGTCAGTCTTTCAAAAGCTCAGGCGCTTCCGAATCATGTTGCGGCCAAGGAAGTTCATTCAAAGCGGAATGAAACTGGTCGCAAAGGCAATTTTTGCACAACCAGCAATGTGATAAGGAGCAGACTACCTCTTTTCAGTGATAATAGATGTGGGATAAATATTGACGAGAACACTGAGAAAAACTCTGCTGCGAATCTTCAGAAGAGTATAAGTGACCCATTCCATGCATCTGGCAGTTGCTTCATCCAAAACACTGCACCAGTAAAAGTATTTTAGCTCAAGCCTTTGATGTGGTACTTAAACCAACACCTGGGTCAAGAGGAAAGGCTGCTATCTACAGAGCCATCATCGTAGATTAAAAAGGGTGCATTATTTTGGAAAGCTGACCAAAGCAAAATTGCCGTGAAAACTATTTTATCACAGTGCAAAACACTCGGTGAGAAACCTTAACCACTGGCAGAATGTTTGTCATGTGCATGTATTAAAGAAATTCACTCATAGTGCACAAACAACACTGCGGCACAGGCCTGTGAAGGGGGAGAGAATTGTTGTGTAAAAGGGTTATACACAAAAAACAGTATGACAGACATTTCATGTGTTAGAACAGACTGAAATAAGGTCCAAAGTTCTCAACGATACTTTCCAACAAGATTGTTACACTAAATCACAAACAAAATGTTTTAGGGATGAGTATACAATATCTCCAGCTGCATAAACTATAGGGGAGAAAATTATTTTGATCATGACGACTTTTATCAGACAAGGTTGTGTTCAACTCTGTGCATGGACTTCAGTGGGAACAATGGCAGAGGAGGTAGAAACAACTAGCAGGTGATTCCAGCTCACGCAGGCATGACAACATCTCCCCAAGACACGTACAAGCTGGGATACAAAAGCCTCAGGTGATGCCTTAAACAATGTGGAAAGTACTATCAATTTAGTCATGAACAGATTGTAATGTTGATTGCATAATGAACTGTTTGAGTTTTTGGTCACTGGTCAAGCACAGGAAATATTCAAAATTAGATACATTTTCAGCAGCAAATTCAGAAGATTTTTTTGCCCCAAAAATTGACTAATCCATGTGCCGCAATGATGCAGGGTGTTTGAGTTAAGGAATGTTACTCTTACAGCACAGGAGGAGGCCATTCGGCCTGTCATGTCGGTTCTGGTGCTTGAACTAATAGGGCGGCAGAGAGGAGGAGGCTGGAGGACCTTACAGTACTGACCTCAACCTTAATGACACTGGACCTGGATCCAATGTTCATTGGCCATTAGGACGAGCAGGAAAGAGAGCATTGGAGAATTTCAACAAGACCATTTGTGAATTGCCAATCGTCCTGTGGCATTCGCACAGCTACAGATAGAGGTGAGAAAGAGGGATGATAACTGTGACAAAAAGCTAAGATCACAAGGCTCCCAGTGCGAGAAACTGGGATTTGACAGCGGCACACCATTAAATCGGCCGCTGATTTTACACTGTTTCCAAATTTATTTCCCCACTGCTCTTTACAGAAGCGATTCAAGACTTGTATTAACCTTCTTGGCTTGACAAAGTATAAGACTATAATCAAACTGAAATCCAGTCCAGGTTGTCAGTGATGTCCCAGCCTAGTCAATATGTACAGGAAATTCATGGGCATCCTGCCTTCATTGCTCTGACATGTACCAAAGATTGGCAAGTCCTCCAAGGTTGAAGTTCACTCCAGTGTTGTTAGATGTAGGGAAGGGTGGCAGTGAGGGAGGCTGTGCTGGGGCTAGTTAGATGACGTTACATGCTACCTGATTGTTAGTAATTGCATCCTTCCTCATTTCTCTTAGCACAGTCTAGGCCAAATATGTGAACCAGAAAAGGAGCAAGTTGTGAGTAGAAAAGACAAAAGCTGTGCATTTCATTGTGATCTATGATTACTTAACCAGTGTGCTTTAATTGATACCTCCAGCAAATAGCCACCATGAGGGATGTAGATATTTTTGGTTTGCTTTTGTGTTTGCTCAAATGTTGATACAAAGTGGGTTACTATAAGCAGTTTAGAAAACATACTGCTCAGGTACCACACCAGCATGGCCCAGGAATTGGAGATCTTCCAACAAAAATTTGCCCTGGATTTTCAACTGGTAGCACTCCCTGCCACATGCTCCCAGGGACGGACATAACAGAATGGAGGGCAGGGTGAAATGTCATCAGGCCCTTGGCAAGATGGCATTTGCATGCACACTCACGCGCCCCCTGTTTTCACTGGGAGATGAAAGCACCCATGCGAATCACCTTTGCGACCTAATCACCTGAAACAGAAAGAAAGCCCTGCCTCAAACAGAGGAAAGTAATTTTTTTTTAAATTGTGAGCATAACCAGAGAGGACAAGTGACTTACCTGCTTTAAACCCCTTGCAAAGGTTTTGATATCAACTTTGGTGTATTTATGCCAATCAAGGGAAAGTCTTTCAGAGCCCCAGTGTTAATTTCAAACACATGGCGATAAATTTAGCACGGCTTGACATGGAGAGAAAGTCCCCTACTCTAAGCAACAATGTCAATCTCTAACTCAGCATGGGGAGGGACATCTTCCTCCTCATTGTTCAAGTTGCACAGTCTTGTACCATAGATTAGTACCCACTTTGACTGGGATTACCCAAGATCACCATGCTTGGACTTTAGATGGAGAATATTTTCACTTCTTAATTTTGGTTGTAATTAAATTCTGGTCCGAGAGGAGAATAGATTTTTAGCCAAACTTATCATCCCACTTATCTGTGCAAACTAAAGATGTTCTTATTAATTTCAAAAGAATTAATCAATTAAAACCTCATTCAGCAATAAATGAAGTTTTAAAAGCTCCCGACTAAAGCACAGAAGCAGGCCATTCAGCCCAGCTGCTCATTACTCAGACTGACACCGCATGTTTGTCTCCTACTGTATTATAACCTATCACTGCGTCACCTGCTTTGGGCTTAAAGATCCCTCATGTGAGCTTAGTCTTAATGCAGCTTAACTGTTCTGTACATAGCTGCAGCACTGTGACATGAGCACAAGTTTGTGGGAAGAGACAGAGAGCTAAGGTGTGGTGAGATGGTTTTATTTTGTGGAATTCTTGTGAAGCTTATATTTTGCACATTTTGTTCCACAAATGTCCAATTATAAACACATTCTAAGTGGCCCCTGATTCACCAGTATTGTGATAAATTGTTGAAGAGCGTCAGTTCTGCTGAATATCCATACATCCAAATGTCTAGTCTACCAGCTTGAAAGAGTCCAACCCTTAGAATCTTAAGAGAGAGAGAGTTACATCTCCAGTATCTTTTGTGTGGAGAAGCATTTCCTGGTTCTCACCGAAGATAGACACAAAATGCTGGAGTAATTCAGTGGGACAGGCAGCATCTCTGGATAGATGGAATGGGTGACATTTTGGGTCAAGATCCTTCTTCAGATTGAGAGTCACGGGAGAGGGAAACAAGAGATATGGAAGGGTAAGGTGTGAAAAACGAGAGATCAAAGAGGACAAAGTTCAAGGAAGATGTAGAATAGATCATTGTTAGCTATGGGGAAGGTGACATTTTGTGTCTATCTTCAGTGTAAACCAGCATCTGCAGTTCCTTCCTACACATTTCCTGGTTCTCACCTGAATGGCTTGGCTCTGATTTTAATCTGACACCCCCTTGCTCTATGTTCTGCCACCTACAACAATAGTTAATTGTCTATCTACCCAAGATAGATACAAAATGCTATAGTAACTCAACAGGACAGGCAGCATCTCTGGAGAGAAGGAATGGGTGACGTTTCGGGTTGAGACCCTTCTTCAGACTGAACTACCCATAGGGTCCATCTACCCATCTGCTCCTTAAATCATCTGAAACACTGTAGTCATATCACTCTTTCAATACTTAAGAGAATGACTTTATAATATAATAAAATTGCTTGCACTGCTAGAGTCCCATCCATGTCTCTTTCTGGATATTCTGGGGTACGGGGAGAGGGCAGGAACGGGGTACTAATTGTAAATGGTCAGCCATGATCACATTGAATGGCAGTGCTGGCTCGAAGGGCCGAATGGCCTACTCCTGACAGTCTATTGTCTAAAGGATTTGCAACCAATTAAGTACTTTTGAAGAGTGGACACTGTTCTGTAAGAAAGCGTAGCAAACAATATAGGCACAGGAATCCCCCACAAAGGACAAAGATCGTCAGTAACGCTGAGTGCCATTGGATTTTATCTCCTTTGAGAGGGCATAATTTAATATCACACCCAAGAACCCCACCTCAAACATTTCTCATTATCGCACTGCATGTCAACTGAGATGTTGGTGCTCAAACCTCGGGAGGTGGACTTGAAACTAATAATCTTCAGACTTATGTGAGGGAATACTAACCATTTAAACCACAGTTGACATGATATGACTAAACTTCCTTCCTTAAATCATTCCGTTTGGCAAAATAAACCAGGGCAACGGTAACATAACAGAAATAAATAGGTCAACATATAACAAAACATTGCAATTCTGAAGCAGAAAAATGCCAATTGCCTGTGGCCATCAGTAAGATTAGGTCTTTGACTTCGCCCACTTGGGTGATTGCACTGAAACTACGACAAGAACAGGGAAACAGTTCAGCACCAAGGTTCATGGAGAAGACCAAGCCAAGGTTCATGGAGAAGACCAAGCCAAGGTTCATGGAGAAGACCAAGCCAAGTGTGAACAACCAAGGCAACATGGCTGCAAGCACAGTAAAATCTAGCTAAAGGAAGCAGACATGGATTACACAATGCCAGATTCACGTGGAACACAAGAGGAAGCCCATCAGCTGAGAAGCACCAGAGGCAGACACGCAGAGCATAATCTCGTACAACACCAGACGTCTAAACTCTGGAGCTCACAGTGGAGCCCTGTCCTTGCGTATATACCTCCTGTTGACTTGGGTATCTGGCTGGTCCTGGAAAATGACCCTGGGACGAAACACCCCCTCTCGGGGGGGCTGTCGATGTCTCCCACCTTGCTGTCATGCCGGCATTAAGGGAAGAAGAGCCACGTTGTAAGATCAGTGTTACAAGAACAAAATACGGTGAAACAGTGACTTATTCACACTTTGTTCAATCTTGTTTACCCTGGTCCATGGTGTCTTCCCTACTTCCAGAAATAGGGCGAACACTTCATGGAATGCCTCTGTCGAGTGCACGAGTCTGATCCAACCATTACTTGTCACCTTAATTGTCTCTGTCATTCTGACCTCCTTGCCTTGGCCCTCCTATACCGTTCCAACAAAGCTCAACATAAACACAAAGAACAACATCTCATTTAACAATGAGACATATTGCAGCCTTCCAGACTCAAACCCAAGTTCAGAAGTTTCAGGTGATGATTCTGCTTTTCCATTTGCACTTCTTCTTGCCCCTTCTTTTGATTCTTTAATGATTCCAATGTCACTGCCTTTGCCCCTTCACCTATCTTTTAACCTCCACTGCCTTCCTTCCTCTCACACTGTCCCTTTTGCTCTTTCCTTGCCTTACTCTCCCCATTCATCCCCCGGCATTATTGGCATCTTAAAAGCCTACTTTAATCTAACTTTTTCCAGTTTAATGAAAAATTACAGAAGTTAAGTTTGTTTTATATTTAATTGATGTGCGAACTAACTAGTATTTCTAACGTTACTTTTGGTTTTATATAAGATCAATTATTTTTTAAACATCCAATTATAGGATTGACAAGGCAGTGCCTGTTGCTCATCTCCAATTGCCCTTGAGTGCATTGCTAAGCCATTGCAATTGCTGATTACTGAAAGAACAGTCTCAGCCACTGAGATAGAGGTCAGGATGATTCACTGTAAGGTTGCAATTCTGAAGCAAACAAAGTCAGTTTACTCTGGAAAGGGAGACTACTCAATGAAAGGAATAAAAAGTGAAACTACAGCAAGTTCTGATCACATTTTTCCAGGCAAATGCAGGGGGTGGAGGATATTGCATATAAATTCCCTGCACATAATGTATGCAGGGCAGCAAACATGACGTAGCTCGTGCAACTGATGCCTCACAGCTCCACTGACATAGGTTCAACCACAAAGTCCAGTAGCGTCCAACAAGAATTTCTCAGGGTGCTCCAGTTTCCTTCCACATCCCAAAGATAAGTGGGTTGGTAGGTTAATTGCTACTGAAAATGGTCGACATAGTGTGCAGTTAAGTTTGAATCTGGGAGTGGAAAAGTTAATAGTCATGAGGGGAGGATAAAATATCAATTTAGTTTAGTTTAGAGATACAGCACGGAAACAGACCCTCCGAGCCTGCACCGACCAGCGATCCCCGTATGCTAACACTATCCTACACACACTAGGGACAATTTACATTTTACCAAGCCAATTAGCCAACAAACCTGTACGTCTTTGGAGTGTGGGAGGAAACCGGAGCACCCGGAGAAAATCCATGTAGGTCACGAGAACGGGCAAACTTCATCTAGACAGCATCCATAGTCAGGATTGAACCCGGGTCTCTGGCGCTGTAAGGCAGCAACTCTACCGCTGTGCCATCATGCCATCCTGTAATTACATTACAATATAATGCAATATAATGTTGCTTGCTGGTTGGTGATTGGAAGGGCTTGATTTTGTGCTACATGGCTCCATGATAAGGGAATTACTCAATCATCTTCAATGTAGCTGGCTGCAGTGATGTCATTATCTGCAACCATTCAGGTGAGCATCAATTACATTGCCGTGGGTCAGAAGTGACATGTGGCCTGAGGAGATAAGTGCAGGAGTGAGCTTGATGAGTTATTATGATCCAGTGGTTCCATGGTTACTAATACTCATCCTAGCTTTTAAATTACTGATCAGTTAGCAAATCCTGCTGCCATGACGGATTTAAATTCACATCCCTATGGATAGTTAATATAGACCTCTAGTTACATAACTCTGCTTCCACCACTCTTCGTGTAATCAACCCTGATGCTATATGGTACTCTCACTTCCTGTGAATCATTTACAGGAGAAGTCACAGTCTGCAATTCTGAAGTAAGAGGTTTGTGCAATCAGTTTCGTTTTAGGGAAAATAATGTCTTTATTTCCCGTTTCATTGTGGAGATTAATGTCTGGATTTCCTGAGCAATATAATATTTGAGCCCATATTGAAAAGTTATCAAGACTCCCAACAAATTGCCAGGATCAGAAGGCTGACAAAGGTAATGCCATGCCCTTATGAATATCCTGCAAACATAATCGTTCAGAAAGTTTTTTTCTAATACTTGGCTAGATGCATGCACTTCCATTAAAGGATGGGAAATAGGGCATGTAGCAACAAGAGTCCAAAGAGAGTAACATGCGGTTATTCATCATTTCTGAGTTCTGCCAGTAGTTCTGCAGCAAACAAATTAAATTTACTCAGGTTTGTTCTGAACGTTAGTGTATGCGGACCTAAATGGACCGAAATTCCAAACTAGCCAGCTATTATCTACCATTCTTCAGTGATGGATTACGGATGGAGCCCAGCAACAGAGCATGTATTTACTACAATTAAACTGGGTAATCTGCTCGCAGATCCTGTGGCAGGCTAAATCTACTGCAGGATTCATGCACCCATTCATTTCCAATCAGGTCTTACCACTATGAGGAAGAAAAATAATGTTTTTAAATTAGTCTGAAGAAGAGTCCTGACCCAACTCATCATCTGTGCATTCCCTCTCCACAGATGTTGCCTGACCCATTGAGTTCTTCCTTTGTTTTTTTGTCATGCTTTTAAATTACTTGAGTTTGCTGGAAAGTTCTAAAGTAATTAAAAGCATTTTTTTTAGGTTAATTTTTTCTAACTTTTTAGTCATCGATTTTATTTTTTACTAGATATTAAAGGCACCTGAATGTCAGGATCTGTGATAGAAATTGGTGGTTTTGTCTAGTGACATTGTTGCCCATCAGGCATTGTTGGCTCACTGGCTTTGTAGATGGGACTTCTTCTGCCCCACCCATGTGACCCAAGATGTTAGCACAATGCCCTGGCTCCAAGAGTGCCTCACCAATTCGCTAGAACAAGTCTTGGTCCAGCAGCTTCTCACTGGAAACACCCATGATATGCACAGGACACCACCCTAGTGACAAGTGTGGGCGGTCATTCTGCTTTGCAAAATCTAGATCAGTAAGTCATCAGTGTTTTTGATTGTATGTCACATAGTTTTATTCAAGTACACCATGGAAACAAGCTTTTCAGCCCATCTCATCTGTGCCTGCAATTATGCTCCACTTCAGCCTCTTCCCATCAACCTGCATTTAAATTCATGATCATAACCCTTCTCCCTCATGAGACTTGAGGCTCCACCTAAATATCTCTGAGCGAAACGCAAAAGATGCTGGAGGAATTCCGCGGGTCAGGCAACATCTGCCGATCTAACCCTCCTCACCCGTATCCACCTATCACTTGCCAGGTATGGCCTACCCATAGCTCTCTTTTCCAAGTTCCTTGTATATTTAAAAATCGCTGATATTCACTCCTTCAGCCATTCGTTGAAGCAAATTCCTTCATCTCACATTCTCTGGGTGAAGAAGAGCCTTCTTTATTTGTTATCTCATTTTTTGGTAAGCTTCTTATATTGAGGTTTTCATTCTACACCACAAGTGGAAAGACATTGTTTTTGTATCTAAAACGTTGGTAAACTTAAAACTAAATGACTCCTTTTTTACCAGAAAAAGGACCTATTATATTAATCCTTTCCTTATAGTTGGAATCAAGGCAAGAACCTGCAGATTCTGAAATCTTGAGCACAAAGCGAAGTGCTAGAGGAAATCAGCAGATTAGGCAGCATCTGTGGAGGGAAGAGACAGATGTTGTTTGGGGTCGGGACCCTTCTTCAAACTGATTGGAGAAGCAGGCGTTAGCGGACAAAGTGCAAGTGTTTGTGAAACAGTGGCCTAGTCTATGCTTGGTCTTGCTGATGTAAATAAGGCTTCATGGGAAGCTCTGAATACAAAGGCAAGGTTGGAAGAGTTGCACGTGAACCTCTGTTTCATCTGGAAGGCCTGCTGGGGTCTCTGAATGGAATAGATAAGAGAGGTTGTAGGGGCAAGTGTTATATCTGTTGAGGTTGAGGGGGAAATGTCTGAGGAGAGGGTGGGTTGGATGGGAAGAGATGAATGAACCGAGGAGTTGTGCAGAGGGCAGTCTCTATAGAAAGCATAAAGGGATGGGGATGTGAAGATGTGACTAGTGGTGGGATCATGTTGAAGGTGGTGGAAATGACCTATTAGATGCAAAGTCTGGTGGGGTGAAAGGTGAGGATATAGAGAACTTCGTCCTTGTTCTTTCAGGACATTGGTCGGGGGGGGGGGGGTGGGGGGGAGGAAGGAATGAGAACAGAACTGCAGACACAGAGTAGCCATGGGTGAGGGCTTCATCCACAACAGCAGAAATTAATGAAATCTGTTTTGTCCTCTTTCCAGCATCGCAGTCTTTCGATAAATCAGTGATCAGTATTGAGCACAGTAATCAATGTCCAAACTTCAATGCAAGTTTAACATAACTTCCCAAGTTTATAATCTTGCTCCTCAAGGAATGCAAAATCATTTTATTTTCTTAGGCCCTTACTAACGTGGGCTGCTGCATTTAGGTTGTGGTTTTCTGCATCGGTTCTTGAAGATCTATTTGATTTTCCAGCACATTTGGATTCATTTTCTAAATACTGTGTGTGCTTATTCATCCGTGGCTAATGTTCAATATGTTGAACACATTTAGCATTGTCAACCAGGGATGAATATGCACACACATTACTCGGGTAGTAAAGGCACGGAGAAGATTCAACAGGATCTGCCTGGGATGGAAGATTTCAATCATGGGGTGAAACTGGAAAGGCTGGGTTTGTTTTCCTTGAGCAGAGGAGGCAGAGAATAGACTGACAGAACTGCAGATGCCGGTTCACACCGGAGATAGACACAAAGTGCTGGAGTAACTCAGCGGGACAGGCAGCATCTCTGGTGAGAAGAAATGGATGATTTTTTCGTGGCTTCTCAAACCTATTCCTTCTCTTCAGAGATGCTGCCTGTCCCGCTTAGTTACTCCAGCATTTTGTGTCTATCTTTGGATACTGATAGAGGTATACAAAAAGAAGGCCATAGATAGGATAGATTGTAGGAAACCTATCCCCATAACTGAGGCATATAAAACCAAGGGACATAGGTTTAAAGTGAGGGGGCATGAGGTTTAGAAAGGGTCGGAAGAAAAACGTTGGAATGTACTGCCTTAGTAGTTTTCACCAATAAAATGTATGGCCTTAGTAGTTTCCCTCTTAGTACAGCAGTTTCCCCCAAATAAAGTCAGTTCAGTTTAGTTTATTGTCACATGTACCGAGGTACAGTGAAAAGCTTTTGTTACGTGTGAACCAGTCAGTAGAAAGACAATACATGATTCCAATCAATCCATTTACAGTGCACAGATATATGGTAAAGGAATAACGTTTAGTGCAAGGTAACGCCAGCAAGGATAGTCCGAGGGACATCAGAGGTAGATAGGAGTTCAGCAATTGCATTGAGTGGTTGGATAATTATGGGCACTAAATTATTGCCAGTCTCAGCACCGCGTTCATTAGGCTTGTTTGTTAGAGGAATTACCCAGTGATTCCCATAATATATGGCCATAATATTATCATTATATTCAGCCTTACGATGACACGCAAGATGCTGACTGATGTATGATTTAATTTGCAGGATATGATTATGATAAATAATACTCATAGCACAAATGAAAAGGCTGGAGTAGCATTTCAGTGGTGAATTTTTAAAAACCAAACTCACGAATTGCTAAACTAATCGTAATCCATGCAAATACACAATACCTTTTAAAGGTACTTCAGACGAAGATTATTTGAGTTTTGTGACTTTGCAAATTAATTCTAGCACTTTTTAAAACTTTTAATTAGAAGCACATTGATTCATTGGGGTCATGCAGTCTGTGTGTCTGTCCTGGTTAGTTTTGAATGTAATCCTATTTATCCCTTCCTATGCCTGCAATCATTTCCCCTTCAAAAATAATTCAATTCCTTTCAAAACGTACTTGTAAATTTGCTTCCTTCAACCTTAGAGCAGCATATACCAGGTCATAACAATTTGCTGCAATAATAAATTCTCCCCATCCCTTCCTTTACCAGTCTGTGGAATTGATTATTGATTTCTATCTATGCTTTTAATTGATCAGTTTCTCAGTAGACTGAAAAGGAGTGCTTAGCTTGATAAAACATGCAGAGGCCAATCACAATGTACAGACGTTTCATTTTTAATCAAATTCAGAAGCCGAAAGGTCTTATCAATAGGACGTAAATATTTTAACTGTCAGAATGTTGAACTAAATGCTATTGGTAGATGTTTAACCATTAGCATCAGGGGGAATAAAACGAAGAATTGAATAAACTTTAAAAAAAGATCTAAAAATATACTGTAGCACAATGAAGCAAGTTTCACTCTGTCACATGCTGACTCAGGAAGTGGATGTATCAGTGTCTTAAAATATTTTCTTTGTTGTATTATTTAAATGGACCATCAGGTTAGTTCATATTGGTATTATGTTTGACACAGATATTTTGGGTCAAAGAGCCTGATCCTAAACTACTTTTCTATGCTCTGATGAACATGGACATTTCTTCTTCTGAAACTCAGTTCAATGTCTTCAATTGATCTTTGAAGTCAATGCATCTTAACAGCGGAAGCAGAATTCATCACTCGTACGTTTGCCTTTTTGCCACTTACCTTGGGAAACAATTATATTAAGTTACAGGACTAAGGATCCACTGACATGAGCTATGATTCTGGGGTAAGCCTGGAATAGAGAGCTGATGCCAGTCATGGTGACCTGAAAGATTCAGGATTGTGATAAAATCAGTTCATTAATAGGAAAAGGAAATCTGTCAACTTTCCCCAGTCTGGACTGTACCCTATTTCAGATCCTAGGTTGTGTGGCTGACACTTAACTTAAATGGCATAGCAAGCTGTTCAGTTCTACCAATGTGCAGTGGAAGAACATGGAGTGCAGAGTTCACAAAGCTCTTTTGCCACCACCTTCCTGAGGATAGTTAGAAGTGGGCAACAAATCTTGCCCTCAATGTGCTGTCCATGCCCAGTGAAAAATAGCAGGCTGCAAATTAAAAGTATAGCTTTCATCCAAGACAACAGTCGGCTTAGGGAGAGTGTGGTTCGAGTTACCGTTAATAGCACAGTGTAGTGGGTGCGGTCACCGCGGTAATCAGGCCAGACGCCAGGTGAGTAATTAATAACTTTATTACCTGTGGTATCAAACACCGCACTCAAGAAGAACGTGAGTCGACACACCCAAACCCTTTATAGTCCCAGACCACCTGACCCAAGGGGACTGACCCAGGAAGTGACCTAATCCCTCCCGTCCACTGAGTGCCGAGTGGAATGACCAAGGGAGTGGCCTAGCCCCCGGGTGCCGCCACAGGACCCCCCCCCCCCAAGAACCGAAGGCACGAAACGGACAGGGGGACGGACGAAACGGCCAGCCCGTGTGCGCCACGGCGGGCGCAGGAAGCAGAACCACCCCGCCAGGGGAAGGCACCCGTGGGAACTTCGGGGGTAAGGGCCGGGACGCGGGACGACCCCGAGGGCGAGGCTGCGCCAGTAGCACCGGCTGGCTAATGTCCACATGCGCCGGCTTCAGCCGTGAAAGAGAGACCGTCTCAGGACGACCCCCCATGTCCAACACGAAGGTGGCAGGGCCCCGCTCAAGCACTTTGAACGGTCCCTCATAAGGCCGCTGAAGGTTTGGCCGGTGGGCATCCCGACGCAGGAACACAAAAGGACAGTCCTGCAGGGCGGAAGGGACATGTGACCGCACCGAACCGTGGCGAGACGTCGGCACTGGCGCCAGCGAGCCCACCGTCTCCCGAAGGCGTTGCAGGGCGGCTGAGGGCTGTTCTGCCTGACCCTGGGCGGAGGGAACGAACTCTCCGGGCACCATCAACGGAGCCCCGTAAACCAATTCCGCCGAGGAGGTGGCCAAGTCCTCCTTGGGGGCGGTGCGGACACCCAGTAAAACCCACGGCAACGCGTCAACCCAGTCCGGGCCAACGAGACGGGCCTTCAGAGCGGCCTTGAGCTGGCGGTGGAAACGCTCCACCAGGTCGTTCGCCTGCGGATGGTACGCTGTGGTGCGGTGCAGGTTAACCCCCAGCAGTTGGGCCATGGATGACCACAGCTCGGAGGTTAATTGTGGCCCCCTGTCGGACGTAATATGGAGCGGAACCCCAAATCTGGCAATCCAATTTGCCACCAAGGCACGGGCACAAGTAGAGGCACACGTGTCCGGCAGTGGAACTGCCTCCGGCCACCGCGTGAAACGGTCCACCATTGTCAGGAGGTAGGTGAAACCCCGAGAAGGCGGCAGCGGCCCCACGATGTCCACATGGATGTGGTCAAAACGGTGGCGAGGGACGGGGAACTCCTGGAGCGGCGCACGCACATGCCGCTGTACCTTTGAGGTTTGGCACGGGATGCAGGTGCGCACCCAATGCCCAACCTGCTTGCGTAACCCGTGCCAAACGAAACGGGAAGCCACGAGGGTCGTCGTCGCCCGAATGGAAGGGTGGGACAGCCCGTGGAGCACCTCGAACACCCGGCATCGCCAGGCAACAGGCACGATTGGGCGTGGCTGCCTGGTGGACACATCGCAAAGCAGCGTCGCGCCCCCAGTGCCACAGGGAACGTCCTCCAACCTGAGGCCCGAAACGGCGGTACGGTAGGCGGACATCTCGTTATCGGACAGCTGGGCCGCCGCCAGGGCTGAGTAGTCGATTCCATCAGCCACTTGCAGGACGGCGTGGACCACGGGTCGAGACAAGGCGTCGGCCACCCGGTTGTCTTTACCCCCGATGAAACGGATGGAGGTAGTAAATTCCGAGATGAAAGCCAGCTGCCGCTGCTGGCGAGCTGACCACGGGTCGGACACCTTGGCGAAAGCGAAAGTAAGGGGCTTGTGGTCCGTGTACGCGGTGAAAGTCCGCCCCTCGAGAAAATAGCGGAAGTGGCGGACCGCAAGGTAAAGGGCAAGGAGCTCGCGGTCAAAAGCACTGTAGTTCCGCTGTGCGCCGCTGAGGTGCCTACTGAAGAAGGCAAGAGGCTTCCAACACCCATCCGTGTGCTGTTCGAGCACCGCCCCAACCGCTACTTCTGAAGCATCGACCGTCAGGCTGGTTGGTGCATCAACCCGTGGATGCACGAGCATCGTGGCCGCAGCCAGGGCTTCCTTGGCGTGTTGGAACGCCGCCACCGCATCGTCGGTCCATTCGACCTCCCTGCGCTTGCCCGCCATGAGGTGGAAAAGCGGGCGCATGATCCGGGCTGCAGATGGCACAAATCGGTGGTAAAAGGCCACCATTCCCACGAACTCCTGGAGGCCTTTCACGGTGGTCGGGCGTGGAAACTGGCGCACCGCGTCCACCTTGTTGGGGAGCGGCAGCGCACCGTGCGGGGTCACGTGGTGGCCCAGGAATTCGATGGATGCCACCCCGAAACGGCATTTGGTGATGTTGATGGCCAGCCCATGATCGCTAAGGCGTTGGCATAGCTGGCGGAGATGGGCAATATGCTCCTGTCTCGAGCGGCTCGCCACCAATATGTCGTCCAGGTATACGAATACGAATTCCAAGCCACGGCACACGCAGTCCATAAGTCGCTGAAAGGCTTGCGCAGCGTTCTTGAGTCCGAACGGCATGCGGAGGAATTCGAATAGGCCAAATGGCGTCACGATTGCCGTCTTGGGTACGTCGTCGGGGTGGACTGGAATTTGATTATAGCCACGCACCAGGTCGACCTTGGAAAATACCGTGGCCCCAGCCAGGTGGGCATTAAAATCCTGGATGTGAGGGATCGGATACCTGTCGGCGATTGTGGCATCGTTAAGCCGGCGGTAATCTCCGCAAGGACGCCAACCACCATCTGCCTTGGGGACCATATGTAGCGGGGACGCCCACGGGCTGTCTGAACGGCGCACGATCCCCAGTGACTCCATAAGGCGGAACTCCTCCCGAGCGAGACGGAGCTTGTCCGGTGGAAGACGCCGTGCCCGGGCGTATAAGGGCGGGCCAGTAGTCGTTATATGGTGCACCACCCCATGCTTCGGGGCGGCGGAGTGGAACTGGGGGTCCAGAATATCGGGGAATTCGGCCAGAATTCGTGAGAACACAGCGTCCACGGACGACAGGGGCCCATCAGGACGCACGACCGGGTCGCCCAAGCGGAGGAAAATGGGCTGCAGAGTGACAGACTGCACTAAACGCTGCCGCTTAATGTCCACAAGCAGGGAATGTGCCCGTAGGAAATCCGCACCCAACAGTGGCTGGGACACATCCGCGATCACAAATGGCCACGAGAAGCTGCTCGCCCCGAAGTTGAGGGAGATCGTGCGCACACCATATGACCGGATTGTGGTCCCGTTGGCTGCGGCGAGGAGGGGACCGCGGTTACCACTACGGAGGTCAGCCTGCGAAGGGGGAACAACACTCACCTCCGCCCCGGTGTCTACGAGGAAACGGGCCCCGAAGCGGCAGTCCCACGCAAACACACGATGAATCTGGCCGGCCGCCGAAGCAATCAGTGACGGCCGGCCTCTGCGTTTCCTGGGAACGAACAGGGCTGCCGGCATTGACGGGCCGAAGGGCCCCACCGCCGATGGAAGTAGCACCAGCCCCCTCTGCTGGGTTCCATGAAAACGGGCGGCTGTGCGGGCCGATCTGACCACCGGCGACCTCCGGTGGCGTATGGAGGAACTGCCGGCAGGCTGCGCGCGACCCCTGGGTCCGACCACCGGCGACCTCCGGTGGCGGGTGGGGGAACTGCAGGCGGGCCGTGCGAAAAAGACGCGCCGCCGGCTGGGTGAGCTGCTGAAGCCGGATACCGTCGGGAAGGCTGTCGGGGAGCGGTAGTAATGCGGGCGATCGAGGCTCCTACCTGCGGGTAGTCGTCGGCCGACGGATGGACTTCCAACGCGTCGAGGGCCAGGTGACAGGCCATCATGAGCTCATCGGCGCGCCTGCCCAACGCCTGCATGTTGGGGAACGGGGCGTCGAGGAGCTGCTGGCGGAGGTCGGACGGCAGCAGCATCAGGTAAACATGCTTAAAAAGCAACCCGGGCTCGTAGTCGCCTAGCAGTGCCTGCATGTCGGCCAGTAGTACCGACGGGTGGCGGTCACCCAGGGGCGGCATTCGGAGGATCCGGGTTGCCCGCTCAGCCTCGCAGAGGCCGAACTGCTGACGGAGGAAGGCTTTAAGGGCCACGTATTTATCGGTTGCCGGGGGGTCGCGGAGGAAGGGTCGGACCAGGCGCGCGGTGGCCGGGTCGAGGGCGCTGACCACGTGAAAGTATTTAGTGGCGTCGGCAGTTATGCCCCGCAGGGCGAACTGTGCCTCGGCCTGGTCAAACCAGAAGTCGGGGTCCTCGGTCCACAATGGAGGCAGCCACACCGACACGGCGTGGATAGCGGCGCGGGCGGCAGGGTCCGCGGGAAGGTCCAAAAGCGGTTGTGGTTGTGGTTGACTGGAAGAGTCGGGTAGTAGCAGGTTCTGGTCCATCGCGACTTGCGAGGGAAAGTCGGGGTCACCAGTGTAGTGGGTGCGGTCACCGCGGTAATCAGGCCAGACGCCAGGTGAGTAATTAATAACTTTATTACCTGTGGTATCAAACACCGCACTCAAGAAGAACGTGAGTCGACACACCCAAACCCTTTATAGTCCCAGACCACCTGACCCAAGGGGACTGACCCAGGAAGTGACCTAATCCCTCCCGTCCACTGAGTGCCGAGTGGAATGACCAAGGGTGTGGCCTAGCCCCCGGGTGCCGCCACAACAGGATAGTAGAGGAAATGAGCAACACCCTGAGAAGTTGGGGCGAGCGTTTGGTTGGATTTCCTGTTGGATTTGCCAATTCCAAAAGAGGATGGTCTTATGTTATCCCCATCATTTATCATTGACTGACTAAACTATGAGGTTAGAAGGGCAAATCCTGGTGGGCAAGGTAGCTCAGTACAATTCACTGTGTTAAACTAGGTCTTTTAGCTTCAGCGTAAGATGATCAGTGTGGCTTACCTGTGCGCTCAAGGTTTCGAGTGGGCTCTCCACTCGAGGGAATGTCATCAATGGCACTCCCTGTGGATCCTTGGGCTTCTGCTTGACAGTTGTGGTCTGTGTCCCTTTGAAGTTTTGAACAACACATATACCCTGGCAATAACAATGGACATATATGTCATCGATAATGCAGCATGGAAACAGGCCCTTGGCAGCAAGGAGTCCACTATATATACAAACATATCCCTAAATAGAGATGGTTAGAGTGAAATAGTGAAAATTGTATACGATATGATACGATAGAACCTTATTTAGCCCAGGAGGGAAATTGATCTGCCAACAGTCATAAAACACAAGATACATGAAACATGAAATTAAAGTGATGAATGGAAAGGATTGGGGACGTGCAAAGATTGGGGGGGGGGGGTCAGTCTACCCCACGACAGAAGGGGGAGGAGTTGTACAGTTTGATAGCCACAGGGAAAAAGGATTTCCTGTGGCGATCTGTACTGCATCTTGGAAAAGAGAATACAGACCTATGTAGAGAGAGAACTGAATGCAAACAGATATTTACATAAGGAGGATTTATGTACAATTGTCTACTGTATATAGAGAGGGTTAAATAGATAAATATCCATATATGGAGAAGACTTAAATATAGACATGCCTACATGGATAAAGTTAAATAGAGAGAGATATCTTTACTAAGTTGGTTCTGTCTCCACTCAATGGCATCTTTAATTTGACACATTTGATTAGCTTGAGTGGTGTAAGGTGGACTTACCAAAAACAAAGCTACCGTGCTGCCCAGTACAAAACCTGCGATCACATCAGAGCAGTGATTGCGATATTCGGATACCCGGTTCAGTCCCGTCAGGAAAGCGGCACAGAGAGCACCCAAGCACAAGACAGGTTTGGCCAGCCTGCTGCTCTTGGTCTTTATCGTGCTGGTGATGTACATCTGGGAAAGAACACAGTCACACACTCACTGTTTAATGGTGTGGGCACACTGCTAGATGTTAAAACAATGCAAAGTGTACAGGATGCTTTGTGGTACTTATTCATTTAAACAATTTTTCATAGAATTATTTATGGCAATGCATGACACAGAGGAGGCTATATGGCCCATTATGTCAGTGGGCCATATAAACTGGAGTGACCCCTCAGTCTGATGAAGGGTCCTGACCCAAAATGCATCTGTTTTTTTATCTCTGTTTGCATTGTTGTTATCTTCTCCCAGCCAACAATGATCTATTCTACATTTTCCTTGATCCGCATTCCCTTTGTCCTATTTTCACACCTTATACTTCCTTATCTATGTATCTCCCTCTCCCCTGATATCAGTCTGAAGAAGGGTCTCGACCCGAAACGTTACCCATTCTCTCTCCAGAGATGCTGCCTATCCCGCTGAGTTACTCCAGCATTTTGTGTCTATGTTCATTTCCTTCCACAGATGCTGCCTTACCCGCTTGATTTCCTCCAGTACATTTTATTTTTGCCCAACCTAATCCTACCTTCCATCTTGATGCATCTCCCTTTAGATCTGCCACTGCCAGCCAGAATGGTGAAAGCAGAGGACTGACAGCATTTAAGAAGGATCTAGATACACACTGCAATCACCTAGAAGGCCATGGCCCAAGCACTGGAAGATGGGATTAACAACCGGTGGGTGTCCACTGATCAGGGTGGACAGTGAATAGCTGGTTTCCATGCTATGCGACTCTCTGACTAAAACTGGGAACCACAGGCTAGGAAACTGCTGGAATCTTTATTAAGGAAATGTGAATGGGGCATTTCGAAAATAATAATAAAATTGGGCAGAATCAACATGAAGTTAATGAAAGGGAAATCAAATTTGATAAGTCCATTTAAAAAAAAAAAAATCAACTAAGGTATAGCTCAGAGGGATCCAATGTATATAGCATACTTAAGACTTTCAGGAGGCCTTCTACAAGGTACACAAAGGTTATAACATCGAATTAGATCAAATTTTATTTGAATTAATTAAACTGGAGAGGATTAAGGTAAAAAAAACATGAAGTGGGAAAAGGTATAGATTTTTTTGATTTTTTTGGAGCCCGTGATTTTTGCGTACCATGGAGATCAGTAGGGCCCATGTTGTTATAACCACCATCAATAACTAGGAATGGGAGGACCGAGAGTAATATATCTAGGTTTTCTTGTGATACAAAGCTGGGTGGAAGTGTGGATTATGGGAAGGATGCAGAGAGGCTCTCGTGGAATATAAACAGAATGGGTGATGTGGTAAATGGAATGCACCGTGGGGAAAAAAGGTGAGATAATCACTTTAGTTGAAGAAATAGAGAAACAGTATTTTTCAAATGGCGAGGTTTTATGCTGAGACCTGGGAGACCTTGTACATGAATCACTAGAAGTTAACCTGCTGAAGCAGCAAGCAATCGGAAAAAAATAATCATATTCGGCCTTTATCTTAAGATAATTTGAGTCTATTGAAATTATATTTGCCTTATTGAAATTATATGCAGCCTGGTGTATCGCATCTGCAATATTGTATGCAATTCAGGCCTACATGGATAAAGAAAGAGATGTATTTTTTAAAGTGGGTGCATGAAGATCTCATCAGATTGACTCTCGGGATGAGAGATTGCGAGTCAGGATTATGCAGATTGACCCAATGCTTTCTCGATTTAAGAAGGACGAGGGTCGATCTCATTGAAACAAGAATTCTTGCAGGGTTTGACAGGGCAAATGTTTGAAAAATCTTTCTCCTGACCAAAACATTTAGAACAATTGTCACAATATCGAAATAAGGGGCCAGTTCTGCAAAATTAAAATAAGAAGGATAATTTTTCACCTCCTGGGTTGTAAATCTCATTAATTTTAGTCCTGTGAGGGAGGGGTTAAGCAGATTGGGCCTATTCCTTCCAGACTTAGAAAGACTCTTCCCAAGAGGACTGTGGGGGACCAGATTCCCCACAGTATTCACTGCAGAGATTGATGTGTGTTTAGGTATTAAGGTAATCAAGGCATGGGGTATTAGGACAGGAACATGATTCTGAGGTAAAAAAATATATAGCCATGATCTTATTGAATTGTGGAGCAGGTACTAGAAGTCTCCTAATTCTTATTTGCTGGGTGCCACACCATAGGAAAGGGTTTACTGAAAAGATTTACTGAAATGATTCCATTGATGAGGGAGTTTTGTAATGTGATGAGCGAAGTTGGGTTGTTCTCTGATCTGTAGACTTTGAGGGAGAATCTGACAGAGGTGTTTAAAATCAGGGAGGGTATAAATACAGAGAATTTGTTCTCATTTGGGACATGTGAGCAAAATTGAGAATATTGGCAAAACCCAGTTATGGTGAAGACATGAAACTCCAAACACCTTGCAGTAGCACTGCGCAGTATGGACGCACTGGACAAATTAGATTCCTTCTGTGACAAATGTTTCTATGATTTTTGGAGTCACGTAATAGAAAGTCATCTCTTTGATCTTTTTGTTTTCCAAAATGGATGCTCTCACAACTGCCTACAATGAAATATAGCATCAAGCTTGAAAATCAAGTTTCCTTCGCGAGTTGGAAATTCCAGACAATCGGCAATGTTGTGCCTTTGCGCATGGGTCATCTGGAGAAAGATTTGAATGGTAGACCTATCAATCAGGCATGAGAAAATAGGTCTTGCGTCTTCTCATTGCTGCACTGCTCGTCAGTAAATAGATTGTTGAACTGCTACCCCAGCTCAACTTTCCCAGGGAATCTCAGTGTCCATTAAAGGAGAATTCAACCACTAGTTACACTCACTCTCTTCCTTTCCACCAAAGAAAACTGAATGAAAGTAGTGATGAGAGAACGACACGGAACAGTGGTTGAACTTTGTCTTTGTTTGCAGGAATATTGGCTCCATTGTGCCCCCTACTGGTCCTCAGCTAACTTCAATAGAACTGAATGTCGCCAGGGGACGTACAAAGACAGAGTGCGACAAATGCACCACTAACAAGAGTACTTTCCATGCCTGAGGGTTTACTCTGGATGAACCTGCAGGCAGAGTTCAAGAACAAATAAATGCCACGTCATTCTGCCAGCCAGCAAGAAAAATAAAGCTTAATGGAAAAAGGGAGTGGAGTTTTCACATCATTCACATTAACTAAATATCGCACAGACCACTGTACTGGATCAGATTTTAGGGAAACAATACTTGGATTGACCACCAGGAGGCATTTAGGAGTCACTTGAAATTTGTCTTGTGCAACCCTCAGTGAACTATCAACATGTGTTTAAAAACATACTTGGAGATGTCTGAATGTGCAGGAGTCATATCATTTTAAAGGACAAACAGCAATAGGAATCAGTCTGTGACACATATCGTGCAAAGACTAGCCAGGAGATTATTTTATTCAAGGACTATTAAAATCATTGCATTCTTCAGTCAAAATTCTAAATCTCTACACAACTATGTAAATAGGTTCATCAAGAGATACAGTACCGAAACAGGTTCTTCAGCCCATTGACTCAATGCCAGCCATCATGCACCTATTTATACATTAATCCAACTTTAATCTGTTTAGTTCTGCCATTCCCATCAATTCTTCAACCTCCCTCCCCCTTCCAAATTCGACCACTCAAGCTCTCTTGAATTCTTTATTAGATTTAGTATTAATCTCCAGTTTTGAACTTCAAACACATGGAAAGATCGATTTCTTACATCGACCCCATCAAAACCATTAAACATGCTCAAGGTTCCTTTCAAGACTACCTCAACCTACTCCTTTCAACAGTTCAGATTTTCCAAAACCTTACGCATTCCCATCGAATGTTTTGGATTAAGAATCTATAACCAGCCAATATTTTGAGTGATATGATGGGACAATTAAAGTAGTGTTTTGGCAAAAGTGCACTTCAATCACAAACTCTATTGTATCACTTAGCAACAGACCTCAAGGGTGAAGGTGAGCAGCCGGAAGTGGGAGTGCATGTCGGCACAAACGACGTCGGGGAGTAAAGGAAAGAGATTCTGCAGCGTTACTTTAGAAAGCACAGAAGAAGGGTGAAAAGCTGGACCTACAGGGTGGTTATCTCCGGTTTGCTTCCAGTTCCTCGTGCTGGTGAGGGCAGGAACAGGGAGATACGGGACCTGAATGTGTGGCTGAGGAGTTGGTGCAGGGGTCAGGGATATAGATTCTTAGACCACTGGGATCTGTTTTGGGGTAAGGGTGGATTGTACAAAAAGGATGGGTTGCACCTCAGCAGGTGGGGGACCAACATTCTGGCAGGCAGGTTTGCCACTGCTACACGGCTGGTTTTAAACTAAATGGTGGGGGGGGGGGGGGGGGGGTGTTTCAAATGGGATAGACAAGGATAAAGGGAAAGAGAGTACAGGAATAATTAAGAAACACCCCAGAATTAATGGGACAGAAAGCTGACGAAGCAATAGGAGAGAATGGCCAAGTGCAATAGGAATCGATGTGGAAGCTGAGATGAGCAAAGAATTAAAAGTACTATATATGAATGCGGGAAGTATAAGAAGTAAAGTAGATGAGCTTGAGGCTCAGTTAGAGATTGGTAGATATGACATTGTGGGTTTGTGGGGATTACAGAGACGTGGCTGCAGAAGGATCAGGACTGGGAACTGAATATTCAGGGTTATACGTCCTATAGAAAGGACAGGCAGGTGGGTAGAGGAGGTGGGGTAGCTCTGTTGGTGAGGGATGGAATTCAGTTGCTTGCAAGGGGTGACATTGGGACTGACGATGTAGAGTCACTGTGGATAGAGTTGGGGAATTGTAAAGGTAAGAAGACACTCATGGGAGTTATCTACAGACCCCCAAACAGCAGCCTCGATACAGGGTTTAAGTTGCAGCAGGAGTTAAAATTGGCATATAACAAAGGTAATGCCACTGTAGTTATTGAGAATTTCAATATGCAGGTAGACTGGGAAAATCAGGTTGGTTCTGGACCCCATGAAAGGGAGTTTGTAGAGTGCCTCCGAGATGGATTCTTAGAGCAGCTTGTACTGAAGCTTACAAGAGAGAAGGCAATTCTGGATTTAGTGTTGTCCAATGAACCAGATTTAATAAGGGAACTCAAAGTAAAGGAACTGCTTGGAGGTAGTGACCATAATATGATTAGTTTTAATCTGCAATTTGAGAGGGAGAAGGTTAAACCACAAATGTCAGTGTTGCAGTTGAACAAAGGGGACTATGAAGGCATGAGAGAGGAGCTGGTCAAGGTCGAATGGAAAAGGATCCTAGCAGGAATGATGGTGGAACAGCAATGGCAGGAATTTCAGGGCACAATCCAGAAGATGCAGGATCATTACATTCCAAATAGGAAGAAAGATTCTAAGGGGAGTAAGAGGCGACCGTGGTTGACAAGGGAAGTTAGAGATGGAATAAAACTGAAAGAAAAGATGTATAAGATAGCAAAGAGTAGCGGGAAGCCAGAGGATTGGGCAACTTTCAAAGGACAACAGAAAATAGCAAAAAGGGCAATACGGGCTGAAAAGATGAGGTACGCAGCAAAGCTGGCCAAGAATATAAAGGACAGTAAAAGCTTCTTTAGGTATGTAAAGAGAAAAAAGATTAGTAAAGACAAATGTGGGTCCCTCGAAGGCAGAAATGGGTGAAATTATTATGGGGAACAAGGAAATGGTGGAAGAGTTGAACAGGTACTTCGGATCTGTCTTCACTAAGGAAGACACAATCTCCCAGATGTACTAGTGGAGCAGAGGAACTGAAGGAAATTCACATTAGGCGAGAAATAGTATTGGGACTGAAGGCTGATAAATCCCCAGGGCCTGATGGTCTGCATCCCAGGGTACCCAAGGAGGTGGCTCAAGAAATCGTGATCATTTTCCAATGTTCAATAGATTCAGGATCAGTTCCTGTGGATTGGTGAGTAGCTAATGTTATCCCACTTTTCAAGAAAGGAGCGAGAGAGAAAACGGGGAATTATAGACAGTTAGCCTGACATCGGTGGTGGGGAAGATGCTGGAGTCAATGATTAAAGAGGTAATAATGGCGCATTTGGATAGCGGTAAAAGGATTGGTCCAAGTCAGCATGGATTTATGAAGGGGAAATCCTGCTTGACTAATCTTCTGGAATTTCTTGACGATGTGACAAGTAAAATGGATGAAGGAGAGCCAGTGGATGTAGTGTATCTAGACTTTCAGAAAACCTTTGATAAGGTACCACAAGGGAGGTTGGTGAGCAAAATTAGAGCACATGGTATTGGGGGTAGGGTACTGACAAGGATAGAGAATTGGTTGGTAGACAGGAAGCAAAGAGTAGGAATAAAGCGGGTCCTTTTCAGAATGGCAGGCAGTGGAGAGTGGAGTGCCGCAAGGCTCGGTGCTGAGGCCACAACTATTTACAATATATATTAATGATTTGTATGATGGAATTAGAAATAACACTAGTTTGCGGATGACACAAAGCTGGGTGGCAATGTGAACTGTGAAGAGGATGTTAGGAGGTTGCAGGGTGACTTGGACAGGTTGAGTGAGTGGGCAGATGCATGGCAGATGCAGAATAATGTAGATAAATGTGACGTTATCCACTTTGGCGGCAAAAATAAGGAGGCAGATTATTATGTCAATGGTGTCAGATTAGGTAAAGGGGAAGTGCAACGAGACCTTGATGTCCTTGTACACCAGTCACTGAAAGTAAGCGTGCAGGTACAGCAGGCAGTGAAGAAAGCTAATGGCATATTGGCCTTCATAACGAGAGGATTTGAGTACAGGAGCAAAGAACTCCTTCTGCAGGTTTTATAGGGCCCTGGTGAGACCACATCTGGAGTATTGTGTGCAGTTTTGGTCTCCTAATTTGAGGAGGGACATCCTTGCTATTGAGGCAGTGCAGCGTAGGTTCATGAGATTGATCCCTGGGATGGAAGGACTGTCATATGAGGAAAGATTAGAAAGACAGCGTATTCACTGGAGTTTAGAAGGATGAGAGGGGATCTTATAGAGATGCATAAAATTATAAAAGGACTAGCCAAGCTAGATGCAGGAAAAATGTTCCCAATATTGGGGGAGTCCAGAACTAGGGGACACAATCTAAGAATAAAGGGGAGGCCATTTAATACTGAGGTGAGAAGTAACTTTTTCACCCAGAGAGTTGTGAATTTGTGCAATTCTCTGCCACAGAAGGCAGTGGTGGCCAACTCACTGGATGAATGTAAAAGAGAGTTAGATAGAGCTCCAGGGGCTAGTGGAATCAAGGGATATAGGGAGAAGGCAGGCCCAGGTTACTGATTGTAGATGATCAGCCACGATCACAATAAATGGCAGTGCTGGCTCGAAGGGCCAAACGGCCTCCTCCTGCGCCTATTTTCCATGTTTCTATGTTTCAATGACCTATTTTCTGATTACTACAGCTAGATTTTTTTCTTTCTGTGTTCAGGCGAGAATTAGCAAGCCAATAAATTGTTCAGGATGGGGTATGCTTTTATCTGAGCTTTAGTCCACAGGTATTTAAACAAAGGTGAAATACTTCAAAAACCAAATACTCCATATGCTGAAAACCTTTAAAGAAAACAAGACAATCGGGGAATAATCAGCGGGTCAGGCATGTTCTGTGGAGAGAGAAATATAACTATTTTTTTAGTTTGATACCTTTTTGCACAAAACTGAAAAAAGTAAGAAGTTAAACAAATGTGAAGATGCAAGAAAGGGGGATGGGCAGAGAAAAAATTAAAGCAGAATCTCTGTGATAGGGTAGAATATGAACCACTCCGGACTTCCACAATTTCCCTTCTGTCCTTCTTCACCATTCTCTGCATCGGAAAACTTATTTAATTAATTTTTTTCAGTGCCGATGAAAGATCAACCACCTGCAACATTGACCCTGTTTCGATCTCCACCAATCCTGCCTGATCACTGCGTATTTCCAGTATTTTAGGCTATCATTAAAGATTTCTGATACTCGAGAACAAGTGATCAAACCAATATGGATCAGCAGAGTCCATTCCCAAGATAACAACCAAACCATCGAAGTTCAGGTGAGATGTGAAGCCCACTCCCTACAATGGGAATCCGTCAGCTGCGAGAGGAGTCGCGACCTTACCGTGGCCCGTCAGCTGCGAGAGGAGTCGCGACCTTACCGTGGCCCGTCAGCTGCGAGAGGAGTCACGACCTTACCGTGGCGTACAAGGCACAGTAGATGCTCAAAGACGCATCCTTCGATGGAAAGGACCTCCGTGCATTTGCGATGACGTCTGGGTTGCCTGTGCAGATGCGTTCACTGGTTATGAAGCGTGAGCGGGAACGGCAGTCAGTTCCTGTGTAATTAGGTTTGCAAACTGTTATAAAGAATGGAGTCAGGCTCCCTGTGACCACTTGACCCGCGTTTACGAATATATCCGTGGCAAACAGTCCAAAGGCAAACACACCTGTGGGGGAGAAAGAAACAGGGATTTGTGAATAGGTGATATTCCTTCCCGCAGTTTGAGATTAAGCTACAGGTTTACAGAGATTTCAGGGCAGCACAGTGGCACAGTGGTAGAGCTGCTGCCGTACAGCGCCAGAGATCCAGGTTCGATCCTGACCACAGGTGCTGTTTGTAGGGAGCTTGTACGATCTCCCCGTGACCGTGTGAGTTTTCTCCGGGTGCTCCAGGTTTCCTCCTGCACTCCAAAGACGCCCAGGATAGATGGAGACAGGCAGAAGAAGAAAAAGGGGAAATAAGAGAAAAAAATAGAAGCAAAGAAAGGAGACAGATGGAGTCAGGTGAGGGACGGTGAGGGTGAAGCGAGAAGGGTGATGGTAGCAGGAACACAAAGGCTGCCAATGCTGGAAGCTTGGAGGGAAATCCAAGCCTCAGAAAATGAATAAAATTAATAACAAAAAAATCAATTTGTGTCAGCTTATCAACTGATTAATAGCTACTTAATTTGCTTGCAGGTGTTTTGAGTTTGAGGACCAGTGCCTACAGCAGCACTGGCTGTGAGTCAGAGCTGGGGTCCACTGGCATTACAAGTGAGGGGGCCATGTGAATATGTGGGTCTCCAGGTACGATGAATCAAAGAAACGCTGATGGCAAATTTGTAAACCAATTAAACGACCATTTATCAGAAACCCAATGTTCTGGCCAAGGTACAAAAATGTGACTGCAGCTCATTCCAACCACAACAGACATATACAACAAAACCCCATTAAATATGTAACATTATGGGTGCAAATTCCCATCATGTAGGCTTATGCTACCTTTGGCTGAAAACCTCAAATGTACATGGGCCTCTTAATCAGTACACATGAAATCAATGAGGTTTGGATCTTTGGGTTTCAATCTTTATTTAAATGAAAGAAAAAATATCTTGCATTTCCAGAACATCTTTTCATGATGAAATAAGTCAGCCCAAAGCATTTTGTACACAAGGATAAAGTTTGGATCATGATCACTGTTTTCACATGAAACAGCAGCCAAATGGCTCACAGCAAGCATTCATGATCAACAATGGTGGCCTACCATATCCTCCCCTCCCTCTCTCAAACCCCTGCCTCCTACAATCTCAGCAGGCTGTCCAGGCTGGTGGTCCATTGGAGATTTCCAAACTGCGATTAAGTTTCACGCTAGACCAAAATTATTGATAATCACTAACCAAGGCAGGAAGATGGAATCAAAGTTTAGGTTAGCCATGGACTGGTGAAGGTCAAACCTCTTATGGTACTACAGGATGATTGATCATCATGAGGTGATGGCTAATCTGAACATTGCACATAAATAAAATAAGTCAAATTCCCACCTAGAAACCCCTCTACCCTCCCCCTCCATCCCCTTGTCAATCCCTATCTGGTTGGCGGTCCTGTCAACTGACAGAGTATTCTTTCATCTACTCTTTGCCATAAGCTGTGAAATTTTAAGTTCTCTATTGAACCTTCTCTGCTCCACGTAAAGTCCAAGTTAACTGGGTTTCCTTGGAGCCTCCATGAAGTAATGTGATGGAAACCGTCCCTCTCATACATTAAACAAGAGTTCATTTCAATGACTCACCTATAAACCTTATTATTCTTCGCAACAGAGGACTCAAATAACAACATTCTCCTGTTACGATGGTCTTCTCCTGGCGGAGCAGATTTTCTCTCGTCGATTTTATAAAATACATTGAAATCTCACCGATGAAAATCTGCAACAGAACAACATACACAGGATATTTATTCACAAAATGCTGGAGTAACTCAGCAGGTCAGGCAGCATCTCGGGAGAGAAGGAATGGGTGACGTTTCGGGTCGAGACCCTTCTTCAGACTGAAGAATTTAACATACACAGGATAAGGCAACGTATTAACAGTGCAGGTAAGGTGAAGAAGATTAAACAGTTTCCATTGGCATTTTCAAGAAAGGCAAGGTAAGGAGGCACTTGTGATGTGATTAACCAGTGCACAGGGGATTTAGCAAATTGATTGATGATCTCATTCAGCCACACTAGATTCTGAAAGGGCAAGTGTCTCCTCAGGCTGTGAAGTCTAGAATAAGGGAACATATTCAGAGTAAGAGTTCACCTAATTCATTCAGAGAAATGCAGAGGAGAAGAGTCAAGAGTGTTTTATTGTCAAATGTCCCAGATAGAAAAATGAAATTCTTATTTGCGGCAGCACAACAGAATATGTAAACATAGTACATTGTAAACAATATATTAAATGATAGAGAAATAAAAAGTTCAGTGTGTATATATACACATACTCACAAATACACATATATAGATCATATGTATGTATACACACATAAATATATATACACACATCATATATATATATATATATATACACACACACACACATATATATATATATATATACATAAACACACACACGCACATACGTATACACAAAAAAAAGTGTGTATAGGTTTGAAATTATTTGCACCAGAAACTGTCGATTTTAATTTTAAGTATATTCCAAGCAACGTTTGAAGAAATGGGGGGACAGTTAAAATGACCTTGAAACACAGGATCAGCCACGCTGCTGGAGGTGGAGGAGGTGGGGGGGAGGGATAAGGCTTATTTATTCTGCGCACATTTACTCCATCTGTGTCCCTCGTAATTTTATACACGTCTATAAGTTTACTCCTCACTGTACAGGCCAGGAATAAAGTCTTTATTCCTGGCCTGTAGAGTGAGGAGGAAACCGGAGCACCCAGAGAAAGCCCACGCGGTCACAGAGAGAATGTACAAACTCTGTACAAACAGCACCCGTCAGGATCAAACCCAGACCTCTAGTGCTGTAAGGCAGCAACTCTACACTGCACCACTATGCCACCCTTTTTTCACTGTCTACTGAAATCTCTGGCCACCTCTGTCCATTCCACCAGGGATCTGAGTACAGTTCAGTACAGTACAAACTCTCTCCTCATTTCCAAAAACCTGTCTCTTTGACCATGTATTTGCTCAACTGACCTAATGATATTTTTGTGGTTTTGTGTAAAATTTTACTTAAGAATGCTCACCTGAGATGCAATGGACATTAATAGTAAAATATAGTTATTGGTATTGATTTATTATTGTCACATGCACCAAGATACAGTTAAATCGTTGTTTTACATTCTATCCAGGCAAACCATACCATAGATTAACACAACAGGTAGCGCAAAAGAGAAAATAAAATGTAGAATACAGTGTAACAGCCACAGAGAAAGTGCAGATTTCATAAAAATTCAACAAGGTAGATTGGAAGATTGGGAATACATAGCAAAAAAGAGATCCGTTCAAGAGTCTGTTTACAGTAGGAAGAAGTTGTTTTTTAATCTGGTGGTATATGTTTTCATGCTTTTGTAACTTCTGTCTTTTGGGAGAGGGGAGGGGAGAAGAGACTCTAAACATGATATGAGTGATCCTTGAATATGTTTGCTGCTTTCCTGAAGCAGCATGTAATATTAGTGGGATTGATGTGGTAAGGCTAGGTTGCATAATGGACTAAGCAGAAAACACTGATTATTGCTCAGTGACCAGTGACTCACAGTTCTCTGGGGTTTTCCAACAACTAGATGTGCTTTATTGTCACATGTCCCTGGTTGATCCTGCCAGTAGCATTTGCTTGTCTCAAAGATTAAGCAATGCATGTCTAATTACACACGGCCAGTATAATGAAACTGCAAATGGCTCAAAAAATCAGTTATGGTTCCTTTGATTGGGTGGCACAGTGGCACAGCAGCAGTGTTGCTGCCTAACAGCGCCAGAGACCCAGGTTCAATCCTGAATATGAATACTGTCTGTATTGAGTTAGTACATTCTCCCCATGACTGCATGGGTTTTCTCCGGTTTCCTCCCACATTTCAAAGAGATTTGTAGGTTAATTGGCTTCAGTAAAATTGTAAATTGTCCCCAGTGTGTAGGATAGTGCTAATGTATGGGCTGATTGCTGGCCGGCACGGACTCGGTGGGCCGAAGGGCGTGTTAATGCACTATATCACTCTAGTCTAAATTCTAAAGAATCTGTCAATATGAACTATAAGAGACATGGCTATACAAAAATAGCCATGCTTGATAAACAGCCATGCTTACCAAAATAAAACTGTGTTGATATTGTTCCTTCCATGATTATATCGGGCCATCATTAACACTTATCTCACACAAGAGATTGTAGACCAACCACTGCTGAAGATAGGGATGCTGTTGGACTTAGTGAAAGGTGACAATTTCAGACCACTTTGTGGGTGCCCTAATCACCGTGCGGACTGATATCAAGCATGGCTGTTTTTTTACTCTAACACATCTCAACCTTCGATTCAACCCCACAGCTCACCTCCAAGAAACTTCCCTCTGAGGTAAAACTAACACCTAGGGTAAGAGAAAAACTGGTCAATGTAGGAGCGGCATGGTGGCACAATGGTAGAGTTGCTGTCTTACAGTGCCAGAGACCTGGGTTCGATCCTAACTATGGGTATTGTCTGTATGGAGTTTGTATGTTTTCCCTGTGACTGTGTGGGTTTCATCTGGGTGCACCAGTTTCCTCCCATACGCCAAAGATGTAGAGATTTGTAGGTTAATTAGCTTTGGTGAAAATTGTAAATTGTCCCCAGTGCATAGAATAGTATTGGTGTACAGGGATCGCTGGTCGGCACAGACTGTGGGCCAACGGGCCTGTTTCTGCACTGTATCTCTAAACTAAACTAAATGATGACACTTGTATTTTGGAATCTAACCGCTGTCATTGAGTAGAGACAAGGAACTGTAGATGCTGGTTTACACAAAAGGACACGTAGTGCTGGAGTAACTCAGCGGGTTAGTCAGCATCTTTGGAGAAAAGGAATAAGTGATGTTTCGGGTGGGACCCTTCTACAGACTTCTTCAGAAGAAGGGTCCCAACTCGAAACATCACCTATCCAGCACTGTGTCTTCTGTTATTGAGTGCAGAACACAACCAAAACAAAAGCCTCGTGTCAATTGACTCCCAGTTTCCAACACTGCCTTCCAATAGTAAAGGTCCACAACAAGGCACTAGAAAATGTGACCATGCTATATCCTGGGAGCCACCTCACAGCAAAGGCAGACATTGCTGATGAAATTCAAGATTGCCTTCAGCATGTCAATGCAGCCTTTGGCCAGCTGAGGATAAGTGTGTTTGAAGATCAAAACCTCAAACCTGGCAAAATAATCCATGGCCTCTCAGGCAATAGTGATCTTCACTCTCTCATTGATTGCCACTGAACAGATGCCATGAACGCTATCTCCAAAAGAACTGGCAGGATAAATGAACTGATGCCAGCCAGCATCTTGTCCAGGCCAACATCCACTAGCATTGAGGGTCTAATTATGTTCAGGCAGCTCTGATAAGCAGGCTGCAGCATTCCTGAACCCGACACCAGATTTCCAACACAGAAACCGTGCTCGGAGTTTCATCATACCAAAACGCCACCAAATGGAAAGAGGAAATGATTCTGAAATGTTCTCAATGCATCCTTGATGAAGTGTGATATTCTCACCAACTCCTGGGAACCTTAGTATCGTTCAAAATGGCAAAAATGCTTTTTGGAACCATTGAGAACCCTGGGTTCATGCATGTAGAGCAGATGGGAAAGGGTGCATTTACCTCACAATGTACCCTCCCACCCGCCTAATCAAACACCTCCTGCCCCATCTGAGCCAGAGACTGCAGTTCCCATTGTACTCATCAGCATTCCTCAGAACCCATAAAACTTTAGTGGAAGCACGACATCCTCAATCTGGAAGATAGACACAAAATGTCGGAGTAACTCAGCAGGTCAGGCAGCCTCTATGGAGAAAAGGAATAGGTGACATTTCGGGAGAGGGGGACAAGGTATGAACAAGTCAGAGCCGGCACTGATAACCAAGGAACGGTGGAGACCACAATGGTACATTGTTGGCTGCGGATAAGGTGATAACGAAGGGGTACAAACAGTGAAACTCAATCTGGAAGGGCTTTCTTAGAAAGAAGAGGTGATGTACAGAATGCAAAACAGCACAGATGCCTAGAATACCCAGGCAATTCTGGATGTATGTACATTGAATGATCTCCTGTAATAATATGCTGTGGAGTCTTAATCAGATACAAACACATATGCCACGTCTTTGGATAGTAATCAAAATAATATATTATGCAAAATTATACATGAAGTGATCCAAAGTCTATTTGATAAAAATGCTAATCATCAAGCTTGTTCCTTTCCCCCCAGGGTACACAAAGAGCAGAGATCATAGGAGACTTTGCAACAAAAGCTAATCTAGGTCAGTCACCAGAACTGTTGCAACAGGACTTGACAGCAACTGAAGATGTTAAGGGATCGGAACTTCCAACTAAAAAGGTGCAGTCAAGTTTTATCGCCTTCAGATGGGTGGATCAGTGGCTCACTGCGTAGCACTCTTGATTCTTAGTCGGATGGTTGTTTGTTTCCATCCCTCTGTCTGAACTTCAGTGTAAACGTCGACTGCTTCAGTGAAGTACTGAGGGAGATCTGCCCTGCATTTTACTGACACTATGGTTCTGTCCCTTCACTCAGTCATCCACGGCATATTTCAGAGACATTGAGTTTTCCCAGTGCGAGAAATAAATATTTAGACTTCACTCATTCTCAGTACTTGTTATTATCCTGCTGCCTGTGTGTGGGAGCTTGCTGTGTGCAAACTTGCCATGTTTAGTTTAGAAAGTTTCATTTAGAGATACTGCATGGGAACAGGCACTTCGTCCCACTGAGCACACTCCCAGCATCAATCACCCTACTTTCTCGTCATCTCCCTATTCATTAGGGGAAACTTACAGAGGCCAATTCACCTACAAAACCATAAGTTTCTGGAATGTGAAAGGGATCCGGAGCACCCGAGGAAACCTACGTGGTCACAGAGTGAACATGCAACAGATAGCACCCGAGGTCAGGATCGAACCCGGGTCTCTGGTGCTGTGAGGCGGCAGCTCCACAAGTCCTGTCACTCTGCCGCCCAAAACTTTCCTGCATTCCAAAAATATTCCATTGGCTATGAAGCCCTTTGGGGTGCCCTGAGGGGAAATAAAGTAGTTATATATCAAAATACCCTTTCTCTTACGTTGAACTGTTTCAAAACTCTTTCATGTGAGAGCTTGAAATCTTCTTGATAACAAAGGATATGAAAAGTTAAGAGGAGTAAACAGGAATGCAGTCACAGTTCAGGAACAGATCTTTTTGAAGAGGTGAGTGGCCTGTTCTTGTTTCTAATTCACATGTTTGAATGTGAGAGAATATTTAGGCCAGAGCATTGAGTTGGATAAGAGGATTATATATTTATTAAGAAGAAAAATTGTCTTGGATTTACGTAGCATACTTCACAAACTAAGGACATTCTCAAAGCCTTTGCAGCCAATTAAATACACCTGTGAGTAGTCATTACTGCCATGTGGCAGTCAATCAATGCATAATAAGATCACACAAAAGGTCAGGTCATCGGATATTTATGATGTTGGATAAGAGTTAAATATTGGCCAGGGCACAGGGAACAACACATCTTTCACTGTTTGATCCAATCCAACAATTTGATAAAAAATTAGCTGCATCTTTTCAGATGCAAGTGCTTCTCCCTTGTCCAGTAATTGGATCAGAGATTCACTCATCGACATTTTATAATCCGTGCCGGCTGACCTGCAAAGGGCAAGGTGTGGCATTTTTACATGTCCTCTGGGCTCCCCTATCTAATTATGTGAACCATTGGTAAGCGTGGTCACTTGGTTTGCACTGGGAACAGTGAATGTGCAGCTCAATGATGGGAAGCATCTATCCAGGAGACCTTTAAGCTCATGCAGCCAGCCCTTCCCTACTCTGCCAGGAGACGAGGTAGTCGATGGTCAGCTGGGACTTTTCCTGGTATCCTTCCTTCTGCTTCTAACCCTCTTGCTCATGGAACTTGTAAGGTAGTGCCTCGTCATTCGGCTCCGTGAGTCCTTGCTGCTCTATCTCTGGCAGTGGCTGCGCTTACAGCAAACACCATGATGGAGAATCTGCCGCTACTGGTGTGTACTGCGGGACGTCCCTGGAGAGGTGTGGGCTCCAGTGACCAGGAAAAACACACATAGTTCACTATATCAGTACTGGTTCCAGTACTTGCATGGCTCTCGCTTTATCTATGCTCAGCTACCATGGTTGGAGAGAAACCTCGTGAGCATCTAAGGCCCCCAAACATTTTCAGCAGCTTGGTCTCCCTGATAATGAAGGCATTATGCGTCCTTTCTGCAAACAAGGCATTCCAATGAGGAAACTTCTGGAGATCCATGACTACAGATGAAGAAGTGGAAACCTTTCATTGTTGAGGAAAATGTTGGCATTTTTAAGATTGGCTCCATATGGGCATGTGAGTGCAGACAATGGCTGGCTGTACTCACAAGAAGCCAAGATCGCTGACAGATCACAGTGCTCTAGATGTTACCTGGTTGTCAATAAAACTGAAATGGATGAAATTATTTCTCTGGGAATAGTGTGTTTGGCTGGCACCTCTGAAGCAGTGCAGAGTAGCAAGTGTATGGGACGATGGAGTTAAGCTGTAGCTAACTGCGGCAAAGAAGTTTTGAGTCAATGTAATCTTGGGGAGGTCAACACAAGCATGACAGCATGGTCGAAGAATCTCCTGCATATATCAGTGATGCCAACCTTGGATAGCATGAGCCAGCAAATACATTGTTCATCAGAGAGGTCCAAGTGCGATGCGGTGTGTCAGACACAATGAAGGGAGTCTCTACATCTACTTGTTGGGCACAAAGAGAGCACCCTGCAGGAGTCAGAGCAGGCTTAGAGCAGATGGGCACATCTTTACCTCCTGCCTCAAGTTTCCCGACCCACTCTGAGTTGTCAGTCATCGTAATAGCAATGCCTCCTGTAATGGAAGTGCTGTCAGATATCTCACCACTGAGGCAGCTACTGAATGAGCATCTCGACAGCTAAATATCAGAGGCAACACTCCCAGTTAGTTCTGTGGACCAGTGCCATCACAGCATCCGGTTAAATAACGTTAAGAGCAACAACACAATGAGAGGTGCTTCCAGTTCTACTGAAACTGATCTACAATGGTTGCAGATTGCAGCCTGAAGATCCAGTTTGTGTTGGTCAGGGCCGAAAAAGAGTGTTGCACTGGGAGTAATGTTACTGGCTATGCATGCAACACCAGAAAAGTACCAAGATTCCTGATGTCAGTCATGCATGGAAACATCTGGTTCCATTTCAAGACAGGTGCTATTTCATCCAGAAACGATGGCGAGCATAATCTACACTGGGTTAAGTGTGTTTCTGCCTGATTTGCAAATAACATTTGTATGACTTAACAGGAGTTAAGCTATACAGTTTCCAGGCTGAATTCTTTGAAAATATTACAAAAAAATAAAGGAATAATTCTTCTGGAAAATGTAATTGTTCTGGAATTGAAAACAATTTCTGCACCATTTCACCAGATTCTAATTAGTTCAGCATTAATTGATCCATTGTGAAGAGAAACGAATGAAAGTCTTGCAAGGGCAAGAGACGACTGATATTACGGAGTTACAATACTTAGCTGGAATCTTTATTATTGTGATTGATTGGATAAACAGGTAGATGACAATTGAGAAGGTAATTAAAACGTTGGAAATGTAAATGAGTAAAGTACAAAATCACTAAAGTTGCTGCTCACTCAAATTAAAATGTGATGAATTTCTGGAATTCTTTAAGTGAATCCACTTCTCTTAAGTGAATCCACTTCTCCCAATGGCATCAAACACTGTTCACAGATGGTAAAGGGTGAATGGGTGTGGGAATATGTGGCAATGACAGAAACAGTGAATGGATTGCTACTTCAGGCTTTAAACGTTTTATTCCAGTAAGGCAGTAATAGTTCACTTATCAGAGGCTGATGTAAAAACTTTGACAAGCAAACAAAGAATCGTCTGCACACACAAATAGCTTTGCAAGGATGGTAGCATGGATTTTTCATTTTAAACTGAATTTCAGCCAACAGCTCAATGCATTACCGGGATTACTTACAATCTATGAAATTCTCCAGGACATTAAAAAAAATCAGTATGTTGATACACCCAGATTATGTACTGTGTTCTGAACTGAAATAATTTCTAAAAGATATAACAATCTTATGAAGAAACTCAAGAGAGTGAGAGAAAAATGAGAAAGAGGGGTGAGCAAAGATGAGTGAGGGAGGTATGGTTCTGTAGGAGGAGATGTTTGAGGGCGGGAGAGAAACTGAGAAGTAGGGAGAGTTTTGACAGGAATTATAGAACACCATGCAGTACAGTTTGTCTTACTTACAATAATGGTAGGAGCTGCTGCCAGCACACAGTACAGGATGATTGGGGGGATAAAGCTGTCTTCTTCTGGTCCCGGGTAGGGCTTCAATAAGTCAGCATCCTGGCAGAAGAACCCCTGGACGTGCACCTCGAAGGTGTCCGTGCACTCAAAGTAATAGGCGAGCAGTACGGTCCCAGCCATTATGACGAGCTGAAAGTACAGCATAGTTAACATAGAGCGGAGCTGTCGTCACTGCTGAAACTGTCCTGCTGCCTCAGATGCTGTGTCCCATAGTGCAAGCTCCCTGCAGCATCTCAGCGATGCTTCTGCATCTGAGTGACATGCTCTCCCCTTTGATCCACCGCTTGCGTTAACCCTCTGGCAGATGACACAGATGAGTGCTTCATATGGGGATCCAGGGGCCAGGCAAGGGAACCAATGATTTCAGTCATCACTTTACTAAAAGACACCAGAGTGTCACTAATGATTAAGTGATCAAAGTTGACTACAAAAGCAATGTGTGCTCGAGTTAAACATCAAAATAGGCTCTATTTTTTTTATCAACCCACCTGTTTCCAGAGACATTAGGTTTTGGCAAATGTTGCAAATCTCAGTTCTCCACATTTCTGGGGTAATTAAAATGTGCTGTATTGTTGACCAGCTGTAACACACTCCCAAAGCTGCAGCAGAGAAATCAACCCCTGTTACCCACAAAATGCTGGAGTAACTCAGCAGGACAGGCAGCATCTCTGGAGAGAAGAAATGGGTGACGTTTTGGGTTGAGACCCTTCTTCAGACTGAACCTACAAACAGGCAACTCGATCTATCCCGTGACCCTGGTGGAGTCTTGGGAGTCACAGGAAAGAGGGTCCTGAATATTAAATTAGCACGCTGCAATAATTATCGTCAAAACAAATCGAGAAACATTGCTGAGTAAAATTTCACTAGATTCTTAGGAGGTTTAAAGGGGTAACACCTAACCTAATTTTGCAAATGAAAATCAGAAAAATACTTTTGGATTACTGGGAATCTGAAATAAAAATAGATAAATGCTGGAGATAATCAGCAGGTCAGGCAGCATCTGTGGATGGAGAAACAGAGGTCATGTTTCAGGTCAGTTCCAGCAAAGAGATGTTGAGCCAAAATGTTAATTCTGCTGAAGATAGACACAAAAAGCTGGAGTAACTCAGCAGGACAGGCAGCATCTCTGGAGAGAAGGAATGGGTGACGTTACGGGTCGAGACCCTACTTCAGACTGAAGAACTGAATTCTTCAAACTGAATTCTGCTTCTCTTTGATCAATGGTGTTTGCATGCTGTTTACAGCATTTTCTGAGGGTTTTCCCTAATTTTACAACTTCTATGAGAATTATTTTCACAAAAATAGAACAATATTGCACAGATTTGCGTTGAACTGCAATGCGCCTCCATTTATTCCACTGTCTCCCAACACTCCCAGTCACCCTGTTTCTTTGCCCTACCATGTACACTCATCTTCCATCCCCCAGTCCCTCAATTTCCTTTTATTCCCTTCTTTCTTATCCCTCCTGTCCTATTTCCACCTATAATCCTTCCCTCTGCCTTTACATTTCACTTCCCTTCTCCCTTTATCTTTATCATCCACTTTATCTCCTTTGTCATTTACTCCACCCATCTGCCAATTAAATCCGCCTCACCTGTATCCATTTATCATTTGCCAGCCACTGTCCTGACCTCACCTCTCTTTTCCACCTTCTCCCCGGCTCCCCTCATTCTACGATCAGTCTGAAGTAGGGTGCAGACCCGAAACTTTGCCTGTCCATTCCCTCCACAGATGCTGCCTGACATGCTAGGTACCTCCATCACTTTTTGGCTTTACATAAGCTTCCAGCATCTGCAGTTCCTTGTGTCTCCAGAATAAACGAGTTATTTGGCTCAACAGGTTCAATGTTGCTCAAAGAAAAATTCAAGTATTAAGATATAAAATGAACACATCAACTCAGTTTCAGCCAAAGGTCTGAGCTTCCTCATAAGGACAGCAGAAGAGCTTAGCGGAGGTAACTCATCACCTTCATTTAAGTGCATTTAGGAATAAGCAATAAATATTTGTCTTGCTTGAGATTCACTCATCTAAAGGACGAATTATAAAACTATCTCTCTACCTGCCTTTCCACTTTGAAGATTTCAAAGTATGTAAGAAATAGGCAGGAGGCGCTGATTTCACACTGCTTATTGCAACGGAGGAAGAAAGTTGGAAGAACCTTGTAATCAGCAAATTCTTCTCACACAGAGCCATCAACATCACCCTGACAGCAATTAAATTCAGCCTTTTGAAAGCAGCGGGAGATGCTTCACATAGACCCACCAAAGCAGAATAGTCTCCAGCCCATATTGAGCTGCAACATCCCTCATAAAATGTCACATCATCCTTTACTATGTTCCCAGGAAAGATGTGGGAGGAGTAGTATGTTTCCCATTGTCTACATCACCTGGTGATGGAGCATTGAAGAGTCATTTTTGTCAATGAACAGAGGTCTCAGCTAAATCCTAATTCATTAGCTTTGACTTTGGTCTATTTCTCTGCCTCTAGTATCGTGCACAGTGATAGGATTAACGACCTAATTGTGAAGGCACCCTCGATAGCAGCATCATAAAATGATTGAATTCATATAAGGGTGGCCGTGAAGGAATGTAAGTGGAGTTAGCTAAAATGAACCGGCAGATTAGTTTAAAGGATCAGTCAGTCAAGATGTAGAGGCAGACTTTTAAGGATATTTTTTTTTTAGAAAACACAGAATGAATACATCCAGCAAGGAAGAAGATTTTGCAAGGGGTGAGCCTTCCATTGTCATTAACTGGATAAGATAAAGGTAACGTGGACATAAGAAAAAAAACCATAATTGCTTAATCTGCATAATTGTGCAAATCCTGGGAGCAGGTTAGAAGATAGGCCAGAAAATAACAGAAACAGCTAAACATAACCAGTAGATTAAAAAAAGAAGGAAAGATTGGGCTTGGCTGAAATATCAAAGCAGATGGCAAGAATTTTGATAGTTATTTAAAAAAGGGTTAATAAAGCAAATGATGGTTCCATATTCACCAAGTTTAGGAAATTAATAATTGAAAACAAAAAGATGGTTGATGAATTAAAGATTTTTTTTTTTGCAACCGCCTTCACTACAGAGGATACAAATAGCCACGCAGAAATAGTTGAAAATCTGTAATCGGAAGGGGAAAGAATCAGGAAAATTGAAATATTTAAGGCAGTAGCGCCAAGCAAAATAAAGGAGCTGTAGGTTGATATATTTTCAGGTCCTGCTGGACTTTATCCCATGGTGTTAAAATAAATGACGATTGAGATCATCACACACCCTTCACACAAAGGGTGGTGGGTATATGGAACAAGCTGCCAGAGGAGATCGTTGAGGCAGGGACTATCCCAAGATTTAAGAAACAGTTAGACAGGTACATGGATAGGACAGGGTTTGAAGGGATATGGACCAAATGCAGACAGGTGGGACTAGTGTAGCTGGGACATGTTGGCCGGTGTGGGCAAGTTAGGCCGAAGGGCCTGTTTCCACACTGTATCATTCTATGACTCTATGAGACAGTGAATGCATTGTTTTTGAGTTTCATATAATTCAATTAGAGTGAAAAATAGCAGATGTAACTCTTTTATTCAAAAAGGGAGAGACTGAAAGCAATTAGCCTGACATCTGTCAGAAGGAAAATGTTGGATGTTATCACTGAAAGCGTTATAGTAGGGGATGTTGAAAACAAATCACGGTAAATAGGCAAATTCAACATGGTTTGTGGAAGGAAAACATATCCGACCAAATAATTGGAGTTCTTTGAAGATATGACATGAAGTCGAAGATAGACGCAAAGTGCTATAGTAACTCAGCGGGTCATTCAACATCTCTGGATAAAAATGATGGGTGATGTTTCAGGTCAGGAGCCTTCTTCAGACTGAAAGTGTAGTGGAGGGAACTGGAGGTAAGAAAAGGCCAGAATTGACATGAAGTCGATGGAGTGCACTTATACGCAGGCTTTTGATAAGGTGTCATTCCACAAGATTATTGCAGAAAGCAAAATTAACCATATGGAACCATTTAAAAGCAGCATGGATGTCATATGGATTAAAAAAATTATTTGGTACGTTTTTTAGTGATGAAAAACTTGGACCAAGATCACTAAAATTATAAGGGACACTTGTAATTTAAACTAATTTCTGTCTTGCAATTGAGAATCGGTTCCACTTCTTCATTCCTTAAATCTTTCATCTTCTCCCAGGGATTGCAGATAGTCTCTTATTAGGAGAATAGAGAAGTAATTAATAGTAATCGTTGAACAAAATGCCCTCCAGCTATGCAAATGTACTTGAAACTAATCTTATTCATGGGAGGATCTTTCCAATTCATTGAATCTACTTCATCTAATCGTTGCTAATCCTTCCGAACACTGTCATGTCACCAATCATATGTAGGTAGTAATATGTTAACATCGATAGGAGGTTGGTGGACTGGCAGAAAACTGAGAATGAGTGTAGATGAGTCTTTTCCTGGTTGGCAAGATATAATGCATTGTGTGTCACAGGGATCAATGCCAAGGGCTCAACCTCTTTACAATTTATGAAAATGATTTGGATGAAGGCACTAATGGTATGATTGCTCAGAAAGTAAGTTGTGGAGGGGACAGAAAGGGGCTATAAAGAGGTACAGGTAGGAAAAATGGGGATGCGAATGAAGCATAATGGGAGAAAATGTGATCTTGTGTATTTGGGTGGAAATTAAAATGAGTATATTCTCTAACTGTAGATGTTCTGCAGATTATTTTGTCCACGAGAAGTATGAGAGGGGACCAGGTTGAGACAAATAAGATCCCAAAGGGCCTTGACAGGATGCATGGGGGGAGACCTTCATGTGAGAGACCAGAGAACGTGTCACTATTCAAAAATAATATTAATTAATAAGACAAAGATGAAGTGAAATGTTTTGCTCTCAGATAGCTGCGGGACTTTGCAATGCTTCCTTAAAGCACATTTGAAGAAGGTGTTTGAATGTTTTAAAGACAGTGATAGATGGATAATGATTCAGCAAGAGAGAGAAAGGTTTCCACCAGTAAATGGGAATGTGGAGTTCAGATTACAATCAGATCAGCCATGATCTTATTAAATGGCAGAGCAACATTGAGGGTTGAGTGGCCTACTCCTGCTCCTAATTTATGTGTTCATTAATTTGTACATCCATTTACTAACCCAAAGATATGACAACACAGAAGACTTATCACAAACTGATCGACAAAGCCAAATAAAGTTCCAACTAAAACCCATAACCTGTAAAAAAAAAACCCTGGGGTTCATAATTCACTCACACCCTTTTCAAAAAAATGGGCCATAAATCAGGAATTCCTGCAGACAAAATAGACTATAAGTAAGAATGGAATGGAACCATTTACAAGCAACATGGTTTTTTTGAATTATTTGGTGCATTTTCCAGCAATGAAGAATCAGTGAAAAACTTGGACCAAGATCACCAAATTATAAGATAATTTAAATTACTTTCTGTCTTGCAATTGAGAATCGGTTCTACTTCTTCATTCCTTAAATCTTTCATCTTCTCCCAGGGATTGCAAATAGATTCTTATTAGGAGAATACCGACGTATTTAATAGAAATCGTTGAACAAAATGCCCTCCAGCTATGCAAATGTACTTGAAGCTAATCTTGGGAACCTAATCCAATGGGAGGATCTTTCCAATTCACTTAATGCACTTCATCAAAATGTTGCCTCCGAACACTCACGTCACCTTCTATCTGTGTTATTTTCCAGTCCCCTTTCACAAAGACCTCAGGCCAAACATTGCAGAGAAATGTATGGGTTTTTGCATTAAAAGGAGTGCATTTAATATCATGCTCAGATTTCATGGTTGATGCATTTTGTTAATTAAACAGCACAAAGTAATATTTAGGCTTTCAAACTGACCACTCTCACAACATGACACCAATAGCTATCTCAGCAGTGAATCCACTTTGCTTTGCAAAAACTGAAGGACTCCCTCTTCAGAGGTCATAGATACTTTTATTAATGAACAATCAAGCCCTGCCAACATCCATGATACCAAGGCACTTCCACTTCCACTCATTGCACCTCTTGAGTTGACAGTAACACCTGTTTCCCAGTGGAATGCTATTTAACCATCCCTTGCTGTTAATCTTTCTGCAAATGTTAGCCCCTGATGGCGCAATAACATCAGACCCATTCCGCCGTTTATTTTCCATGGTTCTGCAAATGATTTTTCCTCAAGCACCTATCCAAATCTTTTTGGGAACGTGGAGAAATTCAATTTCCACCACTATTAGCAGCAGTTAGCTACAGAATATAATCCCTGTCGGCATCAAGACTTTTTCATCATATAGCCTTGTGAATTTTCCCATCATTTTAGACACCTGTCCCCATCCATTTATCCCTCGCTTTTATTCGTCATTGCTTCCACCTTCTAATATTTCATCAGAATTTGGGAGGCCAGGTCTTGTCTATGCCAACTCTCAGAACATCACCATCAAACGTTCCCATGCAATCTAACCTTCCAACGCCTCCTTATCCTGCAGAACTTTATCAGATTTCTTGCTGAAATCCATTTAGATTACATCTATGCCCCTTCCCTCATTAACCTTCTTGGTTATTTCTTTATATGTATTTGGATAATACATGTATAGGGAAGATTTAGATGGATATGGGCCAATGATGGGCAAATGGGACAAGCTTATCTGGGGCATCTTGGTCAACATGGACAAGTTGGGCCGAAGGGCCTATTTCCACATGGTATGATTCTACAATTTTATGACTCTAAGCCTCTCTACTTCTCCATAGTCTTCTCGTTCAGGTTGTCCTTTAGTGCCCTGGTATCAAACATGGTGACAATACTCACATCTCTAAGATCAGGAGACCTTTACAAGGTTGATGGCAATGAATGAATATAGCTCTTTCCTCATGTATCATTCGGATTGCATTTGGAATGCGCTGTAAGAATGGAATGGGATAAGGAAAGTGCCGGGGATTGGAGGGGGTTGAAAGCACAAAACCAGGTAAGCATCAGTCCCTGAGGATGTCCACATCTCTGTGACCAAGAGCACGATGCACTTTGAGAAGCACAAAATGTACGTTGGAGATCCATCCCCATATGCTACTCGCCCAGGGCTGTTCCTGCAAGTTTCATTGCTCAGCAACAGGGAGGCAGCTGTTTACCAAGGAATGCATTTGATGAGAATAATGATCACACCAGACTAATTACGATCTCCCAGGAAACACGGATGGCACGCTAAACCAAAAGAACAGTGGTCCATGATTGTTCTACGCATCCTTATCTAACAGACATGCAGAGGCAGCAGCCCTGCAGTTGAACTAATCTTTAAGTTTGATCACGATGGTCCCATTTTAAGTTTAAAAATTGTCCAGTGGTGTTCCCAGTATTTAGAGAGTCACGACTCAGTAATAGCACTCTTGCATCTGGAGACATGTGGACCGTGGGATCCCATCCTAGAAATGGAAGCACAGAACTCAGTCACTCTCCTCGAGGAGTGCCTTTCACATGAACCGTTCAGCCAATGCCAGTAAGGAGTAGAAGAAATGGTCTGATCCCCTTAAAGTGGTCTGATGCCCTGGTTAATATGATTATTCAGGCAACATCTGTAAAGGAGATTACCAGGTCATAATGTTATTCCAGATTCTGGGTGTTCCTGTGTGCAAATTGGCAGCTGTGTTTCAAATACTACAACAGTACAAATTCAGGGGTATTTCAATGGAAGGTCCAGTGGTTGCGAAAGAAGTCACAAAAATACTAATTTCATCCAAACATCACACCCCATGTGCAATATGACAACGCTGCTTGCCAATGAAGAAGGGTCTCAACCTGAAATGTCACCCATTCCTTCTCTCCAGAGATGCTGCCTGTCCCGCTGAGTTACTCCAGCATTTTGTGTCTATCTTCTATTTAAACCAGCATCTGCAGTTCTTGCCTACACAATAAGCAGCCACTAGTATATTGGCACAAGTCACCAAGAACCAATGCTTGTGCATTATTCTGCATGGCATGTTGCATGTCAAGTTTAATTAAACTTCACCTTGTTAATGCTTGATGATTTCTTCACTGAAGTATTAATGATTATTCCATTATTAAATGATAAATCGGCAATGATTGTCAAGGTCTGTCTGTCAACATTCCTACCACTGACAGGGGCAATGAACAATGGATAAATAAATAAATATATACTGTCTAAAATCCTAAGGCCAAAATACAAACGAAAAGATTGAACTTTTTCTAAAGCAGATTCCAAGACCTCAGGATGTCCAAAGGCAATGAAGCACCTTTGAAGTGCTGTCATGATTGTAAAGTAGAGAAAAGTGGTTGTGGTGGAATCATAGCAAGTCTCAGAAGAAGTACACTGAAAACCAGTAAATGTGATTTAATACAGCTGAGAAGAGATAAATATTTGTCAGAATGCCTGGGAGAATTCGACTCTTCTTCAAAATAATGCCACGGGATTGCACATTTACAAGTGAGAAGACAAATAGTGCCTCGGATTAACATCATCTCCAAACGCTTTCTTAAGCACTGCACTGCATCATCAGGCTTGATCGTATTTGATCAAGACTCCAGCTAAATGCTTAGACCCCTCTCTCAGGGATAAGAATGAGCAGACATCACCAGCTACCACCACTAAACAATTTCTTACCTCCCCAGATTCAACTGAAAATAGGATTCAATAGCATTGTCACGGATTCTAAAAGGCTTTTGAGGAAGAATACATACTAAGTTTCCCACAAAGGCAATTGAGTAAATGTAATCTCAATGACTCTAAATCAACATTGAAGTTACAGCAATAATTATGCCGAGGAAGCACAATTTTGAATTCTCAATCTGAAAGCTGGCTGTTTAAAAACCACTTGAGAAAAATGAGTTAAGGGGATTTCTTATAGTTTAGTAAATGAGGCTTGGCTTTATCACATTAGCCCAGAAAAATTAAATCAATTTTCAACCTCTAAAATGGTGCCATGATGATAGTGCCCTTACAGCACTCAGACTTTATGCCATGCCAGCTCCAGCTAGCTAGATAGAAACAAAGAAAACATGGAAAAATAGGTGCAGGAGTAGGCCATTCGGCCCTTCGAGCCAGCACCGCCATTCAATATGATCATGGTTGATCATCTAAAAGCAGTACCCCATTCTTGCTTTCTCCCCATATCCCTTGATTCCTTTAGCCCTAAGAGCTAAATCTAACTCTCTCTTGAAAACATCCAGTGAATTGGCCTCCACTGCAATCTGTAGTAGAGAATTTCACAGATTCACAACTCTCTGGGTGGAAAAGTTTTTCCTCATCTCAGTCTTACATGGCCTACCCCTTATTCTTAAACTGTGCCCCCTGGTTCTGGGCTCCCCCAATATTGGAAACATTTTTCCTGCATCTAGCCTGTCCAATCCTTTAAGAATTTTATATGTCTCTATAAGATCCCCTCTGATCCTTCGAGATTCCAGTGAATACAAGCCCAGTCGACCCATTCTTTCATCATATGTCAGTCCCGCCATCCCGGGAATTAAACTGGTGAACCTAAGCTGCACTCCCTCAATAGCAAGACGTCCTTCCTCAAAGTAGGAGACCAAAACTGCACACAATACTCCAGGTGCGGTCTCACCAGGGACCTGTACAACTTCACTGTCTGCTGTACCTGCATGCTGTTCTAACTCTTAAGGCTAAGCCTCACTGAAGAGATGTATCAGTACGTGCGCTACTGCAGGAGTGCTCCACTGTGAGAGGGCATGTATGCCCAATGCACTGTTGTACATAGAAATGTTGTTCTCTACATTAGAATTCCCAGGATTCCAATATACAGATGACATGACAATTTGAGGCTCCATTTGTTGATGGCAGCATTTCTTCCTAGTATTTTATCCTAGCATCAAAAGAAGACACATCACTATTTGTGGAATCTTGCTGAGCGTGGACCGGTTGCTGAATGTCCCGTGCTACGAGAATAACCATGCTTCAGAAGCGCTTAATTGGCTGTAAAGGATTTTGGGATGTCCTGAGGTCACCTAATGTGCTTTATAATAACTTAAATCCTTCCGCTTATGATGTATGTCATTGAATTTAGGCAGACCTTTCGCTAAAAATCATAAACAGAGTCAAATTGCTTCATTTTTTCCACCCATTGAGATAAAGAAGCAAATAATATGATTATTAAAATAATTAGAGACATGGCGATTGTGTTCCGATTCAAAGTGTTATTTCCTCTATTGTCTGTTGCTCCTAAAACCACTGACTTGCCAAAATTAATTTAAGTCAAACCTTTCACTGCACATGAATGCAACCCCTACAGGTACAGGTGCTGGCCAATCTGAGGGTTCGACTCCCAGGACTAATCTCTATGGTCGCTACAACAGACAGCTCAGGGAGTTTATGCTTTTCTCCAGTGGCATTCTTTAAGGCAATTGGCTGCAGATGGTCATAACATAAATTGGGCTTTAAAGCCTTGTTTGTCCAAGTCTAAGAAACATTTTCAAGGGTTGTTGCTAATGAGAGAGTTGGGGAGGAAGAAGTGTTGTCAAACATAACCTTTCTTCATCCAAAATTTAATAAAGCTGTCAAGTAACTTACAAGGGAGGCAGGCGAGGTAAATAGATTAATTGGGTTTGAGAGGCAATCAGATGAGTTTCTGCAGAGAGTTAGAAAGAGAGAACAGAAGAATGGAAAAAGAGAATAGAGGAGACAGAGAGAGATAAATGGAAAGAGAATGCAATGAGGGAAGAAGCAAAGAGAAGCTAAAAAGAGCAAGGGAGAGGCAGAGAGAGTGAAAGAGAGAGAAGATAATAGTGTACGAGAAAGGGAGAGGAAATAAGACTGGAAACAATAGTGAAAGGATGAGAAAACAAGAGAAGAAAATGTCTATGTGGGCAAAAGAGAGAGAAAGTGAAAGAAACCAAAAGAAAAACGAGGGAGTATGCAGGTGAGTCTGTCTGTGGGCCAGAGAGAGTGAGATGGCAAATGGCAGAGATTGTGCAGAGCACCTGTGCAATGGCGAGAAGGAGACAGATGAACAGAAAGACTGAGTAGAAGTGCTAAAGGATTGAGCAAGGATGAAGCTAGGGACGCTGAAACATCAGGATAGGACCCTTTGACCTTTTCCTATCCCTACAATATTCTCCTGCCTGCTGTTATTACTTTGCCCTTTCCTACATGATCTGCTTCAGATGAAATCAATACTTCTACAGATTATAAGAGAATGATCACTTTAGTCAGCTACAGATTGATAAGAGAAGGATCCCTTTGTAACAAATCAATTCATGTGTTACCTACCACTGACTACATTCTTCTGGTGGTCAACAGCAAGCTTCGGGCTTGTTAATTTGACATGGTTAACAGCTAGGTCAGGGTCAGCGACGGCTTACTAAATTGTGCATTTACCTCCCTGTCGGAATGTTATGGATTCAAATCCCACTGCAAGGCTTGAATACAGAAATCTAGGTTGATATATAAAGCACTAGATTTGTCAATTACACTGCCTCACAGATGAGGCAGAGCTCATCTCCCTTTGTTGTGTCAAGGCAAATCTGTGTCAAAGCAAATCTGTGTCTTCACTGACAGCCATTCTCCACAGTAAGTCTTTCATCTGATGTAGAATTGCTGGAAGCTCCCAGCAGGTTTCTGCGGCAGAATTGCGGCCTCACTTCATTCAGGTGTTGAAATCTGTTTCAATAGTTCTGTTGAGATGTTGACTGGAGGACATGGGTTTAAGGTGAAGGGGAAAATATTTAATAGGAATCTGAGAGGTAACTTTTTCACACAAAGGGTGGTGTGTGTATGCAACAAGCTGCCAGAGGAGGTAGTTGAGGCAGGGACTATCCCAACGTTTAAGAAACAGTTAGACAGGTAGACGGATAGGACAGGTTTGGAGAGAGTTGGACCATAGGCAGGCAGGTGGGACTCATGTAGCTGGGACATGTTGGCTGCTGTGGGCAAGTTGGGCCGAAGGATCAGTTCCACATTGTATCACTCTATGACTATGACTATATCAACAAGCCGGCAAGGAGCTGGGGCTGGAAGTTCGTACCGTTGGCCAAGCTGCCCTTGGTTGGCCAAGCTGTACTGTTGACCAAGCTGTCCTTGGTTGGCCAAGCTGTACTGTTGGCCAAGCTGCCCTTGGTTGGCCAAGCTGGACTCACAGAATGGTGGCTGCCATACATTGTGTACTGAAAATGAAGTTCCACAGAACTGAACTTCAACAGTGGTGATGAATCTGTGGAATTCTTTGCCACAGAAGGTTGTGGAGGCTAAGTCAATGAATATTTTAAAACAGTGATAGATAGATTCTTGATTAGTACGGGTGTCAGAGGTTATGGGGAGAAAGCAGGAGAATGGGGTCAGGACGGAGAGATAGATCAGCCATGAGTGAATGGCGGAGTAGACGATGAGCCAAATGGCCTAATTCTGCTCCTATCACTTGTGATCTTATGACCTTATGAACAGCAGGAGTTCAACAGCCAGCAGCTATTGCATCGCACATTTAGTACCAGCAAGTAGGTGCTAATTTCTCCTTTTTGTTTATTACAACCTTCCTGCTTCATGCATCAGTTTCGTGTAACTCCTGACTACAGCGACCAATGTCTTTCAATACTCGGCCTTCTGAAGACACCTCCAGTACCAGGGGTGAGGTTTGAACCAGGGACGGGGCAGCTGTGAGGCAGTAATTCTACAAGCTGTGCCACAATGCCATCCATTCACATTGCCCAGGGGACTGCCAGGAGGTAAATGGATGAAGCTAAAGTGACCACTGCAACATAATATTTGCAAGATGAGGGTCAGTAGTAACAAAAAAGATTACCATTGTAACACATGTTCATCCAGGTTCACAAAAGCCTGTCCAAATTTCATCAAAATAGATTAACATTTGGTCAATTCCATGACTTACTGCCTTTGTTCTACAGAGTATGGGTCAGCTTATGGCTCATATGGTTCTACTCTTGCTTTTCAAGTTCAACTCTGAAAACATGAATGGAGTAATCTGGGCTGACTGTCAAAGTATGGTATTTATAAGATCATAAGGCCATAAGACATAGGAGTAGAATTCCACCCATCGAGTTTGCTCTGCTATTTGATCATGGCTGATCTATTTTTCCCTCTCAAACCCATTCTCCTGCCTTCTCCCCATAACCTTTGACACCCTTACTAATCAAGACCCTTTCAATTTCTGCTGTAAAAATACCCAATGACCTGGCCTCCACAGCCATCTGTGACAATGAATTCCACAGTTTCACCACCCTCCGGCTAAAGAAATCCATCCTCATCATTCTAAAGTAAGCCCTTTTATTCTGAGGCTGAGCCCTTTGGTCCTAAGGCAGGTCGGGCAGCATGTGTGAAAAGAGAAAGTGGGTTGAGGTTTTAGCTCTGGGACCCTTCATCAGAGTCGGGAATGAAAATATATTTGTTTTCAGCAGCGGAGAAAGTGGGAGAGGGAGGGGTGGGACAAAGGGAATATCGCGGATTGGGAGGAACATAGAAACAGAAAATAGGTGCAGGAGTAGGCCATTCGGCCCTTCGAGCCTGCACCGCCATTCAATATGATCATGGCTGATCATCCAACTCAGTATCCTGTACCTGCCTTCTCTCCATACCCCCTGATCCCTTTCGCCACAAGGGCCACATCTAACTCCCTCTTAAATATAGCCAATGAACTGGCCTCAACTACCTTCTGTGGCAGAGAATTCCACAGATTCACCACTCTGTGTGAAAAAAAACTTTCTCATCTCGGTCCTAAAAGACTTCCCCCTTATCCTTAAACTGTGACCCCTTGTTCTGGACTTCCCCAACATCGGAAACAATCTTCCTACATCTAGCCTGTCCAACCCCTTAAGAATTTTGTAACTTTCTATAAGATCCCCCCTCAATCTTCTAAATTCTAGTGAGTACAAGCTGAGTCTATCCAATCTTTCTTCATATGAAAGTCCTGCCATCCCAGGGATCAATCTAGTGAACCTTCTCTGTACTCCCTCTATGGCAAGAACGTCTTTCCTCAGATTAGGAGACCAAAACTGTACGCAATACTCCAGGTGTGGTCTCACCAATGCCCTGTACAACTGCAGCAGAACCTCCCTGCTCCTATACTCAAATACCCTGCTATGAATGCCAACATACCATTCGCTTTCTTCAATGCCTGCTGCACCTACATGCCTACTTTCAATGACTGGTGTACCACGACACCCAGGTCTCGTTGCATCTCCCCTTTTCCTAATCGGCCACCATTCAGATAATAATCCCAGGAACCAAATGATAGTTAATCATATCAGTGCATCTGATGTCATGTATGGGACAGAACAGGTGGGGATGGCAGTTTATCCACTGTGAATAGCAGCAATGCAGAAAATGTGAATTTATAGCTATCCAATGTGGTTTCAAGGGCGGGTGGAGGATTGATTCAATCCCAGTCAGTTACACCTGCTTTTGTAAACCAGCTTCTGCAGTTCCTTGTGTCTGTCTTTGGCTTAATGGCAGGATATATACACCACCATCTCCCATCTGCCCATCTGTATCATTGCCACTATACGCAGCTTTTATTTAATGCCCTTATTTCCCTAAAGCAGCATTAGAGAGTTTGACCATTAATTTCCTGAGACTCCAAGCCAACCCTTAAAGGGGTGTAGGCCCCAGCTGAGATTTAGTAATGACACTGTTGAAGCGTGAGGCACATTACAGCTGTATACTGAGTGGTTTTTTGTCTTGAGGAAAACAGACCTGTGTGGTAGGTTCATGATCAAGAGACTGGCTCCAGAAGGATGAGTAAGGCTAATAATTGACATGACATGGTGGGAATGTGAGTGGGAGAAGGGATGGCCCAAAGGAAAAGGAAATGAAGGAGAGACAGGCACACCTCCCACAGTTCCCACATGATACAAACATAAAGATAGCAGTCACAGTGAATGTGGAATCCTGTCATGTTCCCTATCCTTTTAACCCCACAATGCTGCTTGTTGCCATACCTGCCCTATTTCCTTTCAGATCCTCCCTGATTTATTTCTGGTTGCACAATAATTTCTGTCAGACACGTTTAAAGGGAGGCTGGATAAGCAGACAGGTGTGCAAAGGGGACATCTTAATCTCAGAGATGACAAATAGACATCAGAGATATCAATAGACAGCGATGACAATGGGTAGGCAGAATCTTCTGCAAGTATAAACTTCAATATCGGTGAATGGAGCTGACTGACCTGTTTCTGTGCTGTAAAGGTCTTTATGCAACAATGTAATTAATCCACATAATGTTCCAAACACACATGGTTCAATTGGAGGAAAGCATTGTTCCATAAATAATGCCTGCAAATCCCATCAGCCCACTGGTACCGTTACTCGACTTTGAATATTGGATCATCCATTAATGAACTGATTTCCACAACTTGCATTAAAATGATTAGCCAGCTGTGTTTCCAGGAGCTCTGAGTTGACGCCTCAATCATTGACCCATTAATGATGACAGCCTCACATCATAAGATAATTAACCCAAGGGGTTAATTCTTGCATTCTGCAGTTTATGAAAGTTTCTATTAAAGTTTGAGGTAAGTCCAACATGGAGCAGTCTGACTGAATCCTAATTGAATGAAACTGGTATATCCAATGACCTGCCCCCACGGGGAAGGCATGCTGTTCAATCTCTGATCTAGCTACAGTGCCATGAGGTCATAAGAAGTAATAATAGGTTATGGAATCACTCAATGAAGAAGTGGCACATGAGGCAAATATGGAGTGTGCTGCTTTATTGAAAGCGCTGTTTCATTCCACACTCCCGCTCTTTCTCCACACACAATATTTCCAACACAAGGTTTTTAACCAGTTTCTACTTGATAAGTGTAAGTGTGATAAAACACTTTATAAACTGCAATTTGTCTTGGGACATCCTGAAATGGAAGTGCAAGATGCTCTTTGCTCATCATTGGAAACTTGGCTCACAGTTTGTGCACAGTATCTTCAAGCAATATTGATTGAGGGACACATTTTGGGAAAGGCACCAGGGAGAGATGAGATAACTTCCTCACTTTTCTCCAACATAACATTGTGATATCGATTGCATTCACAACACACGATAAATGAGGCTGAGGTTTGACATCTTATATACGAGATGTCATTTCCAACAGCTGAGCACATGGCATCGAATTTCTGGACATCGACAGACTGGATTTCTGTCCTTTGAACTCTGAAGTAGGACTTGAATCCACAACTTTCTATCGCATGCGTGATTACCAGGCACTAATCCATTGTTGACATTTCATGAAATTATCATTGCTGCATTTAAGGGCAAGGTACAACCACAGATGGTGGAAGAATGAATGCAAGCATATGTCGATTGGCATAAATATAATGGGGATGAGAGAAGCTTCGTGTGGAGATGGAAAGGATTGCTTTAATGGCCTATTGCACAGTAGATCTGATGAAAAATTTGGTCAACCCTAACCTTCCTTAAGACTTCGCTACACCTTATATCTTGGACATATTTTGAAGGAAAGTAAGCCTAATTGAATAATATTCAACTAGATCCAGCTAGACTTACCTCAGTACCCAGACTCACTGCCTGCAATGCCTGCACACCTGCATTTAAGTTGACTGTACTGCCCGCCCCTCTATATCTACGATCAACCTTTGGCTTCATATAGAGCACCTCATTGTACAGCAATGTGAACTCTTTTCAATATCTCCAAGAGCAGATACATATTTTTTAAACTAATTAAGAAATAAACATGATTAAAATATTTTTTAATGAATTTAATTAGAAACAGATCAAAATGCAAAAAAAATCAAAATTTCAAAGATCAAAAGCAGGGCGGGACAATGACACAACAGTAGAGTTGCTGCCTTACAGTGCCAGAGACCAAGGTTTGACCCTGACCATGGGTTCTGCCTGTGCGGATTTTGCACATTCTATCTGTGACCACGTGGGTTTTCTCCGGGTGCTCTGGTTTTCTCCCACATTCCAAAGACATTTGTAGGTTAGTTGGCATCTGTAAATTGCCCATAGTGTATAGGTTTACCATTGCGTACGGGTGATGGTTGGTTGGCACAGATTCAGTGGGCCGAAGGGCCCTTTTTCAGGCTGTATCTCTAAACTAAACTAAACTTAAAATAAAGGAACACTAACTTGCATTTAACGTTATCAGCAGAATCCAAAAGATGGGTCACTGCCTGTAGTTCAGGCCTGCCTGGTGTGAAACTGAGGACCTGGGGGTTCAGCTAAAGTTCACCTAATCTTTCTGCTAGTGCCCACTGAGAGGTACAATGGTAATTCCACTGAAGTGGGACGTTGGATGTGCCTCCAATTGACCTCCAGCTCAAGGAGTCATGGGGAGATAAAGTACAGAAACGGGCCCTTCAGCCCACCAAGCCAATCAACTTTTTATTCCCTTTACATTCCCGTCAACACCCCGTAGATTCCACTCCTCACCCACAGCCAACAATGTCCAATCAGCCCTGCAACACACACTTCCCTGGGATGTGGAAGGAAATCCACACGGTCACAGGAGGAACATGCAAACTCCATGCATGTGCGTGTTCACACTCCCTCCCAAGTAAAAAAACACGCAAACCTCCCTGCGAGGATATTGGTTCCCCGTCACTTCAAGTGCAACCCGCCCCTTTTGTGCAGGTCCCACCTGCACTGGAAGTGAGCACAGTGATCCATATATCTGTAGTTCCTTAGCCACATATTGAATTGCGCTATCTTTCTACTTCTTGCCTCACTGCCTTGTGGCACAGGGAGTAACCCTGAGATTATGGCTCTGGAAGTCCTGTTTTTTAAGATACTACGTAACTCGCTAAAATCTCTTGCATGCCCTTGTCTCCCTATGTCATTTGTACCAATATGGAGGTACCATGACCTCTGGCTGCACACCCTCCTCTCTCAGAATAGCGGCACAGTGGTGCAGCGATAGATTGCCACCTTACAGCACCAGAGGCCTCGGTTCAATCCTGATCATTTGTGCAGTCTTTGTGGAGTTTGCCTCAGACCTACTCTGATTTCCTCCCACATCCCAAAGACATGTGAATTGCTCTGTTAATTGGCCATGTAAATTGCCCCTCGTGTGTCGGTGAGTGATAGAATCAGGGGAGATTTGAATGTGGGGCAATAAAAAAGAATTAACATGGAATTTTTTATAAATTGGTGGTTCATGGCAGCATGGATTTGGTGGGCCAAAAGACCTGTTTCCATGTCTTTATGACTGTATCATTAATAAAAATCCTTAATTCTTCCTCAGTTCTGAAGAAAGTTCTCTGACCCGGAATGTTAACTCTGTTTCTCTTTGAATGGATACTGCCTGACCTGCTGAGTGTTTCCTATATTTTCTACTTGAAGCTAAATCCTGGGACGACACCGTGGCACAGCAGTAGAGGTTCTGCCTTATAGTGCCAGAGACCCTGGTTCAATCGTACCGACGAGTGCTGTCAGTACAAAGTTTTCATATTCCTCCTGTGACCACATGGGTTTCCTTCGGGTGCTCCGGTTTCCTCCCACATTCCAAAGATGTGCAGGTTTGTAGGTTAATTGGCCTCTGTAAAATTGTCCCTCGTGTGTAGGATAGAATTAGTGCATGGATGATCGCTGGTCAACATGGACTCGGTGGGCCGATGGGCCTGTTTCTATGCTGTATTTCTTGCCCTTGGCATCCCTGTGGGAAAGGTGATCAGTGAACCAGCAGCAACAGTCTACATATGAGACCTCAGAAGAGGGGCAGACAGTCAGTTCAGTAGGTCCGTGGATGAACAATGGAAGCTGTTACGCAGTTGTCAGGAAGCACTCCCAGACCTCGTGCTGAACTTTGAAGCGTCCTGAACAATAGATGGCTTTCACACAAGAACAGTTTCCTTTCTCAATCGTGTAGTTCAGGTCTATCCCAACCAGCCCCCATCCAGGCTGGGACGTGAGGTCAGGGGCTGGAAGGTCAGGCCAGACCACTGTGCAATTTCTCAGTTCTTGTCTCATGCCTCTGAATTCTCAGTTTTCAAACCAAACGATGGAAGGATGATGGATGTACCAGCTGCCAAAAGTCACGGGAAGAATGCCTTATTAACATGATTGCAGCAAGCAAGTTCCTGAACTTAGGAACCTCTTCACTGGCTGGATTAAAGGGGCTTTGTAACTCTGCTGGGTTCCAGTGTGATCATGCTGTTACAACAGCCTGATCCAAAACCTTTGCCTGAAGTGACATCTCATTAACTACTCAAGTAACTTTGTGCATCTTCTTCACAGTTTTCTGCTTTGTTTAAGACAACAGCATTTGCTTGGCGGTTTGCACAGACTGCGATATCGCTGCCCAATTTGAACAAAAATATACCGATGGACATTGTCAAATGTTAATTTAAACTTTGTGCTTTCGCAAAATATTAACCTTGTGCGCTCAAACTGGGAATGAAAACATGCATTCTTTACGAACAGGACAAGGGTGATCTTAGCAAAGGCAAGCAATGTTATCTAATTAGGAAGTAGATGCTGAGGACTTGGAGAAGATTAGTTAAAAAGTGCTCAATTGAAATTTTAAATAATGGATCTTTGAAAGTTAAAAAGTGTATAAATCTGTACTTTGTGCAGTATATGTTTACTGTTGCATGCTACAGAGACAAAGGCCATGATTTTTTTACTATCCCTAAACTGATGGTAATTGATGGTGTTTACAGTAACATGAACGTGTTTCTATCTATATTTTTTGAAGATCCTTGAAAGCACAAATTTCACAAAACCAACTAAGGTATCTTATCTTTATGACTGAGCAGGAACCAGAAGTACATTTAAGAAATAGGAAGATCAGACTTGTGGCTAGACTCCTAAATTGAATGCAGGCTTCCTCCAGGTGATAATAGGTGATAATCATTAAAAACAAAAGAGACATCAGCTCTGTTTCGTGCGGAATTTACAACTGGGAGTAAACACAATACACAATTCTAATCTCTAACCCAACAATTCTCACCAACTTCTACCGATGCGCTGTGGAAAGAATTTTATCGGGGTGCATCACAGCATGGTTTGGGAACAGCTCCATCCAGGACCGCAAAAAATTGCACAGAATTGTGAAAGCAGCACAGACCATCACACAAACCAACCTCCCTTCTATTGACTCCATTTATACCTCACGCTGCCTCGGCAAGACCAGCAGCATTATCAAGGACGAGTCGCACCCTGGCCACTCCCTCTTCTCCCCTCTCCTATTAGGCAAAAGGTATAGAAGTGTAAAAATGCACATTTCCAGATTTAGGGACAGGTGCTTCCCAGCTGTTATTAGGCAACTGAACCATCCTATCAACAACTAGAGAGCAATCCTGAGCTATTATCTACCTCATTGGATATCGTTGGACTATTTGTGATCGGACTTTACTGGACTTTATCTTTCAGTAAACATTATTCATGTTATTCCCTTTATCACGTATCTATACACTGTGGATGGGTTTTTTTTTCGCTGACTGGTTAACACGCAACAAAAGCTCAGCTTCAGTTACCTGGTGGGACCACCACTTCTTTGTCGCAGCTGTTCCAACCTCTGCATTTCAGAAATGGCAAAACAGATACCACCCAAAATTCATGGGCATTCATTAACAAATAGGGATAGGTAATATAGCTTTGAATCTTTAAAAGAATAGGATTTGTTATGCTGTCCATGAAATACTGGCTTGTTGCTGCATGCCTAGCTATTTCACTGATATCTTTTATAAAGGAAAATCTGTCACTCTTACCCAGACCCACACCTATGTGGTTGTCTCTGAACTGCTTCCTGCAATGACCCAGCAAGCCATTGGTTCAGGAGGAACTAGAGATGGGGCAGGAGTACAATGTCCATGCCAGCGCCTCACATGTCCAAAGAATGAACTGTAAGTAAATCTGAGGTTTTCCAAACTTAGCTCCGACCTTTTCCTGGGCAAAAGCAATCTAATTTGGCAGCAATATTGCAAGTTACCACATTTTATGCTGTTTACCCTGGAGGTAACAATCTATTTCCTTCAGTAGGTTCCTGGCTTCTGGCAGGCTTATTGGGCATGAAGACCTGAGGCCTAAATCATGGCTGAAATGTTCAGCTGAAGTCAGCCATGCTGCATGAGCAAACTCCTTCACCATCACAGTCCCTCCTTCTGTAGCTCTGCCTCTATACATCCACCATTGGTTGATTGATTGCCCAGTCCTCCAGTGCACTCTCTTATGGAAATGCAAGATGGCACAGCTTTAAAGTGAAAGGAAGAAGTTTTTAAAGGTGTCTTAGGGGTAGTTGGTTCTTATATGGAGCGTGCTGCAAGAAAAGGTGGCAGGATCAGATACATTTACTGCATTTAAGAGGCTTTTGTACAGGACATTTAAATAGGCAAGGCATAGAAGGAAACGGTCCTAACAGACGAACAGGATTAGTATCGATGTGCTAAAAGACCAGTAGAAGCATGGTGGGCTAAACAAACATGCATTCCTGTGATGTACTCTATGACTATAACTGGAAAACAATCTAACGCTAATCTCCCTTTATCATTAAATGGCTCAGAGTTTTCCCGTTTAGCATTTGCCAGTGGGCATCAGAGTAATCTTTCATTCCTAAGGGGCTCCAAGGCAATTTGTATGCCATGAGGAAGCTGTACCCCAAACTCCAAACATGTCAAGAGATTTAGCCACCAGGCAGCAGGCGTTTCCCAACTGTGCTCCATGCTGCACAACTGAAAGGCATGCGGCAGAAAATGCTTCAAGTCTCTGGTGATGGAGAACAACTGGGGCTCCAGTGGGTGAATCGTGACTGGCAAATAATGCAAGTGGCCTGATCATCTGAGTTCCAGGTGATTCCAACAAGGTTCCAGGGTCAGAGGCAGAGGCAGAGGCAGCTCCTACCAATGTCCTGGACTGGTGAAATGGTAAGGATAAGGCCAAAGGTGTATCTCAGTGAAGGCCGAGTGTCTGTCCTGCCCCTCTACAAACTGAGGAATAAACAATGGAGAATGAAATAGAGCAACGGCAACCTCCATTTGTATAGCGCCTTGGAGTAATGAGATGGCTCAAAGACAAAATGTGTCAATGAAGTCGAGGAAAAAAAATCAAAAGCAGTCTTGTAAAAACATAAAGAATAGGAACAAGAGAAGGCTTTTCAGCTTCTCAAGACTGCTCTGCTATTCAATGAGTTCAAAGCTCAACACCATTTTCATGTCTTAAAACATCAAACATAGAACAAGGACAGTCCTGTCCTTTGATTCCTTCAAAATCCAGAAATCTATAGATCTCAGTTCCAACTTCATTCAATGCCTGAGCCTCTACAAACGTCTAGGTGCAGAACTCCAAAGATTCACCACCCTCTCTCAGTGCAGACACTTTTCATCATTTTAACCCTAAAATGCCAACGACATATTTTGTGACTGTGACCCCTAGTTCTCGTACTCTTAGTCCGGGCAAACGTTTCCCTTGCATCTAACCTGCACATGTCAATGACACCACCTCTCATTCTTCTAAACATTATGAGCAGACGCCTAGTTTGCTCGATCATTCCTCATAAGATAGAGCTGCCATCCCGGGAACTAGTCCAGTCAATCTTTGTGGCAAGGAATGAAAATGAAAGATGCCAGAAACACTCAGCAGGCAAGGTAGCATCTATGAAGACATATAGTTTAGTTTAGAGATACACGCGGAAACAGGCCTTTCGGCCCACCGAGTCTGCATCGACCAGCGATCCCCGCACATTAACACTACTCTACACAAACTAGGGACAATTTACACATACACAAAGCCAATTAACCTACAAAGCTGTGCGTCTTTGGAGTGTGGGAGGAAACCGAAGATCTCGGAAAAAACCCACGCGGTCACGGGACAACGTCCAAACTCCGTACAGACGGCGCCCGTAGTCGTGATTGAACCCGGGTCGCTGGCACTGCAAGCCCTGTAAGGCAGCAATTCTACCACTGTGCCACCGTACCAATATATGGTGTTAATATTTCAATATTTTCTGTTTTTATTTTGGATTTCTAGTATCTGCTACATTTTATTTAGATTTTTATCTTCAATCACGTGTATTTTAGAAGTGAGTTTTAAGGAGTTTAAAGAAATGAGTTTTAAGGAGTGGCTTGAAGGCAGATGGAAAAAAAGTGGATGAATGAAGGAGTTCCACGTTAATCTACAATTAGTTGCTCCACTGGTCATGATTTTTTTCTGCAACTTAATTCCCCATTCAGCTCCGTATCCCAGGCCAATAGAAATAGAACAATCTCAGTTATAAGGTCATAAAGTCATGTGATAGGAGTAGAATTAGGCCATTCGTTCCATCGTCTACACCATTCAATCATGGCTGATCTATCTCTCCCTCCTAGCCCCATTCTCCTGCCTTCTCCCCATAACCTCTGACACCTGTGCTAAGTATCAAGAATCTATCTATCTCTGCTTAAAAATATCCACTGACGTGGCCTCTACAGCCTTCTGTGGCAAAGAATTCCACAGATTCACCACCCTCTCACTCACCACCTTCTGAGCAATTTGCTCCCAGATTTCCCAAGGTTAGGGGGATGGGGCTTCCAGATTTCCATCAGCTTATGTGCGAGCAAGAGCTTCCTAACTTCAACCCTCTGTTGTTAAAGCACTGCCCCTTGGTCTGCAAGCCTCCCCAACAGTTCCCCTCATTTGGGACGTCAGTTCCTTTCTGAAGCAGTCATGCCGCTAACACTCTTGATTTAACCCATTGGCACTGGCTGTATCAACTACTTTCTGTGCTACGATGTATTGGATTGTACTGGCGCTCACGTTGGCCTAATCCACCGTTCAATTCCTATTAATCGTCTTAAGCACCACGGTTCGACAGAGCAGGAGGGAGAGCCAGATTGTGCTGGGAAGGGAGAATGAGGTGGGGGACGGGTCTACTGCAGTCCAGTGCGCAAGTACTACCCTCCCTGCGGTGAGGGGGAAGAGGGGGTGGGAGAGTTTAATTAGACCGGTCAGTCTGAGGGTTTTCCCAGCGTTTAAACCTCTTGTCACTTCAGACAAAAGGCAGTGGAATCTGTCCGCAGACCGAAACCAGGCAGTAAAGCTCGCTGGCAGGTGGCGTTCACAATGGGGAGATTTATTTATCTTAGTGGGGGAAGGGGAAGACAGGGCCAGCACAAGCAAATGTTCCAGCTGTCCCATGGAACGTAGGCCAAATATGGAGGAAGGAACTGCAGATGCTGGTCTAAACCATAGATAGACACAAAATGCTGGAGTAACTCAGAGGGACAGGCAGAAGTTCTGGAGAGAAGGAATTGGTGACGTTTCTGGTCGAGACCCTTCATCTTCAGAATGAGGTGGGGGACGGACGAGGGGCCTCGACCCAAAATGTCACCCATTTCTTCTCTCCAGAGATGCTGCCTGTCCCGCTGAGTTACTCGAGCATTTTGTGTCTATCCATGGAAGGTAGGTCTTGTCCTCATGCTTCACACAGCCTGAGCTTTGATTAAGCACTTCAGCTTAATCCACCCTCAGTGACTGGGGAACTCTCCGCAGTGAGGCTGCCTCACAGATTCACTTGCTAACCACGGCATGAATGTTGAGTATTTGACAAAACTTCAAAATTCAGTCTAAAACTAAATGCACAATGTAATAAGATTGCACCGTTCAATGCAGATTCTGGGATTCAATTCCTTTAAAAATTATTGAACTCTATTTCTCACACACACACACACCCACACACATGCTAATCTATGTAGGTTAATTGGCTGGGAAAAATGTAAAAATTGTCCCTAGTGTGTGTAGGATAGTGTTAATGTACGGGGATCACTGGGCGGCACGGACTTGGTGGGCCGAAAAGGCCTGTTTACGGCTGTATATATATGATATGATATGATATGTATTGCACTCAAGTTTTATTCCAAATCTGGCTCCCGACTGAAATAAATGAAATTTTCACTCCACTGACTGCAACGCACCCCCTCCATTTCCTGCAAACCCAGCAATGATCTCCAGCTTAGTGAGCTCATTCAGAGGGATTGCAGCATTTCCAGTTTGGGTTCAGTGGGATAGGATGACCTAGGGGCCATTCAGCCCTTCAAGCCTGCTTTCCCATTTAATCAGCTGATTCATATCTGCATTCAGTCCATCCATCCAGCCACTCACAGCCTTTGCTTAAAATACATCTATCAATTACCAATAGCGTTTGGGGCAGCACTGTGGCATAGTGGTAGAGTTACAGTGCCAGAGACCTGGGTTCGATCCTGACTACAGGTGCTGTCTGTACAATCTCCCCGTGACTGCGTACGTTTTCACTGGGTGCTCCGATTTTCTCCCACACTCCAAAGACATACAGGTTCACAGGTTGATTGGCTTCGGTAAACATTGTAAATTGTCCCTAGTGTGTAGGATAGTGTTAGTGTACGGGGATCTCTGGTTAGCCTGGACTCGGCGGGCCGAAGGGCTGTATCTCTAAACTAAACTAAGATAATTTCATACATCTGTCAAGTTCTTGAACCAACCCACACAACCCAAATCCTACCTGGACAATGGAACTCCATGGACCACTCTTGCACTACCGTGAACATGTTTATTTTTCTAATTGTGCTTTGCCTGAATGGCTTTTTTTTTTTGCAGTCTTTTTTTTCTTTCTACTGTCTTGCAGAATTAATGTGTAAGTTATACACAATTTACATATAATTTGTTTTCATGCTTGAGCCTATGCACCTGTGCTGCTGCTGCAAGCAGGATTTTCATTGTACCTGTACCTCAGTTTACTTGCTTATATGACAATAAACTCAAATCAACTTGAACAGATCAGATCCCATGTTAAGTCCCATTGTCTTGAATTCCACACTGACTGGAGAAATGCTTCATGCTTCATAACCACCTCAAAACCCCACCCCTCAACCCTTCTGTAGTTAGGTTGGCACAAGCCTAATCCACAACACTTTGCGATTTGCATCTAGACAAGATCTGCACAGCCGATTGTCCTCAAACAGGCATAAACTTAACTTTGGTGTTGCTTCCTCCACTGGCAAAATATACCTCGAGCTTTATCAATTAAATAACAACCTTTGACTGGAAGTCTGGTCAGAGGCATACTTTCAGAGGAAGAAGGAGCTGGAGAGTCAGAGAGGTTTCGGGAAGAAATCGCAGAGTTTAGGGACTTCACAGCTTGTAGGCATGGGTGCTAATGTTGTGAAGATTAAATTCAAGAGGCCCAAAAGGAAGAGATCCAAGATCTTGGCAGGCTGTGGGTGGAGGAGATTACAGAGACAGTAAGATCTCAGTTCTCATGCTTTAGCAACAAGGCAATAGGGAGGAAAACGTTCCAAGAGCACATTCTCCAGACGTTTGGAATATCACACTTTTCCAAGGAGGAGATTGACTATTCATCCCTCTTCAAGAACTCTGGTTACTTCCAGGCTTGGCTATTCTGACATTCTCCTGGACAATCTCTTGTGGTCAACTAACTCAATACTCCGCCGTCCATAATCCTACATGCACCACGTGATGTTTAATCCTGACCACTCTTGCTCCCAACAATGAAATACCTTGATTTTAGATCTTCATCTTTTGTTTTATAATACCCCATCCCCTCAATCCTTCTTTGCCTCCCTGTTCTCACTCTGATAGATTTCCAGCTTCTAGACTCCCTTCCATTTGAGGCATCCTAAGCATCTCTGAATGTACTTACCACACCATTGGCAACCTTGCCTGCAGCTTGCAGCTAAAAAGACCCAACACTGTGATTCCCTCTTAAATGCCTCAAACTCTCCAGCTACCAGCCTTCCATTAAGGTATTTCTTAAAAGCTACTTCTCTGACAAATCCTTTGATTACATGTGGTTTGTTTTGTTTTCTAACACTGTGCTTTCCTATGTTAAAATAGGCTTTCTAATCAGAAGCTGTGATTACATCTACATAAAGGCACAAGGAACTGCGGACGCTCGTTTACAAAAAAAAGACAAAGTGCTGGAGAAACTCAGTGGGTCATGCAGCATGTCTGGAAGACATGGTACAATCAACTCACCTCACTCCATAGTGCGGCACAGTGGCGCAGCGATAGAGCTACTGCTTTATAGCGCCAGAGACCTGGGTTCGATCCTGACTATGGCTGCTGTCTGTATGGAGTTTGTACGTTCTCCCCGTGACCTGCGTGGGTTTTCTTCGAGATCTTCGGTTTCCTCCCACACTCCAAAGACGTACAGGTTGTAGGTTAATTGGCTTGGTGTAAATGTAAAATTGTCCCGTGTGTGTGTGGGAGAGTGTTAATGTGCGGGGATCAGTGAGGACTTAGTGGGCCGAAGGGCCTGTTTCCGTGCTGTATCTCTAAACTAAATTAAAGTACACATCCAATTCTTCAACGATCTACCTTTTGCTTCTTCATGTACTGTGTGCTACCAGCAGATGGCAGCAGCACCCCACTTTTCCCACACTGGTCAATATTTGTATAGGATTTGCCAGTGAGAGCTGCATATTATATTTGTCCTCAAACATTACCTGAACTATTCAGCTTTCACACATAAACATTGGAATATTTGAACTACTGTCACGCTGAACGTCAAGGTACCTCCAGGCTTTTATCTCATGCTACAGCAAAAGGCTGAGAGCCTGATATTATCTTCTCCATAATGCATGATTTTTTGAACATGAGGAATACTTTTATGTAAACATTTTTGATACCTGGCTTTGCTGACATGTCAGCCTTGTAGCAACATAACAACAGTCTAAAATCAACAAACTATGATCAAACCTCATCGCAAACCTGGAATTGAAAATAGAAATAGATAGTGTCATGTTCAAAACCCACACCATTGGTAAAATGTAATGTAAGTTTGAAGAAGGATCTAGACTCAAAACAACAGCTATCCATTTTCTCCAGAGATGTTGCCTGACCCACTGAGTTACTCCACCATTTTGTGTTTATCTTTGGCTTACACCCGTGGTAAATATTAACTACCAGATTTGCCCCCCATCTCGGTTATAGCAGACAATCGGCAATAACGGACACCCCTATAGGTCCATTACAGCGAGGGTTTACTGTACTATGTGAGCCAAGCCGCTACACAGGTCACAACATTTCCACAGCGCTTGGCTGACATCACCACACTTTTGGAAGTTCCGAGGTCGTGCTGTCAAAGAGCACGTGTGATGGGACCAAACTCTGAAAGAACAGAGAACAAGGAGGAGACTGGAGAAGCCCCTGAAGGCTCTGCCATGAGGTGGTCTGGGAGAGAGCTGGTCCTCTGGGTGTCCAGGTGTTGACTCTTACTCAATGGTGCCGGACTCATTGATCAAATGCTTTGATACATAGGATTGAATGTATTATTCTACTCTAGGCACAGTCAAAGCTACAGGTGCCACAGAGGCTTGGAAATTCTAACTTGCCTCAGTGAGGTGATGAGATGGTCAATGGTGGTTTCTGTAATGAGCCCATTGCCACATCCAGCAGTGCTGGCAAAGGGGGCTCCTGAAAAGGCATTGCAGGGCCTTGAGGAAGCAGAGCTGAGAAGGTGAGGTGCTGGCCCCAAGCTTGGATGAACCAATGAGAGGAATGGGCAGAGGTTAGAAAGTAATTGGTGTTGGTTTATCATTGCACCGAAATAAAGTTAAAAAACGTTGATTTGCATGTTATCCAGGCCATACATGAGTATATCAGGCAGTGCAAAAGAGAAAATAAAGAGAGTACACAATACATAGTGTTTCAACAAAATGCAGATATTAAAATGTGCAAAAACACGGTAGATTAAATGATCAGGAGTACACATTTAGCATTTGAGGTCCACTAAATATCAGTGGGGAAAGCTGTTCTTGTATCTGATAGTACATGCTTTGCAGCTTTTAAATCCACTGCCTGGTGGGAGAGAGAAGAGAGAATGACCAGAGTGTGAGTGATCCTTGATTGTGTTGGCTGCTTTCCCAAGGCTGTGGGAAGTAGAGATGGAGTTGACTTGCATGATGGACTGGGCTGTATCCATAACTCTCTGCCATTTCTTACAGTCTTGATGCGGTATCATGCTGAGTGAGGTACATTCCAATTCAATGCTTTCTATGGTGCTTATGTAGAAATTGGTAAGAGCCATGGAGACATGCCGAATTTCCTCAACCTTCAGGAGGTGTAGGCGTTGGTGTCCTTTCTTGGCCACAGCATTAATGCGGTGGACCAGGATAAATTGTTGTTGATATTTACACCTGGGAACGCTCGACCATCTCCACTGTGGTACCATTGGTGTAGACTGGGGCATGTACTCCACCTGCTTCCTCATTTGGACCAACAACTTCATTTTGCTGATAATGAGAGAGAGCTTGTGGTCATGACACCAAGGTACGAGACTCCCCCCCTCCTTCTATCTCATCATTGTTTGATATCTAGCCCACTACATGGTGTTATCGGCAAACATAAAGGGAAGGAGAGGAGAATGTGGCCACACAGTCATGAATGTATGGGTATTAAGGGGCTGAGAATGGGGTGGGGGAGCACGTGTTGAGAACTGTCATAGACAATGATTGGTCAACTATCCTTACTAGATTCCATCTATGAGTCACGGTCAAGGATCCAGTTGCAGAGGAGCTGCTGAGTCCTATGTCCAGGAGTTTGGAGATGAGTTTGGTTGCAAATATGGCCATTGAACACCAATCTATAATCATTAAATAGGAATCTTTCATAGGTGTCTATTGGAGCATATCAGAGAGTTTGGGTGGGGATCAGAAGGTGAGGGGAGAACAACATTATAGGGTGAGATCAGTGCATGGTACCATCTCACCCACTGTCAAATGGTTGGCACGAGCCCACCCTGGTTACGATGGCCACTCCTGGGTTAATCCGACATGCTTCCTCCTGGTCCAGCCGGGTCTAATCTCCCTCACATTGCTCCAGGAATTTGGTAATATGATGAGCAACTAAAGTAGAGTCTTGTGCAGGAAAGAACTGCAGATGCTGGTTTAAATCGAAGGTAGACACAAAATGCTGGAGTAATTCAGCAGGACAGGCAGCATCTCTGGAGAGTGAATGGGTGACGTGACGTTTCGGGTTCAGACCCTTCTTCGGGCTGAGTTACTCCAGCATTTTGTGTCTACCTTCCTTTAAAGTAGAGTCATGACAGATGTACATCAGGATGATGCATCCCTGAAATGGTCATTATCCCATTGTATCAAGTCACCAGTAAACCTCCAACTGTATCGAGCCGAAATTAACAAGCCAAATTCCGGGTATTTTTTTTGTGGATGGAAGAAATCAAAGCCACTGGAAATCATATCTGCATAATCTGTCTGGATGCGTTCTAAATCGAGATTTCATCTGAAGTGACAGCGGGTTCTGATAGTGATGCCCTCCCTCTTTTCAGCACAAAATGTCAGTCTGTCAGCCATTGATGATGTTACAGCTCGAGTGGGACTCGATCCGACAACTGCATGCCTCCGAGACAGGTGCACAAGAGGCCGTGTAATCGAAGGCGACACGACCTCTCCTCCTTGCTGGCTCTTCCATGAAGCTGCTCAGTACAGGTGGAGACCAAATGAGCTGCTTGTCACCAGAATGTGACAGCATTCAGTACCGTCTGACCTTTCCGGGGCAGTACGTGTAGAATGCGTGGGGCAATGCACCCACACTATGACACTACAGCTTGGGCGGGGCTCAGTAAACTGTTGCATATTTAAGGCAGGTTTGCTGCAGGGACAGACCAACATTGGAGCCACTGCTGGAGGAACCCAAGGGTGGATAAATATCAAATCAAGGCCTAGTACTGACCCTGTCTGCCTCACAAAGGCATGGATCTGACAAACTCTCATTGCAATGACTGGAAGCAAACCAGCCGACCAAGCACCTATACATTTCACATGCACACATGTGCACTCACGCAAACACTCACGCACATGCGACATGCACACACATGTGCATGCACATGCCAACACACACACATGCACACAACCACAGAGATACACACAAACACACACACACACACAACAAAGAAAGTTTGTCTTTATGTTAAGGTCAAGAATTATTTCCTTTCTCGTTATTGATAGTTGGGAAATACACCCCGTAATCACAGATGATAAACACGCAAAAAAAGCAGTGGTTTGCTGTACTCTGTTTCTTCCTTGTCATCGTTAGAGTGGAGCAGATTCAAAACCCACAAGAGCTCTTATTGAGAAGGAGGGAGCTGATACTTCCACTGTCAGGAATGGAGAACTCCACAGGACAGGCTCATGACAACTGGCAACAGGTCCAGAGCAGGAATGAGGGCATCTTTATCCTACAAATGTGATGAGGATCTACCGTTGTCCTGAAACCGCTTCCAATCTCATGAGCTGTCAAACCGCAGTGTAATCCCCAGTCTTGGTCTACTGTTGGGAGTCTGAATCCACCACCATGGCAGTACACAGGGGTATCTCAGAGCAGGCAGCTGGATGCACTTACAAGACAGCTCTGGCAACGACCCACCGCTTCCAATCTCATGAGCTGTCAAAGCTCTTAATCTTATCAAGACCCTGAGTGCAAGACATTCACAAACTCCCAGTAACATATGGAGGCAGGGGCGAAGGTGTTATTCCTAACTCTGGGAAACAAAACAAGAGAGCTAAATATTGTAGGGAGCTTGGGGAAATCCTCGAGCCATACTCGTGCTGGTAGGAAAACCTGGGACGATATGGTGCAAGAAGGGGGTGGAAGCCTAACCTGGCCTACCATTGTGGGCCTGTGACAATGAAGGGGGTGGAAGCCTAACCTGGTCTACCATTGTGGGCCTGTGACAATGAAGGGGGTGGAAGCCTAACCTGGTCTACCATTGTGGGCCTGTGACAATGAAGAGGGTGGAAGCCTAACCTGGTCTACCATTGTGGGCCTGTGACAATGAAGGGGGTGGAAGCCTAACCTGGTCTACCATTGTGGGCCTGTGACAATGAAGGGGGTGGAAGCCTAACCTGGTCTACCATTGTGGGCCTGTGACAATGAAGGGGGTGGAAGCCTAACCTGGTCTACCATTGTGGGCCTGTGACAATGAAGGGGGTGGAAGCCTAACCTGGTCTACCATTGTGGGCCTGTGACAATGAAGGAGGCTCTTCAGTCCATCCAGTCTTTGCTGATTTTTAGATAGTCCACTTTCCCCTCTAATTTTCCCTATGATCTACCCATCCCATGTTCACAACCCCCACCCCCCCAAAGATTCTACTTCTCACCGCAGGGAAAACATGCAAACTCCACACAGACAGCAATGGAGATTGGAATTGAATCCAGGTCATTATGACTGTGAAACAGCTATACCACTGTGCTGCTCTGTAATCCCTCAACCCACGGACACTTGCTCTTAGATCCTCTTCCATTGGAGTCACCAAGCATCCCCCGGTGCCAATAATGTAAAGGCTCATCCCCTCGATATTGCTTGGCCAATAAACTCATTCATTCATTCATTCATTCAAGAGGTGGCACAACGACACAGCTGGTACAATCGTGACCTTAGGGACCAGGTCAAATCGTGACCTTAGGGACTGTACTGTCTGTGGTTTAGCATAAAATTGAGACCTGGACTATCCTCTGCAGAGGGAAATGCGGCACTATTTCAACAATCTACAGATCTCTGGCAATACTTAGCCTTCAACCAATATCATGGCCGACCACCGGACTGGCTTGGCACCGCTTGTTAGAGCTTATTATTTTCAATGCGTCTGCCATGCTTTCCACAATACAGTGCTTTTACCCATTATTGTCCACTGTAATAATAAAGTCTACGCTTCTGACAACTGGGAACAACCCGTGACTTTTCAAAATGGATGAGAAATTAATGCAATTTGGCAATGAAGACCCTCTCTATTCAGCACTAAGATGAGCTCACACAATCCCTGCATTAGGAACAACTTGGTACGTCGAGTCTGTTCTCCTGAGAGCAATGGGTGGCATTGATCTAACTGTCAGCTGCACAACTCAGGGAAGTCTCTTGGGTGACTTCCATGCATTTGCAGTCATTCTCGGAAGTTGGAGGCAACCTAAAGATCAGATGCTAATGCATCTGAGAGTCAGTGCCATCCCCTAAATCACCACAGAGCTTTCAGGGAGACTGACGCGCGAAGGAGAGGGATCAGATTCATTTCATGGACAGCTCTCAGCACAACATAAGGCACCAGGCCTAGTGTTCAAAGAGCATTTGATTGGGAACAACTAACTTGTGGCAAAAGGTGAGTGCGGATAAAATGCTTTAATTATTTTAAATCATTTTAATGCTCTTAATTACTTGTTGATGTTTTGGGGCAACTAGGAGTGTTATTTGGTTTATTTTTAAAAGTTAATTAAATCTACTTGAAAAGATTTTAAATGTTTCTGTCAAAGATATTTAGAGGTTGGCAAAAAGCCTTTGGCGGAGCGAGCTGTCAAAGGCTGCCAATACGTTCTAGGGGAGGAGCCTCAAAAAAGCCGTCTGAGGTATGTTTGCCAGCTGTAACAGTTCCACAAACCAAATCTGTGCAAACCTCCTGATAAAGTATCCCCTTTGCCCAATCTTTACCCAGCGACTCTCAATATCATCCTGGTCTCTCTTTCTCTCTAGATTTCTGTCCCATGTGGACAGTTATATGGGTAGGAAAAGTTTAGAGGGATATGGGCCAAACACGGACAAATGGGATAGGGGATCTTGCTCGGCAGGGAGAAGTTGGGCCAAAGGGCCTGCTTCTGTGCTGTATGACTTTTTGTGGAATGTTCCAAGGTGGGAGAATGACCATGCAGCTTTAATATGATTTATGACTGTTACATCAGCAAATATAAAATCAGCATTGCTTTCTCTGTTAGCACCCGTACCACCCAAGTCAAAGACCCACAGAATTGTTCCCTATTGTTATATCTTGTTCAGAAGCAGCCAAGCTCCAAAAGGTCGGCACAGTGGCGCAGCGGGAGAGTTGCTGCCTCACAGCGCCAGAGACCCAGGTTCGATCCTGACCACGGGTGCCAAACTGTACAGATTTTGTACATTCTCCTTGTGACCGCGTGGGGTTTCTCCAGGTGCTCCAGTTTCCTCCCACACTCCAAAGACATAGTGGTTTGTAGGTTAATTGTCTTCGGTAAGTTGTAAGATTTGTGCTAGTGTGTGTAGGTTAGTGTACATGGTGATCGCTGATCGGTGCAGATTCGGTCGGCCGAAGCTTGTTTCTGCGCTGTATCTCTAAAGTCTAGTCATTGTGCCTTATCGCACAGAAACAGACCGTTCAACCCCCTGACCATGACGGACACTAGCACCAATTACACTAATCCTATTTTATTTTACCCACCTTCATCCGTCTGTTAAAACAGCGCTAAACTAGTTCAGTTTACTTTATTGCCATGTGTACCAAGGTACAGTGAAAAGACAACACATGATTACAATTCACAGTGTACAGATACGGAGTTAACCAGTGCTCCTGTATAAAGTTGCCATCTAATAGTGGATGGCAACATGCTTGAACAGTTTTATGCTTTACTCCCACTATAACATACACACAGCCCCACTCTATTGTATCCAAACACACTTCACTTATGTCTATTTAACCCTGCTCTAGCCTGACTCAGATAGGCTCTGGCCTTGGATGACCCCTGATTTATCCTACCAACAGTTATCGCCTTGCTGCTATCCTACAATTTTCATCAATGTCTCAATAAAAAAAATCCATTATCAAAATCACATAAACAGTTTTCTCTTAAACCACCCACACTCCATAATACATCTTTTGCTTGAAGTGCTCTGTTAAGAGATGACTGTTGGGGGGAGGTTGTGCTTTAGTGGGGAGTATTCCTGCCTTCACAGCACAAGATATGAGGACCGGCTCCCGTAGCAATGAACAAAACCTAGGTTGACCCTCCATCGCCGAGCACTCATGTTCGGTCCGCCAAGGCCCACTGGATCTCCTGGCTGCGAACCATTTTAACCTCTTCACATTCCTATATTGACCTTTCTGTCAATCTATCTCACCCCCCATCATAATCAGTCTGAAGAAGGGTCCTGTCACCAATCCATGTTCTCCAGATATGCTGCCTGACCCGCTGAGTTGCTCCAGCTCTTTGTCTTTTTCAGTTGCATGGAAGTGCTGCCTTTCAAGGTGAGGTGTTAAGCTGAGACCGGTTGACGCCATGTGTCACTGTTACACATTGTAAGGCACTGTTTTGAAGAAGATTGGAGCTATCCCCAAGGATCCTTGTCATTATTTACCTTGCACTCAGCATCAAAACAACAGATTTTCTGTTCGCTAACATTTTGTTGTCAAAGTGAGCTTCCTCCATCAAAAGTAGTGCCTTGTTTCCATTGCCTGCTTATCAAAAAGTACCCCTTGAGGAATAACACACATTGAGTGAGGTGGCCCTATAAATGTGAGACTTTCTTCTCCAAGTGCTTTCTGCTGTTGTATCAATCAAGAAACAATACTTTAAATATGATTCAGCTTGCACAGTTTCACCCACTTACCTCCACGAATATGAAGCAGGGAATGATAGAGTAACTCCTCTGAATATTGCTCACTTCCGTTGCCATTCTGATGCATCGGATTGCTTTTGGAAGAGGAATAAACTTCAGAATGTTTCACACCTGGAAATTAAATAATTCCACTTTAACCACAGACATCCTTCAATTTAATTAATTTTACTCCAGGTTAGTGCTCCCTGTACTAAACCAAAGAGAAAATATTCTGCAGTTGTGGACACATTGAGTCGTACAGTATGAAAATGGGCCACCATGCCCATGCCCATCATAAAGCCCCATCTATGATCATCCCTTGGTCCTTTGGCTTCTGTGGTTTAGCAGTTCAAGTGCTCATGGAGTTGTTTCTTCAATGTTGTGGGAGCATCTGTCTCTAACACTTGCCCACTGAGTGCAATTCAGGTTCCAACCATCCTCTGAGTAGAAGAGTTATTCCTTAAATCCTCTCATCACCCTACCCTGTGTCCTCTAACTTTAGACATCTGTGCTCAGGGGGAAATGTTTCTTACTATCTACCCTTTCTGTGCCTGTTGTAATTTCTATATCACATTCATGTTTTATCCTCGGCCTCTTCCCTTCATGAAAAATCCGTGCCATCCAGTGTAAGGAACCTGCAACTTTCTTTGGCATCAAGTCTCTAGGACAGAAACAAGCCACATCCCTCCGCTATTCTATCCCACACTTATACTCCATGTGCCCCCCCACTATCTCTTATCATCTAATCTCGTCAACATAAGTTTCAAATCCATTCTCGCTCATATGTTTACTGGTCTTGCATTAGGATACAGCTTTGGCAAATAACAAAAGTATTAGTGGAGCAAATGCTCCAAAGAGCTGAGGAACAGGATTACAAGTAATCAAAGAGTGTGGATGACCAAAAACTTGGCACCTGAAGGCAGAGGTACCAAGGATAGAATGGTTAAAATCAGAGAGGCATAAAGATAGACACAAAATACTGGAATAGCTCTGATGGTCAGGCAGCATCTCTGGAGAAAAGGAATAGGTGACATTTCGGGTCAGAACCCTTGTCTAACGAAGGGTTCCCACCCAAAACATCACCTCTTCCTTTTCTCCTGAGATGCTGCCTGACCTGGTGAGTTTCTCCAGTATTTTGTGTCTTTCTTCGGTATAAACCAGCATCGGCAGTTCCTTCCTTAACAGAGAGGTGTAAGAGTTCAGAGCTGGAGAAGTGCACAGATCTTAAAGGGTCATGAAATGTTTTACGGAGAATGTAAAACCATGAAAGGATTTCAAAATGTTGGTGAGAATTTTTAAATCAAGGGTTTTCTGAATAAGAAGCCAGACCGGGTACGTGGACTGACAGGATGTAGTGTAAGTCAGGGTGAAGGCCAGAGAGGTTTGAATGGTCCAAGTATAGAGGGAAGGAGGGCAATAGACAATAGGTGCAGGAGGAGGCCATTCAGCCCTTCGAGCCAGCACCGCCATTCAATGTGATCATGACTGATCATTCTCACTCAGTACCCCGTTCCTGCCTTCTCCCCATACCCCCTGACTCCACTATCCTTAAGAGCTCTATCTAGCTCTCTCTTGAATGCATTCAGAGAACTGGCTCCACTGCCTTCTGAGGCAGAGAATTCCACAGATTCACAACTCTCTGACTGAAAAAGTTTTTCATCTCAGTTCTAAATGGCCTACCCCTTATTCTTAAGTGGCCTCTTGTTCTGGACTCCCCCAACATTGGGAACATGTTTCCTGCCTCTAACATGTCCAACCCCTTAATAATCTTATATGTTTCGATAAGATCTCCCCTCATCCTTCTCAGTCATGGATGCTCTGGAACCACCAAGTCTAGAAGGACCAAGGTTTCCAATAGGAGCTGAGCTGATACCGGACCAGAGTTTGGGATGTTGCAGAGGTGCGAATGGTGCCAACAGATGGTCAAAATCTAGTCATGAGGTCAAATAGAACATTAAAATTGCAAGCCCGGACTTCATTTATAAGCAAAGATGCTTTATTTAATGTTACTTTGGTTTTCAAGTTCTTTCAAAGATAAATTAGCTTATATTTCAAAATTGCAAAAGAACTGTGAGATCCAAGAGTCATTCAGCACATGATTGGGCCTTTCTGCTTACAATGTCCAGAGTTTTAGCCCATCTACACAAATCCCATTTGCCTGCAATACAACCATATTTTTCTATGGCTTGCCTCGTCAAGTGCCTATCTAAATACCTCTTGAGCATAATAGAAATATCTTTGAAATTAAAACCTAAGGCATATTTGCAAACATTTGTCTTTGATTAGAATTAACCTATAAAATAAGATTTTAAAAGTTTCTCATGAATCAGCTGTGTCTGCCATACTTGTATGGGGATAATAACATGGCATTCTTTTTTTTTAGGTGAAAAGAAGACACAAAGTGTTGGAGTAACTCAGCAGGTCGGGCAGAATCTCTGGGGACCATGTATGTATAGGCTATGTTTCAGGTCGAGACCCTTCTTCAGAATCAGAAGGGTCACGACCCAAAAAGTCACCTGTCCATGTTCTCCAGAGATGATGGCTGACCTGCTGAGTTACTCCAGCACTTTGTGTCCTGTGTATTAACCAGCATCTGCAGCTCTTTGTTTCTGGATTTTTAAGGGGTCAGGATCTAATTGAAAATCCCAGTACATGAATAAATGCCATATTTTTTTAAATTCTTTTAAGAGAAAAAAGGGACTGAACTGAAGAAGGTATATTATCATGGTGTTGCTTGTTAACGCATTATGCATCAAATGGGAGAGCAAGAATGCTTCATTAATGAAAAGCAGGTGATTGACTGTATTTTCCCCATAATTGCGATCCTCTAACAGACAGCTCGCATATGCTTTACAAGCTGTGTCCTTGACTTTCCATTAGCAATGCATTTATTATAGGAAACGCAGACTCGGTTACTCCGGCAATGCGAATTATCCCACACGTTTCCTGAAATCTCACAAAGCCTAAAATTAACGTTGGATTAAAGATCATAAATTCAGCTATTTTGTAATCAGGTCTGCGAGTCCACTGAATTTACAAAACAGGGGAATGAACTAGCTTCTCGTTTTCACCCTGCAAACAGCTAACAATGGCTTGTTTCCTTTATCATCGTTACTTTTTTTTTCATGTCTTTCATTCATTGTTCTTTATTTCCCCACGTCACCGTCTATATCTCTCCTTCCCCTAATCCCTAACCAGTCTGAAGAAGGTTGTCGACCCCGAAACGTCACCCATTCCTTCTCTCCAGAGATGTTGCCTGACCCACTGAGTTACTCCAGCTTTTTGTGTCTACCTTCTAATGTTGTGCCCCGCTGGTACAGACACCGTGAGCCCAGCGAGCATCGACAAAGTAAATCGCAAACAGTTAGAACAGAATAAAAAACATGATGGAGCCTGAGATGGGATTTCGTAACACGTGATTCATTTGAGCGGACTCTCGGCAGACAATGGTGGCTCAACTATTGTCTCCTGATACTAATACTGGTGTTAAAACTACAGGCTCCAACCGGACTTTAATAGAACAAACTTATGGATTTCATAGCTTCAGTAAATAAACGCATATGTTGTGAAGTTTTAAAATGCGTTTCTCTAAAAGGCACTTTTTAAATTTCGAAACAAAGAACTACAGATGCTGGTTAATACACAAAAAGACACAAATTGCTAGAGTAACTCAGCAGGTCAGGGGGCATCTGTTCCCTGAGTAGGTAACGTCTCGGATCGAGACCAAACTTCACCTATCCTTGCTCCCCAGAGATGCAGCTTGACGTGCCGAGTTACTCCAGCATTTCGTGTCCTTTTGTGATATTTTACTTATTGTCTAACGGCATCCCTATATACCGATTGAGAAAGTCATCGAAATGCCCACGGGGGGGGGGGGGCATTAAATAAATTGATTATTGGGGCAGGCGTGCATGGAAGGGTGCAAGGGTGATGGCAAATGCAAATCGATCACACCCAGACACAAAGTGCTGGAGTAACTCACATACAATCCCATGATGAACACTTTAATTAATGCTAACATTTCTTCTTCCAACGGCGGGGTCACAGAGAGGTAAGTATTTAATGAAGAGAGTTTCATTTTCCTTGATATAGCCAAAGGGGAGAGGGTGAATATAAAACCTCTCTGGTGACACACACACACACACACATCTTTGAATTAAAGGAGCCCGGCTCACTCAAGGATGAGTCAATGAATGGATGGGTTAGCTCTGCTCTCGATAACTCGTGTAAAGTTCAGAGTCCGGTCTCTTCGGCCAAGTCAAACTACACACAGTTGTGATATGTGCAGGAAGGAACTGCAGATGCTGGTTTAAAAAAAGCTCAGCGGGACAGGCAGCATCTCTGGAGCGAAGGAATGGGTGAGGTTTCGGGTCGAGACTAGAGACCCTTGTGATATGGTCCTTGTCCATTCCTATTCTCATTCAGAAGGAGTGGGTAGTGCCGAGGTTATCACGTTGCCGCACAGGAGAGTTGTTAGCTGCTTACTATTCCGCTGCAGATCCCATCTGCTCTACTGCTGTGTGACCGGGCGATAAATAACGCCGTCAGATATATTTCAAAGGAAAAAAAGAAATGAAGTTCCCCTCATAGCTTTGCCAATGTGACCCTTGAAGGAGTTAACTGCTCCCCTTTAACGAAAGGGGGGTGGTGTAGTGTGCCTTGCAACCATAGCTTGTCATTGAACTAAAGCTCAGCGCTTTACGGGAATGGTCCATGGCCAAACAATGCATCGACCAGGGGCGAGAGAGGTGGGGTGGGGGGATAGCTAGATAGATGTCTGCACATATCACAACCATTCTCAATATCGCCTGGAACCCACACAATACCACCAACAACACCCAGCTGCCCTCAATCGAGGAAATAAAATGGTACAGCTCAAAATTTGTGGTGTTTTTTTTGCAAATGTTAAAACAATGTTCTCAGGCAGAACACAAGGTGCACACTCTCGCTGTTGGGATCCAGAACCAATCGTCGTGACAAACCCGGTGCGAATATTATAAGAAAATAACTGCAGATGCTGGTACAAATCGAAGGTATTTATTTCACAAAATGCTGGAGTAACTCAGCGGGTCGGGCAGCATCTCGGGAGAGAAGGAATGGGCGACGTTTCGGGTCGAGACCCTCCTTCAGAGATGCTGCCTGACCTGACCTGCTGAGTTACTCCAGCATTTTGTGGATAAATACCTCCGGTGCAAATATTAAACGTGCTTGACACCACGCTCTCGGATCAGCCAAACAATTTTGACCGCTCGTCACCGCAGACACTTGAGGTCCGGGGAGCGGAGAGTGTTTCTGCTGGGAAATCTGGCCGCGTTTTTAGAATCTCCTCCGGTCGTTTCTAAACAAAAGGAGCGACGGTCGGAGAGAGGAGAGAGAGGCAGTGAGCTGAGCTGGGCTGAGCTGAGCTGATTTCTTACCTGTGCCACACTCTGCCAAGCTGGTGCCGTGCCCAGCGCTGCCCAGCGCACCATCAGGGGCAAGGAGAATACCAGGGTTATGTGTCTACTCCCCCACACCAACACACCCTCGCTTTCTCATCACCCACCCTCCCTCACAGCCAGCCAGCCAGCCAGCAAAGGCACCATCCGACAGAACTGCCCCCTCTCTCTCACTGCCCCTCCTTGCCATGCACGTCTCACTTCCTGTAGGGGAGGCGGGATCAGCAGCCAACTCGAAGAAGTTGCTTAAAACAGAACCTGCTCTCTCTCTCTCTCTCTCTCTCACACACGATTACAAACACGAGTTGGGAGACAGTCTAGAGAGTCTGGTCCGGGAAATAGCCCCTGATCATCCCCCTTGTCAATTAGCCGAGTGCTGTACTCATTGCAACCGCGGTGTCAGCTGCAAATTGTATCTATTCCTTTCCTTCGAAAAAGGACCTTGCTTGATATTTTCTTCCTAAACGCTTTGGAATTATAATCAATCATTTTGCTGCCTCTGATTTTTCTGCAATCTATTCAGAACAATTATGGTCACATAAACCACATGAAAGATGCATTTCTCCGGGTGGTAAGTAATTCATCTAGGTTGGAGAAAAAAATGGACATAGACTTTTCTCGATCAGTTCTGCGGTTTAATTAAATCCTGACTGATCTGCGACCTAACTCAATTTAGACACCGTTGCTAAGAACAGCGGATACCATTCTGCCCTTCTAATAACATCCATTCAATCTATGCCTCAACATTATCCACCACACCGCAGCCATAAATCTGGTATTATACTGGAGAAGCATCTGTAAAGAGAAGACGAGTTAGCATTTTGGGTCCATTGTGCAAACGTCACCAATGGGAAAATATACTGTCAAAGTAAGGGGAAAATGTAGTAAGGTTTTGTTCATCTCACCGCGGGTTGGAGTTATTGTCCCTTTGCAAGTCGAACTGTCGTTGTGTATTAAATAGCAAGGAGTGGGGGCTGGAGACGGCAGGGTCAGAGCTCCAGGGCAGCTGGACCTGGAAAGAGTTGCCAGCAGATGTGAGAACTCACTAGATGAAACATGATGGGGAGCGGGGTGAATCCATGTGACACGAGAGAGAGAGAGAGAGAGAGAGAGAGAGAGAGAGAGAGAAGAGAGGAGAGAGGGAGGGAGAGAGAGAGAGAGAGAGAGAGAGAGAGAGAGAGAGAGAGAGAGAGAGAGAGAGAGAGAGCAGAGATTAAAATGGAGATAGAAGAGAGTGTTTTTTAAAATATAAAAGTTGAAATGAAAAACTCCTCCACATTTAGGATGGAGATTCTGCTACTGTTGCTTTCCCAGGGCTGAACGTTTCAGCGATGGAGCAGCCTTGACATCAACAGGCTTCTTCTCTCCTCGAAGACCAACCAGAACTGTTGGCACTTTAATCCATGGTTACAATCCGAATCTGGCAAATTCATGCCACTCCTGTGGAGGATGAGGGCCGACCACTTTATATGTAGAATGATCCGCACATGGTCAGAATATTAAGCCCAAATAGCCCATTATCTGTCTGAGCCCCCCCTTTCATCCATTATTGTATAACCCTAACAATGTCCTACTCCTTTCACCTTCAAATGCTCGTTACACTTTGTGTGGGAAGGAACCGCAGATGCTGGTTTACAACGAAGATAAACACAAAAATGCTGGAGTAACTCAGTGGGTTAGGCAGCATCTCTGCGGAAAAGGAATGGGTGACGGTTCAGGTTGAGACCCTTCTTCAGACCCAATATAGTCTGAAGAAGTTGGCTCGACCCGAACCATCACCTATTCCTTTTCTGCAGAGATGCTGCCTAACCCACTGAGTTACTCCAGCATTTTGTGTCTATGCTCGTTATACTTTGTTTTTGTGAGTCCAAGACAGAGTATTAGTTGCAATTCATGAGACATCTCTTCCTCCTGACCTTTAGCCAGTAGCAACAGCAGGTGCTGTGTTCTCACTGTTAAAGTACAACAGTTTCTCCAGCATTAACTTGCAACTCATTGCATTGCATTGCAGGCCAGTGACTAGGAGGCCTTGGGTTTGAGTCCCACCAAAGACTTGAGCGCAAGATTGTCCAACGGAGGTGCCCAGCAGTCTAAGGTGCAGCCTTTTACAAGAAATGTCAATGTGAGGCCCTGTTCTCTCTCCTGTTCTCTCTCCTGTATCCTGGCTAACAATCGCCCTTTAAAGAACAAATAACTTGATCATTGCCAAGTTACCACTGAGAGGACATCAACCTGAAATGTTGACTCTGCATCTCTCTCCACAGATGCTGCCCGACATGCTGGCTAACCCAGCATTGTTTCCTTAATTTCAGATTTCCATCATCTGCAGTATTGTGCATTTCCCTTATCTCATTACTGCTCATTTCAACTTTACAGGTTTTTGTGTTTCAAGAATGCCTACACTTCACAAAGAGCTGAATTGTGAAACACTTCACGCTGGCTTGAGGATTTGAAAGACACAATGGAAATTTGTGTCTTTTTAGAGATGTTGGTCCATCTGCTATGTCTTTCTAACATTTCCTGTTTTCAGTCCAGATAAGTAGAGAGGACAGTTACCAATTCCCTCTTCATGCATGATTCCCTTAATGGTGTTTATCTCCCACAGTCAATCAGATTGCCAAATTCTCTCCAATCAGTTTAGTTCAGAGATACAGCATGGAAATAGACCTTTCGGCCCACCAAGTCCACACTGACTATCGATCACCCGCTCACATTAGTTCAATGTTATCGCACTTTCACATCCATTCGCTGAACATTAGGGGCAATTTCCAGAGGTCAATTAATCTACAAACTCGCACATCTCTGAGATGTGGGAGGAAACCAGAGTGACGGAAGAAACCCATGTTATCACAGGGACAACATGCACACTCCACACAGAGAGCGCCCGAGGTCAGGATTGAACCTGAATCTCTGGCACTGTGAGGCCACAACTCTACCAGCCGTGCCACTGTGGTCGGTGTGAGGTGCCACTTTCTACTGGCCTGGAGTACAGGCAGACGTACGCCGCCTCTAATCGTTCACACACCTCATTGTCTTTTGGGATGGTGGGTCAGGTAGATCCATAGTCCCTGGACTTCATGAAGCTCCATCTAGTGGGCGAGAATGAATTTGCAGCAAGTGTCTCTGGGGAGGGAACATCTAGGTGCAAGATATGATGGCGAAGAACTTGTGTCATAATCAGAAAACTTAGCACATTGCAAAATGTATCCCCTTTCGGGAGTGCTGTATTGTATTGGCAGGGGTATACAGACTGCCTCTGAAATTAATTCCATTGAACCCAATAGAATCGAATTTCAGAGTCGAGTACAGTGGACTGCTGCTACAATGGAACGCTTTCAGTAATAATAAACAGAAAGCAATTGCAGAAATACAGCTTTGTTTAGCTTTGTTTTTATCTTAGTCTTTCCTCATGTTTTTAAGGGCAGCTTCAGCAAGCAAACAAGGTCAAGCCTGTAACTTTATTCTGTGTCCCACCGAGATGAATGATGCCTCATAAGTTACCTGCATTGTGACAGGTTGCTCACAAAACAAATAAAGGATGCAGGATTTTATCACCTGTCCACACTGTTATCGGAATAGCACACTCTGTGGTGCAGTACCGGGGATATATCACCCATGAAAGGGGGAAAGGAATGAAGAACCAGACATGTGTTGTTCAAAGTTTAGATAATTCCGAGCACTGAACTGTAGCAGATCCAAGGGAGGAAAATTTGGAAGCTACCACGGAAATGGATTGTCAAAGGCATGTTGGAAAATGGACTGTTGGAGACATGTTGGACTCAGTGAAATAAGATGCCATGGAAGAATTTAATTTATGGCTATACATGTAAAGTTCCTGTACATATCTGTTTTGTAAATAAAGGGGGATGTTATGGGAATAGTGCGCTCTGGCGCAGTACCGAGGATATAATACCCATGAGGCAGTAGCCAAGGAGTTCCTGAATTAAAATGGCTGAACCCAAGACTCGAGTGTAAAGCCTCTGTTAATTAGTTGTGTAGCTGTAATGGAGCAGGTTACAGAAAGGAAACACAGTAACAAAACACACCGCATTGTAACAATAGAACATAAAGTCATGAAGAGATAGTGCAAGGAAACAGACCCTTTGGCCCAACAAGTTCATGCTGACCATCAATCACCCATTTGCACAAATCCTACATTAATCCATTTTTATTTTTCCCACATTCTCTACTACTTCCCTCCCCCACCTCCGAAATTTTACCACTCACCTGCACACTCGTGGCAACTTACAGTGGCCGATTAACCTACCAACCTATATGTCTGTGGGAGGAAACTGCAGCATCCGAAGAAAGGCCACACAGGAAGAATGTGAAAACTCCACACGGGTTCAGCTTGCAAGGTCAGGATTCAACCTCGGTCTCTGGCACTGTGAGGCAGCAACTCTTCCAGCAGTGCCACTGGGCTGGGTCGACCTTTAATGTTGCCCTACTGTAGGGCATATCTTCAACCACACATCCACCCCCATCAACCATGACCCTCTTTGCCATCGCCACAAGTTGACCTTGTGGAGATGACACCTTGTTGCACACCACCCTCAGCTCATCTTTTACTCCTTTTGCATTTCCTCTGGCACCTGGTGGAGATGTCACCTGGCACCTGGGGCCTCTGTTGCAGGAGGAGATTTGAAGTGTTGGCAGGACTGGTTCTCAACAAGGTGGCCATGCCTGTGTTAAAGTGGAACTAAGCAACTCCAGAGATACACAGGCTACTCAGGAGTCATCACCACATCTAAATGAGGACTGGGACCAAAGCCTGAGTTTCACACGTGGGCTCTGTGGCTTCCAACCGTACTTCATCCAAAAATAGGCCGAAATATAGACTACCTGGGGTGTTAGTTTTATGTCGGCATTGTGCTAAGACAGTTGTGGAGGTGTATAAACTGTTACTAAGGACTGCACTCTATGCAGAAATAACTATTAGTCACAACTGACAGTTTTATAACAGCACCCCTGTGCTCACCGACCTACTTTAGCTCCTTCACCAGCAAAATCTTCATCCCTGTGTTCAAAATCTCTGCTTCCTCCCTCCTCCCTTCCTCCTTTGCTTTATTCAGCCCTCTGACTTCATAGAATCACGTGAAAAAAAAAAGTTTATCTCTATCACCGCAAACATGCCGCACTCAGATTTTAAGGAAAAACGCTTTGCAATGGGTTTTGTGTTCAGAACCTCAGTCCCCAACCAAGGTTGATGCCTTTTTTATTTAGTTCTCACATGGATGTAGCAGCCACTGTAAGGTCTATGCTGTATTAGTGGTGTAGAATCATACAGCACAAATACAGGTTCTTCGGCTTAACTTGTCCATGCCGACCAAGATGCCCCATGTGAGCAACTCCCATTTGCCTGCGTTTGGCCTATATCCCTTTAAACCTTTCCTACCCAAGTACCTGTCCAAGTTACCTTTCAAATGTTATTATCACATCAGCCTTATTTACTTCCTCAAGCAGCTTGTTCCACACACCCATCACCCTCTAAGTGAAAAAACTGCCCCTCAAGTTTGTATTAAATCTTGTCCCTTTCACTTCAAAATGTAGAAACAAGGAACTGCAGATGCTTGTTTACAAACAAAGACACAAACTGCTGGATTAACTCAGTAGGTCAGAATAATTCAATCTGAAGAAAGGTGTCGACCTGAAACATCAACTAAGGAAGAGCATTCGACATTGCTCTTGGGAGAATGTTCCAATTGCAATTCCAAGTGCTAAATTAGAGGACAATCAGATTGGTGGGTTTGGAGTCATATAGCTTGACTGGGTAAGGATGGCTATGCTCATGCCTATCGGAGAAGGAAATTGAAGCCTTACTCACAGAATACATGCATCAATTTATTTTTTTCTTCAGGAGAACTCTTCCAATTTTCGTTGAATTTCTCTAGGATACAACTGATAAAGCCATAAAGATAAAATGATATCAAACTGCTGACATGCCAATTTGAAACTACTGCAAGCTAATTGCTTTATCAAATTAATTCATGGAATTCATAGGAATTGGAGCATTCCCCCAAGAGCAATGTCGAATGCTCTTCCCTAATTCCCTTTGAATTGAGACACCAGCTAGGCTACTTCAGAGGATAATTAAGAGCCAGATCCGTTGCTAAATATCTGGAGTTCCTCATAAGCCAGCCCATCTGAGAACAGAGATGTCCACTCCTAAAGCAGCAATCCAATAATTCTGTGGTCACCATTACTGATACTATTATTTTATTATTAATGTGGATTAGTTCATTTACCCAGCTTGAATTTGAATTCTTCTTTTAAAATCATTAGTCCAGGTTTCTGTTTTACATGTCCAGGATACTTGTCCAGTTTTACTGTCCATCATACTGCCATTTCCCAGAGTGGGCTTTGATATAGAGTTGCAAACAACTTCAGTGTCATTAACAACTTCAGAACGGCAATCTCGGTTATGCGAATTATTCACATTATTAATTACAAATCATCAATTAAAAGCAAAAGATTTTTTTTAACAAGTTTAGTCAAGGAAGAAGCCTGGGAATAATATCAGCCGATTTCACATTATTCTGCGTCCCAGGCATTATAATTCCTAGGTGGCTTCGAGTTACATTACTGGCCACTTATGAGCGTGATTGAGGAGCTTCACAATGGATTGGTAATTATAATGCTGGAAATTAGTAATGTAACATGTTTGTAAAACTAAATGAGTGCACAGAGGATTAGTTGATTTAGCAGTTAACCTTTGTGGCCTGGTTCAGACCTAACCAAGATTGACTGGATTAAAGTGTTGTGATTTTGAATGGTGAGAGTCATGGGGGGGAATGAGTCTGGGTTCAACTGGTTTGACTGGGAACTGGCAGCGAATGTGAAGTACAGCATTCTTTAACACAGCAAGTCAGGAGTGAACTCAGGTGAATGCAGTTGAGGTCAGGATTGAACTGAGGTAACGCTGCACTCCCAGAATTACTATTTATTCCGACAAGACATTAACTGAGTTTCCCAGTTGCCTCTCGGGTAGATGTAAAGAAAGTGTTATTAGTTGCCATGGCCAAATTTCAGCCAAAACGACCCTCCTACTGCTTGTTTTATATCTCAGTGTCTTCCTTTTCTCTCTCATTTTCAATAGCTTCTGTTTGTTCCGCACTGCTTTAAATTGTTGCTCCACATTTAACTGTAAAACTCAGTTGATGAAAATCAATAATGCTACGGATGCTGGAAATCTGAAATGAATCAAAAATGTTGGAACCACTCCACAGCGTCAGTGGGAAGGGAAACAGAATTGACACCCTCAGAGGGTCTTCAAGCTAAAACATTCATTCTGTTTCTCTGTCCACTGTTGAATGCTGTTAGAACTGCTGGGTAATTCCACCATTTTCTTTTTTTTTTAATTAACAAAATTGTTGTCACCCTCATATTGTAATGAAGCTTCATGATAGTCAAAACCTTTTTTTTCCCAGCGTTGGAGTGTCAAAGACTTGAGGACGTAACTTTAAGTGAGAGGGGCAAAGTTTAAAGGAGATGTGCAAGGTAAGTTTTTTTTACACAGAGGGTGATGGATGCGTGGAACTCTCTGCCAAGGGTGGTGGTGGAGGCAGATACGATATGGCATTTAAGAGGCTTTTGGATGGGCACAAGGATATGCTGGGAATGGAGGGGAACAGATCAATGTACAGGCAGCGGAGATTAGTTTAATTTGGCATCATGTTCAGTGTGGACATTAAGGCCAAAGAGGCTGTTACTGATCAATGTTATATAAAATAACAGCACAGGGAGTTATTATATGCATCACATTAGCCACAACATTTCAAAACCAACAGCACATAATAGCAGCAAAATCTGTCCTTTAATTTTCAAGTTATGAGAGAAAAAGACCTCTGTGATGCATGAAGATGCAGCATTGACACTCCTTGCTATGTCTTTCTATACGAGGATCTAATTTTCAAATATTTTATGTTTCATCTGCTTAAGGGGGGTTAGTGTTTTGGAACTGCTCAGAAATGCTGTTCTCTGGGATTTGGGATTTCTGAGCAAAGTGCTGCTCACAGGACTGTCTTGGGACCAAATCAGCAAACATGGAAAGTCATCAGTAAAACAAATCTTCACCCTCAGCACCACAAATGGAGAGACACGTGCACCACAGAACAGTGGTGCTATCAGACATTGTTTCACGCGGATTCAGATTCAGAATCAGATGAATCTGCTATCACACACACCAGGATGCAATGAAATTCCTTGTTCGCATGAAGCTTATAGAGTACACAGTATACATGATAATGATAAATGCAACAAAATATACAGCGATGAATACAAAACAGCAGAAAGGTACAAAGATGGTAGTGAAGTCTGAAGTAGTGCAAAAATATTCTAAATTACAATAGCGGAATAACCAAATGAGGTTTAGTTTAGAGATACAGCTTGGAAATAGGCCCTTTGGCCCATCGAGTTCACGCTGACCATTGGTCACCCATTCACACAATTTTTTTGTTATCCCACTTTCTCATCCCCTCCCTGCACTCGAGAGACTAGTTATTGCGACCAATTAACCTACAAACCCACACGTCTTCGGGATGTTGAGGGATACCGAAGCACCCGAAGGAAACTAATGCATTCATAGGGAGAACATGCAAACTCCACACAGACAGATTCGAAGTCTGGATCAAACCCAGGTCTCTGGCACTGTGAGGCAGCAGCGCTATCAGTTGCGCCATGTGGAGTTAAGAGTGAGAGTACATGTCAGTATCTCTGGGAAGGGGGTGTGGAAGAAGTGATTGATTCAGTAGACTTATAGCAGTGGGCACCATATTGGGAATCCAAGCTTTCAAGCACCTGAAGAGAGAACATGGAAAGTCCAGGGTGGCAGGCACACTTAGTGATTCTGCTAGTTTCCTGTGGCAGTGCACGATAAAGATGCACTAGATGGAAGGAAGTGATGAGCCTGTGATGGATTGGGCTGTGTTCAACACTCTGCAGGTTCAGATGCTTCCCATCCGAATACTTTCCAAAGCCCAACCGTGGCAGTTTGAAAAATCCCCATGGAAATGCAGAATTTTCTCAGCCATTAGTTCAGAAAGATAAGTGGACAAGCAGAGAGTTAAGAGACGAACTTTCAAAGCACTGAAGCTGAAAGCATAGTCTCCCAGTGATGGAGTGCTGTGATTCACAGTGAAACAAAGAGCCAGAGATGGAGGAGTGCAGAGTTGGTGCAGGACTGTATATGGGGAAGTTCAAACCAGTTTGAGGCCGCAGTGTGGGGTAACACTGCCTTACAGTTATAGGGGACTAGATTCAATTGTGACTTCTGGTGCTAGCTGTCCAGAGGTTGTACATTCTCCCTGTGAATGTGGGGGTTTCATCCAGCATCCCAAAGTCATGGTGGTAGCTAAATGGACACTGTTACATGCCTCTTAGATGAGGGAATGGCACAAAAAGCCAAATGGGAGTTGATGGAAGAGAATACTTTGCAGGAAAATAAGAGATGAAAGGTAATCAATGGCTTCACACTTCAGTCTGAAGAAGGGTCTCGACCCGAAACATCACCCATTCCTTCTCTCCTGAGATGCTGCCTGACCTGCTGAGTTACTCCAGCATTTTGTGAATAAATACCTCCGATTTGTACCAGCTTCTGCAGTTATTTTCTTATATGTAATCAATGCCCTGCTCTGCTCGGAGTCAGTATGGACCTGATGGGCAAAATGGCCGTCTGCAGGATGATGAGTATATTGTAGAAGTAGGGTGGGACAAGAGATGCTCGGTTTTGAAAACCAGGGACTTACCTGATAATAATAATATAACGGCAAAGTAGTGCTGTGGGATCCTTAATGTTCGCCTGAAGGTAGATGAGACCCAGGGTTAAATTCCCACGAGGAAAGCAGCATCTGCAGTTGTGTGCAAACGTCAGTACTCTCTGAGGCATCGGCCGAGGTTGCGTGCTCATCGTTTCTTGAACCAGAGGCAACATTTTTACCTATTTCGTCACAACAGTTTTTATACAAATGGGAATAGAACATGTGGCAAAGATCCACAATCCCAGCCTAAGCTTGAAACCCAGTACTCTGCAGGTTATTAAACTACCATGTTTCCTTCTTTTCGACCTGCCAATGGTTACATTAAAAGCTGCAGCATAAAGTCAAAATGAAATACTGGTGAGATAGCTGACTAAGATACCCTGCAAGATGTGTAGGAAAATATAACTGCAGATGCTGGTTCAAATCGAAGGTAGACACAAAATACTGGAGTAACTCAGCGGGACAGGCAGCATCTCAGGAGAGAAGGAATGGGTGACGTTTCGGGTCGAGACCCTTCGTCAGACTGATGTCAGGGGAGGGGGTGGGACAAAGATAGGATGTAGTTGGAGGCAGGAAGACAGTGGGAGAACTGGGAAGGGGGAGGGGAAAGAGAGGGACAGAGGAACTATCTGAAGTTAGAGAAGTCAATGTTCATACCGCTGGGGTGTAAACTGCCCAAGCGAAATATGATACCCTGCAAAATTCTGTTAATAAACTGTCTGCATTATTACAGCCATATTAAAGTGATGGAAGGACCAGCCTTCGGAAATGAAGGGAAATAAATTTTAAACTTAAATTCCCCATCATTGTTCCTGCAACGATTTTGGTACTTTGTCCTAGTTTGCATAAAGGCTTGTGCACGGAATCAGTGTCCTTTGTCTTATTCAGTGTTTACAACCAGGATAACCTCGTAAATCTTTTGTGTACAACTTGGAGCACAGAAATTAATTCAATATTAAATGTTATCACAGAACCTTTGCGGTGTGTGCTTTTTATGTATCAGTGTAGTGGAGACAAATTGTCATCCAAAAGTCTCACTCAGAGCTGCCTCCAGTAACACTTCTCCAGTAGCACTTCTCCTTTCTATTTCTTCTTGACTGATCCACACCTACCTAATTACTATTATTGCCAAAAGGCAATTTCCACATCTTAAGTTTTCGCAGATCTTAAATTACACCAGATTATGAACATTTATTGAAGGCAGCAGAGAGCAGAAAGGTTTTGAGTAAAATCTGCAGTATTACAATTACAAACTTACCCACATGCCTTTGTTTGGTTGCCATCAGTGTGCAAATTACCACCGATGTATCGCACTAATGGAGAGCAGATGGGCTGTGTGGTATAGTCACAGATCACCAGTTCAATGGTTACATTTCCAGCACAATTACTTTATACCCCTGAAGTTGGCAAACACTTCTAAATTCACAAATAAATCTGATGCTTAATAAAGTTTTAACAAAACCTATTCCACCAAGATTTCGCTCATCTCATCCTATTATGCTACTGCAAGTAAGAATTTAACTGTTCTATGGTGGTACATAGGACAATTAAACACACTTGACCCTTGGACTATCTCCTGATATGACTCAGAATTAGCCTTATTTTTGATTTTCCTTCTGTGAAGAGCTAAATTATGCTTCACTGTTTGGAATGTTATTTCAATTTAAGTTGTGACCTGCTCACTTACTGTACTTAACAGAAACAGGCCATTTGTCCATTAGCTTCACGCCATCTCCCAGCAGATGCATTTCACTTCTGTATTTCTCTGTAGCTCACCAAATCCCCCTTGATTCATTTTCTACTTACCAACACTAATTTATGGTAACCAATTATCCGACCAGCACATCTTTAGATGTCGGATGAAACTGGAGCACCAGGGAAACCCACCCAGTCACAAGGAGGACATACACCGACAGTGCCTGAGGTCAGGATTGAACCCAGGTTGCTGGAGATGTGGGCAGCAGCACTAACTGCCGCACCACCATGTTGCTGGATGTTGAATCAAACAAATCATTAAATTTACTTGAAATGAGACCAATGAGACTTACAAATGATTGATAACCTGAGATTTCAATAACGATGACTTGTTTTATCTAGAGTGGCTTCAATGTATTAATTATCCCAAGGCACTATACAGGTGCATTATCAAAGAAAACTGACATAGGGCGACATTAGATTTTGGGGCCACTGCCCCATTGACTGGCTAAGGGGGTCTATCTTAAGGAAGAAACAGAGCTGTATATAGAAACTGCGGAAATTGGGAAATAAATAGCAGAGCAAAAGGACTTGGCAGCTGAAGACATGACACCACAATTAAATTCGGGAAGCTCAAGAATCCCTTGGGCAATCATCTTGGACACTTCCAGACACTTCGGCCTCCATTTTTCCTCTGCGGGGCATGTTTTGTTTGATGATGTGATGTTGTTATCAACACATGTGATATTCATCTCTATCTTTTGATCAGAGGTTGAAGCAATAAAATGCAACATGTGACTTTGTTTTTAACTCCCAGTAAATAAAATGGAAGCAAGCACCAAAGTGGACAGGCATGAACAAGTGAATGAAAGGGTTCATGGTGTATCTTTTGATTGCATAGCTTAGCCCTCTCCCCATCCGTGCCACTGTTTCATTGTTCCCTAATTCTGACTGTGGCTTGGGGCCACTAGGCATGAGGGTTCAGTTTAGTTTAATTTAGTTTAGAGATACAGTACGGAAACAGGCCCTTCGGCCCACCGAGTCCGCACTGACCAGCGATCCCCGCACAATAATACTATCCTACACACACTAGGGACAATTTACATTTATACCAATTCAATTAACCTGCATGTCTTTGGACTGTGGGGGGAAACCGAAGATCTTGGAGAAAAAACCCACACGGTCACAGGGAGAAGGTACAAACTCCGTACAGACAGCACCCATAGTCAGGATCTAACCCTGGTCTCTGGCGCAGAAAACGCTGTAAGGCAGCAACTCTACCGCTGCACCGCTATGCTGCCCTGCAGGTTCTCGAGTTGGACATTTGCACAGGAATTATTTTTTCACAAAGTATGCCCCGTCTTGTTCCTCCTCCTGGCCTTACTCACCACTCCCCTATTGCCTCTCACTGCAGCTGCCAAGGAGATTGCACTTTCCCAAGCTCCCTCGCTTCCCAGCAGTAATTATGTCTGTGACGTGACTATCATCAGCTCTACAGGGAGCTCCTCTTGGGAAATGAGCAAGTGGCACTTCAATAAATGAATTAAGGTCAAAATGAACTTACTAACAGGACTTTCACCACTTTAGTTTTTTTCTCCCAGTTGAGCTCCAGGGTTAAACACCGTGCACACTGATTGAGGGTAAAGTCCATATTTGTCAATAATATTGTAAGTATGTGTCATCTCCTGATAGTGGCTGAACATGGCACAAACTACTGGATTTTCTGGAGTTTAAACAGCCCTTTCATTTCTTCGTCTACAGGATGTGAAGACCAATGGCTGCGTTACCATCTCTAATAGGCGTTGATAATAGGCTCTGGGGCTCCTGGTGACTGTGGCATTGGAGAGGAAGCTCCAGACAGAGAGATGATGTAACCACACTGACATATTTCCAAGTGCGGATGGTTTGTGACTTGGATACAAACCTGCGGGAGGTGGTCAAGAGTTTGTGGTGTACTGAGTCAGCGCATCTCATTCTGAGGTGATTGTAATATTGTAAGGTCAGTGCACTTGATCAAAGAGCATAGGAAATAAAGTCATGTTTGCTGCACTTTAGATGTCTTCTTTTGTCAGATAAGCTGCAGGCATTCTCTGTGTAGGATACAAGATGACAGATTCCTGCTTGGCTGAAAACGAGGGGGTGGCTACCACCTGTAGAACAATAGAGAGCATGATTCATTGCCCAGGCATCATGTCGTCAGATCTGAGCAGAGACTTTTCTTAATGGACGCCACCAATATTCTCTCCCATTAGCAACACAATTATCCAATGTTTAGTAGCGGAATTGTGATCAAGTGTAGAAATCACAGCTTGGGTTTTCCACATTTATTTGCACAGTATGGTATTCCACATTGCACTTATATTTACTGTACCTATAAAGAAAAGCCAGGAGGTTTTGGAGAAACTCAGCAGGTTAGGTAGCATCGTTGGAGTCCATGGAGAGGTGACGTTTTGGGTCAAGACCCTTCGTGACTTCATAACTAGAAACAGTTCTAAAGCACCTTGTATGATGTAGCATGTTTCATGGTGACATGATGCTTTACAGTCTCTGAAGCGCGGTTACTGTATTAAATAGGTCAGGTTATTCCTCACGGGAGGAATCATTTGTTAAAAGCAGTATTTATTCAAGGGTGAGGGGATAACAAAAGTTGCTGTGCTGGATGCACTGATTCATGAAATACAGAAAGTTAATGGGCAAATGCTGCTGAGATGTTGGGAAAGGAGACAGCACATTAGGCTTTGTTCGAAGAGTTTGGAGTATAATCAGCTTGCTGTTGGGTTTGTGCCTGGAGTATTGAGTGCACCTTACCTCTACTTAACTAAATGAGAGCAAAGAAAGCACAGTTAGTTTAATTTAGTTTAGTTTTGTTTAGAATTTAGAGATAACCGCGGAGAATCAGGCCGTTCGGCCCACCGAGTTCACGCCAATCTCCAATCACCCGTACACTAGTTCTATCCTACACATTAGGGGCAATTTACAGAGACCAATTAACCAACAAACCTGCATGTCTTTGGAGTGTGGGAGGAAACCTTAGCACCCCGATGAAACCCACACATTCACAGGGAGAATGTGCAAACTCCACACAGACAGCAGGTCAGGATCTGAGGTCAGGATCGAACCCGGGTCTCTGGCACTGTGAGGCAGCAACTTTACTGCTACGCCACTGTGCTGCCCCGAATCTTCCACATGTTAGACTGATTTCTGCGATGAGAGGGTTGAGAGAAGTAGAGTGAGGGTTTGTTTATCAGCACTTGGAAGAATGAGAGGTGACCTCATTGCAACTTGCAAGATTCTGAAAGAGTGACTCGCAGATATTGAAAAGTGGCTTTGTCAGTCTGATGAGTCCAGAACTAGGGGAGTAGTTTCAATATCAGAGGGGAACCATTGTGGAGTGAGCTGAGGTGGTGGAAACTTGCACACATGTTGGCTGCCAGAATTGTATCTCTTCTGCCTCGCAGTGCTTTATTCTTTCATGGGATCTCATGTTGTATGTAAGTGCAACATATTCATGGCTGTCCCTCGGAACACATCCCTAATTGCCCTGAGAAGGCAGTGGTTGTGCCACCTTCTTGAATTACTGCAGTCCCTCTTGGGAAAGCATTCCTACGGGGAATTGGGTGTGGTATCCTAGGATTTGTAGCCAATGATGATGAAAGGCTCTCAGTGTGTGGAGCTATTGACTTGCTTGATCACTTTAGACAGCAGTTATGGTTGCATTTGAGTGTTTAGCTAAGTTTAGTTTATTTTAGTTTATTATAGTGACGTGTTACTGAGATACTGTGAAAAACGTTTGTTTGCGTGCTGTCCAGTCAAAAGAAAGACTACACATGAATAGAATCAAGCTCTCCACAGTGCACAGATAAAGGATAAAGGGTACAACATTGAGTGCACGATAAAGCATACAACATTTAGTGCATGATAAAGCACAGAGCAGAATAAGGAAGATGGAATTCCCTCCTTTAAGGATATTAGTGCATCTGGCCACTAGTAATGTTTAATCCTCAGCCCCTCCTGATGTCCTGATGAATCGTGGGCTCATGTCTTGAACTAGTTAGTGGGCCCCACCATTTGAATCAACCTCCATGTTCCCACACCACACATGTGCAGTATTAAGTAAGATGTGTCAGATTGCTTGGAAACACCATAACTTGCTGATAAAAGCTGTAATCTGAATCTCAAAACACACTCACAGTAGATTCAAAAACGAAAACATCACGTATCAGAGCTACTTTCTCCTCAGCAACCATAAGTGATCTGTGAGGAAACGCTTCATAATTGCTTCCAGCTTTGCAAGAGGATTTCCTTTGATGCTGAACTGCCTTCAGCAACATCGAAGCAGGCAATGAGAAAGCTCTGAAAACAGGAAGTGGAAGTCTTCAATAGTTCAGAGTCTATGGCCAGCAAAACTCTTCTGGTGTAGCCTTGGGTGCTGTGCAGGAGACCAGCAGCCTATTAAGCCTCACAAATTGTGATATAACAACGGCTAAATCATTTGCTTAAGTAATGTTGGTTGAGATATAATATTGGGAAAGAAGTATCATGCTCTCCTTCAAAATAATGCTGTAAGATTTTTATATTTATTGAGAGCAATAAGGCCTCCAATCAACCTCTAATCAGAAAGGGGATACCTCCTATAGTGTATCCCCCTGCAGCACTACAAAGCCAGACCTTATGCTCAAGTATCTAAATACATAACATGCTGCCCCAGAGACAAGGTTGCTTTCCATCAAGGCAGCATGATTCCTGTTACAGGTTAGTTGATGGATATGTCATTGCTGGTATATTACATTAAAAAAAAAAAAATGTTCATCATCACAAATTATTGTCCATCCTGCAACGTCTTTCAATGGTTCTGGGCACATTACTACAATTTGCATGGCAATGGTCTTCTGATCACTGAATCTCTTAACTCCATGTTAACAGGTGCAACAGATGTGTTGCTTCAGGGACAATATGTGTTTTAATTTTAAATCTTAACCCAAACCACAAGGATTAAACGGGGAAATATACAGTTATACGCGGGGACTTCAATCGCCTTGTACGGCCGCCGGGACGTTTCAGCGCCCGGTGCGGCTCGGCCGCGGGGACTTCCATCTCCTTGCGGGGGCTGTGCGGGTCGGTCGCCTCGGTAGGGGTCGAGCTGTTTGTCGGTGGGCGTGGGGGAAGAGAGAGGAAGTTTTGTTGCCTCCATCACAGTGAGGGGGTGTTTGGAGTCACTGTGATGGATGTTTGTGTTGGGGTCGTGTGTCTTGTGTTCTTGTGTCTTGTGTTGTGTTTTGTATGGGGTGAGATTGGACAGGCAGGGCTTGTACCTGCTGGATTTTAAAAGCACAAAGGGGCAACCGAAACAAATAAGATCCTGAGAAGTCTTGACAAGGCAGATGTAGAAAAGATACATCCTTTTATTGGAGAATCTAGAACTAGGGATTACTGTTTAAAAATAAGAAGTGGGCCATTTAAGATAATGATTGTGACAGTATATCATTGTGAAATATTGGAACTCTTCTCAATGACCAGTGCAAGGAGAGCCTTTGAGTATTTTTAAGGCTAAGACAGATAGATAGATTCTTCATAGCCTGGTGGGTGGAACGTTATCAGGGATAGGCAAGAATGCAGAGTTGAAGTGACAGACGAACCACGATCTTATGAATAGTAATGAACGATTGACGGGCCCAGTCTTGCTGCTAATGTGTATCCATTCATATCTAATTTATTCTGCTGGCCATTCTCAGTGGCCATAGATTACAGTGTCTTTCTTTATCAGAGCTGTTTTGGAGTTCTGAATAGTGAACATTTCTTTTGAACGAAAGACAGAATTGCAACCATTCCCAGGGAGATGTTGTTTTTATCAACATCTGGGGTTGAACAAAGAATACATTTAAATGAAGCCAATCATATTAATTAACAATGGCCTTTAATAGTCCCTCTTGATTAACAGATCCTAAGGGGTCCATCTGCTGCTCAGCAATCATCAAAAGCATCTGTTTGTTATTTGCTTCAATGTTCAGTCTCTTGAATACTTACAGTACAAGAGTTCAAGCCAGACATTCCTTCCCAAAATTGTTTGAAGGATTCACATGAGTTTTACTTGTTATCTTTTTAATTCGTTTCTTTTTAATTGTACACCTAATGTTATCTAAGCAAACATTGATCCCATCCTTTTTTGTTCACTTACGATGATCTGAATATCACTGGCAAGGCCAACATTCAGTGCCCATCCCTAATTTTTATTCATAAGGTAGTGGTGAGAGTATCCTTTTGATTCACCATTGAATTTGTGGTTCCCCCAACTGGCATGGAGATATTGTTCCATTGACTGTGATAGATTTCCAAGACAAAATGGTATGCGACTTGAAAAGGATCTGCAGGAGGTCATGTTCCCCTGTGTCTGAAGCCCCTTCCTTTCCTAGCGGTAGAGGTCATGAAGTTGGGAGACACAACTAAAATAGCTGTGGTGATTTGGACCATGGTTCGAACATCTTGTAGATGATACACTTTTCAGCCACTGTGCTCCATTTGTAGGTATGAATGTCTCCAATAGTTAACTGACTGCAAGTGGGCTGCTTCCTCGTGGGTGGATCAACTTGTTTGAGTATTATTGGTGCTACACATGTCCAAGCAGGTGGAGAGAATTAAATTACATTCCTGATTCATGGCTTTTACATAATGGAAAGGCTTGGATGCTCAAGAGGTGATTAACTTGTGGTGGTATGGCAAGTCTCTGACTTGATCTTCAGTTTAGTTTAGAGATACTTTCAAATTTAGAGTAGTTTCAAATCCACACCGACCATCAATCACCCACGCACTAGTTCTATGTTATCTCACTTTTGCGTCCTACACACTAAGGGGCAATTTACAGAAGCCAATTAACCTACAAACCTGCACGTCATTGGAATGTTAGAGGAAACCGGAGCACTCCGAGAAAATCCACGTGGTCACAGGGAGGATGTACCAACTCCATACTGACAACACCTGTAATCAAGATCAAACCCGCGTATCTGGCGCTGTAAGGCAACAGCTGTACAACCTGCACCATTGTTCTGCCTGTACATTAATCTTCGATACACGTGATCCTAAATCAAGAAATAGTACCAGATTCTATAATAACTATCAAATTAGAATTGGATGGATTGTTCAAGAGAAGGCTACAAGGATATGAGAAGAAGCAAGCCAGTGTGATTAATTGGGCAACTCTTCCAATAAATGGATTATTTGCTTCTTCTCCTCGGTTGGCAAGCTTCTGAATGGTGCTTCCATAAGGTAGGGTAGCATCCAACTCATCTCTATCCCAATGCCAACATTGGAGTTTGTCTATGGAACTGTTTACGCCACAATGCAAAGAACTATAATCTGTCTCTTCCTCTGCTCTATCTATTGTCTTTGAGCTTTGACATGATTGTATTAATGTAAATGATCTGATTGCAAAACGAATCTTTTCACTGTATCTCGCTACATGTGACAATGATAAATCTATTACCCTAAACCTAAATGTGGAAAGTAACTGGAGCACTAGTGGGAAACCCATGTGATCACAAGGGAAATGTGCAAAATCCAAGCAGACAACAACTGAGGTGAGGATTGACACTGGATCTCCTGTGCTGTGAGACAGCAGCTGAGCTGGCAGCTCCGTGGATGATATCTGCCTCAATGTGCCACCAATATGCTTGAACCACAGTGTTGCAAAATATTGGCTTCAATAGAAGATTGGCTGAGGACTGGTAGTTTGCACTCTCCCCACTGAGACAAGATGTCTGTGTGGTTCAAGCCTCACTTCAACGATCACGCCATAATAAGTTAGGTTGGTGTGACAGAATCTCACAGAGATTCTCACTGCATGTTTTCTCACTGTTTTTCCAACGAGCCATTAAACCAGCGCTTTGTCTGACCTTTTCTCCAGGATTGCATGACATTATTTTACAGAGATGTGTTCCTGACAAGTATTTTTACTTGACCAACATCATCAGGGGGTATGGGAAGAAGGCAGGAACGGGGTACTGATTGTGAATGATCAGCCATGATCACATTGAATGGCGGTGCTGGCTCAAAGGGCCGAATGGCCTACTCCTGCACCTATTGTCTATTAAAGGAAATTATTTTGTCTCTAATCAGTGGGGAATTGCTTTGTGAAATTGGCTACTGTTTTACGAGTAGTGACTACAGCTGAGTATTTACTTATCTACACCGCACTTTCGGAGTTCACAAAGGCACAACATAGTTGGAAGCCTCTCTTTTGACAGAATTAGTAACAAATGTCAAAAAGTCCAGGGAATAGAATTGAGTCATTGTTCTGGTTAGCTGCCACAGTAACAGAAAGCAAAGAAATTATATTAATCTGCCCAAATGTAGTTTGTAGAAAACCAACAACTGGTTTTATATCAAACATACGTTTCACGCTACTGATCTAAGTGAAATAAAAATCAAGAGTAAAGATAAAAGAAAGGTATCAATTTCTATTACACCTTTCACATCCCTTGAACGTGTCCAAACGCATTAAAAGTATTTACCATGGGGAAATTCATGGAAGCTAGAGAATTCAGCATTCGGAAGAGAGCAGTGATGTCCTAAAAGATATTGATATTATGAAAGAGATGGGTTAGAAGTCTTGAGATGCCTAGAGGTGGATAAATCCAAAGAGCCTGACCAAGTATATCTGAGGACATTATGGGAAGCAACGAAAGAAATTGCTTCGGCCTGAGCAGAGATTTTTATACATTCCTGAGCTACGGGTGAGGAACTGGAAGATTGGAAGGTAAATAATGTTGTGCCTTTATTTAAGAAGGGCTACAAGGACAAGACATGGAACTAAAGGCCAGTAAGCCAAATATCAGTGGTTGATAAGTTATGTGAGGGATTCTGATGTACGATCTATCTGCATCTGGAAAGGCAAGGACTGATTAGGGATAGTCAACATGGCTTTGCATTTAGGAAATCATGTCTCACAAATGTAATTGATTTTTGTTTTGAAGAGACGATCAGAAGGATTGATGAGGGCAGAGTGGAAGACATACGATATGATATGATGCAATAAACTTTATTCATCCCCAGAGGGAAATTGGTCTGCCAACGGTAACAACACACAACAAGGTACACAATAATTTGAAATTAAAAGTGGAAAAAAAAGGAAAAGGACAAGCGACTGTTGGTTGGCTGCCTTGTGCACAGCGCCTAAACTGGAACGAACAAACAAACAAACAAACAAACAAACAAACAGATGCAGAGTTATCCCCTGGGCAGAAGTTTCTAAAACTAGAATGCCCCCCCCCCCCTCCCTCGGGTCCCCTTTATGTTCTCTCACCATCCCTCACGGCAGTCCCCCCACGCCGGGTCCCCATTGTCTTCCCCTACCCCCTCACGCTCCATTGCCACTGAGGTTCCCGCTGCCGCCAATGCTCCATTGACGCCTAGGCTCCGTTGCCACCGATGCCCCCTTTGCCTCCATTGCCGCCAAGACTCCACCACCGCCGAGGATCCTGTTGCCATTGAGGCTCAAGATACCACCGAGGCTCCCGCTGCTGCTGCCGAGGCTCCCGCTCCCACCACCAAGGCTCCCGCTGCCGCTGCCGAGGTTCCCATTGCCGTCACCACTGAGGCTCCTTCAGCCCAGACACCGGCTTCTCTGCAGTTCCCTGGAAGGCCTGCGGGGGGAGTCAGGCTTACCGGGGTGCGTTCCGATCATTGGTCATCACCCCCACCGCGCGCATGACCCGCCGGGACATGGGTTTTATCATGCCTTTTGACAAGGTCCTGTAAGGGAGATTGGTCTGGGAGGTGAGAATATAGGGTGAGATAACTAACTGGATACAAAATTAGCTGTGGAAGGAGTCATACGCTGGTGGTGGAGAATTGTTTCACAGACTGGAGGCCTGAAACCATTGGTGCAGTGTCGGGAACTGTGCCGTGTCCTGTTTTTTTTTAGATATTTAATAATTTGGATGATAATGTAGGAGGTGAGATTAGTAAATTGGTAGATTACATCAAGAGTGAAGATGTGGTGGACAGGGAAAAAGGTTGTCTAATGATCTGGGAAAGTGGCAAAGGAATGGCAGGTGACTTTTTATTCGCACAAGCGTGAAGTGATGCATTTTGATAAATTAAACCAGGGCAGGGTTTACGCAGCAAATGACAGGACGATGGGGAGTGTTGTAGAACAGAGAGACTAAGGTGTGTATGAAGAAGGGTCTCGACCCGAAACGTTATCTATACCTTTTCTCCAGAGGTGCTGCCTGACCTGCTGAGTTACTCCACGGGGTACTGATTGAGAATGATCAGCCATGATCACATTGAATGGCGGTGCTGGCTCAAAGGGCCAAATGGCCTCCTCCTGCACCTATTGTCTATTGTCCAGCTATTTGTGTCTATCTTCAGAGAGACTAAGAGACTAAGAATACACTGATCCTTGAAAGTGATGACCCAAAGTACTTAGGTTTCCTCCCACATCCCAAAGACATGCAGGTTTGTAGGTTAATTAGCCTCCATAAATTGCAACCAGTGGCTAGGAAGTAGGATAACACAGAAAGAGTGTGAATGAGTAATGGATAGTTGCCATGGACTGGGTTGGCAGAAGGGCCTGTTTTCATATGGTAGCTCAAAATTAAACTAAACTAAACTAAGCTAAATAACGTGGTGAAGAACTTGTTTTTATCTGATGGGGATTGTGCAAGAGTTTGGACATTGATAAAACCATATCTGTGTGCAATTCTGGTGACCATAATGGAAAGATGTGATCAAGCTAGAGAGGGCGCAGGAAAGATTTGCAAGAACTGCACCGTGAAATTCTTTTTCACAAAATTCATGAAAGGACACCGTGAAATCCATAAAAGGTCTAGACAAGCAAGATGCAGGAAAAATGTTCCCAATGTTGGGGGAGTCCAGAACCAGGGGACACAGTCTAAGAATAAAGGGGAGGCCATTTTAAAACTGAGGTGAGAAGAAACCTTTTCACCCAGAGAGTTGTGAATTTGTGGAATTCTCTGCCACAGAAGGCAGTGGAGGCCAATTCACTGGATGAATTTAAAAGGGAGTTAGGTGGAGCTCTAGGGGTTAGTGGGATCAAGGGATTTGGGGAGAAGGCAGGCACAGGTTACTGATTGTGGATGACCAGCCATGATCACAATGAATGGCGGTGCTGGCTCGAAGGGCCAAATGGCCTCCTCCTGCAACTATTTTCTATGTTTCTATGTATATTTACATATGCGGGCACCACCATATTTTGGCACCATTTCCAAAGTCCAGACCACCCACGTGCTTGGTCTACTTGATCCAGATCCTGGTATGCCCCAGGCTCCTGTGTGGCCTCCTGTTGCTCTCCACTGGTTCGGCCCGCGTTCAAAGTGTGTTATCAAGATAAGTCCTTAGATCGGCATGTTATTGAACCAACCAGAGGACAGGAAACATTAGACCATGTGTTGAACAATGAGATGGGATGAATTAAGGACCTTATTATGAAGGCACTCCCAGGTAGTGATTATCATAATATGAATGAACTTTATCTTGAGTCTGAGGATGAAAGAAACAGGTCCAAGATTATTATTTCAAACTTAAATAAGGATAACTAAAAGGGCATGAAATCAAAGCTAACTAAAGTGAAATGACACAGGCAAGCATTTAAAGGGGTATTTCAGAACATATGGAACAGATACTTTCCAAAGAGAAAGAAGAATTCCAAAGGGCAGATCCAGCATCTGTGGTTAATTGTAAAAGTTAAAAGACCAAATGGTTGCAGGTTAGAAGATTGCACAAATAGAAAACAAAACTAGTGCAACTCAAACATTAAAAAGGAAAATTCTATAGACATTCAAAAAACAAAGGCATTAACTAGTCCTGAAGAATGAGATTCTGGGGAATTAATAATGGAAAATAAGGCGATGGCCAATTAAACATAATTTTGTATTAGTGTTCACTGTGTGGAATACAAGATCCTATAAGTAGCTATCAATCGGGAATGAGAAGGGAAGGAGGAACTCAGGGAAGTGGGATTGAGCAAATTGTTGGAACTGTCATCTGACATGTCTCGGGATCCTGTCTAGGATCTTCTGTCTAGGAACTCAAAAGAAATGGCTGGTGAGATAGTTGATGCATTGGTTTTCATTTTCTAAAATTTGATAGAATCAGGGAAAATTCTTTTCTTTAGCGAAAATAGCGAGTATAACTGCTTTATTCAAAAAGCATAGGAGGCAGAAAGCAGGAAAACGCTAGCCAGTTACCTTAATGATAGTCTTTGGGAAAATGTTGGAAACTATTGTTAAAGACATTATAACAGGGCTCTTGGAAAAAATCAACTGAATTAGCTCCAGGTTGTGGTGCTTGTTTGTGAAAGGGAAATTATGTTAGATCAATTTATTGGCAATCTCTGAAGAAATAACATGTACTGTGGATAAAGAGGAGCCAGCCAATGTACCAGATTTAGATTTCTACAAGCCGTTTGATAAAGTTCCATATCACAGACTATTACAGGAAATAAAATCCATTGGTGCAGGGAGTAATGTATTGATCAAGCTACCAGTTTTGTCACCTAACAGCAATCAATAGGTAAGTACAGGCAGGTTATTTTCTGGTTGGCAAGATGTGTCACAAAGGTCAGTGCTGAGGTCACATCATTTTATAATTTATATGGATGACTTGGATGTGGACACCAAAGGCATGATTGCTAAGTTAGTTGATGAAGTGAATAAGGGCAGGAGAATAATTTATAAAGAAGATGTTAGGAGATCACAAGCGATTAAGTGATTCTGTCAAATAAAGTTTAATATGGGAAGATGTAAAGTTGCATATTTTGTCTGGAAAATACAAAATAAACCATTTGTCTAAATGGTGAGAAATGGCATGGATGTGGTTGCCCTATTGATTCACAAAGAGCCCTTATACTGTATCTCTCAGGGTGATACCTGGATTGGGCAGTTTACCTTTTGCGGAAAGACTGGATAAACCAGGCTTTAGATGAATGAGATGATCTGAAATATGTAGGATCCTGAGGGATTGGGTCAGGGTGGGTGTGGAGAGGATGTTTCCTCTTGTGGAAGAATCTAGAACATGGGGTTGATGTTTAAAATTCGAGGCTCATTTAAGCAGAGGATGAGTCAATTTTTGGTTTCTCAGGCAACAGTGGAAGCAGAGTCTTTAAAGATTTATAAGGCAGATATAGAAAGATTCCTGATTATTATCTCAGATACTGAGTTTATGTCAGATAGATGGGTTTGCAGAATTTGGGTTACAATTGAATCAGCTTCGACCCTATTAAAGTCAGTTTCAAGAGGCTGTGTGGCCTACCCCTGCTCCTAATTCATGTGATCATACATACGATGGAGACAAATTTCCACAGGTAGCCAAATTTGAGAATGGTTGCCTGCAGTTCCTTTCAAATATTGGAACCAGAAGTTCTTTTTGAATTGAAAAGCCCAACACTGGTGATTGATAGACCCAAGGAACTGCAGATGGTGGTTTACAAAAGGAAACAGAAAGTGCTGGAGTAACTCAACTGGTCAAGTCGCATCTCTGGAGGGTAGAGATAGGCATTTTTTCTTCAGTTTGAACAAGGATTCCAATTTGAAACATTGCCTATCTGTGTTCTGCAGAGATGCTGCCTGACTCACCGAATTACTCCAGCACATTGTATTTTTTTTTCTGGTGATTGATACTTCGCTTTGCATTTCTCACCGATGAAGAACATGCCCATTGTGCCCCTAGATGGTCAAATCACACTATAACTGGAGGAGCAGCTCTTTGGCCATTGAGAGCAGGCAGTTGTGGAGGAGCCTAGAGTTGAGTTACCCTGTGGCCAACAGCAGGATAACCCCTGTGTAGTTACCGTCACGGGATGCATCACCTTTTTTGATGATGATCCCAATTCCTAAGGTCTGAAGAAGGGTCTCGACCCGAAACGTCACCCATTCCTTCTCTCCTGAGATGCTGCCTGACCTGCTGAGTTACTCCAGCATTTTGTGAATAAATACCCAATTCTTAAGGTCCTCTGGCACACTCTCATCTTTCCATTTATGGGATATGAGGTTGCAAATCAGTGGCTGAAATAGCTTACCACCATTTTAGAACTTCAACAGAGATACTGAAGGACTTTTTGATCTTTTTGGCTTCTTGACAATCAAGGGTGGCAGCAATACGTAATAAAAGTGGAACTGCTGATGCTGGTTTATACAAAAGATAGACACAAAATGCTGGAGTAACTCAGCGGGTCAGACAGCATCTCTGGAGAAAATGGATGGTTTGTAGAAGAGTCCTAACCCGATATGCCACCTATTCATCTTCTCCTGAGATACAGCCTGAGTTACTCCAGCATTTTGTGTCTATCTAAGAATGGCAGCAAGCCTGGACAAGATAGTTTGTTATGAAATGGAGTTTACTTTAGTTTAATTTAGAGATACACCATGGAAGCAGGCCTTTTGGCCCACCGAGTCCGTGCCGACCAGTGATCCCTCTATACTAGCACTATCCTGCACACTAGGGATTATTTACAATCTTTACCGAAGCCAATTAACCGACAAACCTGTACGTCTTTGGAATGTGAGAGGAAACCCAGAGCACCGGGAACAAACACCGCCCAGACAGCACCCATAGACAGGATCGAACCCGGGTGTCTGGCGCTGTAAGGCAGCAGCTCTACCGCTGCGCCATCATTCCAAAGAATAGTCACTTTAAGAGTCACAGATGAGGAGGTCTTTAAAGGTGTTCCTTCCAGCACCGCTGTCGGCATCTTTGTTCTTGACATGTTTCATGGCCATTCTCGGCCGACACTGGGGAACGGTCTTAGGTATTGTGCTGTAGATGCCTTTGGCAGGGATACCCGGGTCATCGTTGTTATTGGACCTGCCCAGCTCTTCCGACATGCTATCTGTTTTTTGGGGGTTATGACCTCAGTCTTTAGGTGTCTGTTGGGCTGTTTCCTTTTCCTTGTGGTGTGGTGGGATTTGCAATTCAAGAGCACCTGTTTGAGGATAATCACCTCCTGGATCTTTTGGTCACTCTCAACAAGCCAGTCCTGGAAGAGCAGGCAAGAACCTCCTCACAGGTGCTTATCATGGTGGGATTCACAGTGGTGCAGCCATCACAGGCACTGCATTTGATTGGAGGTTGCATGGTTGCCTGTGAGACACAGCCTGAAAGGAGTAATCTTTGCAAGACTCTCGACACTGTCTTTCCTGTGCCAATGTTTCTTAATCAAACAATGACATAACCACAACAATGTTGGTGCCCTGGCCAAGGTGTGACCATGATGCCGTCTACTGTCACTGTGGTAAAAAAGCTTTGATCATCCAGTGACAATAAAGATTCAAAGCAGACAAGGCTTGTAGCTGATGGAGTTTAGAAGAATAGAGGGGAACTTAACAAAATACATAAGATCCTGGGGGATTGTGACAGGATGGATGCGGAGAGGATGTTTGCTTATGGAAAAATCTAGATCATATGTTGTTGTTTAAAAATTCAGGCTCATTTAAACAAGGGATGAGACTATTTTTTTCTTTCTTTTTTCTTCCTCGAGGAACAGTGGAAATGATCTTTGAATATCTACAGTATAAGGAGGATGTAGATAGATTCTTGATTACTAATGGGGTGAAAGTTTATAGAAACATAGAAAAATAGAAAATAGGTGCAGGAGTAGGCCATTCGGCCCTTCGAGCCTGCACCGCCATTCAATATGATCATGGCTGATCATCCAACTCAGTATCCTGTACCTGCCTTCTCTCCATACCCCCTGATCCCTTTAGCCACAAGGGCCACATCTAACTCCCTCTTAAATATAGCCAATGAATTGGCCTCAACTACCCTCTGTGGCAGAGAATTCCACAGATTCACCCCTCTCTGTGTGAAAAAAAACTTTCTCATCTCGGTCCTAAAAGACTTCCCCCTTATCCTTAAACTGTGACCCTTATCTCAGATAGACTGTCATGCAGACATGAGCCATGACCCTTCCAAAGGTGGTGCAGGATCAAGGGGCTGTATAGCCTCCTCTTGCTCCTAATTAGTATATCTGTACATACGATGGAGTCAGATTTCCACAGGCAACCAAATTTGAGGTGATGCCCGTAGGTCCTTTTGACTATTGGAGCCAGAAGTTCTTTTAATGGTCCACAACAGGACTGCAAAATGTGAACAGTTTCCCATAACACAGAAACCACCCTTCAATGAAGGCAGACATTGATAAAGAAATTCACCATTGCCTTTAATATCTCAGCACAACCTTTGCCAATTTGAGGGAACTAGTATTTGAGCACCATAAACTTGGTAAATGATCTACTGGACAGCAATGACTCCCAGCTCCTGTGCACTTCTGAGTAACATGCTAACTACACAGAGCTGTTGAGGGGTACCGCAAGCACACACCCCACAGCATACACTAATCAATTGGCCGGTCACATAAATGAACTTCAGCATCCTTTCCAAGACCAGGTGACACCACCATTGTGGGCCGGATGTCAAATAATGATAAGACGGCGTGCAGGAAGGAGATTGAGAACTTCGTGACCTGGTGTTGAGCCGACAATCTTTCTCCCAATGTCAGCAAGACAAAGGAGATAGTTATCGACTTCAGGAATCAAAGCATTATACATACCCTGGTTGGTATTGATGGCGCCAAAGTAGGAAAGGTTAAAAGGTTCAAATTCCTAGGAGTAAATATCACCAACAACTTGTCTGGGACCACCCATATTGGCCAGGATAGCACACCGACGTCTCTACTTCTTTATAAGGATTAGGAAGTTTGGCATGTCCCCAGCAACTCTCACCAACTTCTACAGATGTGCCGTATAAAAGCATTTTGAGAATGCATCACAGCTTGGTTTGGGAACAAGTCCATCCAAGACCGCAAGAAATTGTAATGAATTGTGGACGCAGCTAAGAACATCACACATACCAACATCCCTTCGATTGATTTCATTTACACCTTATGCTGCCTTGGCAAGGCCAGCAGCATAATCAAGGATGAGTCACACCCTGGCCACTCCCTCTTCTCCCCTCTCCCATTGAGCATAAGGTATAGAAATGTTAAAATGCACACCTCCAGATTCAGGGTTAGTTTCTTCCTAGCTGTCATCAGGCAACTGAACCAACCTACCAACAACTAGAGAGCAGTCCTGAGGTATTATCTACCTCATTTTAGACCCTCAGACTATCTTTGATTGCACTTTACTGGACTTTTATCTTGCTCTAAACATTATTCATGTTATTCCTTTCATCATGTATCTGTACACTGTGTATGGCTCGATTGTAATCATGTATTATCTTTCCGCTGACTGGATAGCACGGAACTAAAGCTTTTCACTGTACCTCGATACATGTGACAATAAACTAAAATCAAACTCATGAGTCAGTGCCTTACTTTTGATGAATTGGAATTAAAATGAACCCCCTTTTACAAGTGTTCAGCAGTTCAAGACTTCTGGCCCTATGCATTATTGATTTCTGCTCGTGGATGGTGACTGCTGTATCTTCTGCTGTCTTGGCCATAAGCTCTGCTGTTCACTCCAAATCAATTACCCCTTTACCTATTTTCCTGAAAGACCTGCTGTCATATCTGCTTAAGCAATTAGGTGTTCAATTTTGTTAGAAAGTACAGCTGTGAAGTGTCCTGGGATATTTGATGGCAGTAAAGACACGAGGAGAACACAACTACTGTTGTTCAACAAAATGGTAATTTAAAAAAAACTGTTAAACACACTCAGCTGGTCAGGCAGCATCTGTGGAGGCAGAGATATGGTTCATCTCTCTGTCTCCACAGATGCTGTCTGACCAATTGAATTCCTCCAGCAAAACAGTTTGTTTTGGCCTCAGATTCCAGAATCTGGGTGAACAACACAACAGCATGAAACTATTCAAACAAATTTGCATGTCATGCGAGAACTTTTTATTGAAATGCAAGTGGGCAATTCTACAAGGTTGACACCTATGTCCGCACAAGCTGAGTGGCAGGACCCACAATGATTCTCTTCCTCTCAGCTTAGGGCTGATCACCTTACTCCCTCTTCCCTCAGTGGCACCTGTAGAACATCTGACGAGGAAGATTTTCATGGTTACCTTGGGAACGAGGAGATCAACTGATCACAAGGTTGTAAGTTTGAGGTACTGGCAACAAGAAAAATGTGAATTGGAAAGATTTTGAGGGGAAATTGAACTATTCTGAGAGGAAGGGGTGGTGCCAGGGGTGGTGGGTGAAGGCAGATACGAGAGTAGCGTTTAAGATACTTTTAGAAAGGGACATGGATGTGTGGGGAATGGAGGAATGTAGATCAAGTGCAGGCAGATGAAATTAGTTTACCTTGGCATTGTGTTCAGCATAGAGATTGTGGGCCGAAGGGCATGATCCTGTACTGTTCTATGAAGATAAAATGTCCAACCCATTAGTCATCATTTCGTACACTCTCACACTATTTAATAAATAGGCTGGTTGGAATATAATTTTACAAACTGAATTGGTGAATCATTGAAAAGTATTAAGCTGTTGCTATCTCATTAAATATGTATAGAAGAATGTTTGGCACTTTCACATCCCTTTTAGATGTTCTTTTACAGCCAATTATATATGTTATAACATGTAGTCAATGAGATGAAAAGACAGAATGTGTGCGATAAGGATAGAAAAGGTACAAATTGTTTAGCCAGATGAAGGAATGTAGGAAGGAACAGTAGCTGCTGGTTTATCCCGAAGATAGACACAAAATGCTGGAGTAACTCAGCAGGACAGGCAGCATCTTGATTCCTGGGATGGCAGGACTTTCATATGAAGAAAGACTGGATAGACTCGGCTTGTACTCGCTGGAATTTAGAAGATTGAGGGGGGATCTTATAGAAACTTACAAAATTCTTAAGGGGTTGGACAGGCTAGATGCAGGAAGATTGTTCCCGATGTTGGGGAAGTCCAGAACAAGGGGTCACAGTTTAAGGATAAGGGGGAAGTCTTTTAGGACTGAGATGAGAATGTTTTTTTTCACACAGAGAGTGGTGAATCTGTGGAATTCTCTGCCACAGAAGGTAGTTGAGGCCAGTTCATTGGCTATATTTAAGAGGGAGTTAGATGTGGCCCTTGTGGCTAAAGGGATCAGGGGTATGGAGAGAAGGCAGGTATGGGATACTGAATTGGATAATCAGCCATGATCATATTGAATGGCGGTGCAGGCTCGAAGGGCCGAATGGGCTACTCCTGCACCTATTTTCTATGTTTCTATGTTTCTATCTCTGGAGAGAAGGAATGGTTGACTGAAGAAGGATCTCGACCCGAAACGTCACCCATTCCTTTTCTCCAGAGATGCTGCCTGTCCCGCTGAGTTACTCCAGCATTTTGTGTCAACCTTTCGAAGGAATATAGGAGGTGGAAGGGGACCGGGGAAGTGGGAAGGGAACAAATGGGTGTGAATCCAGATGGGGTACAGGGAGGAGTGGGGAGGAGGGCGTTATTTGTAGGTTGATGACTGGCTCTCATTCAGTGACAACAGAAGAGCCGATCAGTACCACGTGTGTAATCGTGTTCTGCATAAAATGACTGTTGGATTTCCTACATCACAATATTGACAACATGTTTTTCACTGGCTGTAAAGGGACGTCGAACAGGGATGTGAAAATGCCAAACATTCTTCTATAAATTTTTGATGAGATAGCAATAGCTTAATACTTTTCAGCGATTCACCAATTTAGTTCATGAAATTATATTCTAGCCGACCTATGTATTAAGTAGTGTACGAGATGATGACTAATGGGTTGGCCATTATATCTTCATAGAATGTAGAACAGATAATGGTACAATACAGGAGCCGGCCCTTTGGCCCACAATCTCTGTGCTGAACAGAATATCAACTAATCTCATCCACCTGCACTTGCTGCACATATCGCCGTTCCCTGGATATCCATGTGCCCATGGTGACAGCGCCCCTTCCTTTGGATGCCACTGATCTCTATCGCTGGCGGACAGACCAGGAGAAGCCAATCCCCAGCATCATTGATAACAACTAGGTGCAATTAGCTGTCATTGTTTTGGTCCTCCTGCACTTCATCAGCCAAATTCTTATAAAATCCAAGCATCATTGTGAGAAGGAGAGAAAGAAAGTGGGACGTCTTGTTGCTAGTTGTATTCTTCTGTCAGAGATTTGAGGAAGACTGACCACCTAGAACAAACCGGAGACCACCATTGCCACTATGTGGTCAAGACTGGGCTGCCAGAAAGAAGCCCTAGACAGCCAGCGCCTCTACTGATGCTAAGACTGAGTGGTCGGGGCAAGCCTGAGATGCCAGTGCCTCTTCCCGCTCACAGACAATGAGGGACTGCGCCGACATATACAGGCAAAGACTGAGACGCCATGATAATCCAGAGTCCAACAACATCACCTCTTCAAGGCCAAAGCTGAGCTGCCAGGATAAGCCTGAGACCACCAAGTCTCCTCTTGAGGTAAGGGACTGCAGGGAGAAGTCTAAGATCCTACTTTCAGATCAGGATTGAGCAGCTGGGACAAGCCCAAAATTGCCAGCACCATCTCACGTGTGCCCTGGCAATGAGAGACAGGGCCCCAAGTTGTCCTGGGCTTTCTTGTCACTGTAAATAAAACATATCACATGAGTTCACCCAACTGAGAGTATTGGTGTGATCTCTGTCGAACCTGGCAGCATTCCCGATGCCACACCATCTAAAAGCCTCAAATGCCTCATTAAGAAGGGTGCCGATCCAAAACGTCAGCTCTTCTTTCTAAGAAAGCCCTTCCGAATTGAGTTTCACTGTTTGTATCCATTCATTATCACCTCATCCGCAGCCAACAATGGACCATTGTGGCCTCCACCGTTCCTTGGTTATCAGTGCCGGCTCTGACTTGTTCATACCTTGTCTCCCTCTCTTGTAACTCAGTCTGAAGAAGGGTCTCGACCCGAAATGTCATCTATTCCTTTTCTCCATAGATGCTGCCTGACCTGCAGTTACTCCAGCATTTTGTGTCCTTTTGTGTGAACCAGCATCTGCAGTTCCTTGTTTCTATACACAGATCACCGTAGGAAGTAACTCTGAGGCATGGGCTGGGCTAGACCTTTTTCCAGAAAATTCTTCCCTCTCCTCTGTGTTTCCATAGCAAGCATTAGCCAACTTAAGTCCTGGTTTCTTTTGATTTAATATTTTATTTGAAACCAGAGATCTTGAATCAATTTCTACCTACTTCTGCCTACACCTTTTTTTTCTGTCAGAAAATATCATGTGTGATTATATTGTTTTATTTTTGATACAATGATTTCGTACTATTTAACTTTCACAACTGTATGGTCAATCTGTTGTATTGTATTGACCGGAATTTATTTTTTTAAATTTTCAAACGAACTTTTAACTAATAAACTTCAAATGGCATTCCTGTTAAAAGATTTTCATACAAGGTTATATTCTCTTTACAGAGCAAGTAACATCATGTCTATGTTGCGCCATGTTGTATACTAAAGAAATACTAAAATGCATAACTTCCCAAATAAAAAACTTTTACTGTAGTGCAGTTCACTATCAGGGGTTGAACACTGGCTACTTTTGATCCTCTGTGTCAGAGCTGAATACACCCCTGGACACAAGGAAGCAACAGGTACTGGCTCGAAGGGCCGAATGGCCTCCTCCTGCACCTATTTTCTATGTTTTTCTATGTAGGTGGATCAAATCACAGTAATCCTTGTGCGCTGCTGCAAACAAAAAGTATCTGTGATTTGGGTTTTAACATATTCATTCTTGTGAGAAACAAATGCAAAAATTGCCTTTGTTTCAGACTACAGTCAGAACAGATTTACGACCTCCACACTGAAATCACATTACACTTCAGATGATTATTGCTGCAGGATAGATATGAACACCGGAAGATTTAGGTTAAACCTGTAATCTACATTCCAGTGCTGTGCAGAATCTGGTGTACATAGTATTAAAAATTCATCATGGGCCTGGAGAAGGTGCATCTTATGTCATCTCATACCCATAATGAGACAAGAGGAAACTATTATTTTTCTCATTAGCTCACTGTACTCCTGCAATTTATGTTCCCTCACACCTACCCATCAACTCCACTTTAATCTTTTTTGCCATCAAACCACACTAAGGGGTAATTTACAGCAACCAATTAATCACCAGCATATCTTTGGGACATGGGAGGAAACTAGAACACCCATCGCAAACGTGCACAGTCACAGGGAGAACATGCAACCTCTACAAGACTCAAGATTGTGTCAAGAGGTTAAGATTGAACCCAGGCTCCGGAAGCTGCCAGGCAGCAACACTAACAGCTCTGCCATCCTGACACACTGCTGTCGATGTCACAAGTCCACCACTGCAGCGTTGCTCCCTTCCACCATAATCAGAGCTCCAGGGTGCAGATTATGACCTTTTCTGAGAACTCATTGAAAACCCATTACAAAAAAAGCTCAGAGCATAAACACTGAGATCTGCAGTTAGATGTCAATTAAAGGGTCCCCGAACTGACATCAGACAATGTCTGTGCACAGGTATCGTTGCTGAGGATAACAGAAAGCTCGTCACCAGCACCTCCTTCACTGATTGCAGCCTCTTTATTCCTCACAGCCTCATACTGCTGCATCTGCCTCACTGATCATCCAGCATCTCACAGTGACGCGGGGCGCTGGTGGCAGGGGATTGTCCATCAGAGCAAACGATTACATGTGGGAGCTCCAAACACAGATCATTGTCTTCCTTTGTCCCGCCCCCCTGACATCAGTCTGAAGAAGGGTCTCGACCCGAAACGTCACCCATTCTTTCTCTCCCGAGATGCTGCCTGACCTGCTGAGTTACTCCAGCATTTTGTGAACAGATCATTGTGTTCCTCTCTCCTCTTCATCTCCCTCACCTTAATGGCAGCCTTTCCTGCAGTTCTTCTGTAGATGCCAGGGTTCCTGTGAAGTCTGACCCACTTCCTGCTAATCATCACAACAACATTGCTTTTAATGCAACTCCCATCCACAACCACACAGTTTTATGCATTTTACACATCATTTTAACATCAGCATTCTGTACATGACGCACAATAAACTTGTCTTTGACAATATCCTGGCCAATTTACTATATTACAGTGGAGGTTTGGAAGTGATGGTTTTTTTTGAATGGGATATTGGTTGCTTCATTTCAGGATTCTGAAAGAGGCAGCTTTATAGGTTGTGGTGGCATTAGTAGTGATCTTTCAAGAATCACCAGAGACAGGAACCTATATAGAGACCTCTCCAAATAGCTCAGTCCCACAAGTTAGTACAGACCAGAATGAATCATTTGGCCTGAAATCACCCGTGGACACATGATTTGCTTTGCTGGAAGCCCTGGGGCAAATACTTGCCCTGCAAGTATTAATTTTTCAATTATTTACCAAATTCCTTTTGGAAAGATAACATGGAATCTGCTTCCACCATCCTTCCAGGCAGTGCATTCCAGAGGAATGGGACTCAGTGTTTCTTTAACAAAAAATCTCACCTCCCGTCTAATACATATGCTAATCAGGCTTAAACACACTGTGTTCCACATTGTCCAGTCATTTCAGAGGGTTGTTTAAAATCAGCCACGTTGGTGGTTTTGAAGAAGTTGGATGAAGATGGTGGAGTCCCTTCCACAAAGGATTTATTAGATATTTACTACTGAAGTAAGGCAGTGAACATGAAGGATTTTAAATACAGCACCATAGATTAATGATCACCATTGCTGGTGCTAACCTTTTATTTCAGATTTATGTAATCACTTGCATTTAAATCACCCTACTGCTGTGATGGGATTCAAACTCATATTTCCACATTAACAATCCAGACCACTGGATATGAGATCAGTAACTCAGCTGTGATGTTACCAGCCTTTCTGCTAATGGTAATAATCTTTCTTCTTTCACTCTGTTGAAATACTTCTCCATTTTGTGCAATGAAAGGTTTTATAAACTTTGGGAATAGTAGACTTCAGAGTCTGAGTCTCTTGGCCTTGCTTTCAGGTGTTCAAGGACATACCAGTTCATTGAAGGTTTTGTTCTGGTGGATTACTTCAATATCAAGTCACATTGCTTTTATTGTCATTTGCCCAAGTTCAGTGAGGAATGAGTGCAATAAAAACTTTGCTTGCAACAGTAGCACAGGCATATATATTCGTTCAAAACATATAAGCATAAATCATTCATAAATTATACATAAATTCTGCAGGACACGAAAAAGATAATCACTGCACAAAACACAATTAGAAACCAAGTCCATGGTGGTGCATGAGGAGGTGTGTAGTGTTACTTGACCAAGATAGGATTAGGATTGTGCAGGAAGGAGCTGCAGATGTTAGTTTAAACCGAAGATAGACACAAAAAGCTGGAGCAACTCAGCGGGTCAGACAGCATCTCTGGAGAAAAGGAATAGGTGACGTCCCGGGTCGAGGCACTTCTTCAGTCTGAAAAACTTCTCAGACTTCTCCAGTCACCTATCCCTTTTCTCCAGAGACGCTGTCTGACCCTCTGAGTTACTCCCGTTTTTTTGTATCTATTTTAGGATTGTGCAATTCATTTCAAGAACCTGATAGTTGTTGGAGAATAACTATTCTTGAACCTGTTTGTGGGTGACTTCTGGCTTCTGTAATTCCAGCATGTTGGTATCAGCGAGAAGAGGGCATGGCCTGGATGGTGGAGATCCTTAATGATGGATACCATCTTCCTGAAGCAGCACTTCATTTAGATGCTTTCAGCGGTGTAACGAGCACCTCATGAGGTTGCAGAGAGGATTGGACTGAGTCCACCACTCTCCGCACCCTCGTGTGGTCCTGAGCGTGGGATTTGCCTTAACGGTTCATGATGCAGCCAGTCAGGATGCTTTCCACAGAGCATCTGTAGAAGTTTTTGTCAGTATTCAGTGACATGCCGAATATCTTTAAACATCTGAGAAAGTAGAGATGCAGTCACATTGCGATTCTTCTTCATGAGTACATCTACATGTTAGATCCAGGGCAGGTCATCCGAGATGTTACCACCCAGTAATTTGAAGCTGCATGCAATCTCCACCACAGGCCTACCAATGAAATCCAAGGTTTCAAGGCTTCAGGGTCAGTTTATTGTCACATGTACCAATTAAGGTACAGTGAAGCTTGAGTTATCCAACACGTATTCTCCAGGTTTTCACTATGTGAAGTGAATGATTATTGAATTGAATTTATTTGTCATTCAAAAAATTTGAACGAAATGTCATTACCATACAGCCATAACAATAAAAAGCAAACAAAACACACAATTACAAAAATTTACCATAAACATCCATCACAGTGACTCTCCTTCAGGCACCTCACTGTGATGGAAGGTTTAAAAAGTCTTATCTCTTCCTTGCTTCTTCCCCCACGCTCAGGCAGTCAAACTACTGCATCGAGGTGATTGAGTCTCCCAATATTGAAGCTCCCGCCGGGTGATGGAAGATCCCGTGGCCGAGCCGAGCCGCACCGGGCGATGAAAGGTCCTGTGAACGGGCCGATTCAAGCCTTGTGATTCGGGGTGGACGAAGCTGCTGCGGCTGGAGCTCCCGAAAGGTCTGTCCCCAAACAGGGTCCTGCAAGCTCCCAATGTTTCAGACCACAGGGCCTGCAGCCAAAGCCTCCGAAAGTAGAGTCGCAGCCACAAACGCAGGGCCACCACAGCCTCCGAAGGTCAGCCAGCTCCGCGAGTCCACAGGCTCTGCGACCAGAGCCCTCAATGTCGATCCCAGCTGGAGGCCGCCCAGCTCCTCGATGTTGAGCCGCAGCACGAACGGAGACACGACACGGAAAAAGTCGCATCTCCGTTGAAGTAAGAGACAAAAAATGTTTCCCCCATCCCCCCACCAACCCCCAACATAATACACAACTAAAAATAGACTATTATATACATCTAACATTAACGACAAGACAAAGAAGGAAGAAAGACAGACAGACAGACTGCAGGCAAGCCGCAGACGCAGACGCAGCGCCACCACTCAGATCCTTGGTTTTGTTGATATTGAATGAGAAGTTGTTGCAACACTACTCAACCAGGTGTTCTATCTCTCTCCTGTAATGGAAAAACATACAGCAGTGGTTTCCAACAACCATTTCCCTCCCTGCATGAGTCCTGTTTGCTACAAAGCAGGCTAGGCTGAAGCACAGGTCCAATTGAGGTACACCAACCTCAGTTTTGGCACACTGTGGTGTTTTCTTCTTATTGTTACCATTTTCCTCTCACCAGAGCAGACACAAATTCCAGTCTGACACAAGTCTACATCTTGCATTGAAGCCACGGGTCCCAAAATAAATGCTATATTGCAGGGTGGATAAGATTTCAATGTGCAAGCTGCTAAACATAGTGGACCAACTACTTTACTTCAGAAAGACCACAACATCTGTGAGAGATGACAGTCGTGTTCTGTGGCTTCCAACAATAACCCAGAAGAAAATTACAAGAAGTGGTCGCTCAATGACAGACCGCAGTTCCCAGGATAAATTACAGAGGCTTGGGGGCTGTTTTCTTTGCAACGCCTAAGGGAAGATTTGATTGAAGATTATTCATGTTTCATTCATGTGTAGGTTATGTTCCCCGTGTGTTATCTGAGGCAATGGGCCTGCTGCTGGCAAGATTTTCATTGTCCCCGTACCTCACCATACTTGTGCACATGACAGTAAACTCAACTCTACTTGTCTTGACATGAAATATTTAAGTCTGGTCAGTGTGGAGAGTGATGTGTCAAGATCTAGAAGTTGCAGATGTAAAACACAGGGAAATAAAATTAACAGTGGCATCAGGATATACCTTTCCACGCAGTGTGTGGTTGAGCTTTCAAATGCACTGCCTGCAGCTGGGGTGTACCTGGTTCCATTGTGGGCATCAGGATGGAACTGGATAAATGTACGGTGGAGGAAAATCTGCCAAGAAAGGGGTCATGGGTAGAACTGGAGACTAGTTCTAGTAGAGAGCTGGATCACATACAAGACCTCTGTGATGTATACATGCAACAATATGGTAAAGCTGCTATGAGGTTTTGTTATAGAAAAATACTTTGGAAACATAATGTATAAAGATCATTATGATTAAAAAAAAAGTATCACAATTCTAAGGGGGGAGATATGTGATGTATACATGCAACAATATGGTAAAGCTGCTATGCGATGTATACATGCAACAATATGGTAAAGCGGTGCCTGCACAGCTGCTAAAATACACAGGGAGTTAAAATGGCGATCTTGTGGCCAGACCTGTGTTGTTTTGGTCTCCCACTCAATGCGTGCTTTAGAGAATGATACTGAGTAAAACGTATCAACCTCCTTCTGTGTTTTAACTATTCTACGATTGTATATTCTAATTTATAATACTTTCAAATTGATTTATATTCCAGAGAAAAAAAAAAGCCTAGTCTAGATGTGACACCTTTCTTGGGCGCAGAAGGCAAGCTAGTCTAGAAAGAGATCAGAGATCAGAGTGACTGAGCAATGAACACTGGTTTTCCTCTTGTTGGAAGAGTATAGGACAGCAGATGTGACTGAGTGGCAGACAGCAGCAAAACAAATATTCATATATTGTCTTTCATGTAGAAAAATGGCCATTGGCCACCTCAAGAAGATTATCACAAGAAACATATAAGGTACCATCAGGAGGAATGAGGGAAAGTGGAAAGTTAAAGGGGAGTGGCTTGAGGGAGGAAGGATAGGGAGAGCGGATGAGGAAGGAAACTGTAGAGAGGGCTAAATTGTAGAGAGGGCTGTAGACAGCTAAAGGTAATGTTGCAAATAGCAAAGTCTTTACATTCAGGAATGAATTGCAGGATTGCAAATCCTTTTAAAGGTGGCAGGGTAAAGTAGAGGTCAGTGAAGCCACGAGGGATTTAAAAAGCAAGATTAAAAAATTAAAATGGAGCAGGTTCTAAACCAGAAGCTAATATGATTTAGCAAGCACAGGGATGGGGCATGGGCAGAACTTGCTACGTCCTAGAACACAGGCGACAGAGTTTGGGGTGATGTCCTGTTGATGGGATGTGGCAGGCCGGGAGTACACTAGAACATTCATGTGTGAAGGTAAAGAGGGCAAAGGAGAAGATCTGAGCAACAGAAGATCTGTTGGAGGAGCAGAATTAGGCAACGCGATCAAAGTGAAGAATAATAAAACTTGCAGTCCAGCAGCTCGTTCACAGGCTTCTATATGTGAAGCCATGTTTATTGTGATGTCATCACCGAACAATAAAGTGGGGTTGATAATGATATAGTCAACATTCCTTGAAGGGCAGAAAATGGCGGGAACACTTCGCAGGTCAAGCAGTATTGTGAGTTGAGAAACAGTGGACATTGTGAGTTGAGAAACAGATTGAGCATCACTGGTGCAATTTCAGAGGTCAAAGCTGGAGAGGTCAAAATGAAAAGAGTGAAGAATCAAAAGTGGCAGGCAACTGGAAGCTTGGGGTCATCTCAGTGGCCTGTACAGAGGCACTTTACAAAGCTGTCACGCAATCTGCATCTAGTTTCTCTAATGTAGGGGAGACCATTTTATATGCTCTGAACGCAGTACATCAGATGAGATAAATTGAAGTGAATTGCTGTTTCATCTAGAAGGACTGTTTGGATACTGTGAAGATGCAAAAGAAAGAGGTAAATGGGCAGGTATTACATCCATGTAGGTCACAGAGCTACAGATGTAATAATCCTCTTAAATGCAGGCAGAGGTGGGAGGGGGAGATGCTGTTATGTTTATTTTCCAGGATCTCCAGGGATTCCCTCGGTTTGAGAGCTACAGAAGCAAATTCATTATCACAGTGTGGTAATGGTATGTTCATTGTTCTGAAACTAGGGATCTAATTTCATCCACTCCAATCGCAGACTAAACAAATACCAACATTGCATTCTCTGGTACCGACAACATTGCGTACTCTGGTACCAATATAAGGTAAAAATTAAAAGCCCACGTGGTTCTCCTGCTTGAGCTAAAAACAAACTGCTGGAAGAACTCAGTGGTTTGGGCAGCATTCGTGGAGGGAAATGGGTGGACAGTGTTTCAGTTGACTGCTTGCTTTTCTAATGTGGGCTTTCTCCAGCAAAGAAAGTGAAACTGGTCCATGCAAGCTTTGTTCCTCAATGACGGGCTACATGTATGGATTAATCTTTCAATGATTCACTTGAGAAACACTGGCTGTTAGGAGACCAAAGTTAAGCATTACCCATAGTTTTGTTTGCTTTGTATTTACACAAAACATATAATTCAGATATAATTTATAAAACGGTTGTAATTCATGCATCTCCATGCAATTAGCACTCACTCTCCCAGCTAATTGGGAGTCCAACCAGCATCAGCAATGAATAAGTAGAATGTTAAAGTAATTGAAGGTGGTTCTGTGTTTAACCTTACATGGATAATTTACAATGTGTAGGTGTATAGTTTTTGTATTAATATATATATTGCTTGATATATTTCATGAAGAGTTTTGCAAAAGCAAATGAGGGGGCAGGTAGGTTAGTAAACAAGGGATAGATTTCCTCTGGCAAAAAATACATATAAAAGGGAAATAAACGTAGATTTTTGTATGTTGCAAATTGGTATAATTTCTTGAGCATTAGAGTAAGGTGGAAGCAGATATAACAGCAACATTCAAAAGAGAGTGTGATAAATATTAAAAGATGAGAAAACTGCAGACCCATTGGAGTGAAAATTATTGGATGACTCCAACAAAGTGTCAAACAAAGTTTGGGAGTGGAGGGCAGCACAGTGGCACAGCGGGAGAGTTGCTGAGCCAGAGACCCTGGTTCAATCCTATCTACGGGTAACGTCGGTATGGAGTTTGTGCATTCTGCCCATGGTGCTGACGCTGTTGAAAAATAACCATTTTGTTTCAGATTTGATAATTTTGCAATCTACCTTAGCTGCGGCCTGATAATTCTGTTTCTCTGTGATGTTAGGAGATCCTAAATGGATGACATACGCAACAGGCTGCTGTACTCTCATGCAGAATAACTGTATCTGTGAATGCTGCAGGGTAGGATTTAATGGTACACATGTATGGCAGACTTACTGTGCCTCTGTAATATAGTGTGAGCCCTTGGGACTGTATCATTTGGCTCTGACTCTGTGCAAAAACACTATCATATGCCATTGCTATTACTTGCAACAGTTGTCCAATGTATCTTGAAAATGTGGCTGGGGTGCAACAAAGGGTTATATAGTTCAAAGTCAGAAATATTCATTGCTTTTATTGATAAGCATTGATAAACCGTTGCAACACATTGGGGACTCAGGCAGATGAACAACATGCTAGTATCTATTTTCTTCTCCTAGTTTCTGTGAGGGCATAAACAGACAACTATTATCAAACGGGCCCGGCTATGCTCATATGCCCCTTGGTATTGTGCACATCGTGACCAAGTGTCCAGTTACTAAACTGCATTGTTATCTGTTCACTTATGCTGGTTCGGTTTAATCGGGGTGGGTGGAAGGGAGGGCGTGGTGGGATGGAGGTTATGGGAAGTGGCAGATCCCTTCCTAAGAGACACCAATCAACCACTTAAAAACAAACCAGGAAAAAATTGCAATGTAAACTAAAGCTGAAACAAACCAAAAGACAAATGGTATGAAATATGTGAGGAAACATGTTTTAATATGATAGCTCTCCATGAGTGAAAACCAGATGAGGAATTTGGTATATTTGGCAATTGTTCTCATGTGGGACCATGGCACAATGTCTCTTTCAGAAACTGTCCAGCAAACATCCTTTCCACTAAGTTCGTATTAGCATATTTTGATGCAAATGCATCACGCCAGGGACTTGTTAAATTAGATTACATTTAGATGACAGTAAAGCTGTCGGTGTAAATGAGATTTGTACCTTGGAAATTTAGTGACGTGACCTTTTTTTAAATGTCACTTGGTAGAGAATGTATCTCCTAATCTAAATTGCAGCTGATATTTAAATGCAGATAGACGTCACAATTAAGAGTCAGAACGAAAAAAGCAGATGAGTGAAGGATTCAAAACACTTGGAGCTGGATACCAAGAGGCAAGGAGTATAAAATTTTAGGGAAAAGCATGAAAGTTAATCAACCTGATTTTGGGACATTAAAGTATGCAGCAGAGTGGCGTAGCAATAGAGCTGCTGCCTTACAGCACCAGAGACCCAGGTTCAATCCTAACTACAGATACTGTCTGTACGAAGTTGGTATATTCTCCCTGTGACCGTGTGGGTTTTCTCTGGATGCTCCAATTTCCTCCCACATGCCAAGACATACAGTTTGTAAGTTAATTGGCTTCGGTTAAAAATTGTAAATTGTCCCTGGTGTGTAGGATCATGTTGGTGTAAAGGGTGATCTTTAGTCGGTGCAGACTCAATGGGCCGAAGGATAGACTTATCCAAAGTCTAATGTCTAAAGTCTAGTAAAGTATGTGATCTTGCAATAAGTTGTGATTCTAGAGGTGAGCCAGGCACTCTGGGTGGGCAATTATAGGAGGATCGATCAGTAATTTTTGATCTGTGATTGGGAGATTTTGGAAAACCAACATAAATGCAGCAAACGTGAGTCCGTGGAAATGGATCACCGATCATCAATGGTTTCTCATAATGGCAGGACAGGCTCAAGGGGCTACATACTTTACCCCTGTTATGTTGTACTGTAATGTTCCCATTGCAGGGGTTGGGAGACTAATAATGCGTGTGCCTCGTGAGGTTAGTGGGTAAGGTAGAGTGTAGACAGCAGCATGGACAAGCTCTCTTGCTCTATCTTGGCCTGGTCACCCTTGCAAACCTCAGGTTTTCCAGAGTCCTATTGCCACAAACTCACCTGCCAGCCATTTGTAGTATCTTGGGAACCTGACACTCTTGTGCCTCTGAGACAGATTGTGAACTCATGTCCTTCTCCAAACTTTTGAATGCAGAAAGATACACTGGTACTGACTAAAGGTTGTCTTTCTATTTTTCGCTGAACTAGATGATTGAAGCTGGTGCTGCAATAAAAGGTTTAGCAATTTATCTCAGTGTCCTTGGATAGAAACAGAAATTCCTATTCTGGTGACTGACTGCATCAATCCCAGGGATTCTGAGTCCCCAGTGAAATGACATTCAGAGCATGCACAATAAAATGCAGAAACAAAGAGAGTTTTCCAAGTTCTTCCCAGACTGTGCAAGTGCACAAAGCAAACATGTATGATCCAATGCACAATACGGTGTGGTCAGTTTATCTGCATTTACTGTGACCATGATCTACAGTTCAAGCAGAGCAAAAACCCCACCCAAAATGCACTTGCTGGTTAATTGGTGCCACTCTGAGTGAGAATTTAACAGTTAACCCTCCAGGATGTGAGCCTCCCTGCATACAAAATATCCTCTAATTAACCTTTGAAGAAGAAATGGTGAATTATATCAGAATGTCAAAAAAACAGTCTATTTGGTCAATAGCACTTCACTGTTTGGATAACCTCCTGGATGCAAATTGGCTACTGTGTAGACAATGGTGACCACACTTCAATGGATGCAGATAATCTGAAAGGTTTTGCCACTTTTCTTTGTGAACATATTTAAAAGTTGAACACCTCTCGTGAGTAAAATAAGAAACAAGTACTGGGGTAACTCAATGGGTCAGGCAGCATCTCTGGAGAGCATGGATAGGTGAGATTTCAGTTCTGGACCCTTCTTCAGACTTCACCCCAAAAACATTACCTATCCGTGTTCTCCATGGATGCTGCTTGACCATTGAGTTACTCCAGCACTTTGTGCCTTTCTTTGTAAATCAGCATCGGCAGTTCCCTATTTCTATCTTTAGAGATACAGCATGGAAACAGGCCATTCGGCCCACCGAGTCTGCGCCGACCAGTGATCACCCCATATACTAACACGATCTGACACACTGGGGACAATTTATAATGAACAAAGCCAGTTAACCTACAAACTTGTACACCTGTACATCTTTGAAGTGTGGGAGGATACCGGAGAACCCAGAGAAAATCCTTGCGGTCACAGGAAAAGACTCCGTGCAGACAGCACCTGCAGTCAGGATCTTGTGGGTAGTTTGGCAGGACACTTGGATCTTAAATTTCTTTGTATTCATTGCAGTTAAATCCAGAAGTCAGCAGGTTTCCCATCCATTGCGCATTTCCCCCCAATTTAACCAGCTCAGCCTTCCCAAGGCCACGTACTCTCCAGTGTTAAATCTCTCCCCTATGAGTTTGTTACCCAATTCCCAGTCATGACGCCACTACCTAAAGTTGTTTATACATTCATACCATACTCAATATCATGCAGCGTAACACAGTTGAAATCACAGAAAATACAAAGGCAGCAATGATCAAAGATTATTAAATGAAATGAAAAGCGTTTAACAAGTAATCAAGCTGACATAAATACGGAGCGGACCCATTAGACGTGAACTAATAACAATCAACTCGGATTTGCAAAGGATGAGTCACATTTGATGAATTTAGTCAAGTCCTTTGATGAAATTGTTCAGCTTCAATGCAGAGCTGGAGAATTAAAAAAGCTTTAAAAAGACTGCAGGACAAAAATTACACGGCACATTATTTAAAAGCAAGTGATGTGTGGAAGAAGGGATTATTGGATAAGAGGGGTTAAATTAGCATTTGTTGGATTGATAAATATAATCCTGTGATCTTTGTTGACACGCTTGTTCTGTTCCTCTGTGCAGAAATTTAAAAGTAGATTTCAAAAGAAAAGTGTCTTATCTTCCCCCTGTGTTTTCTACATATTAATGCATGTGATTACACTAAGGACTGGGAACCACCTGGGGCTGAGAAATTGCAACAGTGAAGGAACATTGACATAGGATATTGTGGAGGATGGGACTTTGAAATAAAAATAGAAAATGTAGCTCTCAGCACAAATTATGCCTGCTGAGAGGGAAATAGTGTTTTAACTCAAGGACCTACAAAATGAATTGATATTGAACTTAGTATTGGTACTGGTTTATTATTTTCACATGCAGTGAAAAACTCTGTTTGTGTACTATCTAGTCAGTCATTCTATACATTCAAGCCACACACAAGAACAATAGTTAGTTACAAGACAAAAGCACCAGAGTGCAGAATATAATGTTACAGCATTATAATGTTACACTTATAGAAAAAAAGTGCAAGGTCCATAATGAGGTAGGTTGGAAGATCGGGACCACACCCTAGATTATGTGTGGACCGTTCAGTTGTCTGATAACAGCATCGAAGATGCTGTCCCTGAATCTGCTGGTATGCACTTTCAAGCTTTTGTACCTGCTGCTCAATGAGATATGAGGAAATGAAAATGATCCTTGATTGTGTTGACTACTTTCGCAAGGCAGAATGAAGTGTAGATGGAATCGGTTTGGGGGGGAGGGGGGGGGGGGGGGCAGAGACTGCCTTGTGCGATGGACTAGGCTATATCCACAGCCCTCTGCAATTTATTGAGATCTTGGGCAGAGCTATTGCCAAATCAACCTATGATGCATCCTGATTGGATGCCTTCTATGGTGCATCAATAGAAGTTGGTAAGGGTCATTGGAGACATGCTGAACTTCCTTAGTCTTCTGAATAAGTGGGGGCTTTGGTGTGCTCTGTTCAATGTGGCTGGTCCAGGACAATATTTATATTTATGACGATATTTATAACTAGGAACTTAAACCTGGTAAAGGCCCTGTCCCAGTTCGGTGATTTTTTAGGCGACCACAGGCGACGAGGCTGTCGCTGCACGGTCGTGGGGTGTCGTGGGCATGGTCGTGAGTAGTCTCCAAAGAGTCGTAGCATTTTTCTGGTCGGCGCTGGATTTTGTGAAGGCATGAAATTTTTCGGTGACTGTTGGTTTGACGCCAATGAGCGTAGCTTGACGTCTCCTGACGTGGGTGCTGTCGCAGGTTGTCGCCATGTTGTCGCCTGGTGATTAAGGTTGTCGCCGGTGCTGACTTCGGCGAATTCCAAGTGTGGACTTGATCTGATCAGCCATCAGTGTAACGTGTCCATAAATGATGTTAGGTTTTGTATGATTTTGCACTTGTATGCTGTTTAAAGTTTGAATTTTAAAGTTTGAAGTTTGAAGTTTATTGAAATGTATTGAATTTTATTACAATATTTTTCTATGCAATGTTGTATGTTCTTATCAACCTTTTAAAAAATGTTGTTTGTATTTCAATAAAGGAAATTCTTGATGGAAAATTGATGTATGGAGTTATTGTATTTCAGAGTAGTTTCTCATGGCATCATGATGCAGAATGATTGGAAACCCTACCGTACACCCCCTTTTATAGGGAAAGTGGGTGAAACGTGAATTGTCTTCAGTTGTCTTCAGTCTTCAGGGTCATAGCTTGTCGTACCTTGTTGGGGGGGACGTAGGTTTTCTTCGGGTGTCGTAGGTTGTCGCCTGTGTGGTGGTAGGTTGTCGTAGGTGCGGTCGTAGGTGGACGTTCTACTTGCGATGATTGGGTCGCCCGTTTTCGGTAGCTTGCCGTAGCTTGACGTCGACTAGGTGGTAGGTTGTTGTAGCTTGTCATAGACATTGTCATGGGGGGGGGGGGGGTCCAGTCACCAGTTTTTCGGCAACCTGCTATTTCTATGACTGTCGCCTTAAAAAATGCCTAACTGGGACAGGCCCTTAAGATTATGGCCAGGGAATCATGTCCATTTTTATGCATTCCAAAAGTTAACACACAGTCATAGCTTGTCGTACCTTGTTGGAGGTGGACGTAGGATTGAGAGCAGAGATTAGTGAAATTAATTATGAGGAGTTTGAAAAATAAAGATAGACATATTTAAATTTGAGAAGATTTGAGAAGATAAACAGTGAAAGTTTACTACTGGAGATTAGCAAACCTATGTTAAGGCGTGTTATAGACGGAGATGGTAGCTTCTTTATATCAGAGCAAGGAACGTGTTGCAATAAATAAACAAGGTGTTATTACATTGAAGAATGAATGTATTTGTGAAGACAAATATTGAAAGATGGATATACAGTAGAAGGAAAAGTATAAAATAATGCATTATATACTGCCGATACATCCTATCAATACAAATCCTTTCAAAAAGACAGGCAGGTGGGCTGAGAAGGTGTGGTATCTCTTTTGGTAAGGAATGATATCCATTATTTTATTTTATACTTAGCAAGAAACATGGCATTATGTGCAATGCTTGTGGGTTGAGTCAAGAAACTGCAAGGGTTAAAAGACCCTGATGGGAGTTATACAACATGATGCGATACGATACGATACGATATGATACGATAGAACTTTATTTATCCCAGAAGGGAAATTAATTTGGGAAATTAAAAAGTCATAAAAGAGGCCCCACCATCAAATCTATTAAAAAAACAGGTTTAGCTTATTGGCCCAGTCCTGAATGCTTTCCCTCCCCAGGCCACTGGTCTTCTTGTAGGCTGTAATGCTCTTCATCCCTCTCCACGCATCCCTCATGTTGTTCTGCTGAAGTTTCCGCTCGCTCCAGCTTCATCCTGTGGTTGTCCTTGCCCTGTCTTAGTCTCGCCTTCAGGTCTTTCTGCACCCATTTCAACTCCTCCCTGTCACCATTCCTGAAGGCCCTCTTCTTCTGGTTGAGAAGAGCCTTTATGTTACTGGTGACCCAGGGCTTGATATTGAGGAAACAGTGTACAGTCCCCTCAGGGATAACGTTATTCACACAGGACTTTATGTAGCTGGTACATAAAATATACCAGGGAGGAGTTGGCTGCGCCTAACGGCTGCGGCTCTCTGGCAGTCTGTTGTCTTTTTTTCTTTTTTTTGTTTGTGTCGGTGTTGGGATGGTTTTTGTTTCTGTTTTTTTGGCTGTGTATGTGTGGTGGGGGGTGTGGTGTGGGGTGGGGTGGGGGGAAACCTTTATTTTATTGGGTCTCGTCCCCGGGGCGCGGCTCGACTGCGGGCCTTAACATCGCCCGGCGCGGCTCGGCTGCGGGACGTTTCAGTGCCCGGTGCGGCTCGGCCGCTGGACTTAACATCGCCCGGTGTGGCCGCGGGACGTTTCAGTGCCCGGTGCGGCTCGGCCGCTGGACTTAACATCGCCCGGTGCGGCCGCGGGACGTTTCAGTGCCCGGTGTGGCCGCGGGACGTTTCAGTGCCCGGTGCGGCTTGGCCGCTGGACTTAACATCGCCAGCGCGGCTCGGCCGCGGGACGTTTCGGTGCCCGGTGCGGCTTGGCCGCTGGACTTAACATCGCCCGGTGCGGCCGCGGGACATTTCAGTGCCCGGTGCGGCTTGGCCGCTGGACTTAACATCGCCAGCGCGGCTCGGCCACGGGACGTTTCGGTGCCCGGTGCGGCTCGGCCGGGGGGCCTTCCATCCCCTTGCGGGGGCTGTGCGTGTCGTTTGCCTCGGTAGGGGTCGAGCTGCCTGTCCGTGGGTGCGGGGGGAAGAGAGGGGAAGTTTTGTTGCCTCCATCACAGTGGGTGTTTGGGGTCACTGTGATGGATGTTTGTGTTGGGGTCGGGTGTCCTGTGTTCTTTTCTTTTTTGCTGTGTTTTGTGTGACTGCTGAAATTTCGCTCGGTGTTGTGCCGAGTGACAATAAAGTGTTGTTATGTTATGTTATGTTATGTAACACAGTCCCAGTCTGTATCCTCAAAACAGCCCCGTAGATCGTTATAGGCCTCCTATGACCACCTCCTCAATTGACAGGCAGCCTCTGGACCATTGGCTTATACCTAGGTAGGAGGTGAACTTTAAATTATTTTTTTTGACTTCCGGTTTCCAGTTCCAGCCTGGTGCACATGGCAGCCAGCCAACAGTCGATCGTCTTTTCCTTTAGTTGTCGTCTGCATATTGGAACTCAATAAGGGAGCTCGTAGATGTCTTAGTCTGGACTTGAGACGGGCAAGATTGAAAAGTCTGCCATCTGTTCTGTAGACGATTTCGATCCCTGGGGGTAGGTCATCCTTGATGATGTGGATGGTTGTGGCATTGAAGATGGTGAACAGTGTTGGGGCTATCACGCATCCCTGTTTCACTCCTGAACTGACTTGAAATGGCTCACACTTGCTGTTGCTGGTCATGACTGTGGCAAGCATGTCATCGTGGAGGAGTCTCAGGATTTGAATGTACTTTTCAGGACATCCATAGGTGGATAGGACATCCCATTAGAGTTCCCTCAATTACGAATCAAAGGCCTTAGTGAGGTCGATGAATGCCATGTACAAAGGTTGAAGTTGTTCATGGCATTTTTCTTGTAGTTGGCGCATTGTGAAGACCATGTCGGCTGTTCCACGTCTCCGGAAGGATATTCTCGGCTAAAGACTTGAGTCGGTTGTTCATGATGCGGGCGAGGACCTTGCCTGCTGTTTTGCTAACAGGGAGATTCCACGATAGTTTCCACAGTCAGATCGATCGCCTTTCCTTTTGTAGATGGTAATGATTGCTGAGTCTCTCAAGTCTCCTGGTACGTCTTCATTTATCCACATCTTGATGAGAAGTTGATGCAGTTGGTAATGGAGCAGGTTACCTCCAGTTTTGTAGACTTCGATTGGTATTCCGTCGAGTCCAGCTGCCTTGTTGTTTTTCCAAGGATTTGATGGCTCCCTTGACTTCTTCAAGTGATGGTATTCTGCTTAGGGAGTCGTCAGCGGGCTGCCTTGGAATGTTGTCGATCACGCTCCTGTCAAATGAGATGGTCTGATGTAGAAGATCTTCAAAGTGCTTCCTCCATCTAGAATTGATGTCAGCATTGCTCTTCAGGATGGTGGGCCCATCTTTGCTTTTGAGAGGGGTTTGACCGTGAGTGGATGGGACAAAAATGGCTTTAGTTGAGTTGAAAAAGCCACAAGTGTCGTTGGCGTCTGCTAGTTGTTGGATTTCCTGAGCTTTCTCCCTCCACCATTGGTTTTTCAGGTTCCAGGTGCTCTTCTGGACTGCAGCCTTGCATTCCTGATAGCACTTCCTTTTGGTAGCCGACTCTTGGTCATTTTGTAAGGTGATGAAAGCTTTTCTCTTTTCATCGATGAGTTGTTGGAGTTATTTGTCATTATCATCGAACCAATCCTGATGGGTTTTTTACTTGAACCCAATTGTTTCCTTGCAGGAGGCGATGATAGCATTCTTCAATAGATTCCAGTGTTCTTCAACAGATGGTGGGATTTGTTGGGGCAGTTGTTCTTGAAGTTTTTGTTGAAACTTCTGTACATGGTTGATGCCTTGAACGACACCACCATTGAATTTCCTGATATATAATTTCTTAATATAAAAGAGAATACCAAAAGTTTTTTCAGATATATAAAGAGTAAAAGATAGGCAAGAGTGGACATTGAACCAGTGGGAAATGACGCTGGAGAAGTAGTAATGGGGAATAAATGAATGGTGGATAAACTGAATTTTTTTTTGTGTGAGTCTTCATAGTGGAAGATACAAGCAGCATGCTCGAAATTCAAGAGAGTCAGGGGGCAAAAGTGAGTGCAGCCACTGAGTGCAGTGCAGTAGGAGAAGGTACATGGGAAGCTGAAAGGATTGGCGGTGAATAATTCACCTGGAGCAGATGGACTACACCCCAGGGTTCTGAAAGAAGTAGCTGTTTCAATTGTGGAGACATTAAAGGTTTCAAAGTTTTCAAAGGTCTTTTATTGTCACATGTACCAATTAAGGTACAATGATATGCAAATTACCATACAGCTATACAAGACAAAAAAAGCGACAAAACACGCAAATACTTAAAAGTTGACATAAACATCCACCACAGCGGATTCCCCACATTCCTCACTGTGATGGAAGGCAAAAAAGTCCAATTTTCCTCTTTATTTCTCCCGCAGTCAGGGCAGTCAAACCATCCGTCGGGGTGATCAAAGCTCCTGCAGCCGGCGGTCGAAGCTCCCGCATGGGGCAATCGAAACTCCCACATCGGGGCAGTCGAAACTCACGCAGCTTGGAGTTCCCGATGTCAGTCTCTGACCAGAGACCGCGGGCTCCGTTATGTTAAGTCTGTAAGCGCTCACGGTTGGAGCTCAAAGATCGATCCCTGGCAAAGGGATCGTGGGCTCCGCGATGTTAAAGTCCTGTAGGCACCCGCAGTGGAGCTCTCAAAAGTCAGTCTCCAGCAAAGGCCGGCAACTCTTCGATGTTAGGCCGTAGTGCAGACGCAGATACGATACGGAAAAAAATTGCATCTCCGTCGAGGTAAGAGATTAGAAAAAGTTTCCCCCAACCCCCACCTCTTACATAAAACAAGCTAAAGAACACTAAAAAGGTACATTTTACACATACTAATTAAACTCAATGAAGGAAAGGACCAGTGTTGCAGTGCTCTTTTTTTAGGTGCCGGTGCCGGTGCCGGTGCTGTCACTGGTGCCGGAGTGGCCGCTGTTAAATTCCCCACTAGTTTAAATTCCCCGCTGTTTATTTTGGCTTTTTTTTACAGACGTGCTGGAGCGGCGCTCCAGTGAGCTCCAGCAGCATTGCCACCCTGGAAAGGACAGACAGACTGTTGGCGAGGCAGCCATTGCTGGCGCCACCCGGTGGTTCTTTAACCGTAGTAGTGATCTTTCAAGACTCACTGGAGTCAGGAATGATTCTAGAAGACTGGAAAATTCCAAATGTAACTTCACTGGGCCAAAGTAAGGAAATTATAAGCCGGGTTGCCAGACTTCAGTCATTGGTAAGATTCTTGCTTGACAAATCAGTTGGAATTCGTGGAGGAAGTAACAAGCAGGATAGATAAAACGAGAGTCAGCGGATGTTGTTTACTTGGATTTTCAGAAGGCCTTTGATAAGGTGCCAAACGTGAGGCTGTTAAATAAGATAGGAGCCCATGATATTAGAGACAAGATACTAGCATGGACAGAAGTTTGGCTAACTAGCAGAAGGCAAAGAGTGGGAATAAAGGGGGCTTTTCTGGTTGGCTGCCAGTGACTAGTGGTGTTTTGCTTTTCACGTTATTTGTTAATGATCTAAATGATGGAATTCATGGCTTTGTGGCCAGGTTTGCAGATGATACAAAGGTAGGTGGAGGAGCAAGTAGCGTTCAGGAAGCAGCGAGTATGATGAAGGATTCAGACAGTTTGGGAGAGCGGGCAAGGAAATGACTCTGGGCCTGTACTCAGTGGAGTTTAGAAGGGTGAAGGGAATCTCATTGCAATCTACGGAATAATGAATAGATAGAATGGATGTGGATAGGATGTTTCCAGCAGTTGTGTAGTCTAGGATCAGAGAGCACAGCCACTGAATAAAAGGATGTACCATTTGAATGGAGAGGAGGAGGAATTTCTTTAACCAGAGGGTGGTGAAGCTGTGGAATCCATTACCACTGATGGCTGTGGAGCCAAAGTCATTGGGTATTTTACAGCGGAGATTGATAGGTTCTTGATTAATAAGGGTGTTAAGGTTATGGGGAAAAGCAGGATAATGGGATTGAGAAGGAAATAGCCACGATTGAATGGCGGAGCAGAATCAATGGGCCAAGTGGCCTAACTCTGCTCCTATGTCTTACATCTTCTGATCTTATGATGTTCTATGTTCTATGTATATTTTTAAGGGTGGTAGATAGGCTCTTGTTAAGAAGGTGAAGGGTTATTAGGGCTGGGCAGAAATGCAGAGCTGAGGTTTTAATCCAAACAGCTATAATCTTATTAAGACACAGGCAGGGCCACATCGTTCCTAATATCCGCGGATAAATATTTATCCACGGATAAATATTGGCTGGAGCACCAGGGCTAAATCCCTAGCTCTCCTTTGAAATAAACCCATCAAATATCTGATTAGATGCCAACAGAAATAAAGTAATCAAAAACAAAAGTAAGTCTTCCAATACTGAAATTTTCAAGGAATGAATCTTTTCTCCTAGCGCACAGTGACTATAGTGTAGAGAAAGTGTAGATGGCCTGTGTAGATCCAGTCTGGCTGGTGTCACTCAAGGCAAGTGACAGAAAAATGCAAGTGGCATTTGCATAGCCTCTAATGGACATACTGTATATTACCAGCTCAACCAGAATCACATGGTGGTGCATCAAAAGACCAGGAGGCCCGTTTTATTTTTCTTTGTGATACTTGAGAGAGAGCAGCAGTGTGGGCCATTGCCCACTCTTCCACATGTACAGAGATGATTTTCCTTCCCCAGCTCTGCTCCTCGCTTCTCAGACTACCAGGTATTCCCAGCTTCTCTCAGATCATGGAGATGTGGGGGAGGGGTTAGTCCAGTAGACCACAGCCCAATGCAAATCAGACACAAATGAGGTCTACTACTAAAATAATGACCAGGCATCCCTTCAGGTTAAGCAGTTTGCAGAGCTGCATATTCCACACACCACGACCAAGATTGCTCATTGGTCTGAACTTTGCATTAAGAATAGGGGTAGGGCATGTTCACGAAATGGCAAGGTGCGAAGGAATATTGATGAACAGAGGGAGTCAAAGTCCATATTTCCCTGAAAGTGGCAACACAAGTCGATAGGGTGGTGAAAGATTGGGCATTGGACATACAAGTTGGAACATTAATTTTCAACTTTACAAAACACTGGTTAGGCCACAGTTGGAGTGCGGTACTGGTCGCTACCCTGGAGGAAGGATGTGATTGTGCTAGAGAGAGTGCAGAAGAGATTCACCATGACATTATCTGGACCCGGAGAACTTAGACTCGATTTTTTTCACTGGGGTTGAAGTGGTGGTGGAGCGACCAATAGAAATAAGAAAGATTACAAGAGGCATGCCTAGATATGATAGACAGACAAAATCCTTTTTTACTCATGGTAAGGCTATCAAAAACAACGGGACATAAGTTTAAGGTGAAAGGAAGGAGCTATAAGAGGCATAGTTATGCTAGGTAGTCATTTTTTCCCCATGGTGGTGCTAGCAGGAACAAGGGCCAAGAGTTTAAGATGAAAGGAAGGAGCTGTAAAAGGAATGATTCGTTTTTAAACAGCAAGTGAGTGACATCTGGAACACATCGCCTGGGGAGATAGTGGAATTGGATAATTATGATGTGAAAGAGGCATTTAGACAAACCCTCAAATAGGTAACGCATGGAAGGATACAGTCCTATTGCAGGCAAATGTGGGTAAAAAGGCCAGCATGGACATGGTGGGCCGAAGGACACATACTGTGCTCTACACCTATGATTTCAATCAGACTATCGGCACTCACCATTTTTATGGATTAATCAGAAACAAACTCCAGCATATCAGGACTCAAAGAAGAAAATCAGAAAGCTGCATTCTGTATCAGCATGGTCTACGCTAAATTCATGAATCACGCCATTAAAATACATGATGAATTTGTAGGCATGGAACTTACCAACTGAACTAACAATAATTATTTAGACTTTGTTGATTCCAAATGCAAATAAATTTTTAATGGCATACTTGTCTCAATTACTACTTAACTATCAAAATTTAATTTTACAGATGTCTGGTCTTATTACTTCAGATTGTAGTTAAAATGGGAGATTTATAAAAAATATATGCTCGAGCATTTTCTTTCCCATCACATCTCTTTTTCTTAATAAGATATTTAATTTACTTTTGTACATAATTGACTATTGAATTAGCTATCCTAAATTGTGCTTCCTAGTTCAGATACTGTACCGATGAGTAAAGATTCTGCCGTTTAATTATTTGAAGAGTAATGATGTTGCCTATCCTGTTCACTCATGTGCCAGATCTGCTCTGTAGGATGACATGCTGTCTTGGCTCTCTAATTGCTGCAAGACATGGTTTATAAGTCCACGGTAATCCTCTAGTTGTGGCCCAGTGGGCAGCATTCCCCCTTTGGATTCTGGAAATTCTGGGTTCAAGGCACTCCTAAGCAAATGAGCTTACAAGCCAAGGTTGACTTGTTAGTGTTGTATAGAACGAACGCTATCATTTGAATGATGTGTTACATCAAAGCTCTATTCTCCCTCTGGGATGATTACCAACAAACCATAGATAGACATAAAAAGCTGGAGTAACTCAGAGGGACAGGCAGCATCTCTGGACAGAAGGAATGGGTGATGTTTCGGGTCGACACCCTTAGATGGGTCTCGACCCAAAACGTCACCCATTCCTTCTCTCCAGAGATGCTGCCTGTCCCGCTGAGTTTCTCCAGCTTTTTATGTCTATCTTCGGTTTAAACCAGCATCCGCAGTTTCTTCCTACCAACAAACCATGATGCTTTTAGAAACAAGGTTGATGGAGTGGTGAGATGGGGGAGGGGGGGGGGAGGGAGAGCTGGTCAGCATTTAAACCTCAAACAACACCACAAATTCAGGTTGTTTGGTTATTAACAGGTTGATCTTTATGAAGGCTTGCAGTGTGCAAATTAGCTTAATTAGTTTAAAACCAGTAACAATATCTCAAAAGCACTTTATAGGACGCAAGACCTTTAAATTCCCTGTTTAAAACTACTCCTTTCTGCTTCTCCTTTTTCCTAAATTCATTTCACACAGATGATGTGCACTTTATGTTGACGAGATGAATAAAATATCGATCATGTCAAAATATGAATCACACACTGTACAGTAATTTTACTTATGCAAAAGGTTAGCGCATTAATATTACACAAATTAAACTAAGCAATTGAGAGTGGATGCACATGGGCAGAGCTGCTGTAATGAAGCATCTGATTTAAACGCCTCAGGCAGAGGCAATCCTCTCAAATATTAAAAGTCTTCCTAATTGCCAGCAGACTTAATTTGGTAGTTTTCAATTGTTCAACCTTACCAAGTCCAAAAGCTACCAATGCACACTGGCTGTGTCTGCATGACTTGGCTATGTTTACAACTGAAGAGCAGTTTCTACCTCCAAAAAGGACAAGTGTGTCAGACACCATTACCTACAGGTTCCCATCGAAGTTGCACAACATCCTGATTTGGAGACAATAGACAATAGGTGCAGAAGTAGGCCATTCAGCCCTTCGAGCCAGCACCACCATTCAATGTGATCATGGCTAATCATTCTCAATCAGTACCCCGTTCCTGCCTTCTCCCCATACCCCCTGACTCCGCTATCCTTAAGAGCTCTATCTAGCTCCCTCTTGAAAGCATTCAGAGAATTGGCCTCCACTGCGTTCTGAGGCAGAGAATTCCACAGATTTACAACTCTCTGATTGAAACAGTTTTTCCTCATCTCCGTTCTAAGGTGTGAGCCCGAAAAGATAAAGAGTTGTGAATTGTTGAGCTCAGACAGAAAAATTGCAAATTGTGTAATGAAAGGGGTAAATGTGGAGGAGGAGGGGAGAACCTACATTGGTGACACTGTGGAGGGCAGGTCACCAGTGGTGATGAGGTCAGAAACAGTCTGGGAGATGATGGCCTTGTGTTCTTCTGTGGGCTCATGTGGCTTAATGACAATGTCGGGATTATTGGGAAGTGAGCGGAGGGCTGGGCATTCAAAGGGAGTGAGATTGGAGCGGGTAAGAGGAATAGGGAAGTCAAGACAGTTTATGTCAGGCCGGCAGATAGAAATGAAATGGTCCAAAGAGGATAGAAGGTCTGCAGGGGGAGTCCAAGAGGAAGAGGAGTGTTGGAGATGGAAGAAGGAATCGTGATGAGGACTCCTTTCCATAGAAATAGGCCCGGAGATGGAGATGACAGAAGAAAGGCTCTATGTCATGCCTGGCCTGGAATTCTTTGAGGTGAAGGAGTAAGGGTTTAGAAGTCAGGCCTTTGTTGAGAAATAATCGTTCTGTATCAGAAGGAGGGAGTTCAGGGGAGATGGTGAAAACATGACAGGGATGAGGATTGGTGTCAGGGGGAGGGGGAGAGGGGTGGAAGGAGGCTCAGGCAAGGTACTGTGGGGAGATGATGAGAGTTCAGAGAGGAAGGGGGTGGCATGAATGGTGTGGGGGTGAGGGGTAGTAGAAGTAGCCTGGTTTGAAGATGGAGCAGGTCAGCAGGACCCACGATAGATTCAAAATACTGGAATAACTGAGGGGGACAGGCAGCATCTCTGGATGGAAGAAATGAGTGAAGTTTCGGGTCGAGACCCTCCTTGAGACTGAGTCAGGGGAGAGGGCGACACAGAGATAAGGAAGTGTAAGGTGTGAGAACGAGACATCAAAGAGGATGTGGATCAAGGAAAATGTAGAATAGATCAATAGGAGAAGGTGACAATGAAGACCCAGGACCCAAGTTGCTTATTGGAAGGGTGTAGCACTGGGACCCAGGAAAGTCAGCAGGAGAGTAAGACCACATGGTGTTGTTGGAGCTGGCAGTGCAGAGGCTTCCTGTCTGGGGCAGGTGAGTCAACGGCTCCGGCCCGCTAGTGGCTGGGGGAGAGGCAAGGATCAGCCGAGTGGGAGGACGGTGATGGTAAGGGTCGGTAGTGACGTCTGTGTCGGTGTAGCTTCAGTGGTCCCACCAGGTAGTTAGTGACCGGGCAAGTGGTGAAGGTCTGAGATGATGACCATTGGCGCTGCTCATCCCGGTGGCGATGGCACCTGGGTCTTAGCCTTGAGGCGGTCAGGCATGCTTCATTCTCTGCTGGATTGAAAGGGGTAAATGTGGAGGAGGAGGGGATCCAACAGTGAAGCCTCCGAGGGTCGACAGAGGGACCAGTCTGGAGTCGGGCAAGCTTGTGATCCTTGGTGGAGTCCATGTAAGTGAGGAAGCGTTCATTGAATCAGAGAATCCAGCAGAGAATGAACTATGGTTGAGGTCCATTGCAGGTCTGGGTGAGTGAGGCAAAGATAAGGCCTGTTAGTGTCGGCATTGCACTAGCACTGTAGTGTAGACTAACTAGCACAGACCGCACTCTAGTGAAGTGTGCTGATGGAGCCAAGATTGTCAAAAGCATCAAATTCAGGAGACAAAATCAGAACGCTTATATTCAAATATATGATAATTTAAAATAAGATATAGGCCCGCATCTCCTCTTGAATAGTGTCAATATCAAGGAAAAATAAGAAACAGCATGAATCAGATAAAAAGCGTAGTAGTCAAGACGTTTCTGTTTAAGAATTCCTCCTTTTGGATGCTTCTCACAAATATCCTAGTTACGAAAGCCCCATTCTGTCTGGTTCGCCTGGAATTAGACAAGGCTCGACACAATCGCGACAGATTCTAATGGAGATGGATTACAAAACGTGTGGGGATCATGTGGGGCTGGGGGGTTTGTGTGCATTTTACGATGAGCTTTCACTCCATCAACGTGCATCGTCACTATAAATTACCCTGAGGCTTCGGGCCCAGGGTTGCCATGGTAACTGTTTCACGGCATGTTATTTATAGAGACCCATATTTGCTCTAGTTCAACATATTCAATGGAAGAAGACAGACTGCAAATCAATACAACATATTATATTGAAAACATTTTTTTTAAATTAATGTACTTTGCTGATTAGGAATCTAAATTGTAAAATACAAGTATAACCCTTATCCTGAAAATCATCTTGAGCATCGCAATTATTATCCCCACATAAATTTTCCCCACATAAATTTGCAAACATGATTATTGTACTTAGGAGAGGGTTAACAATATCAGAAAATACTGAAATGACTTATTTCTAGGTCAATGTGAACTTAGCCATTCTGGTGAGTGTAATTGAAGGCTTGTTCTCTGTACTTTGTTGAATGAGATGATTGAAGCTAGTGCAGCAGTAACGAATTTTATGATTTACATCGGTATCCTAGGCTGGTTCTGTAGTCTCACCCGGTGATTCATTGTTGTAATGTGCAGAGTAATACTCAGGGAGCATATAGGACTTCAAAAGGTGTGACTGGTGTGCTTCAAGTTTATCTATGATTGCGCACCTACACAGAACAATTCACGTGTGATCAGATGCATCATAAAGTAAGATCAGTTTCTTAGTGTGTACTACAATCGTCGTCCATTAAACAGGCAGATTTTGTTGGGGCAAGTCAAACTTGCCACCCAAAGCACCCACAGTGGCTTAACTGATGTCACACTCAGCACTGAGATCTCCAGATCCCTTTCCAGAGACTTGAGCCAATAATTCTACAGTGCAATGCTAGGTTCTTACTGTGTTTTCATATAGGCCACATATCAGGTGTGATATTAAATGCAGGAGTCATCAGCTCCCTAATGTTGGGGCAAAAGCACTATTTTTTTTAAGTCACAGGAGAAAAGCCAGTAGTTCTGGTCTACCACTTTACAGACTATGACTTTGCTAATAGGGTCCAGCTGAGGATCCAAGGGTCCTTGTCACGCTTCATCGCAAGCAACTGCGTAATAGATGACTCTCTGATTTACGGGTGTTCTCAGGGACACCAATAGAGATGACATCAAATGCTGCTGGAAGATCACCAGCTCAGTGAAAGATGCTCTTTGGTCTGCCCGAAACGTGTTGGTCTTCCAGCACAGCGGGATGTCCATAAATAAATGCTGCCGACTGCCACATTCCAGACTGCAGGAATACGTGCTGAGGGATGAACTGAAGTTCGGTGGAGCCATTGCAAAAGGTCTGTGCAGAAGCATCACAGTCTAGGGCTGACGTTGAGGAGACGGATGGGGTGGTGAAGCCCCTCAAACAACAGAAGGATATATCACCTCAAGAGCTCACGTGAGTGGCAATGGTGCCTCATACAAAAGAAAGGGAGGAGATCAAACTACTATGCATGGAACCAACAACAGAACTAAAAATCTAAAGAGATTTGTACTATGTTCTTCTTTGGTATATTTTTTATTATGAATAAAGATTATTTGTAACCAATCTCAATGGTTTTCTCGATCTTGATATTACTCACAAGTGATACAGCCTGCTCCCAAAGGCAGAACCCGGGCTTCTGCCTCAATCCTGACCACGGATGTTTGGCTGTACAGAGTTTGTACACTCTCCCCGTGACCTGTGTAGGTTTTCCCCGGGAACTCCCCGTTCCTCCCACCCTTCAAAGACTCACAGGTTTGTAGGTTAATTGGCTTGGTAAAAATGTAAATTGTTCCTAGCGTGTAGGATAGTGTTAATGTGCGGGGATTGCTCATTGGTACAAACTCGGTGGGCCGAAGTGCCTGTTTCCACACTCTCTAAACTAAACTGAATAAGAGACTAATAGGATATCCATTAATTCAAAATCTGTCAAAACCCACAGCATGAATCTGCTATAATTTTGTACTGAATTTGTGAGTTTTTTTTGAAGCTTTCTTATTATAATCCACCTCCTCTACCAACAATCTTCCCAGTTCTTGGACTATTCTAGTTCTGCATAATCATAGAGCCGTACAGCACTGACACAGACCATTCGGCCCACCTTATCTATGTCGACTAGTGGGTGCCCATCGATATTAATCCCATTGTCCAGCACTTGGCTCATTGTGTCCAGTGCCTGGGCGATTCACGTGCTCATCTCAAATGCTGTCATCAGCTCTGCTTTAATCACTCTCTTTAGCAGTGCATTCCAGGTACTCACCACACTCAAGATGAAAATGGGCCCTATCAGATCCCCTTAATTTTCATATTCCTAAATCCTATAATATTATTCATGTCCGATATTGGAACAAGATTCCCGCAGTCACCTCTATCTGCACACTTCATAATTATGCCCCCTTTAAACCTCCTCCTCTCTAGGGAAAACAGACCCTGCCTTTGCAGTCTCTCTTCATAATTAAACCATTCCATCACAAACAAGATCCTGATGAATCCCTTCGGCACCACCTTCAGTGCATCACATCCATCCTATGGTGTGGTGACCAGAACCACACACAGCACTCTAGCTGAGTTCTGACCAATTCTTTGTAAAGTTGGAACTTAACCTCCCTACTCTAGTATTCAATACTCCAATTTATGAGAGCTAGTATCCTATTGTGTATCCCAGATTTGCATCATGCTCCCATTGTGGTTGTCTTTTTGGCTTTTATTTTGTAATTTCCTTCCAAACTTCTTCTTCTCTTTCTCCTCTGAGACACGTGATAAACTATTTCCATGGCCATGACTTTGATCATCTGCCTTTGATCATCCGCAGTGGTTTACTAGCGAAAATAGTTGGATATCGTTCCTGTGAATAATGCAATTTTGAAGGTTTGTAAATTATGTACAGATTTACATCAATATGTCAGAGATGAATAATGCACTTTCAAGAAATTATCATTTCTCTTTTTTTTTCCGGTGTTCGATGCATCCATGATTCTTTTAATTGAGATTGATAAGTATATTGAGTTGTGATTAAGCCTCTTTTCCATTGTTGTGTAGCACAGTGTATTAGGGACCTGCGATTGGGAAACCATTGTAAAAATAAAATGGGAAATTGTTGGAAATAGTCATCTGAAGTTTGGGATTTAGCAGATTACAAATGAGTGCAGGGCAAGGGAAAAGGGAGGAGCAAATGAAGGGCAAGGTCTATGTTGTGATGGAAGGCAGAAGGCATGAAATGACCGATGTGATGGGAGTATAGGGCAAAAGGAAGTAATACTGGGATGTAAAGAAGAAAAAGGTGTAAATAGCAACAACATTCATTACAACATTCATTACTCCCTTTCTAAAAGAACCAAGAGTATTGGCACAGATCGAAAGTTGTTGAACTCAGTACAAGGTTGAAATATTGTAAATATTTCTATCAAATGCAGTGTTCTATCAAATGAATTCTGCCCCTTGATCTTATTGTATCTATGTGCAATAAAACAATCATATGCCCTGCATATTTGTTATCCTCAGTATTCAATAATCCAGAGTACTGCATTCAATTTTGAATCTTTTAAATATTTTCAACGGTTCCAAAGATAATTTTAGGTATTCTCCTTGATGCTTTGCATTATTCTGGCTGAAAAGGCCTGAGCTAGATAGTCATCGGGTGCCTGATGCGACAGACAATGAGAAAAAGAGATTGAATTTGCAGGAAAACAGTTAACCAAATAACTTCCAATTAAGAAGGTAGACAAAGTATTTTCTTAAACCATTGACTCAGTGGGGATAATGACCGTGAATAGCCAGTCATTTACTGCATCCTAAATCTTCTGCAGCAACATACCAGTAGATCTATTCCAAGCATCCACTTTGTTTGCCTTTCTCAGATGAAGATAAAAGGAAGGTAAGATCAAATATTTGTAATCGAATCAAAAGCAAGACATATTTGTCTATTAATTCAAAAAACAGTCCCTGGTTGATCGCTGAGAGCAGAGAACAATGAATGGGCTGTTATGTTACAGAGTAAGAGTGAATTTCTAGGTAATAAGCTGTCATTTAATATCACCTGTTTTCTACTTGCATCAAACGTCCCTTTTATACTTTTCTCTTTCCCCCTGCTATGCATCTTTTTTACCTCTACAATGTTCCAGATCTGGTCGAAGGTCAGCACCCTGAAGCATTAATCCTGTTTCTCTCTCCCATCGATGCTTCCTGTGCTGCTGAGTATTTTCAGCCGTCTGTGCTTTTTTTAATTTCAGAGTTCTGACAGCTGCAGTATGTTGTATCTGACCACGATCATCCCATTCTTTTATTTCATTCCACTTTACTGTGCTAATTTATTCCATTCTTTTTCCACATCACTTGTCCAAAATATGTCAGTTTCTGATTGGGCGCAATGATCTCAAGCAGCACAAAGTCCTTTTTTCCTCTCATTATTGCCTTTGGGATTTTAAGTAACTTGAATAAATGCAGAATTCAAGAATTCACAACAGTACTTCACCTCAATGCACAATGGCTTCTACACGCAATGTACTGCCCACAACTGGGAATGTATTCACAGACCACCAAGTATATTAAGATTGTCAGCTGGGGAATCAGGGGTAATGCAGCAAATAGTCAATTGTAGAGCAAACAAAGTCAATTTCTTCAAAGTAAATCAAGATTCTCATCAAAAATTGTTGGGGGAGACAGAACTCATGACAGAAGCTGCAGCAACCTCTCCAATTAGAAGCAGAGTAGAGTTTACAAAATTTGCAGTGCGTGAATAATATTTGCATTCTGCACATAAAATCAATTTCAGTTGCTTTACAACAGTTCAAACACTGGGCTCAAGCAACAGACATAGAATGGCATCACGATATCCAGGCTTTATTTTACTGTTTTATTTCTAGCTTATGATATTCTAAGGACACTTCAAGCCATGAAAGGAGCCAACGAGAATTGATTCGAAGGTGGGAGGGTAAAACTGTCAGCCTTGCTACTTCCGATTATGTTTTTAAGCAATCCATCAAAGCCCTGTTGGTTCTATTTTGAAATATGAGGTTTTCCTCCCTGCCCAGAACTCCACCACATTAAAAAACATCTATACTTATGAAGCAAGATTTAATAATAGCTATGCTACTCTTTTAAGTTGGATCTTGTGCCTAGGATTACACTGCAATTAGTCGAAATAGGTCTTTCCCATAAATACCAGGTTATTCTGTTCTGCATGTTGAATAAAAAATGTTCACAGATCTTCAGGAGGCACTGTGGTGTCCAGCTTTCCAATGTGCATCAAAGGAAAATGAAAATAATTGCAACTTATCGATGAAGTAATTGTGTAACATACAAAATTTGGGCAAGAGATTTATTTTATGCACAAAAGATTAAAGTGTACTTGTCTTTAAATAAAATAGCATGACAAATTTGTTAAATACTTGAGGTATACAGTAAACCAGTTAAGGCGTAAATTCCAGCTTTGTACAATAACCTAGACTGATTAATGTGAATTGCCAGCCAATGGAAACGAAGTTGGAGTTGTAAGTGATATCACTATCGCCAGTAGCATAAATTCAATTCCCTCTTACCCCCACCCACAGACTTTGAAATTTGCACCCTGCGGAATTTAGGCCAGAGCTGGATATGCAGCATCTCTGACGTGTCTTCCTGGCAGTCAGCTTCTCACAACATGGCGGTTGCACTCCAGCTGTGGATTGTAGGTGACTGGATGAGATACAAGACCATAGGTCCAGTTTCTGCCAGTGCAGACCGTCTAGGTTGAAGGCAAACCAAGGAAGATTCTATTATTGGTCATCCCAGGAGAATCGAAGCCCACCAGACAACATCCCAGCTGTCAATGAGAAAATGTTGTCAATGGAGGTCAATGCCAAGAACTTGGTTCGTGGGGAGAAGTTCAATAACCTCACCAGGGTTGTCAGGCTAAGTCCCTTATCATGTATCTTTACACTGTAAATGGCTCGATTGTAATCATGTGTTGTATTTCTGTTGACTGGACAGCACGCAACATAAGCTTACCACTCTACCTCAGTACATGTTTGTTTGTTTTTTTTTTTTTTTTTTTTTTTTTTTTTTTTTTTTTTAATTTGAAAATTTGAAGTGACTATATTTTATATTTTATGTTTTATGTTGATTGTTGTTTGCTGTGCCTTTTGTTTTATGCACTTTGTTCCTCGGGATTGTGGGAAACGGTATTTCGATTTTCTGTCTGTGTGAACTGGCTGAGGATTGACAATAATATAAGAAAATAACTGCAGATGCTGGTACAAATCGATTTATTCACAAAATGCTGGAGTAACTCAGCAGGTCAGGCAGCATCTCGGGAGAGAAGGAATGGGTGACGTTTCGGGTCGAGACCCTTCTTCAGCCGAAACGTCACCCATTCCTTCTCTCCCGAGATGCTGCCTGACCTGCTGAGTTACTCCAGCATTTTGTGAATAAAAGAGGATTGACAATAAAATTGACTTTGACTTTGATGTGACAATAAACTAAACTGTATATTATCCTCCCCTTTTCACACAATTTCCTTCCCTTCTCTTTTATTCTTCCGGTCAATACATTGGATTACAAGTTCCCTTCACCTGTTTCTTCTCACACACAGAGGACCTCACCACTTCTCACATGCTACACATTCAGCACTGACATTGCAACCATTACAGGCAGATCCTCCAAACAGCTCCCAAGGAAATCATGTACACAACTTGGGACAGAAGATTGGAATCAAAAAAAGGTCAAGCCTGGATAAGAACTTCTCCCCAAACGATGCGATACAACAAAACTTTATTCATCTCCCCGGAGGGAAATGGTCTGCCGACAGTCGCAACACACAAGGTACACAAAAACTTGAAATCAAAAGTGAAAAGTAAAAGAAAAAGACGAGCGACTGTTGGCTGGCTGCCGCGTCCACAGCGCCTTCACCGGAACAAATGAACAAACAAACAAACACAGACATATCCCCTGGGCAGAAGATTTTAAACCAGAGTGTCCCCTCCCCCCACACCAGAAAACCAGAGTGGTTTTAAACCAGAGTGTCCCCCCCACTCCCCCTTTGTTCTCCCACCGTCCCTCACGGCAGTCCCCCCACGACGGGTCCCTATTGTCTTCCCCTCCCTCATCATGCTCATCGACCGCGAGGCTCCACCGCCACTGGAGCGGCCGCCGAACTCCCATTGCCGCCGAGCTCCCGTCGCTGCCACCGCTGAGGCTCCTTCGGCCCAGACAGGCCTCGCCGCCTGGCTTCACCGCAGTCCCCTGGGAGGCCTGTGGGGTGAGTCGGGCCTATCAGGGGCACTTCTGTCATCGTTCTGGTCGGCAGCGGCGTGGTTGTTCAGCGGGTGGATCGGGCCCGCGCGGCTCCCCATACAAGGGGAAAGTCAAAGTCATGTTGCGTGGCACTGCAGGAGAAGCTAACCCTTGGGCTGTCTGCACACATCTGCCTCACTCTTCCTGGTCTGTGTAAAAAAAAGCAGCCACTCTTTTCATCAGCACCTTCCTTCCTTAGTGTTCTACTTGAACATTTAAAGCTGACTCTTGCTCCTCCTTTTATTTCCAGGCTCTGAAAATGTGATGAGACGTCAGGCATTTTCAGTCCTTCTGAAGAAACACAGGCGCACCACCTCACCCCCGCTGGAAAGGTGCATCTCCATTCAGAACACGTTGGACTGAGAGCCAGCTCTGTGAGCATATTGATGGACAATATATAGAATGGAACTCTCAGCCCATCATGTCTATCCTACATTCTGCTCTTGCCCAGATTCATTTTGGTGCTGAGGTTTAGACACGAGAGAGATGTCCTCTCACAGGAGCTCGTCGGCTTCCCACTCAGCCAGTGCTCTTGTTAAGTGGCAGCTTGGGCAGAAGGAGAGATTGCAACTGGAACTAGAAGGTTCAGATCTGCTCCAGGTTGGTGACCTGAAAAGAATCCGCTGGATTTCACCTGCTTCCGATCATCTCTCGCTCTTCCCCGGCCTCTGCAGCCCGGGCCCCATCACTGCGCAGTGGTTGGACCTCAGAGCCTGGCGCTGGGATGAGCACATCCAGCCATTCGTTGTGGAGGCCGGGGACCAGCAGGAAACAGAATTGAAATGGGCTGCCCTAAAATATTGGAAACAAGGGGACTGGGAATCATTGGAACCTGTCCCAATTCTGTTACTTCCTGCCAAAACACGTAATGAATATTTGATTTTATTAGCTGAAGTATTAATACCATTGTGCATGGCGAGAAAATAAATCATTGCTCAAATATGGATTAAGAAAAGGCTTTTTTTAGCTTTCCTGTCTGTTACTCTTACCGCTTACAGAGGGAAGCCGACTGGTTTGTGTGATGGACTAAGCTGTGTTCACATTGAGCAAGGTGGAAGATCAGGACTACACCCTAGCTTATGGGAGGACTGTTCAGTCGCCTGCTTTCAGAGAGGAAGAAGCTGTTGCTGAGTCTGGTGGTACATGCTTTCAAGCTTTTGTGTCTTCTGTCCAGCAGCAGAGGGGAAAAGAGAGAATTGCCGAAGTGAAAAAGGTCCTTGAATATGTTAGTTGCTTTCCTGAGTCAGCCTGCAGGGTAGATGGAGACAAGGAGGAGGAGGCTGGTCAATTTAATGGACTGGGCTATGCCCACAACTTACTGCAATTTTTTGCGGTCTTGCACAGAGCTGGTCCCAAGCCAAGCTGTGATGCAACCCGATAGTATGCTTTCTAGGATACATCTTTATAACTCAGAACTCTCACTTGGACCTTGCATAGAAGCCATAGCCAGGGTTAAATGTGAGCAAAATGAACTAAGAATCGAAGAAGTCTGAAGAAGGGTCTCGACCCGAAACGTCGCCCATTCCTTCTCTCCTGAGATGCTGCCTGACCTGCTGAGTTACTCCAGCATTTTGTGAATAAATACCTTCGATTTGTACCAGCATCTGCAGTTATTTTCTCGCACAAAATCGAGGGGTCACCACCAACAACTACAGATGTAAACAATCGACTCTTTCAGGCCGGAGACACACATTCTGAAAGAGCGCATGCCTCTCGCAGCGCCATCTGTGGCCACCCAGTAAACTATTCTGGTGGTCGCCGGAAATTCAAGTGCGCTCTCGTAATTATGTCCACATTAAAGGAGTTGCTGGAACAGCAGTTGCCGGAAAATCGATGGTGCACCCTTACTCTTTCAGGTTGGTTGCATATGGACCAATGCTTTTTCATCAGGCTACTAAGTGAACATTCATCAGTAAAAACATATCTCCCACTTCCATTGCGATTAATGAGACTTGATCATGCGGAAATCTGATTTTACCAGGGCTGAGTGAATTTATCTGTAGGGAACATAACAGGTAGCCCACATCACATCAAAACCCATAGAATGTGTCCAATAGGACGATATTTTACAAGGTAATGTGGAATTAATGTAATTTAGTGAAAATTATGATGTTGCATAAAACACCCATATGTTATTCAGTTATTGTGATGAACCAGGGTCATTAGCTACAAGCATCTGTGAGTAATTAATTCTTGCCTTCAGTGAATTTTGTATACCACTATCTGCTCCAAATATTGGTAAATGCAGCATTCAAAGACAGATTACTATCACTACACTGAATCAACCAAGTAGCTAAAAATGTTTGCCAACAATATTACATTACTAGCTACTGGCAGAAAATTGCAAAAAAGGGAGGTGTTTTTATTTTTCATTACCCAGGTTGTTCTGAATCTCTCTGGAAACATGAAGTACTTTTCATATACAGTCACTGTTTCAATGATCAAATCTCTTCTCTGTGAAATTGGTTGACGGATAAATATTAACTGGGACCCAAGGAGGAACTCAATTGCTCTTCTTTGAAATAGTCCCTTGAGTTCATTTATGTTCACTTGGAGAAAAGATGTGCTGAGGTTAATATCTTGCAAAGAAGATGACATTTCTTAGGATGATGCACAGCCCCCAATCACACGCGGAGTTTTCCGTTCTCTGGAGAGAGAATTGACCCCACAATCCTTTGACATAAAATGGAGTGTACCAACCAGAAAGCCACCCCTCCTTCGGGAAAAGAAGTGCCGATGTATTTGTTGACAAATTTATGTGCCCTGCATACATTACTGCGGCAATTTTGTCAAGAAATCCCATTAGTTACACAGTTGCCTTCCCTGATTTCAAATGAAGAATTTCCAACACCATTTAATGCAAAAGAGATTAGAATATGCTGCAGCAAACACAGCAGAGAGGTGGGAGCAGCACAGCCAATCAGGCAACTGAATCATCCTACCACAACCAGAGAGCAATACCGAACTACTATCCACCTCTTTGGTGACCCTCGGACTATCCTTGATCGCACTTTGCTGGCTTTACCTTGTACCAAACGTTATTCCCTTATAACGTATCTATACACTGTAAATGGCACGATTGTAATCATGTTTAGCACGCAACAAAAGCTTTTCATTGTGCCTCGGTACACGTGACAATAAGCTAAACCAAATCTATTGCAATATGGTTCTATTAAGGCCCTTCCGATGAGGAAGAAAGAATTGTTTTTATATAGTTCTGGTGAATCATTAAATGTTTCTCTTTCCACAGTTACTGCCTGTTCTGCTGAGTTATTCTAGCATTTTCTTCTTATATTTTCATTTCAACAATGCCTCAACAACCTCTGGACATTGCAACTTAGTGCGTTTGAAGTGCAGTCCCTGTGGTAATGCTATGAAGCAGTTGAAATATATGTTTGAAATCTGAAGTGATCGGCAGAAGCCGGCATTAATTCCAAAGTAGGGAAAACAAGCTTGCCTTGAGCACTAAATTTTATAGTGAGCTAGTTTGTTAGACAGAACAATGCTGTCCACCCCTGCTCCCTTCCTCTCTGCAGAGGTTGTATCAACAAAATGGAAACAAGTCTCTTACAGTTCTCCACTACTCAAGCGGTTTCTAATCTCATGCTTCCGTTGATTTGCTGCTTGGATTTTAATAAGGTGTAAATGAGCACATTGTGACCGTTAATGACCACATTTGCAACAGACAGGATTAATGATCCCAGTGACATAATAAAAATTATCAATCTGCTGGTAGTAGGCTATAAAATGTGCCCATCCCATTCCACCACACTAATATGTTACACTATTTACTTTGCATAGATGGCCATAATAATATCCGAACTTTGTTCCCGGATAAAACCTAAAACGCTACTATTATTTACTGAGTTAATCAGTAAACCGCTATTCTTCGATTATGCCAAACACACTGTTGAGATGTACATTCATTAAAGATGCCATTACGCTGGAGAGGATGCAGAGAAGATTTGTCTGGATGGTGTCTGGTTTGGAGCATTTCAATTATAAGGAGAGACTGGATAGGTTGGATTGTTTTCTCCAGGGAAAAGGAGGCTGAGGTGTGGCCTGATAGAGATATAGAAAATTAAGATGGAAATAAATCAGGTTGATCGTAAAAATCTTTTTCCATTGTGTGCATGTTTAAGACAAGGGGTATAGGTTTAAGGTGAGAGGTAGGAGATTTATAGGGGATCTGATGGGAAATATATTCACATAGTGGGTGATTGGAGGCTGCTTGTGGTTGCGGTGATGGCAGTGCTCTGATGACAAGCCTAAGAAGCAAGTCTTGAATCGCTAAGGCAGAGAAGGCACAGGCCGCATTGCAGGTAAATGGCATTAGTACAGATGGGTGCAATGGGCGGCATGAACACGGTGGGCTGAAAGGGGAGGCCATTTAAAACTGAGGTGAGAAGAAACTTTTTCACCCAGAGTTGGGAATTTGTGGAATTCTCTGCCACAGAAGGCAGTGGAGGCCAATTCACTGGATGGATTTAAAAGAGAGTTAGATAGAGCTCTAGGGGCTAGTGGAATCAAGGGATATGGGGAGAAGGCAGGCACAGGTTACTGATTGTGGATGAATGAATGAATGAATGAATGAATGAATGAATGAATGAATGAATGAATGAATGATTGAATGAATGAATGAATGAATGAATGATTGAATGAATGAATGAATGAATGAATGAATGAATGAATGAATGAATGAATGAATGAATGAACCACATGAAAATAATAAGGATACAACATTACAGTCTAAACATGTGGGTGAAAATAAACCAAAGCAAAAAAGAGACTACAGACTTTATGTCTGGCTGTGGCTGCTTTGACAGTCCGGAGTCGCCTTCCAGAGGGAAGTGCTTTGAAGAGTTTGTGGCCAGGGTGAGAGGGGTCAGAGATGATCTTGCCCGCTCGCTTCCTGGCCTTTGCAGTGTACAGTTCGTCAATGGGGGGAAGGTTGCAGCCAACAACCTTCTCAGCTGTGCGAACGATCCATTGCAGCCTCCGGATGTCGTGCTTGGTGGCTGAGCCAAACCAGACCATGATGGAGAAGGTGAGGACGGACTCAATGATAGCAGTATAGAATTGGACCATCATTGCCTGTGGCAGATTGTGTTTCTTCAGGTGCCGCAGGAAGTACATCCTCTGTTGGGCCTTTTTGACTGTGGAGTCGATGGTGGCCCCCCATTTAAGTCCCTGGAGATGATGGTTCCAAGGAACTTAAATGACTCCACAGATGTGACTATGGCGTTGTTGATGGTGAGTGGGGGGAGGGGAGGGGGATCTCTTCAAAAGTCTACAATTAGTTCCACTGTCTTGAGAGCATTGAGCTCCAGGTACGTAATCCTCGTCGCCGGAGTCGGCTGAGTGCTCCAGAGTGCTTCCCATGATCAACCATGATCACAATGAATCAGTTCCAGTTCCCACCTCCAGTTTAAATTCCATTTGGAATATTTTGGAGGACCAAGAACCAAGAACCAAGAATGGCACTGCTGGTTCGAAGGACCAAATAGCCTCCTCCTGCACCTATTTTCTATGTTTCTAAAGCCTGCTTCGATACTGTCTGGCTCTTCTATTTATTTTTATTTAATTTATTCATTTTATTTATTTATTAATTTTCCGGTCAATACAATACAACAGATTGACCACATAGTTGTGAAAGTTAAATAGTACGAAATCATTATATCAAAAATAAAACAATATAATCACACATGATATTCTCTGACTGAAAAAAGGTGTTGGCAGAAGCCAAAGCTTATTGTGCCTACCCTTAATACTTAACAAAGCATTACCCAAAGTAGCAAAAATTGCAGTGAAACAAAACAATGAAACAAAATATAATTTAAAAAATCATAAGTCAGAAGCAGATAAACAAAACATAGAAAGAAACACAAATATAATCAAGAAACATCATTTCTGTCATGTCAGTCATTTCTCAGTGCTGATCATATATTTTGTATCTTTCAAATATAATATTTTTGAACATTTTCTTGAATTTACACATATTATTACATTCTTTTAATTCATCGTTGCAACTATTGCATAAATTGACCCCTTTAACAGTCACACATCTATTTTTCACATTTGTCCTTACCCTTTTTTTTCAAACATATAATTTCCCCTGAGTGGATACCTGCTCTCCCTCACTGAAAACAAACCTTGGATACAGTCAGGAAGTGTTCTTTCTTTTGCTCTAAACATTATTTGTAGAGTATTATTTGTAGAGTATATCTACCAGGTCCATAAATTTTAAGGCATATGATTTCATAAATAATGGGTTGGTTGGGTCATTATAACCAGCCTTATTGACAATTCTTATGGCTCATTTTTGCAGTATAAAGATTGAATTAGTGCTAGTTTTGTAGGTGTTTCCCCAAACGTCCACATAATATGTTATGTATGGAACAATGAGTGAGCAATATAAAGTAAATTGTTAATTTTGATTCAAGATGTCCTTAGTTTTGTGCAGTATTGCAATGGATTTAGACAGTTTTGATTTGCTATGTTTTATGTGAGGTTGCCAACAGAGTTTATGATCTATTATCACTCCCAAGAATTTATTTTCATACACTCTTTCAATTTCTACATCATTAATCATAAGTGTTACCTCAGAATTTATTTTACGATTTCCAAACACAATAAATTTTGTTTTACTTAGATTTAATCATCATTTATTAGTATCAAACCACTTCTTTAGGGTTTCCAATTTCTCTTTAACTGTGTTCAACACAGACACAGCAGAGATGTGGGTCATTCAACTTAATCTGCCTTGTCTGGCACTCTGGCGGATATGCCCAATCAAAGAAAGGCATATACTTAAGTAACAACACCGCAGCAGTGAGTTGAAGATTTAACGATCAGTCGTTCATTCATTGGAGCAAATTTTCCTTCAGCAGGGCAAAACAGTGGCACAACTGGTAGAACTGCTGCCTCGGAGCGCCAGAGACCCAGATTCGATTCTGGCCTTGGGAGCTATTTGTGTGGTGTTTGCACATTCCCCCTGTTACCGCAAGAGTTTTCTCTGAGTGTGCCGGTTTCCTCCCACATCCCAAAGACGTGCAGATTTGTAGGTTAATTGTCCTCTGTAAACTGCCCTAATGTGTAAGGAATGGATGAAAAAGTGAGATAACATAGGACTAGAGTGAACAGGTGATCAATGATTGGCATGGACTTGGAGGGCCAAAGAAAATGTGTCCATTCTACATCTCTAAATTAAACCAAACCATGGCTTCTCCTTTAGTTTTTAGTTTAGCTTAGAGAAACAGCGCGGAAACAGGCCCTTTGGCCCACTGAATTGGCACTGGCCAACGATCCTAAGCTACACTACACCACAATAGGGACAATTTTTACACTTATACCAAGCCTACCCTATCCTACACCAGGGACAATTTACAGAAGCCAATTAACCTACAAACCTGTACGTCTTTGGACTGTGGGAGGAAACGAAGTTCTCGAAGAAAACCCACGCAGGTCGCGGGGAGAACGTACACATTTTGTACAGACAGCCCCCGTAGCCAGGATCGAACCCGGGTCTCTGGCGCTGTAAGTGCTGTAAGGCCGCAACTTTACCGCTGCACCACCGTGCTACTCCTCTACCATAGTTATAAATATCAACAACAATTTGTTCTGGACCAACCATATTAAAGCTACTGCCAAGAAAGCATACCAAAGCCTCTACTTCCTCTGAAGAACTAAGGAAGTTCTGTATGCCCCCAATGAATCTTACCAACTTCTGGCATCATAGAAATCATCATATCGAGTCACTTCACAACTTGGTTTGCAATAAGTTTGCCTACGACGACAAGAGATTACAGAGAAATGTGGATATAGCCCATTCCCCCCCCCCCCCCCCAATCTAATTAATCTACATGTTACACTGCCACGGAAAAGAAGCAAAGATAATTAAGGACCATTTTTATTCCAGTCATTCCCTCTTCTCCCCTCTCCCGTCAGGCAGAGTATTAAAAAGCTTGAAAGCACACACCCACCAGATTCAGGAACAGCCACTTGCCCGCAGTTATCAGACAAATGAACCTCCCTCCCATTAGCGAAGATGTTGTCCTGACCTTCCAAACTATCCCATTGCCGGCCTTACCCCTTTCATTTATCTGCACTTTCTCTGCAATCGTAATGTGATCATTCCGTAACACTATTTTCGCCAATCTGGTATTTTTTCTTTGCACTACCTGGTATAGTTGTCTTTGCTTGATTGTGCTCATATATCATGTCATTTAAATGGATAACACGCAAACAAAGCTTTTCACTGTATCTTGGTACACGTGACAATATTTAACCAATATCATTAAATGTCTTTAAAATGCCCAGGTGTTGAATATTTTTTGGGGATCTGTGATTTCTTGCTTGTGATTTCATAGATCATTTTAAATGTTCTGTTGGCAAAGAAATTGATCCTTGCTAGATGAAATTGATCCTTGCCTGATCGATTTCCTTCATTTCACAAGTGCTTCTCCACACAAGGAGTTGACCTATGCTCTGTCACCGAGTCTTGGCAATTCTGTATCAGCCACGCAAGAGCAGAGGAAAGGAAGTAATATATCTCTCCTATGAATAGTTGGCACTTAATAGTTATGCAGACATGATCATTAACAACAGACGTTATTAAGATACAACTCCTAAAAGAATGAGAACCTAATTTGCATACAACAAAACAAGGTCTGTGATTGTATGTGAATTATATTGGAGTAATCTCTCTGGGTATATTTATTATCAGCATAATCTGAACTGAAATTCTAAGACAAACCATCAGCACACAAGCTTGGCAACATTTGCACTTGAACCACTGTGACTGATTTGCAGCGATTAAATGTCAGCACACTAATGGGGCTGATCCATCGCTGTGATTTGTATGGATCTGCTGGCCGATAGGTTCATTACTGGGCAATTCCCAAGCGGAGTGTTGCTCCTCTACTTCCTGAGCACTTCAACCAATATCCACTTTAAGTGTGTTTTACACTGGTGCTTGATATGTCTGAGGCAAACAAATGGAAACTTTGCATTCCAGTGCAAACGCAGCTTCATTCATACACATGCACACACCCGCACACACTCACACACACTTACACACACCTATTTTACCTGAGTTCCAACTATATCTCTGAGTCCCAAACATTTTTTTAATCAGGATGCATCGCAGCTTGGTTTGGGAACAGCTCTCATTTAAGAGATAGATAGATCAGACTTGTGGCTAGACCCCTAAATTGATTGCAGGCTTTCTCCAGGGTTAATTCTGTAGGTGATAGTTATTAAAAAAGCAGAGAGACATCAACTCTGTTTTGCATGGAAGTTGCAACTGAGAGCAAACACAATACACAATTCTAATCTCTAACCCAACAACTTTCACCAACTTCTACAGATGTGCCGTCGAAAGCATTTTATCGGGGTGCATCTCTGCATGGTTTGGGAACTGCTCTGTCCAAGACCGCCGGAAATTGCAGCAAATTATGGACAACACCCAGACCACCACATAAACCAACCTCCCTTCCATTGACTCCATTTATACCTCACGCTGCTTCGGCAAGGCCAGCAGCATAATCAAGGACGAGCATTGAAGAGACGTTTGGATATGCACATGGATATGCAGGGAATGGAGGGATATGGATCATGTGCAGGCAGATATGAGTATGTTTTGATATCATGTTTTCCACAGATATTATAGGCTGTCGATGTTCCTGTGGTGTACTGTTCTATGTTCTGTGTTCACTGGGCTCCAAGCATCTCCTCTTCACAAAGTCACCCTGCTCCTTTCCCCTCCTATGTATGCCCCATCTCCCACCTATCCTATCTCTTTGCCATTCTCCCCAGCCACACCACACCGCATCCTATAGATTTCCCCACAATCTCCCACCACCCCGGACACCCTACCTCCTTCCCCTCTTATCTACGTCCATTTCCCAAGCCCTCTCAATCCCAAGTCCCCTTTTTCCCCATTATTTCTCCTCTGTCCTTCCCCTCTGCCCTCTACCATGAAGGTAACCTCCTGCTATAAATTTCACTCCTCTTTTTCTTTCCATCTGCTACCCTGTTGTCTCCTTTTCCGCTCTGGCCTTTGTCACTAACTCCACCCATCTGCTCATCAATCTTCCCCTCACCTGTATCCACCAATCATTTGCCAAGCACTGCTCCATCCCCACATCTCTTTTCCACCTCCCCCCACCCCCCACCCACTCCATCAGTCTGAAGAAAGGTCCCGACCTGAAACGTCATCTGCCTATTCCCTCCCCAAAAGCTGCCTGACCTGCTAAGTTCCTCCGGCACTTTGTCTTTTGCACAAGATTCCAGCATCTGCAGTCTCGTGTTTCCTCAGCATAAATCTACTCTCTGATTCTGTGCAGGTTAACCAGGAGCAAGTACCTCAGCCATTGGAAGAGAGGTAAGTAAAGTTTTTAACCTGATTCCATTCTTATTTAAATGTTACTGTATTTGTTTTGATGTGGTGAGTGTATTTGTGATGTGCGTTGAAGATTGGTTGTCTAATGGGAAATATGCAGTAGACATGAAGGAGCCTTTTATGGTTGGCAAGATGTCACAGGATACCACACAGATCGGTACCACTGTCACAACCTTTTACAATGTATGAATGGCTTGGATGAAGGTGCCAAAGATATGGTTGGATGCTAAGGAAACCAATGGGTATGGTGATTATACACTTGGACAGATACATGGATCGGAAAGGTTTAGGGTGATGTGGGTCAAGCTTGGGAAAATGGAATTAGATTAGATGGGGCAACTTGCTCAGCTTGCATGAATTAGGCCAAGGGATCTGTTTCTGTGCTGTTTGAGTATATGACTATCAGGCAGGAAAATCATATCCCTTGGTTCACCTAATGTTCAAATGCCGCTCAGTTTCAGCCTTAAAAGCAACTGGGCATCAACTGTCCTTTGAGATATGGAATTCCAAAGATTCACAACATTCAAGTCATCAATGTTTTCCACATCCCTGAACTAAATGCTAATATCTCTTGGTTCTGTATCTTTTCTGTGCCTTTTTGGAATTTGTTCTGCAGCATTATAATAAGCATGTTTAAAATGGCATCAGGTTATTGAAACATTATTTTGTCTTTCTTTCAATTTGTAGGCAGTCCAACAGGATCAAGGGTGAGTTACTTCCCTTCTGGTTTTGTGGGTTATGATGGGGCCAGTGGATTTCTCAGGAACGCCAATAGTCAGTGGGAACTTTGCGTATCTCCGAGGAGGCTTGGGAACATCCTTGAATCTTGTGCAATAAAACAAAGTGCTGGAGGACTTCAGTGGGCCAAACAACATCTGCTTAGGAAAGGACAGGCCACATTTCAGGCCAGGACCCTTCCCTCTACAGATGCTGCATGACCCCTGTTGAGTTCTGCCCGCACTTTGCTTTTTGCTCAATTTTCTAGCATCTGGAATTTCTTGTGTCTCCTTGAATTTTTTCCTCTGTTCATCTTGGCAATCTCTCCTTCCATGACAGTTCTTGGAAAAGACTGACTGCATTGCGAACTAGGGAGAAAGGCTAAATCAGCATCACGAGGACAACATTCACCAGAAATATGCAGGAAAGAACTGCAGATGCTGGTTTAAATCGAAATGCTGGAGTAACTCAGTGGTGCAGGCATAATCTCTGCAGAGAAGGAATGGGTGGTGTTTCGGGTCCAGACCCTTCTTCAGACCAGAAATTCACCAGAAATAGTTGTAACCATTCCCCTTATGAATTCAGTAGGGAAATAGTATGGTCTGCTCTTTGTGAACTCGTACAATGTTCACCAGTCAGGTAATCAGTGTGACTGTTCCTCTTGTGAACTCGTACAATGTTCACCAGCAGGGAAACAAGTGTGACCATTTCACTTGTGAACCCAGAGAAGTCAGAGTGTTCGCCAGTCAGAATGCAAGTGTGAACTTACCCCTCGTGAAACTGGGCAGTGATCAAATGCTGGACCATTCCACCAGAAGCAGAAGGAAGGGATTCACAGGCACCTAATGGTGGCAACTATTGACATTTGCCCATTTGCTGCCACCATTGGTTGCTGTGCATCAGACCTGACCATGAGTCTCGTTAACTATTGCTCACCTCAACCCAGATCTGAACTGAAGCAAGTTATGTCAGCATAGACTGCAAACTGAGTCTGCAAAGTTCTTGATGTCCATACCTTCGTCATTTTCTGGGGTAACCGGCTAAACTATCTTGCCATTGTTTAAAATTAGAGCATGTTCCAGGAAGACCCATGGAGTACTAATTTAAAGCATATGAACATAGAAGCAAAAAAACAAGGTGTTTAATGCCACTATATAGCAGGCATGTTGACCTTCAAATGATAAAATATTGATGCCACCACAGCAAATGGCTTACTGCACACATATACACGATCATTAGATAAGCGTAATTTAAAATGATCAATTTATTCCTCTCGACACTGGGGGCTGTGCTGGTTAATTGAATATAATCAATTGTCTTTGGTTAATGTGTAAAATCTAGGTCACTTCGTAATGAAACCTGGCATAATATATAGAGGATAGTACTTTGCACAACCATCAGGTTCAAGCAATCATGTCACAGTAAAACCCAGAGCTATATTTCAGTGCAGCTGATCAGATATAGAGTCAGTTCCATCCGTCTTTAATAAGTTGCCGGACACAATATATTGCACACTATTAGACTGTCATTCTTTTGGTGTTTTATTGCAACTGAAGGTGCAAAGAATAAATCCTGCCTTAAATATTCATTTCTTCATCGTAGGATGGTCCAAATGGCACTTTGGAAACTTACCAATCAATCAAAAACATGTCTCAGCCAAACATGCATGATTGCAAATGGTTTCCCAGCGAACTGAGGATTGAAGGAGAACAAAAAGAGCATGGATATCCTACATTATCCAAGAGGCTTCTACCACTCTCCAAAGATTATGTCGGCTGGCTAATTTAGCTTACAGTTCACAGCATCACATCAAAAGCAAGCTAAGACACTTCCCCAGGGCAGCTGCAAAATTATGATGTAACCAAAACTGGGTCATCAAAAACAAAACCTTGCACAGGAGTGAGATTTAAATGTATTGATTGCTGTATGTTATGAAATGAGCGCAATTAATCAGTGTATTGAATATTAAGCTTTCTGTTGAAAATAGCTGCACGAGAAAGATAAATCATCACTCCAAAATCATAATAATTATAAATAGTAATGTGGAGTGAGCCTCATGTTACTTTGTCAGGAGTTGGGGCATGACGTGTGAACAGAATTTATTTATTCAGCAAATGGGACAAAGAGGTCCAGAAATCCAAAATAGGGTTTAACTCAGTACTGAACTTTTCCCCTACACTATCTTAAAGGAGTATTGATTCGAAATGATACCAAACCTTTGCAGGCAGATTTTTTTTCCTTGAATGCTTCTTGTTCGGCAAGTGGTAAGGCATGGATTTTTTTGCGACTGCTGAAGCTCTTAAAGGTTCCTGTGTAACTTACAGTCACCACTATGAAGAGAGAGGACAAGACAGCAACGGAAGCAAATCTCCCACCCCCCTACTATCACAGCCCCCCCAGCACGAGTGTCAGACAATTGTGGATATCCTGGAGGAGATTCACAGCAGATGAGAGATCCTTCTTGGCAGCGAGACAGGAAGCTGTCCAAAGCTGCAGCCAGACATACCTGTCAGGTGGTGGTGGTGGGCTGTTTTCCAAGAGTTACAATCCCAAAATATGGAGCAATATAAGAAGAAGAATAAGCATACGTGTGAGCTCTACACCAAATATTTATCTCCACCATGTACTGCCTTAGACAGCAATACCAGGATCACTCAGGTGCCAGCTTGTAAACAATAATCCTCACAGATAACACAGTGGTTTTTACAGATTGTAGCATCTGTAGGGTTTATGGACCTACACCTTATAGAGGGATATAAAATCACGAGGGGCATAGATAAGTGAACATCCACATTTCTTTTCCCCCCAGAGTAAGGGAATCAAAAATGAAGGGCATAGATTTAAAATGAGAGGGCAAAGATTGAAAAGGACTTGAGGGGCAACTTTTTCACACAGCGGATGATACGTATATGGAACGCGTTGCCAGAGGAAGTCATAGGGACGAATAAAATTACAACATTCAATCTCGGGCTGGAGGAACTGAATAGTCTACCCCTGTTCCTACTTCCTATGGTTTTATGATCATGGTAAACATGTTAGATGGACTATCCAACTTGGCAAGGTCATGCTAGGAGCATAGATTTCTGTTCACCCTTGTGAGGAAACGGTGGCGCAGCGGTAGAGTTGCTGCCTTACAGCGAATGCAGCGTCAGAGACCCGGGTTCGATCCCGACTACGGGTGCTGTCTGTACGGAGTTTGTACGTCCTCCCCGTGACCTGCGTGGGTTTTCTCCAAGATCTTATCTTCGGTTTCCTCCCACACTCCAAAGACGTACAGGCATGTAGGTTAATTGGCTTGGTAAAAATATAAAAATTGTCCATAGTGCGTGTAGGATAGTGTTTAATATGCGGGGATCACTGGTCGGCGTGGACCCGGTGGGCCCAAGAGCCTGTTTCTGCGTAGTATCTCTAAACTGAAAGGGGAAAGTAGTAGGTGATGCAGGCTGTGACTTCCATTCCTCAACCCTCAGTGCCTGTGCACAGTTACAACCTGCCTACCCTGGAATGGCAGCGGTGACTGAGGGCAGACGAGCAGTCTCAAGAGGATTGCAGAACAGACGGCAGACATTGCCGTTGAGAGTGTGGCACAGCATTAACTTGCACAGTTGGTGACTGTTGCATCATGAAACAAGGATGGGTGCATTTTGGAAAAACACAATAAATGTATTCTGGTAACACTAAAGAACAGCAACACACAAGGATGATATGATGAAGTGGGTGGCACATGGCATAGCTGAAAGAGCTGCTGCCTCACAGTGCCAGAGACCCGGATTCAATCCTGACCCCAGGTACTGTGTCCACGTGAAGTTTGCACATTCTCCCTGTGACTATATGGGTTTTCTCCAGGTGCTCCAAAGACTTCTGGGTCTGCAGGTTAATCAGCCTCTGCAAATTACCCCTAGTGTGTAGGAAATGGACATGAACGTGCAAAAACATAGAACTAGTGCGAACAGGTGATTAATAGTCAACGTGAGCGTAGCGCTTGTATCTGAGAAATACATCGCCTATCCATGTAGGCAGACACAATGCTGGAGTAGTTCAGCAGGTCAGCCAGCATCTCTAGAGAAAAGGAATAGGTGACGTTTTGGGTCTTCAGACTGGTAGATGACGTTTCGGGTCGGAACCCTTCTTCAGACTTCTCACGGAGCCTATCTATATGGGCTCCCCTTCAGAAATATGTAGCTGAATTCCAAAGCAATGCAAAATATCTCAGTAATGATCTTAACTGTGTTTCACTGGGGATTTTTTTTTTAACTTTCACTGTGTGAGCACCGAAACAAAACTCGAAGGGCTAAATGGCTTCCTCCTGCACCTATTTTCTATGTTTCTATGTTCTATTGAATGTCTAATTCAGAAACTATTTACTCAGTCATCACAAAGTCTGCTTCAAGGAAGAGCACAGCAGATCCCTCTGGTGTCCTGGTTAATTAGCTGGAAATGGAACACAGAGGTACATGCAGACATATGGATTAAGAGTGTCTGAGGCCACACAGCCCATCCACCTACTCGCAGTAACCTTTCACCTCCCCATCTGCTCATTATATATGTGTTTGAAGCACCTTGCTGAATATAAAGGGATAGCTGGGTTGCCTACACTGTAACTGTAACGCTGTAAGTACTTTATCCACTGCAACAGCCTTTGGGCTGAACTGATGTGAGGGTTCTGCATTTATAAAGGGTTTTTCTTTTGGTTGGAATATGTGCTTTGGTTTGCTGGAATTATTGTATTAGAAAAAGATGCAGCGAGGCCTTGTGTTACATAACCCTCTCTCCCCAAGGAAGTCTGTGGTACTTCATCAAGGCAGAATCAGTTCATGCAAAATCCCCTTCAGGATTTTGGAGCCCTCAACACAGAGAAAACCTGCCAGAACAGGTATCAGGAGAACTAACAACTTACTGCTAATGGATTTTGCTGTCTTCCCTGGAGCCCTTCACGGTCATGGTCTAATGAACCAGGTTCACAAACGAGCCCACTGTGATACCGCAGTTTTGTGAGGCGGACTCTCCACAAAACCCATTTGGGGTTCCCAGCACGTTTGCCTGTGAGCATTTAATGGACAGTCACACAGCAGGATTATAAGGAAAAAAATACACAAAACACAATGGGATGGAAAGTGTTTTATCGAATGTATTGTCTGGGGTAAGATCTATCATTAAGATTTTCAGCAGCCTGGCCATCACTGTCTGAGAAACAAAGACTTGTCCAGGGAAGGCACAATTAAAGCAGATGAGGGACCTGGTTAAAGTGTTTATTCTTTAAGCATAACCCGTCACTCAATTTTATCCCCTCAGATAAACTCTTCAAAGGGCAAATGCAGAGTCTTCCATTTATATTGCACTTTCATGATCACATGAAATCTGACAGAACTCTGCAGCCAATTTAATACTTCCAAAGTCCCTTCAATGTTGGAAATGCTGTTCAGCAAGATCCCACAAAGATTGTAAATGTGATCAAGTTACTGATTGATATTTAGTGAGAAACAAATATTGGCCATCCCAACATTTTCCTGATTAGTAGAGATTAGTAGGGGCGTCAGAAGTTATTGGGAGAAGGCAGGAGAATGGGATTAGGAGGGAGAGGTAGATCAGCCATGATTGAATGGCGGAGTAGACTTGATGGGCCGAATGGCCTAATTCTGCTCCTATCATTTATAATCTTATGATTTTTCACTTGTTGGGGTAAAGGATTGGGAGAGATTACAGGAGTTCACGTGTCTCTGATTTGGAGAGCAAGAATGCCCTGGTCATCTGGGCGGGTGAAGTGTCTGACAATTGTGGGAAGGTTAGACACAGAGGTATACTTCAATTAAATAGAGGGACATCTGAAAGAGCTGCTGGAATACCTCTGTGAAAGAAGGAATCTGATGTTCTTAGATAAGATCTATTATTAACTCTTTCGGCAGTCTATCCATTACAGCCTGTGAAACGAATACTTCCAACTGGTCCAGCGAAGGAACAGTTAAAGTAGACAAGAAGGGTCTTGACCCGAAACGTTGCCTATTTCTTCGCTCCAGAGATGCTGCCTGTCCCACTGAGTTACTCCGTCATTTTGTGTCTACCTTTGATTTAAACCAGCATCTGCAGTTCTTTCCTACATAAGGGAGAGTTAAAGTGTTTATTCTTTAAACCATTATGCAATTGTACATTGAAGAATACAGACAATCCCAAATATAATTCAAATATAAAGCTTGTCAAATATGAATAAAAGCATGAAGACATAAGGAACCACAGATGCTGGAATCTTGCCCAGAACACAAAGTGCTGGAGTAACTCAGTGGGTCAGGCGGCATTGCTGGAGGATATGGATAGGCAATGTTTCAGGTTGGGACCCTTCTTCAAGCTGAATAAAAGTCTGCTGTTTTTATATAGAAGACATGCGATGCAGTATTTGCAAGGTTTGGTTACCGTTCTAAGCTTTGGAATATTTCGCAGATTTGTCACTGCTCAAGTGCAAATTTAAACATTACATTTAACTTGCATTGCCATGGCATTTTCACACACATGAGGTGTCCCTTTTCAGCCAATGAAATGCTTTTATATTGGAGGTACTGTTGCCATGTAGAGTTCACCCACCCAGGGCTGAATAGAAGTAAAATGCTTATAAAACTGTATAATTAATCATGGGGATACTTGAGTCCATCATTGACATCATTTTCAAATTGTTGCTGTTACCTTTCACTTTTCGCTTAACGTGTGCTTTATGTGATGTGTTCATGTCTTGAGAATAAGTTGCAGTCACAAGTGAAGGTGTGTGTCAGAGGCACTAAATAGCAGGGGTAGAGGAGAGGGGGAATGGGGCTGATGGGATTGCTTCCCGGGGAGCTGGCATGGACCTGAAGGGCTGAATTGCCTCCTTCTATGTCAAGAACTGTGATCTGATTATGTGGTGTCTTAGTATCATAAAAAACACCTCAAGGCACTTCATAGCAGTAATCATCAAACAAAATGGCTGACAGTGGCACATTGGAAAATATGAGGTCAGTGGAGAATATCCAAGTTTAAGAACAGCTATGACTGCTGACTTTGTATGGTACCAACCTTAAAGTACTGTTTGTCTATAGGGCTTCCTCCATCCTTTGCTTTGGTAAGCAGCAAATACCAGAAGTGCCTGCAGACATTACAAACACCAGAAGTCCGTGTGGGACTAAAGGAACTAAAATCCCCTACTCCCCACCTCTTTGGCTTGGTGAGAGAAATGGGGACCGAGGGAATGTGGGAAGAGTTACAAGGAAGATTGGGGAAGGAATTCCAGACATTGAGTTCTCGGTTGTGAAGGAACAGCTGCCAGCAGAGGGAGAACTAAAATCTTAACTTACAACAGATCTTAACTTACAAGTAGCATTTACACCACTCAGAAATGAGTCTCCTCTGTGGGTTAGCACATAAATAAATGTACTCCACAGTATATGTATGTGTGAGTAAGTCATAACCTTACACCATGGATTAGTGTGTGATGATTTTGCCAAGGATACTGAGATCTGAGAAGCAGAGCTTCCAGTCGAGAAAGGAGAAAGCAACTAACGTTCTTGACTCTAATCCAATAAATACCCTGTGAAGAAGCATAAGCAAGTGGAGAGATGGAGAGAAAAGCTGGCAAGCTCCCCGGAGTCACATCGCCATACAATGCTTGCTTCTCGCTAACTCAAGAAAAAGCAAAGAAATGACATCAAGCAGGCAATAATCTTGCCCTGTATGCTCGTAGCAGCAGGGGCCATAAATAGTCAGTAATAAATTAAAGTTGTTAATTTTTCTTGGCAACTGGTTTTGGAGAGGCTGCTTGGCTCCATCACCCAAAAATATATTCACCGCTGGCTTGAGCTGTTTGATCACTGAGCGTGTTGCTGGGTCATCAAACATCATCATCAATCATCAGTTTGACTTTTTAACTGAATTATTCACTGAGGAGGTAACAAACTGTGTGAAGTACATCATCACTTTGGATTAATACAGCTTTGGATTCTGACAATCAGCACCGTGTAGAATGTAAATTACGAAATGCTCTGGAGCCAATAGCATTGAAATAATCGTGGATCATTTTCAAAGACAACCAATTTTTTTGTGACTCAGGAGGCTGTTAGCTGATTGACACAGATTGTTCAACTCTGAACTTTGAACCTTCAGCTTTTATTTCAGCTTGGCGTTGTATGCGTTTCCTTCATGCATTTCGTATCACCAATTTACACAAGATTTGTCACTTGTTCCCAATGGAATTAGTTGAGGCAAATTGCAGATATATTTAAAAGGAGACTGGATGCTTGCATGAAGCAAAACAGAGCTCAAGGTCGTGATGATGGAGACGGACTGCAATAGGTTGGGAATGTGATGTGGGAGGGGGGGGAATGTAGTTTGTGTAGGGATAAAATCCAACACATAGCCTCTCACATAGCCAATATGGTCTGTTTTGTACTGTTAATACGACATAATTCAAAAATGTACAATTACACAATAACTGTAACATGAGTTCACTTTCCAGTGACATGATTCCAGTTTCCACAGATACCGTTATTTAGACAAGCACAATCCAAATATACTTAGAGGGAAGTCTAATCCAAGGACCGTAAATGACTGCAAACAAATTGATTAAGAATTTCAGAGAAAAAAAAATCTTTGGTTAGGATGGAATAAGAATAAGAATAAGAATAAGAATAAGAATAAGAATAAGAATAAGAATAAGAATAAAAATAAGAATAAGAATAAGAATAAGAATAAGAGTAATCAGGTGAATTTAGCGATATACATGGGAAGAAAAGATTAGCAGGAAATAATGATTGATTGAGGCAGAGTGGCATCCTTAACAAGGATGGGGAAATAGTAATTTAAGAATATCTGTTTTGTATTAAAGTGGTGGGTTTTGTTTAGAATCATTTAGTTTTGTACATATTATTGAAAAATAAATGAATAAATTATTTTTGGTTAAAAAAAATTTTTAAGGTAGAGTGGGAGGAATCTCATCAGAGGATGACCAGTTGAGATGAATGGCCTGTTACTGTGCTGTAAATGTATTTGTTAAAAAACAGTGCAATTACCTTCTCTGAGTAAAAGCAAAATTAATATTAATATGAACAGCTACAAAATGTTAAGCCATTAAGTATATCTGCTTAGATCATTAAAAACATGAGTGGAAGAATTGGCTTCTAACAGCAAATTGATAACTTTGCTTCATTAACAAGAATGCTGATTGGTTTCTGATTGGTTTGGGGAATTGGATGGACCCTTGGGATCTTTACACAAGGATCCCCAGCTTTCAGAAATTTAGCAGTGAAGGCCAACCATGGTTTTCAATATTAATATCGATTCTATCAGGGGAGAAGGCAGCCATGAATTAAAACGGATCACAATAAGCTGAGCCTTCAAACGCTGAGAATTGCTCAGAGCACCTTGCAGCTTTTGGCTCGTTTTTTTAAAAGTATTTAGAGGAAACTAATTGTTATTGCAGGGGAAAAAAAAGTGAGAGTTACAATTTGCACTTTGCCACTTTGGAGACTGGCAATTATTTTGCTTCTGTTGGAGGCCGTTTGGGATTGAGGATGACCTACTTCCAAACCAATTATTTAGGGTGTGAGGTGACTAATGAAAGCAATTTGCGGATCACAGGAGCTGTTGGACAGGATGGGAGGGTGGGCAGTTTGGGAACTGGTGTACTCTGCATTTACACCGTGCTCCTGATGCATGGACATGAGGTTCTCAATGCCATCCCGAATGCCCCTCTCCACCCTGAGCCGCCTTGTGCCAGGGATCCCAGGGGTCAGCGGAGACATTGCACTCTCTCAGGGAGGCTCAGTGCACACCCTTGAAACTTTTCCTCTACCCATCTGGTAATTTTCTCCTTTGACTGAAGTCAGGAGAAAGTGTTTGATTCAGGATCCTGGTGTCAGGCATACGAACAACATGGCCTGCCTGATAGAGCTACATTTTTGGCGGCACAGTGGCATAATGGTAGAGCTGCTGCCTTACAGTGCCAGAGACCCAGGTTCAATCCTGACCATGGGTTGTGTCTGTACGGAGTTTGTACGTTCTCCCAGTGACTGCATGGATTTTCTCCAGGTGCTCCGGTCTCCTCCAACACTGTGAATGCACATTGTCTTTGACCCAGGATAGGGAATGAAGAACCAGAGGACATAGGTTTAAACTGAGAAAGGAAAGATTTAACAGGAACCAAGGAACATTTTTTTTTCACTCAGGAGGCTGGTGGGTATGTGCAATGAGCTGCCAGAGGAGGTAGTTAAGGTAGATGCAATAATAACAAATAAAAGACACTTTGGCAGATACATAGATAGGGAAGGTTTAGAGGCATTTGGACCAAATGCGGCAAATGGGACTAACTCAGATGGAGCATTTTGGTTCACATGGATAAGTTGGACTGATGAACCAATTTCTGTGTAGGAAGGATGGTGGTTTAAAGTGAAGATAGACACAAAATGCTGGAGTAACTCAGTGGGGACACACAGCATTTCTGGAGAAAAGGAAGGGTCTCGACCCGAAACGTCACCCATTCCTTCTCTGCAGAGATGCTGCTTGTTCCGCTGAGTTACTCCAATATTTTGTGTCTGAGCCTGTTTCTGTGTTGTATATTGTCCACCTAATCATAATATTTCATTCACTTGACCCCTGGTACTTGGTTTAAATTTTCTCACTAATGTCCTTCTCATCCTCTTAACCGGATCAAGAGGAATAAAAACAATGTAGTTGCAAAGTATCACATACAGATGAAGTTGACTGGTAAACTAGGTATAAATATTCAAAGGCAGTAAGAATTATTTGTAGTTATGGAGGACGATTAACATAATCCACTCCTCAGTCTCAGTCCAAGAAGAATCTTTCCCCAGAGCTATCTCCCTTTGAAACTCATTTGAATGTTTTGCAAGTTTCTAAGAATTGGACTTATGTTTTGGAAATCCTTTGTAAAATTATAATCTCTGTTAAAACTTCCTCCAGCAAATAATAACATTTAAATTTAAAACCTGGGCGGCATAGTGGCATTTGGGATGGCACAGTGGCACAATGGTAGAGTTTTTGCCTTGCAGCACCAGGGACCCGGGTTCACTCCCGTCTACGGGTGCTGCCTCTATGGAGTTTGTATGTTCTCCCCATGACCTGCGTGGGTTTTCTCCGGGTGCTCCAGTCTCCTCACACTCTCCAGAAACGTACAGGCTTGTAGGTTAATTGGCTGCTGCAAGTTGTCTCTAGTGTGTACGGACGGACTCGGTGGGCTAAAGGGCCTGTTCTCATGCTGTATCTCTAAACTAATCTAAACTGAAATAAGATATCGTAACTAGATTTTTAAAATTTAATCTGGAAGTATTCCGTTCTTCAGCAGAGGTTGCCTCACCAGCTGAATTCCTTCAGCAATTTGTTTTTTTGCTCAAGATTCTATCATCTGCAGTCTCCTGTGTCTAAAGTTACCCTGTCCTACAGGTTCAGATCAAATCGTGTAAGAAAATAAACCTCACCAGAAAAGATAGACACAAAAAGCTGGAGTAACTCAGTGGTTCAGATAGCATCTCTGGAGAAAAGGAATAGGTATCGTTTTAGCTTGAGACCCTTCTTCAGACTGAGAGTCAGGAGAAAGGGAAAAAAAGATATAGACAGTGATATAGAGAGATATAGACCAAATAAATGAAATATATGCGACAAAAGTAACGATGATAATGGAAACAGATTATTGTTAGTTGTGGACTAGGTGAAAATGTGTTGCAGACAATGAGACTCAACAAGCTGCCAGGATGCTTAAGGAGTGACCCTGATTTTCATGCTGGGATCAAGGGTAAATACTTAATTTTGTTTGCTGCTTCAATTGCCTCTTCTCCTGCTGAGATATGCCATTAAAGGCAAGAAAAATTAAATTGGGAACTGAGAAACCTCAGTGCATCTTTACCACTCACCCCTTGGTTACTGTTCAAGGCAGTGCTGCAGCTCTCTGCCCGTGACTGCAGGAGATATGAGGCTTACAATTCAAGTATTCATTCATGTTTGAGCCTTCAAGTTGTTATGTGTTGGTTCCTCTATACAGGAATCGCACTGAATCAATTTTAATGGATTTGCTGTTGGCATCATATTAGAAGACTGGGCAGTGAAAAAATAGTGGTAGGATTCATGGGATTCTCCCAACAATAAGGCCTTTCTTTCATCACAGCTGGCATTAACTCCCTCGGAAATGTAGGAGCGTTGGTTCATTTCACATCAACACAATTCTCCATGCACTTTTTTTGGCATTCCATAGATACATTTCTCGGGCAGAGTTCCCAAACAAAAAATGTTAATAATGTAAAGGAATTTCAGTTTCCCAGGAAGGACCAGCTTCCCCTGTGAGGTGTCCAACATCAGGATGAAACACAGAAGCTTCATGGCAAGTGATGGGTAAGTTGGATGGATGGTTACAATGACAACTACCATCGATCTACCTTGTATTAAAATACTGTATCTCCAAAAGTGCTTCAGAAAGGAATGTTCTCAAATATAGAATAATGAGTAGCTAGGGAAGGCAACTAAAATATTAGTTAAAGAGATTGTTTTTTAAGAGCATCTCATAAGTGAGGGAAGAGGATAGAAAGGTTGAGAGAAGAAATTCCAGAACTTAGGATCATGCCAGTTGAAGACATGACTGACAATTGTGGTTGGTTAGAAATGGGAATGCATAAGTACATGAACTGGATGGACTGTGGATGCCACGGTGGTGCAGTGAGAGTGCTGCTGCCTTACAGCACTTACAGCACTTACAGCACTAGAGAACCGGGTTCGACCCCGACTACAGGCACTGTCTATTCAGAGTTTGTACGTTCTCCCCATGACCTGCGTGGGTTTTCTCCGAGATCTTCTTTTTCCTCCCATACTCCAAAGACGTACAGGTTTGTAGGTTAATTGGTTTGGTATGAGTGTAAATTGTCCCTAGTGTGTGTAGGATAGTGTGAGTATGTGGGGATCGCTGGTCGGCGCGGACCCGTTGGGCTGAAGGGCCTATTTCCGCGCTGTACCTCTAAAACTAAACTAAATTAAGACTGAAGGAATTTACAATGATCATAAACCACTATCAATGTCTTCTTGGGCTTATCTCAGTTCTAGCTATGGTGGATTTTCCCGACAGTTATCTGGCACTTACAACTGAATCACAGTCAGGAGTAATAACTGCCGCAGTAATAACTGCCGAGGACATTCAGAACATCCTGTACAAGATTGGACTCATTAGATCTTGTCAAACGCCAGGGTTCAAGTTTCAGAGACAAGGGTCCTTAATAACAGAACTTTATTGTCATTCGGTATAAATACTGAACGAAATTTCAGCAGTCACAAGACACAGCAAAAAAAGAAAAGAACACAGGACACACGACCCCAACACAAACATCCATCACAGTGACACCAAACACCCCCTCACTGTGATGGAAGGCAACAAAACTTCCACTCTCTTCCCCCCGCACCCACGGACAGGCAGCTCGACCCCTACCGAGGCAAACGACACGCACAGCCCCCGCAAGGGGATGGAAGGCCCCACGGCCGAGCCGCCCCGGGCACCGAAACGTCCCGCGGCCGCACAGGGCGATGTTAAGTCCAGCGGCCGAGCATTTAAGTTCGGACTTGCTGCAGCTTTACAGACACATTAAATACAACGACACAATTATTCTGGGTAAACCAAACCATGAAAGTGCAAGCCAAACTATGAAGTGCAACGTTAGCAGTACAAAGTCAATAGTAGTTCGGTGCTGAGGTTGGCTTGTAATTCCGGGGTTGTTAAGGTTCAAGATCCAGGTGGTTGATGGGAAGAAGCTATTCATGAACTTACAGGTAACAGTTCTCAGGCTCCCGTATCTTCTTTCCGATGAAAGTGTAATCAGGGTAGTATGGGTCTTGGATAATATTAGCTGCATCTTTGAGTCAGTGCTTCCCATAGATCCTTTTGATTGTGCCAAGATCAGTACCTGTGATGAACGGGGCAATGTTCACCAACTTCTGCAGCCTCCTTCGTTCTTGGGCATTTGAATTACTGAACCAGCCCATGATGCAACCAATCAGTACGCTCTCCATCGTACATCAGCAGAAGTGCAATCAAGTATTTAGCGACACGCTAAATCTCCTCAAACCACTGAGGAAGTAAAGGTGTTGATGAAGTTTCTTTGTTGATTCTTTCCACCACTGCTCCGCCAAAGTAGACATGCATGGCCTCTCGGATTTCCTTTCCTAAACTCAACAATTGGTTCCTTAGTCTCAGTCTCAAGATAGGAGGCAGGCCATTCAGATGAGGTGAAGTGTCTTCATCTAGTGGTTAGTGAATCTTTGGAATCTTCTACCCAAGAGGGCCATGTAGGTTCAGTATTACCTTCAAGACAGAAATTGATAACATTTTAAATGGTAACTTAAATTTCACTGTACCTTAATTGGTACACGTGACAATAAACCGACCTTGAAACCTTGAAATCTTGAAATTGGGGTTAGGGGTTAGTGCAAGGAAGTGATGCTGAGGTAAAAGATTAGTCATTATTGAATGGTGAAGCCTACGCAAGTAGCCAAATGGTCTACTCCTGCTTGTATGTTATTATATGTTATCATGTTATTATATTCTTATATCTATATTTGCAAGTGTTGTTTGATGTAAAAATGAAGGCTATGATTCCAGGGATTACATCCCCTACTGTGGAAGTAGCCCTAAGGGATTTGTGATCTCCATCTGAAAACATTCCCTTGACATTTAACATCGGTACCAAGTTCCCCACAGTCAACACTACTTGGATCCCCTTTCATCGGAAACTCAGCTGAACCAGCCACATAATTATGAAGACAACCTAAGGTCATCGACTCGATGTTCTGTATGTAGCTTTTGCACCATCTATATTGCAGAAACCCAAATAGGATGGAGCACATTCCACTGCCTTGGAAAAGTACACCAGCAACAATCCTCAAGAAGAATGCCCACTTACACCTTCTCGGTGGCCATGAGAGATGAATTAATTTGGTTTAGATTATATGCTCAGTGGTGTGGCTGCAAGCACAACCTTCCCCACACCCATGAATCCTGCCAATGATCCGTCCTGACGTATGGCTACCCCCAGCTGTTGACTCACAGTTTTGCTAATCAACACATTGTTCAATTCCTTTCTTGGAAAGACTCCATTCTTTTTCTCCATCTCCATCTGGCTCAGACACAAAAGGTTTCTCAGTGGGATCAGCACTTGCTATTCACCCGTTGAACAAAGCACTTAGTTTTTATTTAGTTTAGAGATACAACGTGGAAACAGGCCCTTTGGCCAACGAGTCCACACCGACCAGCAATCACCCTGTACACCATTAGTATCCTATACACAAGGGACAATTTACAATTTTTACCGAAGCCAATTAACCTGCAAACCTGTACGTCTTTGGAGTGTGGGAGGAAACTGGAGATCCCGGGGGAAACCCATGCAGTCACGTGAAGAACGTACAAACTCCATACAGACAGCACCCGATCAGACCCAGGTCTCTGATGCTGTAAGGCAGCAACTCTACCGCTGCGCTACTGTGCCGCCCTTACATCGCTCACTTAGAGAAATGAAAAAAATTTAATGGAAAGGCTACGTGACTGCGTGAGTTCAGCTGGGTATGTTTACTCTTTCCTGACCTGATATTTGAATTTTCGAGATGATTATTAAGATAAATGATTTTGGCTGATCTTTTACATCAGTGCCACTTTCCTGCATTAACTTCATCACCCTTGATAGCATTAAAATGCAAAATCTATCAATCCCTATCCTGCGCCTATTCTGTGACTGAGCTACTATAGGCTTCACAGGTAGAGAATTCCGAAGATCACTCTTTGGGTGAATTCATTTCTGATCAGTTTAGACTATTTTAAGATTCTGGCCAGTGCCTTCGGACACGCCAGCCAATGGAAACATCATCCCTGCATCCATCCTGTCAACACTGTAAGAATGTTGTACACTTCAATGAAATCACCTCTCATTCTTCTCAAATCAAATGTATAAGTCCATCTGTTTAACCGCCCCCCATATGACAAAATCCCAAGAATCAAGCTGGTGAATCTTCAATCCACTCCCTTTCCAGAGTATATCATTCCATAGGCTCCAGACTAGAGTTTGCCATTTCATGTGCTCCCTTTAAATGTAGCTGCTTCAACGGGTAATTTATTATAATCCCATGTAACATCTAAAACAAAACAAATTAAAAATGTGTCAGGGTATTAATATTGAATGGCATCCAACAGTCCAGAACATTTGTAAATTTGGCATCACCATAGTTCCGTGTTTGCCATATTATTAGATTTACCCTTTTCAATAAAGAACATCATACAGTTTGTCTTCCAAATTACCTGCTGAATCTGCACATTAACTTTCAATTATTTATGTAGAAGCACCCTTGTCTCTCGGAACACCAATACCTTTCTTTTTTTTTGTTGCATTTATGCAACCCTCTGCATTTCTATTTTCTCTATCAAAGTATCAATTGACTGCTGAGATTGTTCAATATTTGTTATGAAACAAGTTAACTAACTGAACCTGAGCAGCCTTGAAATTACACCAGACATCAGTTCATCCTATGAGAAATCCTTCTTGTAGATGTAACAAATTGGTTTAGAGCAGTCAATTAATATAGTTGCACAGTAGTTAAATAGCATCTAAACTATTGATATGGCGATAGGTGTATAAATCTCATCAAGATGACTGGGTTTTTTAATTACAGTTTATTAAGTAAATCTGGTAAATAGCTTGTATCAGTAATTATGACTATGGAACCATTAGGTGATCAGGTTCACTAATGTCCGTTGGGAAGATTTTAGGGAAATTTCCATTTCCCAACAAATTGCACGAAGTAAATAGCACAATTCCTGTTGAACCTTTCGAGAGCCACCATAAAATAGCTTTCTTCAAGTTAATATCTCTGTAGTTGACAGACTGTGCTGCTTCCATTACCGTGAGCAATTTGAGGGAATAATTTGGCTCGAGCTGTGCCCATATTGTAGCTTGTGCGATGAACAAGAATAGAAGTAGAAAAAAGAACTGCAGATGCCAGTTAATATACAAAAGGACTGGAGTAACTCAGCAGGTCAGGGAGCAGCTCTGGAGAACATGGGTAAGCAATGTTTTGGGCCATTATCTTTCTTCGGAGAGATGTAGCTTGAAGATACCTTCACCCAACTATCTCTCTTAGATCTACATGGCTGACAACAAAATCTGCACTGCATGAATTCAAAGAAAAATGTTCGGAAATTGACTGGGCGTCAATGCTGAAAAGCAAAACACTGCGATTGTTGACAATCTGAAGTAAAAACATGAAAGACTGGAAATATTCAGCAGCTTGGATATCTTTGGTGAGGGGAGAAGTGGGAATTCCTGTCTCAGCTCAATGACTTCTCATTCTTGCACTGTTTACTGCTTGCAAGCTGAACTGCCTTACTGGAAATATTTGTGCCTGTGTGCTTAATGAAACTTGTAAGCTCAAGGGAAGAATGGCCAGCTTTGACACAGAGAACTGAGAACAAGAGCTATAAAACACAGTGTGAGGTCATTACAATCTACCCCCATAGACATAAAATTTTGATTCATAAAGAAGGCCAACAGAAGGAGAATGGCAAAGATTTACCACCAGTCGTAAGTACTAATAGATTTTAGTACCTTGTCCTTCTCAAAGTTTAGAGATACAACATAGAAGCAGGCCCTTTGATCCAGAGTCCATACCGACCATCGATCACCTTTTCACACTCGTTTTTGTTATCCCACTTCCTTATCCATTCCCTACAAATTAGAAGCAATTTCTACAGAGGCCAATTAACCTAAAAAACCTGCATGCCTTTGAGATGCGGGAAGAAACCAGAGTACTCAGAGGAAACTCAAGAGGTCACAGAGAAAATGTGCAAACTCCACACAGACAGCACCTGATGATAGAATTTGAACCCGGGTCTTTGGGGCTGTGAGATAACAGCTTTATCAGCTGTGCCACTGTGCTGCTCACTGCAACGGCCAATCTCTGCAATTTGTGCTCTTTTTACAAGCAGTTAAGGATGAATCTGTCCAGAGGGACCATCCATGGGCCAGGAACCAATAACAGGAAGTGAAGAAGATAAAATCCAACTGCCTCTGCCCCCACTGTGAAATCCAGCTGGGTGCTGAATTTGCCTTTGCTTTCATTACCACTTCTATAAGTTACAGGGGGCTTCTCACAGCTTTACAAGAAGTTCCACAAGAGTCAAGAGTGTTTTCTTACCCTATGTACTGAAACACAACAATGTAATTCTTATTTGCAGCAGCACAACATGTTTGCAAGCACAGTACTCAATAGATAATACAATAAACAAACAAAATAAAAGTTCAACAAATGAAAAACCCAACAGAACACTTAAAACAAAATAAAGTCCAAAGTCCCTAGTGCACCCAAGGCAGATCTTAGGTCTGAGTTTAGTTGGAGGTCATTGTGTTCAATAGTCTGATGTTCGTTGGGAAGAAGCCTTTCCTGAATCTGGACGTTAGAGTTTTCAGACTCATACTTTCTTCCTGGTGGCAGGAGTGGAATGAGAGCGTGGCCCAAGTGGTGTGGATTCTTGATGATGCTGGCTGCCTTTTTGAGACACAGTGGAATAATGTAGAACTAATGTGAACCGGTGATCAAATGTTCGCCGCGGACTTGGTGGGCCAAAGGGCCTGTTTCCATGCTTTATCTCCAAACTAAACTGAGCTTTTCCATGTCGTACCAGCATGGCTACTTCCGATGAGAGTTGATCAACCTGTAATGTTAACTCCTAAGTTCTTCTCTCTAGCTGCTGCCTGATCAGTTGAGTAGCTCCAGTATTCTCCTTTATTTTAGAATTCCAGTATCTGAAATTTTCATTATCATCCCCGATGCCCTGGACAATAATTATGCCTGAATCAACACTTCTCAAACAGATGTAGAAACAAGGAACTGCAGATGCTGGTTTATACCAAAGACAGACACAAGTGCTGGAGTAACTCAGCAGGTCAGGCAGCATCTCTAGAGACAAAGGATGGGTGACATTTTGGGTCAGGACCCTTCTTCGGACTCTTCAGAAGAAGAAGAAGGGTCCCAACCCGAAACTTTACCCATCCTTTGTCTCCAGAGATGCTGCCTGACCTGCTGAGATACTCCAGCATTTTGTATGTTTCATATTATTCATTGAAAACTACCCCATTTAGGATTCATTGAGTTATTTTATTTGCAGCACTTGTTCTAGGGATGGAGACTTCTAATGTTACTTATTTTACTTATGAACTTCTGTTATATTAATATTGGTCTTATTTTCTGTCAACTATAGCTGCACACAAACTAGTATCAGTGCTATTGCATAGGAAATGTCAAGCTAAAAATTGAAGGCCTACATTTTTTTGTAATTTTTTTTGCTGGACCAGGAACTGTAGTCTCTTCCCTACTGAGATAATCCCTCCCCCCCCCCCCCCCCCCCTTGTTTGCTTTCCTCTACTCTGAACCCAAACTGTGATAAAGTTTGGTTTCCTGGTTTAGCAGATACCGCTGGGTGCCCTGTGTAAGTTTGTCAATAAGATTTTTTACAATAGTCATGATTTGGAAGTTCAATAGTAAACTGAGTTGGCACCTCAAATCCCATTGCAGGCCCAATTTTTACCTCCATCAACAACTTGTTGATGTGGAAGAGGAGTGGGTGCAAAATGAAGCCGATTATGCAATTCGAAACTGGTGAGGCTATCCATTGAATCCAATCCAAGCCCTCGTTTCCTTTCAGTTTGTAAGTGTTCAACATGAAGCAACTCTATTGATCACTGTCCCAGCTTTGAGCTACTAAGCCATGTGAAGGCGGGGGAAATTTGTGGAGAGGTTTAGACACCATATTATAGCTTAGTAGAACCTTCTGAGATTTGCTACATACAAAAGGAAGAAGTAGATCACACTGTTAATAAGTAGTATAAGAAAATAACTGCAGATGCTGGTACAAATCGAAGGTATTTATTCACAAAGTGCTGGAGTAACAGCAGGTCGGGCAGCTTCTCGGGAGAGAAGGAATGGGTGACGTTTCGGGTCGAGACATCGGTCTGAAGAAGGGTCTCGACCCGAAACGTCACCCATTCCTTCTCTCCCAAGATGCTGCCCGACCTGCTGAGTTACTCCAACACTTTGTGAATAAATACACTGTTCTAAAGCATTTAACAGTCCACTGTTAAAACTCTCACAGTTGTATGACCCTTGAGGTGCGAAAATGGCCAAACACAGCATTATTTAATTCCTTGGCCTCAGATACTGTGGCGGAGATGGAGGACAGGTTCTGGAGCAGAAAGAAATCAATCTGAGCTTCATCTCCCCAGTCATCATCCATTCCTTGTACTTGCTACTGTATCTGTGTTCCAATTCCTGAATGTCATGCTGTGATCAGGAGAGAAATGCAAGGTGATGAAGTGCAAACACAATGACCTTTCTGCAGGCAATCTGCCCTCTACTCAACAGGATTCATGCACTCAGACATACCCATACAGTGTTTCAGTAGGACCTAGGCTCTCTCATTTAGTACCACATAAAAGGGTATTGATTTGGCATTCTCATTTTGGTCTTGGTAAGTGTTTGCTGTGCGCAAGATCGGCTAGGAGGTTTCCCATGTTGTAACTCCTTAAAGTTGGCTACAAAGCACGGTGGAATCTAGTGACAGTTTTTTCCTATATATTACAGTCTGCCTAACTACAATTCAATCAGCTAAACTTGCAATCAATAGAGAGATGATATTTCTAATTACTATTAATCTTTGGTGCTTCAAGATAGACTCAGAATTATTGATAAGCAATAGAGGTTATAGATTAAAAAAGAACACCACCCAGTGAACAAGAATAATTCACATGACTACAATTAATGCTACAGTGACAACAATGTGAAATCAGTGATGAACAAGCCCGTGCCACAGAAGATGATCTTACACTGGGAAAGGCAATGCTACATGAGGCAAGGCAATCCTAAGGTGTGTTCAGAATATGCTGAAGGTCAGATGTGATGACATTTGAACTCTGGGCTTCTCCCTGAACTGAGGAGCTGGCTCCAGATCAGATCAGGGCCCTCAGCATTATGTCAAATAGTTCATCTTGTTCCACCCCACTGGAAACAATTGGAGTAGCTGGCCAGGATATAAAAAATAAATGGGTTTATTTTACAAATGATTTGAATTAATATTAATGCTTTTGATTAATTTATGTTGAACATGTTTTTAAATGAATTCAATTATTTGAAATTTTTACTAATATTTTAAATTATTTAGGTGTCTTTCATCTGTTTCCAAAGGTCTTTGATTACCAGAGATACATCAAATGGTGAAAAGGCCTTTGACAGTGCCAAGACAAAAAAAAGCTGGAGTAACTCAGCATCTCTGGAGAGAAGGAATGGGTGACGTTTCGGGTCGAGGCCCTTCTTCAGACTTGTTAGGGATAAGGGAAACTAGAGATTTAGAGGGTGACGTGGTGAGATAAAGAACAATGATTGAAAGATAAGCAAAAAAGTAACAATGTTGAAGGAACCAGGCTGTTTATACGATGAAAATTAGGATCTAGTGCGACTTGGGTGGGGGAGGGATAGAGAGAGAGAGGGAATGCCGGGGCCACCTGAAGTGACAGAGATCAATATTCATACCACTGGGCTGTAAGCTGCCCAAGCAAAATATGAGATGCTATTCTTCCAATTTGCATTTAGCCTCTGACAATGGAGGAGACCGAAGACAGAAAGGTCTGTGTAGGAATGGGAATGAGAATGAAAGGTTCCAGAAACCAGGAGATCAGGTTGGTTCAGGCAGGTTGAGCGAAGGTGTCCCGCGAAACGATCGCCCAGTCAGCGTTTGGTCTCGTCAATGTATGAGTCCACATCTTGAACAACGGATACAGTAGATGAGGTCCCTGTACAGAGTCGAGGGTGGAGGTATAGCGACAGGTGTTGCATCTTCTGTGGTTGCAGGGGAAGGTATCTGGGGAGGGGGTGGTTTTGGTGGGAAGGGATGGTTTAGTTTAGTTTAGTTTAGTTTAGTTTAGTTAAGTTTAGTTTAGTTTAGTTTAGTTTAGTTTAGTTTAGTTTAGTTTAGTTTAGTCTAGTTTATTTATTATTATAACATGAAATGAGGTACATTGAAAATATGTTTTTTTTGTGTGCAACACAGTCAAGAAAAGATTGGTACATGAATAGACTGGATATACACATGAATAATGTTGGGAAGCCATCAAGATGATCTTTGGCGAGGTCTTGGTTACTGCTGTTTGTAGTTCTATCACAACTCGACCACATCACTCAATGTCTGCAGGAAAGAACTGCAGATGCTGGTATAAATCGAAGGTAGACACAAAATGCTGGAGTAACTCAGCAGGACAGGCAGCATCTCTGGAGAGAAGGAATGGGTGACGTTTTGAGTCGAGACGTACAATGCAAACATCTAAACTTGCAATCAATAGAGAGATAATATTTCTAATCTATATATAACTAAAACTCTCATCTTGTAAATTTGTGCTTATATTTGTTCACGAAATACAGCCAAAACAGTATACGATAGCGCAACAATTTTAGGCCCACCCTATTCACCATTCCTCCGTGGTCTCAATAAATCAAGTTTTGTTACTTTTTATAAACAATTAACATTAAACTTTAACAAATGCGCTTCCTCCCCACCCCCACTGGAGCGACCGGCGCCTGACCTTCCTCCCGTGGTGCAGCACGGCGGCAGAGGGTCAAACAAGGTGGCTGTCACCGCTGTTCGCCGCCCAACAGGTCCACGGCTCGCTCTGGCCGAAGCGGTGGACGCCCGGGCCAACGTGAGTGGCTCACTCTCCCCTTCCCTGTTCCCCTCGCCCACCCACGGCCCCGGGGTAAACTCCCTGGCTGGCAACGGGTCCATGGATCGTCAGTTGGGGGAGGGTTGCCGAGCCTGCAGGAGAGGCTTGCACCCAACGGGGGTTGCCGGGCCCTCAGGAGAGATTTAAAAATCACTTTTTAAACTTTAATACTATCGTAAGATGGCCGCCGATCACTTTTTCAACTCTAATGCTTGCGTAAGATGACCGCCGCATCTGGGTGTGCGCAGTTGGAGGAGGGATGCCGCTCGGAGGGGGGCGGGACCCACACGAGTGACGGGAGTGGCGGCCAATGGGGGGGGGGGTGATGAGAGCTCCGCTGCTGCTGGCTGCAGGAGAGGTTTGCACGGAGGGTTGCCGGGCCCGCAGAAGAGGTTTGCACCCAACGGGGGTTGCCGCGTACGCAGGAGCGCCCGCACGAGATATTTGCACCCAATGGGCCCATGCACGTCTAGTTACTATTAATCTTTGGTGCTTCAAGATAGGGTCTGAAGAAGGGTCTCAACCTGAAACGTCACCCATTCCTTCTCTCCAGTGATGCTGCCTCTCCAGCTGAGTTACTCCGGCATTTTGTGTCTACACACAATATCTGCAGTCAGGTAATGAGGACATTGTGAACCTCATGGCTGCACATAGTTGGTGCGTCTATAGGCAAAGCCAAGGCACATGGTGTACGGGGCGAGATCCAGCCCATTGGCTCCGTGCCAACCTATGGTTGAGATGTACTGATACTAACAAGATACAGGCTGGTGAATGCTCACTTTCAACGCAGCACAACTGACAACAATTTCCAGATCTCAGTACTGCAGACATCCTGCGAATGGATGGGGCACAATTGGCCACCAGCCTCCTGGACATCGCACACCGAGACCCACCTCCCAGCACAGTCCTGAGCCATCGTAAACAGCTGACGTTGACTTAAATACCAACAGAGATCTTTTTCAATGTAAAAAAAATTAAAAGAATACGTTTATTTAAAAACACATCAAAGTGCTGTTAATTAATTAAAATCTTAAATGTACAGAGAAATAAAGAAAACTAACCAGAAAACATAAGCATATATCTCCTATGGTATAGGTAAGGTATGTAAAATGTAAGTTATGTACGGTAGAGAATCCAATTCGAATGCATGGTAGCGCTTTGGATTCACAAGCCAGGGCAGATGTGAAGCAGAGGGGACAGATAGATATATAGTATAATCAGCCACTCAGCTCTGTGATTTACTGAATGCCCCATGTCTTAGTTTCACCACAGAACCTCCAGCCTCCTTGTCAGTACACTCCCGCACATTATTACCAGCCTAGAATCCAGATTCCCGGATGATTATATTGAGAATATAAATTTAAAACCTACCAGAACTTTATTTTCGTCATGTCAATGGATTTGCAAGGAGAAGAAGCTGATATCCATATTGGTGATCATTTGTTACTTGAATATCTGGTTCATGTGTGAGTGCTGCCTTAGGCAGTGATATGTACATCCTGTGCTAGAATGAAAGGAAAGTCAAAACTGGAAATAGTCAGACTGGTTTTTTGACCAATTGTCACTGTCATGATCGAGTTTCATGCTGAAACATAACAACTGCGTGCTGGGGACCAATTAGTGTAATTCTGAGATGTAAGCTCCAGAAGATGGAGGCAATGGTGTACAGAACTTCATGTTCTGAAGGAGCTGTCCCAACCTGAAACGTCACCTATCCAAGTTCTCCAGGGTCATAGAGTCATAGAGCGTGGAAATAGGCCCTTCGGCCCAACGTGCCCACATCGAGCAACATGTCCCATCTACACTAGTCCCATTGCCTGCATTTGGCCCATATCCCTCAAAACCTATCCTATCCATGTACCTGTCCAAATGTTTCTTAAAAGTTGCAATAGTTAGCTCACTCTTTAATCTTCCATACTCTAGAGAAAGCCAACAGCCCATCTATGTTACTTTCTTTATATATTTAATCTTTATTACCTAGGTATCATTTGGTAAATCTCTACTCTATTCTCTTTATTTGATGATGCTTATAAATAAAATTAGCTAGCCACACACCTTGAAAATTGCCTGGAGCTGGAATGTTTGAATGTGCCATTTTCCCAAAGCCTAGTCTATTCTCCAGATAGATGTGAAAGTTCCCCTGGTATTATTTCAAAGAGGAGCAGAGGAGTTCTCCCTGGTGACTTCGCCAATGCCTGTCCCACAAGCACAGTACAAAGATACAAATACGCCCAGTAAATCAAACAGTAATGGGAAGTTGCTGCAAACAAATTTGTCAGAATTTCAATTGTGAAGGTATCTGACAGTGATAAATAGTTTAAGATTGAATCAGTCTGACAGCAAGATTGAAAATACATAAGGAGAAAGATGCAAGCAGCTTTAACATCTGTTTTTGTCTGATCTGAAGCATGTCTGACAAATGTATTAGCCGAATGGGTAAAAGTGGGTCGACCATGTCTTCATAGGAAGCACTGAGACAGTCTTGTAGATTCGTGTAAAGGTCTAAAGGTCAGTGTATAATGCCTCGGATGCCATTCGAGTGCAGTACTATATCTTTCTCCCCCCTGGTCACAAAACATCACACAAAGGGTGGTGGGTGTTTGGAACGATATGCCAGAGAAGGTAGTGGAGGCAGGGACTTTTGCAATGTTTAAGAAACAATTACACGGGTACATGGATAGGACAGGTTTAGAGGGATAAGGGCCAAACGCAGACTTTTGAGACGAGTGTTGATGGGACATGCTGGTCGGTGTGGGCAAGTTGGGCCGAAGTGTTTGTTTTCATGCTGTATGACTATGACTCCATGACTTGTTCAGAGGAGAAGAACCTGCCGAATATTTATTCCATAAACAGATAATCTGGCCGTTGGTATGTTGCATTTTGTGCATACAACATAGGATAACTCACTTTCTCTTTCTCTATCAGTCCATTTGTGGCATTGGCTCAGTTTTTCTCTCTCCATTAGCACAACCTATCCTGCCGGGCACATTCTGTAGCCCTGTACTTCACCACTGTATGAAGTTGTGTGAATAACGACAAGTAGTTAAACGTCATTATGTGCTTTATTGACCACGAGGCTGTAGAACAAAGACAACAAAGACCAAGCCCAGTGCATTCCATTTGAATACTCCCCAGAGTCTGTCTGAGCCTCCCTAGCACGCATGTGCCAGATAAGACATTTCAGTAACTGCAGTCTGAGGGAACACCCGACATGGATCAGGAATATAGTGACTGACCTACATCCCTCTTCTTAAGCTAGTGCCCCATGAAATAAAAACAAGCATGCATATACTAAACTATGGCAAAATGAATAAAATGGCAAAATGTTGAATAAAATGGTAAACTATACAATAACTACAGCAAAGCAAAGCAAAACAACACCAATCAGTCTGAAGAAGGGTCTCGACCCGAAACGTCACCCATTCCTTCTCTCCCGAGATGCTGCCTGACCTGCTGAGTTACTCCAGCTTTTTGTGAATAAATCGATTTGTACCAGCATGTACGGTACAGTGAAAAGCTTTTGTTGCATGCTAACCGGTCAGTGGAAAGACAACACATGATTACAATCAAGCCATTCACAGTGTACAAATACATGATAAAGGAATAATGTTTAGTGCAAGATAAAGCCAGCAAAGTGCAATCAAAGATAGTCTGAGGGTCACCAATGAGTTATTCTGTCTTGATGTAGAAAAACATCACTGATACTTCATCATTGCTAGATTTAACCCCTGGGACATCCTTCCTCCCCAAAGGACTGCTGTGGTTCAAGAAGACAATTCATCACTCCAAATAGTTACGAATAGGCAATAAATTCTGTCATGCCAGCCAAACTCAGAAGAACAGACAGACAGACAGACAGACAGACAGACAGACAGACAGACAGACAGACAGACAGACAGACAGACAGACAGACAGACAGACAGACAGACAGACAGACAGGCAGACAGGCAGACAGGCAGACAGGCAGACAGGCAGACAGGCAGACAGGCAGACAGACAGACAGACAGACAGACAGACAGACAGACAGACAGACAGACAGACAGATAGACAGATAGACAGATAGACAGATAGACAGATAGACAGATAGACAGATAGACAGATAGATAGATAGATAGATAGATAGATAGATAGATAGATAGATAGATAGATAGATAGATAGATAGATAGATAGATAGATAGATAGATAGATAGATAGATAGATAGATAGATAGATAGATAGATAGATAGATAGATAGATAGATAGATAGATAGATAGATAGATAGATAGATAGATAGATAGATAGATAGATAGATAGATAGATAGATACCAAACCAGAGGCGTAGCTATGGGCACTCGCATGGGCCCTAGCTACGCCTGCCTCTTTGTCGGGTACGTCGAACAATCCCTGCCCCAGACGTACACTGGCCCCATCCCCGAACTCTACCTCCGCTACATCGACGACTGCATTGGTGCTACCTCTTGCACCCATGCAGAACTCACTGACTTCATACACTTCACCTCCAATTTCCATCCTGCCCTTAAATATACCTGGACTATCTCTGACATCTCCCTCCCGTTTCTGGACCTCACCATCTCCATCACAGGAGACAGACTAGTGACGGACATTTACTACAAGCCCACCGACTCGCACAGCTATCTGGACTACACTTCTTCCCACCCGGTCCCCTGCAAAAAGTCTATCCCCTACTCCCAATTCCTCCGTCTACGCCCGGGATGAGGTGTTTCAGACTAGGGCTTCCGAGATGTCCTCGTTCTTCAGAAAACGGGGCTTCCCCTCCTCCATTATAGATGAGGCTCTCACTAGGGTCTCTTCTACATCCCGCAGCTCCGCTCTTGCTCCCCCTCCCCCCACTCGCAACAAGGACAGGATCCCCCTCATTCTCACCTTCCACCCCACCAGCCAGCGGATCCAACATATCATCCACCAACATTTCCGTCACCTACAACGGGACCCCACCACTGGCCATATCTTCCCATCCCCTCCCCTCTCTGCGTTCCGCAGAGACCGTTCCCTCCATAACTCCCTGGTCCACTCGTCCCTTCCTACCCAAACCACCCCAACCCCGGGCACTTTCCCTTGCAACCGCACGAGATGCAACACCTGTCCCTTTACCTCCCCCCTCAACTCCATCAAAGGACCCAAACAGTCTTTCCAGGTGAGACAGAGGTTCACCTGCACCTCCTCCAACCTCATCTATTGCATCCGCTGCTCTAGATGTCAACTCATTTACATCGGCGAAACCAAGCGCAGGTTCGGCGATCGCTTCGCTGAACACCTGCGCTCGGTCCGCATTAACAAAACTGATCTCCCGGTGGCCCAGTACTTTAACTCCCCCTCCCATTCCCAGTCTGACCTCTCTGTCATGGGCCTCCTCCAGTGCCATAGTGAGGCCCGCCAGAAATTGGAGGAGCAGCACCTCATATTTCGCCTGGGCAGTTTGCAGCCCGGTGGTATGAACGTCGACTTCTCCAACTTCAGATAGCTCCTCTGTCCCTCCCTTCCCCTCCTCCTTCCCAGATCTCCCTCTATCTTCCTGTCTCCACCTATATCCTTCCTTTGTCCCACCCCCGACATCAGTCTGAAGAAGGGTCTCGACCCGAAACGTCACCCATTTCTTCTCTCCCGAGATGCTGCCTGACCTGCTGAGTTACTCCAGCTTTTTGTGAATAAATCGATTTGTACCAGCATCTGCAGTTATTTTCAGATAGATAGATAGATAGATAGATAGATAGATAGATAGATAGATAGATAGATAGATAGATAGATAGATAGATAGATAGATAGATAGATAGATAGATAGATAGATAGATAGATAGATAGATAGATAGATAGATAGATAGATAGACAGACAGACAGACAGACAGACAGACAGACAGACAGACAGACAGACAGACAGACAGACAGACAGACAGACAGACAGACAGACAGACAGACAGACAGACAGACAGACAGACAGACAGACAGACAGACAGACAGACAGACAGACAGACAGACAGACAGACAGACAGACAGACAGACAGACAGACAGACAGACAGACAGACAGACAGACAGACAGACAGACAGACAGACAGACAGACAGACAGACAGATAGATAGATAGATAGATAGATAGATAGATAGATAGATAGATAGATAGATAGATAGATAGATAGATAGATAGATAGATAGATAGATAGATAGATAGATAGATAGATAGATAGATAGATAGATAGATAGATAGATAGATAGATAACCACCATAAATAAACACCATAGCAGTTAATTTTAATGCTTTGAATAGTGTGATAGATCTGTCCTGAACATTGTCAGAATAACATTAAATCAAAAGAAATAGAAAATATTCTTTACAGATAAAAACATAGAAAAGTACAAAACAAAATGGATTATTTTAGCCCATCAGGCCTTGCTGTCTCTTTAAAGAGCTGCCAAATTATTCACAACCGCTAGCTCTTCCCTACAATGCTGTGCACTTTTAAACATGTGGGACAAATGCATTGTAGACAGATACATGGGAAATTAATTATTGAATAATTTATAAGACACTTGAAGAAAGTGGAATCATTTTTCATGGATGCCCAAATTCAATCCACAAATAATTCTCAGAATAAAGAATTGCTGGAGAAATTGATTATTAATCACCTAATCTCAATTTTTCTTTGTGGATATTCTATACTTTGAGAGTTTGAAAAATGGAGACTGCACCTAAAAGGTATCAGTCAAATGCATAAGGGATCGATTATTATTGATATTTTGTCTGCATTGGAGAGTACTGTATTCCTGCATTCATGAACTAGATGTCACACCAGAATGAATTATTAATTAATAATGACCCTATTTTATTTATCTAGACTTTTCAAGTCCTTTGGCCCAAGCACTACCAGCACTTCTGTAAGTCACTGATCCAGTGGATCCATGTAATGCACTTTTGAAGTAATGTTTTTTTTGTTGCTTCTGGACTTGACCAGTTCAACCCCTGCTGGCTATTCTCTGTAGACCTGAGCTCAAACAGAACCTGCTATTCATGTTATAACTGCCCCGACCGAGGGAGAATAAAGGAGGAAAAAATTGGACTTTATTGCCTTCCATCACAGTGAGGAACGTGGAGAATCCGCTGTGGTGGATGTTTATGTTAACTTTTATGTAGTTTTGTGTCTTGTTGCCTTTTTTTAGTATGGCTGTGTGGTAATTCAAATTTCACTGTACCTTAATTGGTACACATGACAATAAACTGATCTTGAACCCTGAATCTTGAACCTTGAACTTACACCAAAGCTCAACACCCACCTCAACCTCAATACCATGGAGATGTTAGTCTGAAGAAGGGTTCCAACCCAAAACGCCATCCGTCCATTCCCTCCAAAAATGCTGCCTGACCCGTTGAGTTTCTCCAGCAGTTAGTTATTTCCTATATCTAAGCACCACCTCTTTTCATCCCTTTATTGAATATTAATTGGTAAAGTGTTTGTCTGAGCTACATTACTGGATAAATAGAAATTCTCTGCATCTAAATATTGGGAAGACCAATTCCATCGTCTCCAAGCTCCATTACATTGATCTAATTCTGGCTCTAAACCTGACAGTCATTTGAATCTAAATAAGAGAGTCAAGCGTCAAGAGTGGAGACACAAGGAATTGCAGATGCTCATTTACCAAAAGAGACACAAAGTGCTGGTGGATCTCAGCGGGTCAGGCAGCATCTCTGGAGAACATGGATAGATGACGTTTCGGGTCAGAACTCTTCTTCAATCTCATGTTCTCCAGAGATTCTGCCTAACTCACTAAGTTACTCCAACACTTTGTCTCTTGACTCTTGACTCTTGAATCTTAACTCTTTCACGCACCTACCAAAAAATCAGTTAAACCTATCCACAACACTAGCAAATCTTCTCATGAGAACATGTTATTCACTGAGTTGATATTCTTCTCTTCTCTGTGGCATTCCGTCCCCCACATTTGTTTTACTCTCCAGGACTGTCTTCCACATTCCCTTTAAACTTGTCTAGCCCCTGGTTTTCACTCTCACATACCATATTTTATTTCACTTGGACTCTAGTCCACGCTCTTTTTACTCACATGATGCATATCAAAAAGGAAAAACGCTGGAAAAACAGGCAAACCGGTCCCGGGAGTGACAGTCTTATCAGTTCCCCAAGCAGAGACCTTTCACTTTGTCACAGATCACAAGCTTTTGTCAGCAATTCTTTCTCCTGAGGCAACAGTACTGACAATGGCTACATCATGAATGGAGGGAAAGGCCATGATTTACTTTCAATATGATTACAGAAGAGAATATAAAACTTTAAAACCAAAAGCTATTGCAGATGATACACCAAAATTAAAAATCGGAATTCAGTGCAGTGCAAGCATGATCTCCACAATTAAAATATCTTGTTCACAGCAATGGACATAATTGTAAACACTCAGACACTTATCTTACTAAAAATCTTTAAAAAGACTGATTATATCAAATATTCAGACAAAAACCTGAGCCTGAATTATGACTGACAACATAAATTGTTGGCAAAGTAAAATGTTGTTAATTAGGACTTAGAGTTGCCACGGTATGTGCATTGAAAGGGTAGATTTTAGAAGAACTTCACACAGATACTTCTGGTATTATGAGCATGAAGGCATATGTGTCCTTTATTGAAACAGCAAGAAGTGGTAGGTATGAACTCAGGGCGGCACGTGGCGCAGCGGTAGAGTTGCTGCCTTACAGCGAATGCAGCGCCGGAGACTCAGGTTCGATCCTGACAACGGGTGCTGTACTGTACGGAGTTTGTACGTTCTCCCCGTGACCTGCGTGGGTTTTCTCTGAGATCTTCGGTTTCCTCCCACACTGCAAAGACGTACAGGTTTGTAGGTTAATTGGCTGGGAAAATGTAAAAATTGTCCCCAGTGGGTGTAGGATAGTGTTAATGTGCAGGGATCGCTGGGCGACGCGGACTCGGTGGGCCGAAGGGCCTGTTTCTGCGCTGTATCTCTAAATCTAAAATCTAAACTATCTGTCAAGATTACAAAGAGGCACCAGCAAAGAAATATGTGGAGGATTGGAAATAGCCAGTGGGATCTTTACAAAGAGCACACATAGATTATTGTGAGCGTAGAATAATTGAGATTTGTTTGTTCGTGTCATGGCATACCAGACGAATTTGTCTGGGTTAATGGACTTCAGTTTTGTTCATTTCTGCACAAGCATTTCATGGAACAAAGTGGAATTATCCTCCAACTTATTTCATCACAGTCAAATGGTCAGAATCAAATGGTGCAACTGAGAGATCAAAGTAAATTTTCAACGAAACACTGGAGAGCAGGCATTTTAAGAACTGTTATGCTTAAGAGTGAAACACCAATTAGCATTTTTTCCTAAACTGCAGAACAACCCGACATTCCACACTGGGACTATTCCAGACTAAACTGGAGTCACAGTCGGATGCTCGGCAGCTGTGGCAGGGCCTGCATTCTATCGCTTCCTACAAGGCAAAGCCAGGCCATGTAAGTGGCAATGACACATCACTTCCAGATGAGCTCAATGTCTTTTATATGCTCATTGAAAGGAGAACAATGACACACTTACATGAGCTCCTGCAGTCCCTGACAACTCTGTGATCTCAGTCTCTGAGCCCAACATCAGAACATCCCTCAAGAGAATGAATCCATAAAAAGCACAAATCTGGACAGCAAACCTGGATCCACTTTGAGGAAGGGTCTCGACCCGAAACGTTACCCATTCCTTCTATGCAGAGATGCTGCCTGTCCCGCTCAGTTACTCCAGCATTTTGTGTCTATCCACTTTAATCTGCCTATCACCACAACAAGTCTCACCAGCTTTCCATTCTGCTCTGGACCATCTGAATACCAGGAATATATGTGCCATCTTCTCACTTCTATCACTGGGCAATAGGTACAGAAGCTTAAAGTCCCACATCACCAGGTTCAGGAACTGACCTGCACATCCCTAATGGTACCTCACCAATGGAACACTAGGGCCCACCTATTGAATTTCCATTGGATTTGTGTATAATTGTGTTTTGCATTAACATCGTGTTTGAGCACAGTCTTCTTCTCAACACTGCCTTGCACTATTTATGTATAATTTATGTTTTTTTTGCATTGGCTGAGTGTACATTCCTGTGATGCTGTTGCCAGCAAGATTTCCATTGTATTTGTACCTCACTGTAGTTGAGCATATGACAATGACCTCGACTTGACTTGGGTTATATTTGGTGTGTTATCAATGCACAAAAGATTCACAATAGATCTGAGCTTGGAACTTTGAAGGACGAGTGGAAAAGAAACAGTTGTGGCAGAAACTGTTGGGAGGGAGGGGGAGGGTGAAATGATGGCTGAAGGATATGATTGCAAAAAGATAATCTTGTTAAAAGGAGATTAAAATGCAAATGGATACATAACTTAATTCCTGCAAAAGATATACAAAAGAATATCGAAGAATTAACTGATTATTAGTGCATTTATTGAAGTTTGTGGAAAACAATGACACCATTCCTCTGAATTGAGTCAAAAAACAAATGCAGCACCAACAACACATTTCCTTTACAGAAGAACAAAGAGAGTTATAAAATCTGGTTAAATCTGTAGTTAATGTATGTGCAGGAAACATTTTCTTTTCAAAACGAAGAAGGCAGTATAAAGTATAAATATCCCCCTTCACGGCATAGAAGAAGGCCATTTAGCCCATCAAGTCTTGGCCAGTTGTTAGTGTATTCCCCGCAATCCTATCCACCGATACCTATGTAACCTATTCTGTCCAATATGCTCATTCTCTCCTCCCTGTTTCTCCTGCCACCTGCCTATATCAGGGACAATTCACAATGGATAATCAATCCCCTACCAACCCGTATGTCTTTGGAATGTAGGAAGAAACAGACTCAGACACAGAGAGAATATACAAACTCTACACCGTCTACACCCAAGGGTCACAATGGAACCAGAGTCACTGAAACTGTGCAATAGCAGCGCTGGTACTGCACCAATGAGCCACCCATGTTTGTATCGTGCTTGCAGTTTACAGTCTGGGTAAACCTGTTGCTCTGGCTCCTGTATCTGGCTGGAGCCTCGTGCCCCGGGCCTCGCGGGCTGGCGGTGGAACCTCTCGGGCCGTTGGTAGAGCCTCATGTTCGGAGCCCGCGCCTCGCAAGTCAAAGGTAGAGCCCCGAGGGTTGACGAAGCCCGCGGCCATCGTTGCCTGGGTCTGTGGAGCCCACAGCTGGGGCCTGGGTCGGCGCCACGGAGGCATCCGGAGAGGACTCGGCAACGTTAATGGAGAGGTCGGTGCGGTGGTCGATGATGGCTCCGACTGATGGACGAGGACGGACTACGTGGAAGTGATGACATTGCTGCCAGGGGAAGGAACAAAGGGGGACCTGGCATGGGGGGACAGCCGTGAGGAAGGGGGAAGAGCAATGGGGACCTGGCCTGTCAGACTGCCGTGAGGGAGGGGGAAGAGCAATGGGGACCTGGAATGTCGGACTGCCGTGAGGGAGGAGGGGAGGGGGGGATGAACAAAGGGGGACCTGGCGTGGGGTAGGGGTGGGGGGGGGGGGAGATTTGTAACTTTGTAAGTGCCCTTTATGGGCAACTATATGCATATCGTGGAAGGTATGCAAGCAAAGAATTCACTGTGACTTGTCACATGCAATAAAGTATTCTATTCGATCTCTCTGGGCCTCTTTATGTTTACTATACTGTTCAGGTTCCGAACAAGGAGTGTAACTCGAACACGGAAATCTCTAATACAGGGACAAGAATGCTCTCAACTCAACGACAGCTGTTGTGAAGGGTGATCATGGATGGTGTGTTCAAGGCACTGCAAGACCTCTGAAGCAGCTGGGTCCCTCTGTCCAATCCTTCCCCTCCACCAGGCATCTCATGAGCATGGCACTGAGGGTGCTATTTTTACCTTTTGCCCAAAATAATTCCCTAGACTGAAAGCTGGAGTAACTCAGGCAGCATCTCTGGAGAGAAGGAATGGGTGATGTTTCGGGTCGAGACCCTTCTACAGACTCCAGTCTGAAGAAGGGTCTCGACCTGAAACGTCACCCATTCATTCTCTCCAGAGATGCTGCCTGTCCCTCTGAGTCTGGCTTTTTGTGTCTGTCTTCAGTTTAAACCAGCACCTGCAGTTCTTTCCTACACATCCCTAGGCTGAAATGACACTGCTCTTTCCCCCATGCAGTGTGGTCACTCAGGCACTAACAGCAGGAAAATCGACTGCCTGTGGTGCTAACCAAACTTGGTTTCGTCAGACACAAAATGCTGGAGAAACTCAGGCAGCATCTCGGCAGAGAAGGAATGGGTGACATTTCGGGTCGAGGCCCTTCTTCAGACTAATGTATTGTTTTTTATTTGGTTTTGTTTTTGTCCGATGTAGCTTCATTGACTCATGAGACCATTGTAAGGTAATCCAAAGCAGGAGAAATATCACAGATATTAAATATTAATATCAGATAAACAGCAAACAAAGCCAGAGCTGCCACTGTGTTAGATTAAAATGTTGCCTCTAAACCTGGTTCAACATAATGTTGCCAGGGCTCAGCAGCTTAGCTTCAGCTGCATGGTGTGATTTTTACATGAATTACTGTGAGTCAAGGAGAGAGAGATTCAATACAAGCCAGTATTGTAATAAAAGAAATGCAGGCATGGAGATACACAGCATATGTCAGGATGATACAGAGTGCATTGAGGCAATTTAGTATTTTGTAATGCACTCAAGGTGCAAGGTAGGAAATACAGATGCCAGTTAATGTCCAGCAAGCTCCCACGAACAGCAAACTCAGAGCGAGCTGAGAATCTGCTCATGCGAGACGTTGAGTGAGGGATAAATATCAGCCAGGACACCAGACAGAATGCCATGCTCTTCTTCAGGATAGTGCCGCGGAATGTGTTTCGGAGCAGCAAGGGCCCGGCTTTAACAACTCAACTCCATCTGCTCTGCTGAGTTCTATTTTTGGCAGCCTGTACGGAGAGTGTATTTTTCAGTCATCCCAGCAGCAAGCTGTGGATGCATTCCCCAGGGGGTTCCTGTGTGCGCTGGGGAAGCAATGCAGGGATTTTATGTTGTTGGACAAGATTTCTGATGTCTGATGCAAACTCCAGCATGACCTGCAAATTAATCTATGGTTCACCAAAACCAAAATCAGTGCCTTAAAATAGACCAGCCTGCTTCAATTCTTTGTCACTCCTTTCTTAACTGGAAATGGCTGCAGTTATTAGCTGCTGGTGAAATGTACTAACAATTTGTTGAAGACTGTGAGCCATGCTCCATCCCCCAAGCCCCCTCCCCCACTCCCTGCAGATTAATGTCTGGGCCATCAGAAAGAGACTGGACTGTCATTGGCTGTGCAGCCAGCCAGTGAATATTAGATGATCAAACCTGATGGAGAATTATTCTATTTTTTTGCTGGTTGCCTTTGAAGCAAGTAAAACAGAGAAGGATTCAGTCTCCAGCCCTTCCACCATTACATCTCTCAACATAACAGCTGCAAACAGCAGCTGCTCTGGGAATTCGATGCAAATTGCCAATTGATCCTGGGATTCTGGGCAGACTGGCGGATCGACAAATGCATATATCGCTGACCGACGCTCCCTGACCTAGTTATCAGGTAGACTCGTCAATCTTACCCACAAATACACTGATGTGGCATTCCCAGACAAATATCCACTCAAACGTCACAGGCCACATTTGCAGCAAGTGTAGAATAGATGGATCTCAGCTATAAAGGACATGTTGATAAAGTACAGATCATTATACCCGCTCCCACACAGCAATTTACAGTGATTTAACTAGTTCATGCTCCATGAGTAGACTCCTTGTTTTTAAATACATTTTTTTAATGAAATGGTTAAAGGCATACCATCTATATACTAAAACTCTCATTTGTTTGTTTCTGAACTACAGTCAAAACGGTACACGATTGCGCGACAATTTTAGGCCCACCTTACTCACCGTTGTCCCTTTGGTGCTAATGGAAGACGTTTCATTGAAATCGGTGTTATATTTTTAAAGTTACTCACATTTTAAAGTTTAAATCTCTCTCCTAGGGAGGATGGGAGGGGTTGGAGGGAGGGGGGAAGGGAGGAGGAGGGAGGATAAGGGGGGTTGAGGGGGATGGAGTGGGGGGGAGGGGGAGAGGGAGGGGGTGGAGGGAGGGGGAGAGGGGAGGAGGGAGGGAGGGGGGGGGAAGAGGGCGGATAAGGGGGGTTGAGGGGGAGGAGGAAGGGAGGGGGAGGGGAGGGGGGGAGGGATAGCTGCACCAATGCAGGAGAGGTTTGGGCCCAACGGGTCCACTTGGTCTAGTTATAATTAAAAGTTAAACCAAAATATATTCTGGATATCCTGGATTCAATTTGAATATATGCTTACCAATGCAGAATGAAACAATTTACAGATAATAGTAAATGATGTGCATTTCTGTAGTATTTTGTTCATCCTTTTCAAGACTTCCCAAAGGGCTTTGTAGAAAATTAAATTATTTTGAAGAGGAGTTGCAACGCTTGAAACATGGTAGCACATAGCAAGGTGCCATAAAATACAGAGAGTGTGACGGAATGGGGATGAGCTGTACTGTCCTTCAGGGCATGGGATCTCTTTGGTTAACCTGACTGCAGCAGCAGTGTGGGTTAAACACTGGGTCAGAGTGCCTTCAACAGGGCAGCCCTCATGTACACCAGAGTGCACAGGAGTGTCAGCCTGAAGTTTGTGCTCTGATCTCTGGGATGGGCACAAGCACCCCATCGAGAAAACAGTGCTCCTACGTGTAACTCACCAGAATCTGCCATTGTTTGCAATGGTGGAATGAAAATGTCATGATATCACTCATAACATGTTTAATATTTAATGAGATGAGGGATGAATGAATCACACAGAATTTTCTCAAGCTGTAATATCCCTAAACTGCCTCATCAACATAACCCATTTTCCACATTCCTCGGGAGCAGTCAGATGCAGTCAGAAGTCAAATCCAGCTTGCTCTTAACAGCATCACTGCGAGGTGCACAGGCCAGAATCCTCCAGTTCCATAATTGCACTGGATTTACAACCTTTAAAATAGACAATTTAATGCCCAAAAAGATTGCTTTTAAATTCAACATGAAAAGGTTTTGTTTTTTTTCCATATTTTCTATGATTAGAAACACAGCAAATTCTCTAACTCTCCCTTTCTGTCTTTCACTCGCCTTCGATCCCCTCCTCACTCGTTTTTGCCTTTGTTTCTCGTATCTCCTCTACCTACCTCACTCACTCTCAATCCCCCTTTTCATCTCTCTCCCCTCCATCTCTCTCTCTCTACTCTGTCTCTCTCCCCTCCATCTCTCTCTCTCTACTCTGTCTCTCTCCCCTCCATCTCTCTCTCTCTACTCTGTCTCTCTCCCCTCCATCTCTCTCTCTCTACTCTGTCTCTCTCCCCTCCATCTCTCTCTCTCTACTCTGTCTCTCTCCCCTCTCTTTATTCTGTTTTATTGTCTCTATCCATTCCTGCTTCTCTCTTTTTCTCTTGCTCCACTTCACTCTCCTATCTTTCTCCCTCATCAATGTATCTTTCCTTTTCTTTCCCTCTCTATCTCCTCAATCTTTATTAATTTTTCCCCTGTTCTCAACCTCAATTCACCTCTCTCTGTCTCTCTCCCACTCTTTCCCCTCTTTTTCTCTCTCTCTCACACACTAACACACACAGGAGTGGAAATCAACCACATGATGTTGCAATGACTTTATCGTGTGCCATGATGCTCCTTCAGGCTAACCCAGCAGAGTGACATGCAGCAGACTTATCTGAACTGGCAATGGCTGTGCAATGCCTGCAATGTGCAGCTTAATTTATCTCCCTGTGATCTTACATCGTGATTATTGATGCTCTCGGCAATTCTCAGAGAATTAGTCTCATCTCATGGACAGAGCATTTTGTGTTCGTCTTTGCCCAATTATTGGCATACACCATTAATCCCACTTGCCAGGCTATTCATATTCCACCTAGGAAGCTCCATCAAGCAGCAATGTGCTAATGAGCAGTGAGTGTTGCTGGTTGAGAGATAAATATTGGCCAGGTCTATGGTGATAATCCTCTTATCTTCTTTGAAGAGCTGCCAAGGGATAGTTTGCTTCCAGGTAGAGCAGATAGGACCTCTATTCAACTCAGCGTGCCACGGCCATACCTCGAGAGCAGGCCTGGCTCATTCAACGCGGAACCAGGAACCCATCTAGAGTCGTCCATGGCTCATCTCCTGCATGACCCCGAAGTCCAGAAACCTGTGAGGAGGACTGCAACGCCAGTGGGCGCTGGACAAAGGGCCTTTTTCAAGATGGCGGCGGATGTAGGAGAGGATTGGTGTTGCCAGGACAATGGACCATTCAGGCCAAGATAAGACTACACTCTTAAGAACTTTGAAACTTTGCTGCCACCATAAATGTGGTGACTCTTTGTGTACTGCCTCAGTGAAGTCTACTATTACACCACAATCATCGCACTTTTGTACTTCTCTATGATTGTGCTTATCTGTAGTATGATTTTACTGGATAGTATGCAAAACAAAGATTTTCACAGTACCTAGTTACATAGGTACATGTGAGAATAAAGAATTATCATCATCATCCAAAACACAGCACCTCTATCAATTCTCCCCAGTGTGCACTATACCACAAGTCTTCAGTGCCTGCAATTACCTTCTGCCAAGCTGTGAGATAACCAAACTATCATCTCCAGCTACATACTATTGCCACCAAACTCCATCACCATTCATCGGATCAGACTGCTCCAGATAGTTGAGAAATGATGCAATTTATGAGATCCCAAGCAGATCTTCATATTATGCACTGTGTAATTGTAATTACTTCTGGCAAGTCTTTGGGACATTAGAAAAACCATCAACAATGTGGCAACCAATCATACATCCTTCCTTTTTACATTTAAGGTAATTTGGCAGCTGCTTTGCTTTAAAGTAAGCCATTGTCAATGTGCTCTTGCATCGCATGTGTCGAGTTTATCTATTTGCACTAATGAAAATTCAGATGCATAACAGGGAAAACTGAAGGGGAATTGTGCATAGCATTTCTTTCCTGACTGTCACTGTCTCACCCTTTTTTCTCATCCCTAGGATTATAGGATACGTGAGCCCAAAGCACCTTTCCCAGGGGACCATGGATAACACTCAATCTCTTCCATCATGGTTTGCATAATATAGAGGTGCCACAGTTAGTGTTGCTGCCTCATAGTGTCATCGACCAGGATCAATATTAATATTGGGTAGGGTATTAATACATTTTTCTACAAAGGGCAGGTGATGTGGCAAAGTCAGACTGAATTGAACATTGTTGTGCAATGAAGCCAGACCCATCATCAACCCTGGGACAGATAGAATCTCAGCACAAACTGACCCTTGGTGTTTGCATACTTCAGTTCTAAGCGCAGCTTGAGGCACCTACAAACAAAGATGGCCACCAGGGTGAGGGCAATGTTGCATAGAAGCTAATCCCCAATTCCCTGGAGCTTTGCACAACTCGGGCGACACGGTGGTGCAGAGGAAGAGTTGCTGTCTTACAGCGCTTGCAGCGCCGGAGACCCAGGTTCGATCCCAACTGTGGATGCTGTCTGTACAGAGTTTATACTTTCGTCCCGTGACCACATGGGTTTTCTCAGAGTTCTTCGGTTTCCTCCCACACTCCAAAGACGCACAGGTTTGTAGGTTAATTGGCTTGGTATAAATGTAAATTGTCCCTAGTGTGTGTAGGATAGTGTTAATGTGCAGGGATTCCTGGTCTGTGTGGACTCAGTGGGTTGAAGGGCCCGTTTCTGCGCTGTATCTCTAAACTAAACTAAACTAAAATCGACATGCTCCATCTTGGAGCTGCCAAGAAAATAAATGTTGGCTCAGATGCCTGCCACAGCAGAGCAGTAGGGGATGGGCCACGTCTGTGCCAATGCAGCAACAATGAGAGCACCTTGCATACGGCCAGCGATCGGGAGCCAGCGCAGCTCACATAGTCCCAATTCTTTTGGATCACTCCAGCCAATTCTTGCCACACACCCTGAATCCTCCAAACCAGACCCCAACATTTTCAGCTGGTCAGACTTGATGGTGAAATGAACGAGCATTTGGTCAAGCCAGTTGGAAAAAGAACATTGGGAAAAGAACATGGCCGCTCCCTTCCTGCAGTTGACTCTGGCCCCTGCAGCCAGTCACCGCCGATGCTGATCAATCTGCGGGCTGGCCTATGGTCCAAGCAGAAGATGGTGACATTGTCCATGTACAGGGAGGCTTTGAGTGATTGCCCTCGCTACGTGGCATCATCGTCCACTTATCCCCACATTCCTCCTGATGGGTTCAGCAAAGGGTTCAATGCAATGCGCCAACAACACTGAAGCGGGTGGGCAAACCTGTCTGATTCTCAACTTGATGGGGAGGCTGTGGACCACAGAGCTCCCACTGTGAACGTTTGGAAGATGAAACAGGTGCATGTCTCATCCTGCTCCACAGAGTAAACTCTGGATCAGATGATGATCGTGGTGGTTGCCGAGGTGAATGGCGAGGCTTGCCCCTGTCCTTCGTAGAAATGTTTCTTCAGAAAAGTGCCTTTGACTACAACTCCATTGGGCACTGGTCAACACAGTGGTCTTGCAGACCCTGCGAGAGAAGGGCATGGTCTCTCCTTTAGAATGACTTCCTAAGCAGACTTGGCTGAGTGCTTCATCACCAGAACTCATTGAGGTCTCGCTAGGTTGGCAATGAGAACCATCCTCCCCTTTATATCTTTGCTGCATGGTTGGCAAGTCACTCCCAATAGACAATGCTCTCGTGGTTGAAGTAAATCACTACCCTTCCGAAATGTTCGTTTGCAAATAAGGTCTAGAAATGGATGATAGATACAAAATGCTGGAGTAACTCAGCGGGACAGGCAGCATCCCTGGATAGAAGAAATGTGTAACGCTTTGGGTCGAGACCCTTCTGTAGACATTCTTGCTACACACTGGAAATGGATGCAAGGGTTTGTGTCGAGGTTCATCCTGAGCAGTGGCATAATTGAGGACTCTCCGATCTACGGGCTGTTCTCAGGAACACATACTGAGGCACACGTCAGGTGCTGCTGGAAGATCATCAACTTGGAGAAAGATGCACTTTGGTCCTCCGAATCTTGATGATCTCTCATTGCAATGCAATATCCATTCAGAAACACAGCCGACTGGTGCATTCCAGGCTACTGGAGTACGTGCTGAGGAACACAGTGAAGCTTGGTGCAGCTAACCCAAAGGCTCTTTGGGAAAGAACTGGAGGCTCTTGCCACTATTCTGAGGGTCTTGTGTAGTGGCCGCAAAAACACTACATGGGTGTATTGTTCAAATATACTACATTGGACACAAAATGTTGGAGTAACTCAGCAGGGCAGGCAGCATCTCTGCAGAGAAGGAATGGGTGACATTTCGGATGCTTTGTACATAAAATGCAGTAACTAGATGACATGCATAGTTTTTAGTTATTAGTTTTAGGGATACAGCATGGAAACAGGCTGTTCTTCCCATTGAGTCCACGGTGAGCATCCATCACCTATTCACGCTAGTTCTGCGTTATCCCACTTTCTCATCCACTCCCAGCACATTTGGGGCAATTTACAGAGGCCAATTAACCTACAAACCTGCACATCTTTGGGAGATGGGAAGAAATCAGAGCACCCGGAGGGAACCCACAGGGTCACAGGGAGAGCATTCAAACATCACGTAGACAGCACCTGAGGTTAGGGTCGATCCCTTGTTTCTGGTGCTGTGAGGCAGCAACTCTACAATAGTATGAATGTAGAGACTTGATGAATGTGAGGAAAGCCATGTACTGCTTTGTATCTGTTGTAAATATTTTTATGAATAAAGTTTAGCTTTATTGCTGTCCATGTGGAGTTTGCAAGTTCTCCCTGTCACCACATGGCTTTCCCCCAGGTGCTCTGGTTTGCTCGCACATTTGAAAGGCATAGTAGTAGGCTAATTGGCCAATGTTAACTACATCTAACATAGGTAAATACTGAAAGTAAACAAATGGAGTTGATCAGCAAATGAGAAAGAATAGGGTGGAGGACATTAAGGAGAGGAGAAATGGGACTGATGGGATTACTGTACTGGGAGATGATATGGGGTGAACTGGCCTCCTTCTTTGTCATAGTGAGTATGATCTTTTACTTCCGATGAGCAAAAAGATCTGTCTCCCGTTTACACCCAGCTTATAGAGATAACATTCCCTCAATGGTTCACTGGAGCATCAACCAGGACTTCCGTTACTAAAGTCTCCCACGACTGGGTAATGAATTGAGAGATCAATCAGAGGATAACCGCCCTCAGCACCCTGAACCCAGGAGATAAAAGGAGCATACAGCCCTTTGCCTGTTGTTGTGGTTGACCTTGAGAAATGTATCCTGGGCTCACTCATTCTTCATGCAATCTTTTCTGTCATTCACTTTCATAACCACAAACAAGGAAATCTAGACATCCGATCACAACCAGAGAGCAGTCCTGCACTACTATCGGACAATCTTTGGTCGGACTTTACTGGCTTTACCTTGCACTAAATTTTATTCCCTTATCATGTATCTGTACACTGTGAATGGCTCGATTGTAATCATGTATTGTCTTTCCGCTGGCTGGTTAGCACGCAACCTAAGCTTTTCACTGTACATCGGTACACGTGACAATGAACTAAACTCAGTTGAACTGAACGTGGGAACAATGGAAACGGTAGTGTCTGCGATAAAGATTTAGAAGCACAATACTGACACAGGTAGATATGCATTTGTGTGGATTTATAATTCTGCTCACGTGTGAGTTATAAATCAAGTACGATATCTCCACACAAATTGATGATTTGTGAGAGCTTAAGTGGCCATCAATTTGCTCCTTCTGATTCCCAGAGCTTGCAGTCATTATTTATTCCTTCACCTGCTCGGCTCCAGCAGATTGGCTTGCCTTCTGCTCTTCATGAAATCTTGCTTTCGGTGGCTGCCTGCTAGGTTTCCTCGCATGACAACAGTAGCTAAGCTGGAAAATAAAATATTTTATTTGCCTTAAAACACGATGGGTATCCTGAGGCCCAAAAATATAAGCTCTTGGTTTCTTAACACAAGCTAAGCAGAAGCCAAAATAATGCAAGTTGTTAATCTGCAATGTCTCAAGGCATAACCTTGCAGCCAAAGATTAATAGATTGCGCTGGCTGCTGCTTTTCCAGCTTCTAATACTTGTCAAAAATGATTCATGTTTTGGTATGATCAACATTAAGTTTTATTTCAAATTCATTCTTTTCAAACTCAGGGATGAAGTGGGAAAGGTTTTTTTCTTCAGTCGCAAGTCATTAGCATCGGGCAAAAAAAGATACAAGTTGTTGGAGAAACTCAGTGGGACAGGCGGCATCTCTAGAGAGCACGGATGGGTGACGTTTTGGGTCAGGACCCCATTTAAGTCTGAAGAAGGGTCCCAGCCCAAAACGTCACCCTGACACGCCCTCCAGAGATGTTGCCTGACCTGCTCAGTTACCCCAGCATTTTGTGTCTTTTTTGTAAACAAGAATCAAGTACCTTATTTCTACAAATAGTAGTGGGCACCAGTTAAACTCCTTCTGCAGATTTGATCTGATTAACTTTTACTGAAGCAGTAACCTCCTAACTAAAGGCAGCAGCTGGTACAACTATGTAACAAACGTCATTGACTGTTGTACACTCAGTTTTTAAAGGTATATACACACTTATCTATACTAAGGGAATTGATATACGTAGGGGTAGAATGTATAGGAGGAGGAGAGGGATTGAATGTCCACTATTTGTTCAGGTCTTTGATCTTATCGAAGTATACAAAATAGTGAGAGGAATAAATCGGGTAAATGCAGAGTCTTTGGCCCAGAGTGGGGGAATCAAGAACCAGGGGACATAGGTTTAAGGTGAGGGGGGAAAGATGTAATAGAAACATGAGGGGTAACTTTTTTACACAAAGGGTGGTGGGTATATGGAATGAACTGTCGTTGAGGCATGTACTCTCACAACGTTTAAGGAATATATAGACAGATTCATAGATAGGATAGATTTGGAGGGATATGGGCCAAACGCAGGCAGTGGGACTTGTGTAGATGGGATGTTGGTCGGTGTGGGCAAGTTGGGCCAAAGGGCCTGTTTCCATGCTGTATGATTCTGTGACTCTGACTGTGCAGGGCTGTTTTCAGGTAGCATTTGATGTTGAGATATTTTCAGCTGATAAATATCCAACCCCAGGTGGAATGTCCGAGGCCTCAGGCCACACAATTGTGGGGGAAAAAGATTGATAGATGAAATGTTACAGAATTATGATTCAACAGTAAATGGAGACTTGCTGCGTCACCAAAAGAGAGGAGGGAATTGATTTGAATGAGTCCTCTGTGCGTCTTCAAGTCCTTCTGTTTTAATAAACCTACACTTATATTTATAATGTTTGAAAGTATCTAAAAGTATTCCCCATGTGTAAATATTTCTCTTCCTACGTGAAAGAGATTCATTTAATAGAAGTTAGGTTGTTTGTGCAGCCCTCCTTTTTGACATGTTATACTTTCCTATGATTAGCCATCCATCACAGTTTGGCTGTTTGCACTAACAGCACGCTTCCTGAGGGCACTTCATGCCTAGGCTGCAGGCTTCGTAGCCTCTCCAGGATTTTGAGCTCATTTTTAAATAGATGTGAAATTCCAGAATAAAAATGTTAAGGCCACCCTGAAGGAAGGAGGTAAGGGTGTGCAGGGAGCTGAATTTGTGTTGCATCAGGTAAACCCTTCTTACTGAGTTACTAAAACTGAAGTCCAGACTGCTCCTTGACTGGTGGATCCCTTAAGCCCTATGTTGAGGGAGAACAGGGGAGATCTCCCTGGTGTCCTGACCAATGTTCACCACCCATTTAACAAATTGAGAGAAACAAATGAGTCAGAGGGTGGTGAATCCGTGGCCACACAATTGCCACAGAAGGCTATGGAGGCCAAGTCAATGGATATTTTTAAGGCAGTGATAGATAGATTCTTAATTAGTATGGGTGTCAGGAGTTATGGGAAGGCAGGAGAATAAGGTAAAAAGGGAAAGTTAGATCAGCCATGATTGAATGGCGGAATAGACGATGGGCCAGATGAACTTACGAATATATGAAATAATCTGGTCACAATTACATTGCTGTTTGAGATACCTTGCTGTGGCAGTCATGTGGTCATCCCTAATCAGGATGCATTAAGGACCCTCTACTTCTTCCTTGAGCAGCGGTCCAACCAGTTCAATCATTACACAGGGACCAATCCTTTCATGACTTCCGTCCACTCTTCGTGCCCCTTAATGGGTTAATTTTAGCAGTCAGAGCAAACAGCTTGCAAATAGCAGATTAAAAATAGTTAGGACTGCCAGCCTCAATGTTACCATTAAGTACAAATCCACCCCACCGCAACCCCCAAAAATTATATAGGCTCTGAGTGGGTTCCTGCAGATTCCTCAGTCATGTTTATATGCTCATGCCCAACCATTCTTTTTATGTTAGAAACACGGAAATCCTTTCCAGCAGTTCATTCTGTGATTTGTGCAGATGCTTTTCCAGCCAAAAATAACTCTGTGATGCTGTAAGGAAGAAATTAAGGACAATCCACAATATTAAACAATCCTTCAACTGAAAATGTGTTCCATGGCAATCCCTGTGGCATAAGTTCATAACTCAGGTACCTCATATTTTCACAAAATGTTGCCATTATTTTCCCGCTGTGCTGCAATCATCAGATTAAAGTAACCCATCACAGAACCCAGCCCTGAAGCTAGGACACGGGTCTGTGCTGCTTCAGATCTTTATGATGGACTGAAACTGATTAAGCAAAGCCATTGAACTGTAATGTTTAACAGTAACTACCTGCAACAGATGGGTTGGAGAAGAGCCCTCAAAGGCAATATGCTGGATAGAACCTTGCAGGAGATAAGACATAAAAAGATGTAAAAAATCAAACTCACACTTCTTAATGCTTCATAATGGTAACAGGATTTTATTTTTCCCCTTGTGGAATTATGAAAGGCACTTAAAGAGATGATGAAGGTAACACTTTCAATCCTGGTTATTTTGTCAAGATTTTATTCAATACATTATGTGAACCTGGAAGCTCACTGAAATGTAGACAATTGGACTTTAAATAGATCATGAAGCAGTATTTATGTAGATCAACAATGGTAGAGCTATTGACTGGGAACGGCACAAAACGATTCTATTTGACCAGTCTTTGAAAGGGAAATGCAAATTAGTCTCGCCCCTCTTGCCTGTCATGATAGCCCTGGAAACACTTCCAATTTGAAATCTAATAAGATTTCTAATGTATGTCACCAGTGACTATCTGCTCATGATTATATTGATGTCTGTGGGATCTTGCTGTGCACATGGTAGCTATTGCATTGCCTGCATTACAACAGTGACTACTCTACAAAAATAAGTACTTCATCGGCTGTGATGGGCTTTGGTACATCCTAAAGACTGGTGTTTCAATTGGTTCAGCTGTCCCACAGATTAGTCAAATGTCATCTCTTGCCTTGGTCACTACTTCTACCCTTCTGCCAATGGCACCCTCCCCCTCACCTGTACACCCATCACTAAACAGGCTTTGCCCCAGTCCTACCTCTCCAGGCATTCCCAATAAGTGAGGAAGTACTACACCGGTGAGGCTGCAACGTAGGGCTACATAGGTGCTAAGCAACAAAAACAGCATGCAACACACAGAGCTAAGCAATCTCACAACTCATGAAGCAGAGCATCGCTCGGCAATCCTATCACTCTATTCAGAATGGCGGTGGACAATTAAACGGCTGTCAGGAGGAGAAGAACCGAGAACACCAACATCCTCAATGGTGCCAGGCCCATGTATGTTAATGTGAAAGACAAGGCTAAAGCATTCATGATCCATTTTGGTTTCCTCCTAAGATACCCATTATCACAGAAACCAATCTTTGTCATCCTCACTAAAACCTTTGAATTTATTAACTAGGGTGAGTGTGGAACATACCTCTCAAATACAGCTACCCACAGAAATTCATCCGCCTTTTACGTTTGTTCCATGATGGCCTGTAAGCTGAGTGCCTGCGGGAAGTACAAATAAATTATTTCCTCTGGTGGTTAAAGTCCAGAACAAGGGAGCATTCCTAAAGTTAGAGACAACATTTTGGAGTGATGAAAGTGACCACTTTTTTGCACAGGAAATCTGAAACACTACCCTCTACCTGCACCACCTGCACAAATGTTGAGCTCAGAGCTAATTAAAAATATCAAAACCTAAACATAATTTTGCTGGGTTATTAAGCATTGGGGCATAGTTAGGTCAGCCATGTTCTCATTGAACAGAATCAACAGGCTAATTTTCCAAAAGACTGAGAGGCTAGTTTTGGACCGTTGCACCTTGATACGTTCAACGGTACAATTGTCACCTGTATCGAGCTACTGTGAAATCATTTTCTGCATTCAGTTCAGTAAAAGTATTACTATACATAAGCACATCTTAGAATCAGTACAAGTGTTTAGGAATTATACACTGAGATGGTATACAAGAATCATCAGAGTTTGGCGCCATTTTCAAGTCCCAGTTGATACAAGTGCAGAGTTCTTAACCTGGCCATGAAGGCCCATTATTCAGGCAGCATTGCAGAGAAGGCCTGGCTAAGCATAGCCGCTGGTGTCCTCCATTACTGCTCCAGCACTCCATGCAGCTCCAGCTCGCATCCGGTCTAAGTGTTTGATCTCATAGAGCAATGCCTGATCCAGCTGAACCCCAGGCTGCGGCAGGGCCTCTAGTGGCCCACTCCTCCATCATGGTGAACAGCACTTCCTCCTGTGTACTCAGCCTCCTGGAGCAATGCCTGATCCAGCTGAGCCCCAGGCTGCTGCAGGGCCTCTAGTGGCCCACTCCTCCATCATGGTGAACTGCACTTCCTCCTGTGTACTCAGCCTCCTGGAGCAATGCCTGATCCAGCTGAGCCCCAGGCTGCTGCAGGGCCTCTAGTGGCCCACTCCTCCATCACGGTGCACTGCCGTGCTTGCGCTCGGCCTCCTGGATCAACGCCTGATCCCCGGGCTACTGCAGGCCCTCGGGCAGCCCACTCCACCATCGAGGTGCACTGCACTGCCTCCCACAGCCGGTCCACTTACCGGCCCTTTGTTCCTCACGTCCACCACTGCCGCCATCTTGGATCTCTTCACTCTCCTCTCTGGGCCTCGGGGGCGAGAGGGGAAGGGCACTGCGACTCGCCTCTTGGGGACGGCGATGGAGCCGGGACTGCAGCCGGAGGATACGTACGGTACCACGGTCTGCCACACAGCACCATGATCATTCCCAAAAATCTCAGGTTCAGTGACATTATTTGAGGGAGAAGTGGGAACTATTATGACACACATTTTCAAAATATTTTACCATCCCCTGTCCATGTAAAGGAATTATAAATAAATACTTGCAAGTTCACACACTGAATTTAGTTCTGCATAACCTCAAGCTTAGTTTATTACATCTTGCTTATTCTCCTTTAAGCAAATTTCAAGCGAAGAGAGGGATTTTGAAAAAGTTAAGGGCAGCACGGTGGCAGAGCAGTAGAATTGCTGCCTAATAGTGCCAGAGACCAGGGTCAATCCTGATTACGGGTGCTGTCTGTGTGGAGTTTGTATGTTCTGTGATCGTGTGGGTTTTCCCCGGGTGCTCCGGTTTCCTACCACACTCCAAAGACATATAAAATTGTCCCCACTGTGCAGGATGGTGTATGGGGATCGCTGGTCAGCATGGACTCGGTGGGCCTAAGAGCCTGTTTCGGCACTATATCTCCATAGTCTAAACTAAAGGTATGCCATATTACTTCCCACTTCACCCTCAAATAATGACACTGATCCTGAGATTTCTGAGAATGACATTGAACATTAGACCGCTGACTGTGTGAGACCACCAGAATGGAGATGAGATTAGTGGGGCTCTCCCATATTACAAAAGATAGCCGCAAAGTGATGGAGTAAATCAGCGAGTCAGGCAGCACCTCTTGAAAAAAAGGATAGGTGACTTTTCAGAGCTGGACCCTTCTTCAGACCGGGTCTGAAGTCTTGATTCTGAAGATGACCCGAAACATCACCTATCCTTTCTCTCCAGAGATGCTGCCTGTCCCGCTGAGTTACTCCAGCACATTGTGTCTATCTCTGGTATAAACCGGCATCTGCTGTTCTTCTTTCTCCCATACTACACCCTGGGAATAAAGGGTAATAGATGTGTCTCATTGAGATGCAGAGGGCAGGGGGTTCAGCATCAATGAGACCACAGGCTCAAAGGCAAGGTGATATAGTCACTGAGTGCCTGGAAATGTTTCTGAAGCAAAAAATGCACTGGGATCTACTTAACTCGTGACTGAAATTATTGATCTTCAGTTTTTAGCTATAATTAATAGCTTGGGCAAGCCACAAGTAAAAATTATCGCTGCCAAGAAGCTGGCTGATATAAGAAGTAATAAGATGCTATGGTGGGGAGACTGATCCAATTTGTATTCTAGAGAGAATAAAATTCATATTCGCAGTGATGCAGCAGTAGAGTTGCTGCCTTACAACACCAGAGATCCAGGTTCGATCCTAACTATGGCGGCTGTCTGTACAGGGTTTGTATGTTCTCCCTGTGACCGCATGGGTTTTCGCCAGGTCCTCTGGTTTCCTCCCACATTCCAAAGATGTGTAGGTTTGTAGGTTAATTGGTTTCTGTAAATAGTCCCTAGTGTCCCTGGTCAGCGCGGAACAACAGAGATCGATGGGAGATGAAATCTGATAGAAACATAGAAACATAGAAAATAGGTGCAGGAGGAGGCCATTCGGCCCTTTGAGCCAACACCGCCATTCATTGTGATCATGGCTGATCGCCTTTTTCCATGCTGCACCTCTAAACTGAACCAGAACTAAACACCACGTCAGAAGTGCGGAATTTTCAGCCCAGATGTAAGTAAAACCATTGATAAATGTTGTCAGTTAACAATAAAAGAACACAAACGATTCATATAATTTAAAGATGTTTATGGGTAGCACACATTTGTTGAGTGATGGCATATCTTCAATCACATGATTGCAGAAGTTCAAGGTAACAGATGTCCATCACCTTCTCAAAGATAATTAGGGGTAAGTGATAAATGCTGGCCTTGCCAGCAATGTTTACACCCAGTGAATTAAGTAAATTCCCCATCTGCCCAGCCCAAGTAAATGTAAATATTAGATCGAAAATGTGTGGTCTTTTCCAAGGACTGGCTTCAACGTTACTCCCTTCATCACAATTACTTTCATGAATCTCGCAATAACTTTTCAGGGCAAGGTGCTACAATCAAATAAATGACTCCAATCGCTTCAGCTTCACGAGATACATGCTGAATAGTTCATTTACAACAGGTTATTACAAACTTGTGTTTTTCTATATTGGGCTCTGTGAACTGTACTATATTCTATGACGATGAAGGACGGATATATTTACAGCACCACAGCGGAAGTAAAGATGAGTTAGACTAATTGGGACAAGCTATTGGTGAACATGGTGAACCACTAAGATGGTGAACCTCTAAGATGTTTGACTCTATGACAAACATGAGCAGTCACTCGTGTTTAATTCAATTCCCTCAGATTCCACATCATTTACCCAGTGTATGAGCAGCTGTCTAAATAAATAAGTATGTGCTTACCTCTTGTTCAATTTCTTGACCAGCCAGCTTCACAAGCTATGTGCAAAACACTAGGTATTATTACAGATGACAGTACTATTGAACTAAATAACTAGAAGCTACATGAGTTTGCAGTGAAGTGTGCTCTATTGATTTGTGTTGGTTGCAGTTGGGGAGAACTGATTGTAAACAAGATACAGCACCAATGTTTAGGAAGCAACTGCAGATGCTGGTTTGCACCGACGAGAGACACAAAATGCTGGAGTAACTCAGTGGGTCAGACAGCATCTGGCCCTTCAGCCCATTGAGTTCCACTGCCAATTAAGCACCCATTAAATATTTCAAGTCCGGAATATTCTCCAGGTGATTTTCTGATTTGCCGAGTTTTGCCAGCATGTTATGCTTTTTTTAAAATTTCCAGCATCTGCATTTTATATATTTTTATTATTTGAGAGTAACTCGGGCCTCCATGGCAGCGATGTTCATCATATCATATCATATCATATATATACAGCCGGAAACAGGCCTTTTCGGCCCACCAAGTCCGTGCCGCCCAGTGATCCCCGCACATTAACACTATCCTATACCCACTAGGGACAATTTTTACATTTACCCAGCCAATTAACCTACATACCTGTACGTCTTTGGAGTGTGGGAGGAAACCGAAGATCTCGGAGAAAACCCACGCAGGTCACGGGGAGAACGTACAAACTCCTTACAGTGCAGCACCGGTAGTCAGGATCGAACCTGAGTCTCCGGCGCTGCACTCTACCGCTGCGCTACCGTGCCGTTGACCTGTGAGAGGATACTGATTAAGGTTTGTTTGTTCCTTCCAGTGAATTTTGAGGATTTAGCAGAGACAACATTGGTGATTTTTCCCTCATGCCTGCTGTAGGTAGTCCAGGTTTCAGAATCATAGAGGAGGGCAGAGGTCTCCTGGTAAACCTTGAGTTTTGTGCCTGGAATGAAGTCTTCATCTTCAAAAATCCCTTTCCTCCACTGATCAAATATAGTGCTGATGCATTGAAGGCAGTGGTGAATTTCATCATGGATACATACTTTCATTGTGAGGCGGTTCTCAAGATATAGGAAGTGGTGGATATTTTCTTGAGTCATGTCATAAATCATTATTGTCAGATGGAGATCAAATTGGTCTTGCAGATATTGTGAGAAGGCCCATCTGCTTCAGAGAATGAGTCGACCAAGTAAGACACATCATGCAATAGTTATGGGAAATCTCCCAGGCAGAGTATCCACATTGCATCACTGACTCCTACTGGCAAACCAGACAAGTGATATTTCTATCTCATTGAAATACTACAGCATTTTCAGTGACCTCCTGAGATTTCACTGCTTGTACAAGGTTCATGAAATCTCAAGAGATTCCCTCCCAAACCACCAGGAAAAAAATATTTTTTTCAAGTTCAAACTTGCCTAATGTAGCTAATCTAATCAAAGTTAAATATATATATTAAGTAGAGATTGCCACTGATGAATAAAACATTGCCAGTTTGTTTAACATGCTACCATTATCAGGATATTGTATGATAAACCAAGAGGCTGCTCCACCAATTTTCCCAAATGAAATGATAGAAACATAGAAACATAGAAAATAGGTGCAGGAGGAGGGCATTTGGCCTTTCGAGCCAGCACTGCTATTCATTATGATCATGGCTGATCATCCACAATCAGTAACCTGTGCCCAACTTCTCCCCATATCCCTTGATTCCACTAGCCCCTAGAGCTCTATCTAATTCTCTTTTAAATTCATCCAGTGAATTGGCCTCCAGTGCCTTCTGTGGCAAACAATTCCACAAATTCACAACTCTCTGGGTGAAAAAGTTTCTTCTCACCTCAGTTTTAAATGGCATTCCCTTTATTCTTAGACTGTACCCCCTGGTTCTGGACTCCCCCAACATTGGGAACATTTTTCCTGCATTTAGCTTGTCCAGTCCTTTTATAATTTAATACATCTTCCTGAGAGAGGAAGATCCCCTCTTATCCTTCTAAACTCCAGTGAATACCAGCCCCGTCTTTCCAATCTTTCCTCATATGACTGTCCCTCCATCCCAGGGATTAACCTCGTGAACTTACGCTGCACTGCCTCAATAGCAAGGACATCCTTACCTAAAATAGGAGACCAAAACTGCACATAATACTCCAGATGTGGTCTCACCAGGGCCCAAAACAATTGCAGAAGGACCTCCTTGCTCATATACTCAAATCCTCTTGTTATGAAGGCCAACATGCCATTAGATTTCTTGACTGCCTGCTGTACCTGCACGCTTACTTTCAGTAACTGGTGTACAAGGACACCAAGGTCACGTTGCACTTCCCCTTTACCTAATCTGACACCATTGAAATAATAATCTGCCTCCTTCTTTTTGCCGCCAAAGTGGATAACCTCACATTTATCTATATTATACTGCATCTGCCATGCATCTGCCCATTCACTCAACCTGTCCAAGTCACCCCTCAATCTCCTAACATCATCTTTGCAGTTCACACTGCCACCCAGCTTTGTGTCATCTGCAAACTTGCTATTGTTACTTCTAATTCCATCATCCAAATCATTAATATATATTGTAAATAGTTGCGGCCTCAGCACGGAGCCTTGCGGCACTCCACTTGCCACTGCCTGCCATTCTGAAAGGTCCCGTTTATTCCTACTCTTTGCTTCCTGTCTGCCAACCAGTTCTCCATCCATGTCAATACCCTGCCCCCAAATACCATGTGCTCTAATTTTGCTCACCAACCTCCCGTGCTTATCAAAGGCTTTCTGAAAGTCTAGATACACTACATCCACTGGCTCTCCATCATCCATTTTACTTGTCACATCGTCAAGAAATTCCAGAAGATTAGTCAAGCAGAATTTCCCCTTCTTAAATCCATTCTGACTTGGACCAATCATTTTACTGCTATCCAAATGTGCCGTTATTACCTGTTTAATAATTGACTCCAGCATCTTTCCCACCACCGATGTCAGGCTAACTGGTCTATAATTCCCCATTTTCTCTCTCGCTCCTTTCTTGAAAAGTGGGATAACATTAGACAATAGACAATAGACAATAGGTGCAGGAGTAGGCCATTCAGCCCTTCGAGCCAGCACCGCCATTCAATGCGATCATGGCTGATCACTCTCAATCAGTACCCCGTTCCTGCCTTCTCCCCATATCCCCTCACTCCGCTATCCTTGAGCTCTATCCAGCTCTCTCTTGAAAGCATCCAACGAACTGGCCTCCACTGCCTTCTGAGGCAGAGAATTCCACAACTTCACCACCCTCTGACTGAAAAAGTTCTTCCTCATCTCCGTTCTAAATGGCCTACCCCTTATTCTTAAACTGTGGCCCCTTGTTCTGGACTCCCCCAACATTGGGAACATGTTATCTGCCTCTAATGTGTCCAATCCCCTAATTATCTTATATGTTTCAATAAGATCCCCCCTCATCCTTCTAAATTCCAGTGTATACAAGCCCAATCGCTCCAGCCTTTCAACATACGACAGTCCCGCCATTCCGGGAATTAACCTAGTGAACCTACGCTGCACGCCCTCCATAGCAAGAATATCCTTCCTCAAATTTGGAGACCAAAACTGCACACAGTACTCGAGGTGCGGTCTCACCAGGGCCCGGTACAACTGTAGAAGGACCTCTTTGCTCCTATACTCAACTCCTCTTGTTACAAAGGCCAACATTCCATTGGCTTTCTTCACTGCCTGCTGTACCTGCATGCTTCCTTTCATTGACTGATGCACTAGGACACCCAGATCTCGTTGAACTCCCCCTCCTCCTAACTTGACACCATTCAGATAATAATCTGCCTTTCTATTCTTACTTCCAAAGTGAATAACCTCACACTTATCTACATTAAACTGCATCTGCCATGTATCCGCCCACTCACACAACCTGTCCAAGTCACCCTGCAGCCTTATTGCATCTTCCTCACAATTCACACTACCCCCCAACTTAGTATCATCTGCAAATTTGATAATGGTACTTTTAATCCCTTCGTCTAAGTCATTAATTTATATCGTAAATAGCTGGGGTCCCAGCACCGAACCTTGCGGTACCCCACTGGTCACTGCCTGCCATTCCGAAAGGGACCCATTTATCCCCACTCTTTGCTACCCTCTAATCCATTGGAACTGATCCTGAATCTATTGAACATTGGAAAATGATCACCAATGCATCCACAATTTCTATTGCCACCTCCTTGAGTACCCTGGGATGCAGACCATTAGGCCCTGGGGATTTATCAGCCTTCAGTCCTATCAGTCTACCCAATACAATTTCTCGCCTAATGCAAATTTCTATCAGTTCCTCTGTCTCCCCAGATCCTCTGTCCTCTGGTACAACTCGGAGATTGTGTCTTCCTTTGTGAAGACAGATCCGAAGTACCTGTTCAATTCTTCCGCCATTTCCTTGTTACCCATAATAATTTCACCCATTTCTGCTTCTGCCTTCAAGGGACCCACATTTGTCTTTACTAATCTTTTTCTCTTAACATACCTAAAGAAGATTTTACTGTACTTCTTTATATTCTTGGCCAGCTTTGCTTCATACCTCATCTTTTCAGCCCGTATTGCCCTTTACGCTACCTTCTGTTGTCCTTTGAAAATTGTCCACTCCTCTGGCTTTCCACTACTCTATGCTGTTATACATCTTTTTTTTAGTTTTATTCCATCTCTAACTTCCCTTATCAGCCACGGTTGCCTCTTATTCCCCTTAGAATCTTTCTTCCTCTTTGGAATGAAATGATCCTGCGTCTTCTGGATTATGCTCAGAAATTCCTGCCATTGCTGTTCCACCGTCATTCCTGCTAGGATCCTTTTCCATTCAACCTTGGCCAGCTCCTCTCTTATGCCTTCACAGCCCCCTTTGTTCAACTGCAACACATGACATTCCTAGTTTAACCTTCTCCCTCTCAAATTGCAGGTTAGAACTAATCATATTATAGTCACTACCTCCAAGTGGTTCCTTTACCTTGAGTTCTCTTATTAAATCTGGTTCATTGGACAACACTAAATCCAGAAATGTCTTCTCTCTGGTAGGCTCTAGTACAAGCTGCTCTAAGAATCCATCTCGGAGACACTCTACAAACTCCCTTTCTTGGGGTCCAGAATCAACCTGATTTTCCCAGTCTACCTGCATATTGAAATCCCCCATAACCATATTGGCATTACCTTTGTTACATGCCAGAATTAACTCCTGCTGCAACTTACACCCTATATCCGGGCTACTGTTTGGGGGTGGTCTGTAGATAACTCCCATTAGTGTCTTCTTACCTTTACAATTCCTCAACTCTATCCACAGTGACTCTATATCATCTGTCCCAATGTCACCCCTCACAAGGGACTGAATTTCATCCCTCATCAACAGAGCTACCCCGCCTCCTCTACCCACCTGCCTGTCCTTTCTATGGGATGTATAACCCTGAATATTCAGTTCCCAGTCCTGATCATTCTGCAGCCACGTCTCTGTAATCCTGGCTGGCTGGATGACTAGTTACTGTACCTTGAATATAGAACAAAGGCCATAGAACATAGAACAGTACGGCATAAGGAACATGTCCTTCAGCCCACCATGTCTAAGGTGACCATGAAGCAAATCTAACCAATCTCATCTGCCTGCCCATGGTCTGGATCCTTCTATTCCCTGCTTGTTGAAGTATCTGTCTGAATGCTCTTGAAGTTAGCTCTCACATCTGTTCCTACCACCCCCCCCCCCCCCCCCTGGCAGTGTGTTGCAGACAGCTACACCTCTGTGTAAAAAACTTCCCTCATATATCTCATTTAACCTTTCAACATGCTCTCTAGTATTTGACTTATCCACCCTGGGAGAAAGATTCCGCCTATCCACCCTATCTATGCCTCCAATCATTTTATATACTTCTATCAAGCAGTCCCTCAGCCTTTGACAGTCCAGCAAAAACAATGCAAGTTTGTTCAAGCTTATAGCTAATACTCTCCAATCCTGTTAAGCCTTTTCTGTACCCTCTCCAAAGCTGCCAGATGCTTCCTGTAATGTGCTGACCAGAAACACAAGGAATCTTTCAAATTTGCCTTAACTAAGTTTTACACAGCTGCAACATGACTTTCCAACTTTTATACTTAATGTACAAACCAATAAAGGCAAGCATGTCACATATATTCATTCCCACCCTGTCCTCTTACTAGGAGCTATGGACTTTCATCCCAAGATCCCTCAATAGACATGCATTGGACTACGTCCTACTAAATATACTTACCAAAGATAGACACAAAAAGCTGGAGTACTCAGCGGGACAGGCAGCATCTCTGGAGAAAAGGAGGAATGGGTGACATTTTGGGTCGAGCTGAGTTACTCCAGCTTTTTGTGTCTATAATCGGTTTAAACCAGCATCTGCAGTTCCTTCCTACCTAAATATATTTGCAAGACCTTTCTCATCAGACATCGATAAATGTTTATTCCAGCTTAATATTAAAAATAAATTTCCTGCCATCCAATCATTGACATAAGGTACACTCCTGATCACCAAAATTGAATTACCCTTTACAATCATGAACTGTTACCGAAAGAATCTGATGGGTGCTTGAAAATGTGGGAATCACTTAAAAGTTTATTTAAAACCCGCAGAGAGAGAAAGAGAATTAATATTAAAGGTTTACAGCCTTTCATCGAACCCGGTGATGAATCTGTTCCAACGATAGGCCATTAACTTGAAACCTTAATTCCCCATAATAGTTGCCCGATCTGCTTCCAGACTTTTTTGATTTTTATTGGCCTGTATTTAGTGCTGATGCTTTAGTTCACGGTCACCACGGCAACAGATTCCAATTTCGCAACATCCTTCAGGCTTTGTTCATGTTGGTTCTCTGTTGTTTTCGCATAAAGAGAAGGAAGAATTTAAAAAAACAGCAGTTCAGGCGCAATGATTGCACAGGGACTTGCACGGTATGAAAGTTAGAATGCAGTTTGGTCAGAGTTGGTGCAGAATTGGCAGTGAGTCTGAGACAGTAAACTGCTGCCTTTACCATCTGCTCCTTGAAATAAAGGGGAACCATATATTACATTTCACCCATACCTTCTTTTTGGAAAGTTAAAGCCAACATTCTTTAAGTTTCTTAGTTTAGTTTAGTTTAGTTTAGAGATATAGCACCGAAACAGGCCCTTCGGCCCACCGGGTCCACACCGACCAGCGATCCCCACACACTTACACTATCCTACACACACTAGGGACAATTTACACTTATACCAAGCCAATTAACCTACAAACCTATATGTCTTTGGAATGTGGGAGGAAACCGAAGAACTCAGAGAAAACCTACACAGGTCACAGGGAGAACGTGCAAACTCTATATAGATAGCATTCGTAGTCGGGATCGAACCCGGGCCTCTGGCGCTGCAAGTGCTGTAAGGCAGCAACTCTACCTCTCCGCCATGTGTCGCCCTTATGTTGCAAAAATGTCACTTCAAAGTATACCTCATTGAATGTAAATTAGCTCGAGATGGCCTGAGGTTGGATAAGAGCTCACAAGTATTTAAGGTTTTTGAATCCACTTCTTCAAGTACACAGATAAGATCCTCTCCTATTATTTCAAAGAATAGCACAGAAGATATTTCCAGTATCCAGATTACTTTTTAATTTTTTGACCAACACCACTAATGAGTCGTTCATTATCACAATGCTTTTTATTTATGTTCTGGTGAAGGGACATTAACCCGAAACATTTATTGTGTTCCCCTCTCTTTAGATGCTGCTTGCCCTGCTGAATATCTCCAACGTTTTCTATTTTTACTTCAGATTTCCAGAATCTGTAGCATTTTGTCTTTCATTCATAATAATCTTCATTGGGTCTTGTTACAAATCAGCTGCCTTATTTCCAGTATTACCACAGCAACCACAATTGCAAAAGTGCTTCATTGATTGTGCAGTCAATCGCAGTTGCCTTGAGATTGTGATATTTAAATGCAAGTCTGTTTTAAAAATGCAGTGCAAATGAAAATGTTGGAGAAGGTTATATAATTATTCAGAAACTGATTTACAATGTTTGACAGATATTAACCTCCTCTCCATCATTACAAAAAAAGAAACAGAGAGAATTTTATGTCCATTACAGAAAATGCTGTACGACCATAATGCAGAGGAGCATTAGGTTCTAATAGATGAATGGATAGGTTAGATCAATTGGCAAAGATCAAAGTTGGCAAACATGGTGTGCAATGTGGAGAAATACAAAATTTTCCATTTTGGCATGAAAAATAACAAAGAAATATATTAGCAAAAATTAAAGAGATTGCAAGGTTGTGAATCTCAGAGGGATCTCATTGTCCTGGTGCACTAACAGAAGACTAGTATACAGGTAATTTAAAAAACTGATGAAATGCAATTATTTATTGTGAGGGGAATTTATTTTCTATGTTTCTATGTTTCTATGTCTTGACAGGGAGGCTGAAAGAATAATTCTGCTTGAGGAAGAATCTAGAACTAGGAGTCACCATATAAAAATAATGATTGACCCTTTTAAGGCAGAGACGAAAAGGGAATTTTTCATGTTGTAGATTTGTGAGTCTATAAAACTCTACTTCTTCAAAGGGCAGTTGAAACAATACTTGAATATGTTCAAGGCAAAGATTTTTGATAAGCAAAGGGGTGAGAGGTTGCCACAGGAGATGAATGAGGGAAGTTGAGATTACAATCAAATCAGCCATGCTTTTGCTAAATGATAGAGCAGGCTGGATGGGCCAACAGGCCTACTCTTACTTGAGATTAATTTGTTCATATATTTAAATGTTCATAGAGGTACACCATTCTCCCTCAAGCCTGTTCCACCATTCAACACCATTCAGCATATATATATAAGGTGAGAGGGGGAAAGTGTAATAGGGATGTGCGGGACATTGTTAAACAGAGAGTAATGGGGGCCTGGAACACATTGCCAGGTGGTAATGGAAATTGGGGTGTTTAAGAAGCTTTTAGATGGGCACATGGAAGTGCAGGGAATAGAGGGTTGTGGCTCTTGTACAAGCAGATGAGATCAGTTTATCTTGGCATAATGTACGACACAAACATTGTGTGCCGAAGGGCCCGTCCCTATGCTGTCCTGTTCCATGTTCTATGTTATAACAACAACAACTTGCATTTGTGCATCTCCTTCAACACAGCAAATATTGACTGCATTACATATTGGTCTAAGCTTGGCAAGGGAAAAAGGTGCATCTTAAGAAAGGAAAGAGATTGGGAAAGGTGGAAAGGTTTGCAGAGATAATCCCCAAGGATTCCTTAGAGGAATGGCAACAAAACCTAAGCTCCCTGCAATAATTCCTTATACAGGCACAGGCTAAAAGTTGAAGGTTTGAAGAACAACAGAGTGCTCTGACAAATCATTCCCCGTGGAGCCAAATAGCATCTCATTTGCAGGTACCATGGGAAGTTGGAAGAAACTGTAAGCAGTGCTGTTTCCTACCAGGTTTTACCTCCTCTCACTGCATCTTTAATAGCTCCTGATGCTTTTACCTGCCTGCGTTCTGCCAGAGTATAATATCTAACCAGACTAGATCACAGATATGAACAGTTTATACGGTAATTCATGGAAAGCAATGGAAACACACACACTGAGGGGTCTTGATAGGGAGGCAGAGAGAATAGTTCTGCTTAAGGAGGAATCTAGAACTATATAAAAATAATGATTGACCCTTTTAAGGCAGAGATGAAAAAGGAATTTTTCATGTTGTAGATTTGTTAGAATTAAGTTTAATTTTAGGCGTGTAATCAAAGTAATCCATCAGAGATTGGCCAACTGTTATGTCTGTTGATAGGAGAAATGTCCCCTCATGTGATCACATTGGAACTCTGCAATCCTCCATCAGGCTCTCTCGGAGCCCACACAATAACAGCATCTTAAGATGAGTCAAATCTCTCTGCCTGCAGGAAGGTTTCCCTTTACCTGCTTTTTGTTACTGATGAACCGGTATTGGGAGGTTCGGGTTATTGATCTGGCCACGAGAGTTCAAATCTGCACTGCAGCTGGGAAGAGATTTAAATTCAAATAGTTGAGTAAACCTGGAATAAAAAGCTAATGAAATTCAATGGTAACTGTAAAACAACTGGATTGTGTTGTAAAAGTACAGTTTAAGAATAAGGGGTAGGCCATTTAGAACAGAGATGAGGAAAAACCTTTTTAGTAAGAGAGTTGTGAATCTGTGGAATTCTCTGCCTCAGAGGGCAGTGGAGGCCAATTCTCTGAATACATTCAAGAGAGAGCTAGATAGAGCTCTTAAGGATAGCGGAGTCAGGGGGTATGGGGAGAAAGCAGGAACGGGGTACTGATTGAGAATGATCAGCCATGATCACATTGAATGGCGGTGTTGACTCGAAGGGCCGAATGGCCTCCTCCTGCACCTATTGTCTATTGTCTATTGTCTAATTAACAAGGCTAAAGAAGAAATTCCACCACGTCTGCTCGATCTGTATGTGGCAATAAATACTGTATGTCAGTGTGGTTGATGCCTAACTGTTCCTGAAACTATTCGAGTCAGACACACAGTTCAGGGAACAAGTAAACGATATTGGCTGGCCTTTGCAGGAATAAATAAGTCCATATTCATTGCTGTTATATCTCCAAGGTTTACACCTTGGGGATTAATTCTCTGCAATATTTCAACTATAAAAATTACATTTTGAGGAATGAATGAAAACTGTTAGTTTTGGATTTTTTAATATCAAATCACAATTAAATGTTCACTATTTTCTGCTTTTGTTGAGTAAACATAATGAGCAACATGTTGAGCAAAATAAAAATTTGTGATTTCCATCTTTAACAGCATCAGCATTTCTAGCTCATATATCTCTTTGCTGTCTTTTGACCCAAAGATTCCAATGCTCTTCATGGGCCTAAATAACTAGATGTATTTTTAAACCGCAATCCAGTAGTTTCATGGTTACCATTAAATGGGATTCATATTTTATTCCAGATTTACTGAATTACTTGAATTTAAATGCTTTCCAGCTGCAGCAATGGGATTTGAACTCCTGTGCCAGATCAATAATACAGACCTCCAGATGCCAGTTCAGCAATTTAACCAATGTGGCTCCAAGAGCATATAAACAGAAACCTTCCTGCGGTAGAAGCATTTCACACAGAACGATCTGGCAGTGCTTCAGTTTTTTTTTAATAATGTAGGTTGGAATCGTAGGGATATTGCTCCAAGTGAGACGATTGGAAGACTGTAGTTCCAATATCACTGCCAGAGGACTTACATTAACCCAAACGTCAGAGCTATAAATAGTTCTGTTCTCTGTGTGCTAACTCACCATAAGGCTGATTCGCCCTTGCCAATGTCCAGATAGACATACAGTGTCGAAACTGCAGCTGTTTTACTTTAAACTTTAGAGATACACCATGCAAACAGGCTCTTTGGCCCAGGGAGTCCACGCTGCCCAGCGATCACTCTGCACACTAACACTACCCTGCACACTAGGGATAATTTACAATTCGTTACCAAAGCCAATTAATCTATAAACCTGTACATCTTTGGAGTGTGGGAGGAAACCTGAGCACCCGGAGAAAACCTACACAGTCGCAGGGAGAACGTACAAATACCGTACAGACAGCAGCCTTAGTCAGGATTGAACCCAGGACTCGGGTGCTGTAAGACAGCAGCCTTACTGCTGTGCCACTCTGCCGCCCAATACCATGCTGGTTTACAAAACTATGCAGTGACTATACAACCTTCCCTGTATTCCTCCCAATGCAACTATGTCCTTCCTTAAACAATGGCCACCAGAATTGTATGCACTGCTCGGTGCAGTCTCAAAAACAGACTGTAATGTTACATCAGAACTCCATATTCCATATTTCATACTCCCTGCAACAAAAGCCAAAATTCCATTCACATTCCATTTCAATTGCTGTACTTGCATGCAAACATATTCTGTTTCGTTGGAATAGATTGGGTGAACGCACAGAGTTTTTTTACCCAGAGTATGGAAATCAAGAGCAAGAGAACATAGGTTTAAGATGAGGGGGGCAAGATTTAATCCAAACCTGAGTGGTAGCTTTTTCACTCAGAGGATGTTGGGTATATGGAATGAACGATTCTTGGAAGACTTCAGAAGATAGCAAATTTGAAAGTACGCTCCACCAGATTCAAGAACTGATTCTTCCCTCCTACTTTAGTTTTGGTTTAGTCTATTATTGTCACGTGTACCGAGGTACAGTGAAATGATTTTGGCTGTGTGCCATCCAGTCTAAGAAAAGACTATACATGAATACAATCAAGCTGTCCACAGTGCACAAATAAAGGATAAAGGTACAACATTTATTGCAAGATATAACACTGAATTCTGATAATGTTCAATTAAGGATTGTTCAAGGTCCCTATTGAGGTGGGTGGGAGGTCAAGACCACACTGCAGTTGATGAGAGGACCATTTAGTTGCCTGATAATAACTGGGAAGAAACTGTCCCTGAATCGAGAGGTGTGTATTTTCAAACTTCTGCACCTCTTGCCTAAATGGAGAGGGGAGAAGAAGGAGAGACCGGGTTGAGACTGGCCCTTGATTATGTTGGTGGCTTTGCTGATGCAGCGTGAAGAGTAGATGGAGTCTATGGAAGGGAGGCAGGTTTGTATGTTACGTCCACAACTCTCTGCGATTTATTTGTGGTCTGGGGTGGAGCTGTTCCAAAGCCAGGCTGTGATGCATCTCAATAAAATGCTTTCTACAGCGCATCTGTCGAAGTTGGTGAGAGTTGTTAGGGACATACCAAACCTCCTAAGCCTTCTAAAGAAGTAGAGGCATCGGTGTGCTTTTTTTTATCTTATATTATTAGTCTCTTGAATGGATCTCTCATATCCTAGGGATGAATTCCCCAATCTTCCAGTCTCCCTCATTGTGGTCCTGGCAATTTTTTAACTGCACTTTCTCTGTAACTGTAATGCTATATTGCACACAGTTTATTTTCTCTTTTGCACTCGCTGATGTACTTATTTACGGTATGATTCGCCTGGATAACACACGAAACAAATGTTTCACTGTATCTCAGGACATATAACAATAATAAACCAATACTAATTCCAATATCAATGAATGTTCCACTCTGAGCAATCATGGAACAGAGGCTCCCAGAAGTCAGTGGGAATGTTGCACTTGGAGCACATTTAGGTAGAACAAATAAATAAATTAAAAATGTCCTGAGGAACTTCTCAAGAAGATTATCATATAATAGACCTGACACTGAACCATAGGGGAAGACTTCAGAACAAATGGCCAAAGAAGGATCATGAATATGGAGAGAGAGGAAGAGCCTTGGCAGCTGAAGGCACATCCACCAATTAAATGCAAGGAGTGATTACATTCAAGGATGATTCCAATGGCATTGGAAAGAAGCCACTGACTTTGGAAAGACATTGGGATTTTCATCGATCTGCAGGAGGCTTCAGAGGCAGGAAGGGTTGAGGTCATGGAGAGATTTAAAACGCAATGGTGATAATGTTGCAATGCAGATCAGTAAACATGAGGTGATCGACGAACAGAACTTGGTGCAATTCAGGACACTGGCAGCAAAGTTAATGGAGAGTCAGAGATCAATAGATTGTTATATTCTAAGTGAATCAAGGGATATAGGGTTAGTGCAGTAAGCATTGCAGAGATAAAATGTCAGAGATGAGCTGAGTGAACAGAGGACAGGCACATGTGACCGGATGGCCTACTCTTGTGTAGCAGCCAGGTTCAAAAACAGTGAACATAGAAACATAGAAAATAGGTGCAGGAGTAGGCCATTTGGCCCTTTGAGCCAGCACCGCCATTCAATATGATCATGGCTGATCATCCAAAATTAGTACCCCATTCCTGCTTTCTCCCCATATCCATTGATTCCGTTAGCCTTAAGAGCTATATCTAACTCTCTCTTGAAAACATCCAGTGAATTGGCCTCCAGTGCCTTCTGTGGCGGAGAATTCCACAGATTCATAACTCTCTGGGTGAAAAAGTTTTTCCCCGTCTCAGTCCTAAATGGCCTACCCCTTATTCTTGAACTCTGACCCCTGGTTCTGGACTCCCCCAACATCGGGGAAGTTTAAAGGTGTCAAGGGCATGGACATGGGTTTCAGCTCTAGGTAAACTGGAGAGCGCAATTGCAGCAATGCTATAGAGCTCATTGTTGACCAGGATCAGCCACGTTACAGTTGATGGCTGGCACCGCAGTGTCGAGCCACAGACTGGCTTGTACGTACCCTAGCCTAGCCAGTCCCTCCTCAACTACAGCTCTCCAGAACATCATCCTTGTGAATCTCTGTGTAATCCTGTCACATCCTTCCTGCAGCACGGTGACCCGAAACGTTCCTAATCTCTTGGCCCTGCAATCTTTCCTTGGCTCAGAGTTTTAATGCTGCCTTAACTGATGTTTGTATCATCACTAGGTGCAGGGAAATCCAAGATTTGAACAGGGAGGTGACATGTGTTTGAACAGAAGGGTCTTCAATAAGCTGAAAATCATATTTGCATGAGTTCGTGGGTGAGAATGATAAATTCCTCGCAGAAACACATTATCCCGTTTAACAGAATCACTGTCACATTTGCATATATGCTTTTGGAGGATTATGGAGCAATTTTCACTGTCGGTACATTTCCACAGAGGCTGACTCATGCCACATTTCTTGTAAAATTGAATTGACATAGATGGAACAATATTGCTTAGCCTTGCCTTTATTTATTTTTTTCTCTTCCATCACATTTCTCACAGTTTTGAAAACATCATCGTAATTAAATGCTGACCAGATCCAAGCAGAATTTAAACCTTAGCCCATAATCTCAGTGCATCATATTAAGAGATTTTATTCTTTTAATAAGGTTGATCAGCTCGAAATTACCTTAAAACAAATCAGTTTGTTTTATTTTTAATCCATAGATCACATAAGTAAAACCTAAATGAAAGCAGTATTTCTTTTATTTGTTTATTTATAGGATATGAACATTACTGGCAAAGCCAGCATTTACTGTTTCTCCCTAGTTACCTTGGAAAGGTGGTGGTCAGCTGCCAACTTGAACTGCTGACAAAATGTGTAGGAAGGAACTGCAGATGCTGGTTTAAACCGAAGATAGACACAAATATCTGGAGTAACTCAGCGGGACAGGCAACATCTCTGGAGAGAAGGAATGGGTGACGTTTCGGGTCGAGACCCTACTTCAGACCAGACGTCTCGACCCGAAACATCACCCATTCCTTCCCTCCAGAGATGCTGCCTGGTGAACTGCTGACATCCTTCTCGTGAAGGAACTCAGTGCTGTTAGAGAGTCAGACAAGGACTTAGAGTGAGCAACAATGAATGACATATCAAAACAGTATATTTCACAAGGAACTTGGAGAAGATGGTCTTCCCATGTGTCTGGACAACACAAAGAAAACTTATGTGAGACAGTCGTGTTGTTTTATGGGCATTCTACCAGAATGGAAAAAATGCATCAATATGTAATAATAATAAACCATGCCTGCTCTATACACAGAGACATAAAACCAAACATTTCAGTTACTGGAACTATGCATAAGGATCAATGAGGTACACAAGAGACTGGGTGGAAAAGCATTAATTCTTAAATCTGGCATCTACCCCTTTAACAAAAGTGTCCGCAGTTTGATAAAGTAACTATTGTTTGCTTTAGTATCATAACAAAGTCTAATGACTGCTCCATTTAAGACGAAGACAGGAAAACAACTCTTTACATTTTCTTATAAGTTACTGAACTCCAATTTACATTCACTGGGTAGATAATTCCATTCTCCTGCAAAGTTCCTTACCATCAGCTTTTCCTTCACTGAATTGTAACAATATTAATAATGCACATTATTTCCGCAAAAAGAGCGTTGTAAGTTTGGAATATAATAGAACATAGGCTGAGGAAGGGTCTCGACCCGAAAAGTCACCCATTCCTTCTCTCCAGAGCAGCTGCCTGTCCCGCTGAGTTACTCCAGCTTTTTGTGTCTATCTTCGGTTTAAACCAGCATCTGCAGTTCCTTCTTACACTTACTTAGAACAACACAGCACAGGAACGTGCCCTTTTGCCCACAATGTCTGTGCCAAACTTGATGCCAAGACCAACTATTAACTGCCTGCAAATGGAATGGAATACTTTATTGTCACATGTGACTCGGCACAGTGAGATTCTTTGCTTGCATACACAATGTATACAAATAGCGGCCACCTATGGCGCTGACGAAGTTACAAAGCACGCAGGCTCCCCCTTTTGTTCTCCTCCCCCCAACAGTTCCCCCACGCTGGGTGCCAATTGTCCTTTGTCCACTCCCCCCCCCCCCTATCGTCCATTGTCCTCCCCGCACAGTGGATCCCCATTGTCCTTTGTTCTCCCCCCCTCCCCAATTGTCCATTGTTCTCCCCCCCACCTCCCTCACAGCGGTCACCCCACGCTGGATCTTCCATTGTTCTTCCCCTCCCCCCTCAGGGCGGTCCGTGATCTCAACGACCGTCGACCATGGGTTGACCCGCGAGGCATTGCCACTGCCGCCGCCAGCCTTCACCACCACCGAGGCCCCATCGTCGCGAAGCTTCCCCGCAGCCTCTGTGGTGCTCATCGCTTTCGAGGCCTCACTTCACGCCTCTGTGGTGCTGACCCGGGCCCCAGCAGCAGGCTCCGTCAGCCGCGCCTCCAACCGGACTCCGACCCGCGATATATAATCCATATCCCTCCATTCCCTGCATATCCTAAAGGTTTCTTAAAGGCCTCCACCACCACCACCCGGCAATGCGTTCCAGGCGATCAACACCCTCTGTGTAAAAAACTTGCCCCATACATCTTTTTTAAACTTTGCCCCTCTTACCTTAAAGCCATGCCCTTTACTATACAATATTTCCATCCGGGGAGAAAGATTCTGACTGTCTACTCCACCTATGCCTCTCCTGATTTTGTATAGTTCTATCAGATCCCCCCTCAGCATTCCAGAGAACACAATTCAAGTCAGTCCAATCTCTCCCTGTAACTAATACACCCCAGGCATCATTCTGGTAAACCTCCACTGCGCGCTTTCCAAACCCTTCATATTCTTCCTTTCATGGAGCGACCATAACTGCACGCAATAGTCCAAATGCAGATTAACCAAAACCATATTAAGCTGATAAAGCTGCACCATGACTTCCTGACTCTTATACTCAATGCTCCGACCAAAGAAGGAAAGCATACTATATGCCTTCTGTACCTGTGTTGTTGACATACTCCAATAGGTTGGATGCTAACTTAAACATGAGAGGCATCTTTAGATGTTACCACTGTATCAGTGGAACCTAGGTGTCATAGTCCCACACACTATGATTCCATCGAATGATGCCATGAATGTTTTCTCTGTCTTTTGACAGAGCTCTGTGAAACAAGGAAAGAATATGCTGGTGACCATCAGCTAGTCGGGCAGCATCCATAGAGTTAATTTTTTTGTTGAGAAAATGGTTTGTGGAATGTTAATAATTTGCCATTAATTTTCAAGTCTCACCCTGCAATCACACAATTTTGGCGGTGCTAGAAAAAGTAAAGATTACACTTCTGGGAGGGAATTTAAAACTAAAGCCAATGTTTAAAAATCTTTTTCCTACCTCTCAGCCATGGAAAACATAATCAGGCGAGCAGGTCACATCATGAGAAATACATTGTTTTGGGACAAGCATCCCCATCGTTACACATAAAAGGGACTATAAGGGACTTCTGAATGTCAGTTCACCCACTGTGCTTGCAAATCAAGGGATGACCACCAGAGGGCATCAAAGAGCCTCTGTTCATTGCAATGAAAGGAAGTTGTAATGAACTGACACTTGAAGACAGGAATGAATCCTAAGAATAGGAAAAATCTGTTCCAGAGTCTGGTAAAAGTGCAGAGGAAGCTATTCGTGAATTTTGTGGTAGTGCTTTCAGCCTGTCAACAGGAGAAGGGAGAAGAGTGAATGACTGGGATGTGAGTGGTCCTTGATTATATAAGCTGCTTTCCGAGACAGTATGAAGTATAGATGGAGTCGATGGGAGGCGGCGGCAGTGTGCGGTTTCTGCAGGATACCAAGCCTTTGACTTCCAAGATGCAAATATTATGCTAAATTAGATGGTCTGAATGAAAGGACCTATTAATAACCCAAAATGGCGGGGCTGCCCTAGCAGCTGTGGCTTACCTGCGGTCCGTTTGTCTTTGTGTTTTTGTTGTTTTTTTTGTCTTAATTGTAGATGTGATGTCGTGTTTTTTTGTGTTTGTGTACTATGTGTGTATGTGGGGGGGGGGGGACTGTAAAATTGTAAATTTGTCCCTTCCGAACGGAGACCCGACCTTTGTTTTCTGGGTTGGGTCTCCGTTCCTGCTGCGGCCTACCATCGGCCAAACTCCTGGAGCTGGCGGCCTCCAGGGCTCTGGTTCGCAGAGCCCGCGGACCGGACTCACCATCAGCGGAGCTGGCTGCCTTCGGAGGCTGCGGGAGCGGCTGCGACTCGCCTTCGGCTCGGGCCGCGTGGATGCCGACATCGGGAGCTCCGGCAGCGGCAGCGTGTTCGCCCGCCCCGGATCGCGGGGCTTGGGTCGGCCCGCCGCAGACATTTCACCGTCCGGCGCGGCCTGGAACGTGGCAACTACAACAGCCTGACCGCGGGAGAAGACGGCAGGGGAAGAGAAAAGACATTCTGGCCTTCCATCACAGTGAGGAGGTGACTGGAGGAGACTCACTGTGATGGATGTTTCTTTTTTTTGTGTTTTGTGTTGGTTGGGGTTGTGTAATTTGCTTATTTTATTGCTCTTATTGTTGGACTGTGGGTGACGAAATCTCGTCCAAAAAACTTGTTTTTTGGATGACAAATAAAGATATCCTGAATCCTATCCTGAATCCTAAAGGACCTGTAAGGTCACCTTGCGATGACCCAAAAAATTTGGTCAATTACTTGTGTGGGAGCTTGTATTGAATACAATCCTGGACTACAACAGTGACTACACTTCAAGTGAATTTAATTGTTAGTAAAGCAATTCGAGACATCCAGTTGATGTGAAAGATTTCACAATCATAGGATTATAAAGAGATGCAGCATGGAACGAGGCCATTCGAACCCAGAGCCCATGACAACCATAAATCATACATGTACAATAATCCCACATTACAGTAAATCCTCCCAATAACTAGCCTCTATATAGCGGGTTTCAATTACAGCGGACCTAGATTCCCATTGTCATGCTCCCCCCACGTCCGCAGGCTACCCGATGAGCTGGCGCCAGGTGATGTGATTCCAGTTGTGGGTGCGGAGAGAGCGAGCAGGATGGAGGCAGCATGATTACCGGACCTGTCCCTGGTGCACTGTGTGTCGGGCCTTGGCTCAGCGGCTCCCAAGCCTGTCAATTCCCACTTTAACCCCCCACCCCCACCCCCACCCCTTCCTTGCATTTGCCTGCCTTGTCCTCCACTATAAAATTCGGTCTGCAAATTTTCATTCCTGTGACTTCAATAGGACTCCATTTTGGAAGCAGAGTACAATGCAAGTTTACCTTTACTACTGCTACGAGTGTAGCAACTCTTTAAAAACATCTCCAACAAAAGGTGGGCAGCCAAGTTGTTCACTGGGCTGTCACAGCCTTTAATGGGTCTTATGGTATTATGTGCAGTTTGACTCTGGGAAGACAAATCTTGTTTGCTTTGATTTATTTTTAGCATCCCTGGGGGAATGGAACTGGGAATGTTTGTGAAGGAATATTGCTCTTTGAAATTGGCTGTTTGTTGAAGAATGCAACTCCGTCCTTTCCAATGTGTCCTACATTATTATTGGATTCTAAGCATAATTCATGATGATTCTGTGTACCCTGAGGTAATTTATAATGGCACCCTAGTGCCCTATTCCATTATTCTAACTCTGCTTGCTTTCCCATGTTTTTTTTAATTGACTGATCATACACAGCAGATGAAATTGGAAGCAGCAAAACCTGGTGAGTATATATCGCTTACCATATTGAATTTGTACATCAATTTCTCTGCCTTTCCAGAGCTTTGTTTCTCAGCTGATGACTCAATTACTGCAAATCAGAAGTCTCAGAAGAGAGCTTTAACAGGCAGCATTGTGAGCATCACCACTTATTCTTAAACAATAGGATAAATGCTGCTTTTTCTGTATATCGTGCTTTTAATAATGAATTTTTCAAACCATTGCTTTCATATTTTGATAGTGAGAAACATGCATTCTCCTTTCCTTACCCCTCTCTCAGGATTACATTTCCCTCTTTAGAGCAGGTACTATTCTCTTGTTCATATCCACCTACAGTCAATCTGTGTGATGATTTCTCCAGACTGCAACCTATTGATATTCTTCTAATTCTTTGACGTTCTCAGGAGGGACCCAGCCCAAAAGTTGTCGTGTCGATTCCCATCCGCTACAAATTATATTTCAATCAGCAACAACCTGCTATAACAACAGCATAATATTAAGATTATTTTATTCACCAAAGCCACATTTTCTGTATACCAATCTTAACATCGCCAGCGCGGCTCAGCCACGGGACGTTTCAGTGCCCGGTGCGGCTCGGCCGCGGGACGTTTCAGTGCCCAGCGCGGCTTGGCCGCTGGACTTAACATCGCCAGCGCGGTTCGGCCGCGGGACGTTTCAGTGCCCGGTGCGGCTCGGCCGCTGGACTTAACATCGCCCGGTGCGGCCGCGGGACGTTTCGGTGCCCGGGGCGGCTCGGCCGCGGGGCCTTCCATCCTCTTGCGGGGGCTGTGCGTGTCGGTTGCCTCGGTAGGGGTCGAGCTGCCTGTCCGTGGGTGCGGGGGGAAGAGAGGGGAAGTTTTGTTGCCTCCATCACAGTGAGGGGGTGTTTGGAGTCACTGTGATGGATGTTTGTGTTGGGGTCGGGTGTCCTGTGTTCTTTTCTTTTTTTGCTGTGTCTTGTGACTGCTGAAATTTCGTTCGGTATTTATACCGAATGACAATAAAGTGTTGTTATGTTATGTTATGTTATATGAATTCTCATAGACACAAAAAGCTGGAGTGACTCTGTGGGACAGGCAGCATCTCTGGAAAGAAAGAATGGGTGACGTTTTGGGTCAAGACCCTTCTTCAGACTAGTCGGGGGAAGGGAAACGAGAGACATAGACGATGATGCAGGGAGATAAAGAACAATGAATGAAACATTACCAATGATAAAAGAAACAGGCCATTGTTAGCTGTATGTTGGGGAAAAATGAGAAGCTGGTGCAGCTTGGGTGGGGGAAGGATGGAAAGAGAGGGAATGCCGGGGTTACTTGAAGTTAGAGAAATCAAAATCCATACTACTAGGCTGTAAGCTGCCCAAGCAAAATATGAGATGAAGTCTCATTCTTGTTTTCTATCACTGTCACTGCTTACAAATCCTTCAGAATTCTGGCCTGAGCCAATTCTTACCTCTAGATTTTCAGTCCCCATGCCTTCAGTCTCAGAGGAAGAAAAGCTTCTTATTTTGGCAGAGGTGTTCAGGAGATTACATAATGTAATTTGTAGCTGAAGTGATGCAAGTTTTGCAACAAGTACAGTACATCAATTTGAAGGTTGATTCTAGTGTCCCACAATTATTAAAAGCCTCAAAGCCTGAAAATAGGGCAGAACTAAAAATGGTTATCATTGTGCTGTAGTGTTATGTATGATTCCTAGCAGATCTAATAGACAATAGACATTAGACAATAGGTGCAGGAATAGGCCATTCGGCCCTTCGAGCCAGCACCACCATTCAATGTGATCATGGCTGATCATTCTCAATCAGTACCCCGTCCCTGCCTTCTCCCTATACCCCCTGACTCCGCTACCCTTAAGAGCTCTATCTAGCTCTTTCTTGAATGACACTGTTGAAAAGGAATGTGTAATGGGCATGGAGCCAGGAACAACAAGGTGCACAGAATGAAGGACACATAAGCTGAAGCAGGGATGTGATGCATCAGAAGATAGACACAAAGTGCTGGAGTAACTCAGCGGGTCACGCACTATTTCTGGAGAAAAGGAATAGGTGATGTTTTGGGTCGGAACCCTTCTTCAAACTCAGAGAGTGAAAAAGGGTTCCGACCCGAAATGTCAACTATTTCTTTTCTCCAGAGATGCTGCCTGACCCATTGAGTTACTCCAGCATTTTGTATCTATCTTCAGCATAAATCTGCAGTTCCTTCGTCAACATGTGATGCACCAATTGAAGTATAAGTAAGGTGGCAAGTCACAAGATGGAATCATTTTGTTTCCTTCACTCTCACAAGGAACAAGCACAACTGCATATAAATCCTGCAGGTAGGTCCGGGATCAGTGCTTGAAATTAATTTTTATTTAAGGAAGCAGATCCTGTATCCTTTAACTTGTGATAAGCCATTATTAATGATGATAGGTGCCATATCAAGGATACTTACGATGCAACATCAAGGATGCAAAGATGTACATTTTTCTACCGTGAAATGCTTGTATCAGTCTCAGCTAACACATGCGATCTTTGACATTTGAAGTGAAAATTGAATATACACATTAAATGTGGAGAAGGAGGACTTTCCTGTAAGAGTCTGATATCGCAGACCAAACTCAGAAAGATCCAAAGTTGACAAGGGTCAAAAATTAGATATGGAAGGATGGACAAAATTTAACCAGTGCACCGTTAAGGAAGTGAAACTGTTGCACAGTGCTAATGATGATTTGTTGTGCGAGCAGGTAAAATCAAATGGAGAGGCAATACCTGCTACTTTGAGTAAAAAGATTTTGACTAATCATCATACTGAATATAAAGGAATAGCCAATATGAATGCAATTATGCAATTGCAAGAGCTCTATTGGCCTGGTCTTTGTAATGACCCAATAACAATTTGAGGCCACAGTAGCCAAAGCTGGAGGAATAAGTCATCAAAAACACCTTTAATTGTCAAAGAAGGTCACTATGACATGAAAGAGAGGAAATAAAACTTCCAGCAAAACCAGGGAACTTGTCCTCTGAGCAAATTGAACTCACACATGAAGGAGAATGGAACTACTGCAGAGGTTTGCTAATATTTGGTTGAAATTGTTAACAGAATCGATGGCCACACAGACTAAATCATCCTTGCGAGAGATAAACTAAGTCATGATGTTGACCCACTCGATCATGAGAATGGGTCAGGATTGGATTCAGTGCCAACGACAGAAGTGAAGGGCCAAGTCCAAATAAGGTTGACAAAGAACCAGACCTTGATTGAGCTTAAATGTAGAACTAAACAGTCCTTATGTGGATTCAACCCTAAAACCTGAGATCAGGTAGGCTCTGAAAACTTGATTCAGTTTATGTTAGTTGTTCATCAAATATCCATATTGATAAATTATTTTTATTTTGCTGTTTCTGCAGAAAAGAGCACCATAAATCTTATAGCAGTGACACTCTAATTTTCTGTACATCCTTGTGTGTGTTCAATTTATGATCCTACTAGAAAGCAGGCTCAAAAGATGCCCCTCCTTTGTAAAGATGTAATAATGTCACAGGCAGATATCCAGTCTGCCAGCTCAAAGCTGAACATGCATCTGGTTCAAATGTTCTGCTCAGTAATGTATGTGTTTGTCTTATTAGACCTGTGAAGATATTACTGTATTCAACATCTTGCAGAGAGGTGAAAGGACAGCTATCAGCCACTTTTTAAATATTGTGAAAGGGAAATAATTTATTTTGTTGTCCTTCAGTGACAGTAAAATGTAAGCACCTACTGAAAGATATAAAGCATCTTCAAGAATGATTCACCTTAATGCAGAGTTCAGTGACTTCAAGTGGTCTGACAGAACAATTGTCAATGCCAACTAATAAAAGAAAAGGATGCTGCATTTTTATATTCCGCACCACCCCTTCCCTCATGCTGATTTTCTTTCTGCATCTGTACACATTAAAATTGTGGTTGTCCCTTGGAAACAGTATCACTATTAACTGTTTCAGTAGGGCTGGAAGCAAAGGGTCGATCTGTTTATATAAAGAATAGAGACAGTTCAAAAATGTCTAACCTGAACTAAGAAAACTTGGTTTCATTAATTGATGGCGTGTGGGTGTCACTGGGAAGGCCAACATCTATTGCCTACCCCTAATTGACCTGGAACTGAGTAATCTGTTGGGCGATGTCAGAGGGTATTGATGTGTCTCGGGAGAAAACCACTGAGTAAGGATGGCAAATCTCCTTTCCGAGAAGCTCAAGTCAAGTCAAGTTGAGTCTATTATCAAATACGCAAGTATAGCAAGCTACAGGTACAATGAAAACCTTGCTAGAAGCAGCATCACAGGCATGTAACCTCAGACAACACACAAGAACATACATTACACATAGATTACGCACCCAATTCTGCTGAACAGTAACAAAAATGACCATGCGAGAAAACAAGACATTAGTTCAAAATTAAACAATTAGGTAAAAACAACAAGTCTTTGGTTGTGCAAAAGATGGTCCATTCCTGAACCTGATGGTGATCGAATTTAGTCTATTGTACCTCCTGCCCAATTGTAGCAGTGAAAAGAGGGCATGGCCTGCACGGTGGGGATCATTGCTGGTGAACCAGGTGGCCTTTAATGATCTGTGTAGGAAGGAACTGATGATGCTGGTTTATACACAAAGAACTGGAGTAACTCAGCCGGTCATCCCTGGGGGAAAAGGATGGGTGACTTTTCGGGTCATAACCCTTCTCCAGTTGATCGTTAACAATACTCCTGGTAAATTTGTGGGCACCATTGCTTTACACTAAATTACATTTTCCAGCTGCCACAGTGGGCTTCAAATACATCTGTATGATTTTTTGATTGGGGCCTTTAGATTGCCAGCCCAAGAGCAGAGCCACTACAATACCCCATCAGAATGAGAACCGATATTGTAGAAAATGGCCTTGCTTGTTGAGCCTCTCTTTCCCTGAGTGCTTCATCAGGCCTAACCCTCACGAGTGCACTGCTACTCCCCAGACAAAACTGGTATTGTTTGGCCTCGATTAACAGTGGCACACAGTGACTGGTTTAATCATTCCCTCAGCCAAACACAAACTGCCGTTTCTAATCCAAGTGATCGCTTTCTCTGAGATGCTTGCACTGCTTTGATTCCTTGGGAGAATGCTGAGAGGTCATGCTGGGGGATGCAGCTCTGTGCTGTATATTTTAGGTAACTACTATTCAGGTGAAATCTGATCTGCCGCCGGGCGAAAAACCCTTTCAGCCGAAGTGACACTCGAACAGCAGCGTGCTGGCAGCTGAGACCCTGTCATGTTGGTGAGCTCTCAGAATAATTTCAGGCATGCACAGTGGCTGGATTTAACACAGAATACATCTGAAACTTCTCAACAATGTCAGGTATGGTCATTCACAGCTCGGACATCAGGAGTGGCTGCTCTCACTGCCCAGGTGACTATCTGCATCAATGTAAGTACAGTGCATTTTCTTTTCAAAAGCAGCGCAGTCTATGATCAGCACTTCTTTCCGCAAGTTATCCTTTTCTATCCACTGATAGAATGTTTTGTCATCGTCATTACCGAACACTTACTGCTTCATTCCATCATCATTTAGTCGAAAAACAATTGGAAAAAGAAAGGCACAAAATGCTGGTGAAGCACAGCAGGTCAGGCAGCATCCCCAGAAAACACGAATAGGTGACACTTCGGGTCAGGACTCTTCTTCAGACTGATATTGAACCCCAGTTCAAGTACCCGAAAGGCACCATTTCATGGGTCTCAGGATGGGAAAGAAATTCCCAGATTATTGCAATATTCTCGAGCATTACACAGTAATCTTGATGTGGTTGAATTGTATCAGGACCCTAGTTGAGTTTATATTTGGTCATTTCAGATGCAAGGTACAAAATCCATCGTCATCTTTTGACTGAAGTTCAAACATGCATTGTTTTTGGTGCATCCTTTAGTAAACATTGCATGACTTTAATGCTGCTCCACATTCAGAACAAGCATTTTGGAAAATCTTGGCTCTATTGAGAAATGTTTCAGTTAATGTGTACCACTCCTTACCAACGCATTCAGTGTTGTCACCGATGAGAAATTTAATAGTTAAGTAGAATTGATTTTATGAATCTGGAAAGTACTTTGCAAAAGGGCAGTGGAAGCAGGTTCAGTGGTTACTTTCACTGACAGTAAAAACCAAGAGGATGTTGCATGAATTTTAAAGGGGCAGCACAGTGCCCAGCTGTTAGGGGCATTGTAGTTAATGCTGCTGCCACACAGCTCCAAGAATGCAGGTTTGATCCTGACCTTGGTGCTGTCTGTGTGGAGTCAATACCTTCTATCTGCCACTTCATGAATTTCCTCCGGGCATTCCCATTTTCCCTGTAACCATGTGGATTTTCCAAGGGTACTTAAGGAAGTGGCTCTAGAACGGAAAATCGGAAGTGTCAGTATTACAGTATAGCAAAGGGGATTACAGAGGCATGAGGCAGGAGCTGGCCAGATTTGACTGGAAGGAGACCCTAGCAGGGAAGACGGTGGAACAGCAATGGCAGGTATTCCTGGGAATAATGCAGAAGTTGCAGGATCAATTTATCCCAAAGAGGAGGAAAGATTCTAAAGGGAGATTCTAAAGAGGCACCCGTGGCTGACAAGGGAAGTCAAGGACAGCATAAAAATAAAAGAGAATAAGTATAACATAGCAAAGAAGAGCAGGAAACCAGAGGATTGGGACTCTTTTAAAGAGCAACAGAAGATAACTAAAAAGGCAATACGGGGAGAAAAGATGAGGTACGAAGGTAAGCTGGCCAATAATATAAAGGAGGATAGTAAAAGCTTCTTTAGGTATGTGAAGAGGAAAAAAATAGTTAAGGCAAATGTGGGTCCCTTGAAGACAGAAGCAGGGAAATTTATTATGGGGAACAAGGAAATGGCAGATGAGTTGAACCGGTACTTTGGATCTGTCTTCACTAAGGAAGATATATACAATCTCCCAGATGTTCTAGTGGCCAGAGATCCTAGGGTGACGGAGGAACTGAAGGAAATTTACATTAAGCAGGAAATGGTGTTGGGTAGACTGATGGGACTGAAGGCTGATAAATCCCCAGGGCCTGATGGTCTGCATCCCAGGGTACTTAAGGAGGTGGCTCTAGAAATCATGGACGCATTGGTGATCATTTTCCAATGTTCTATAGATTCAGGATCAGTTCCTGAGGATTGGAGGGTAGCTAATGTTATCCCACTTTTTAAGAAAGGAGGGAGAGAGAAAAAAGGAAATTATAGACCAGTTAGCCTGACATCAGTGGTGGGGAAGATGCTGGAGTCAATTATAAAAGACGAAATTGCGGAGCATTTGGATAGCAGTAACAGGATCATTCCGAGTCAGCGTGGATTTACGAAGGGGAAATCATGCTTGACTAATCTTTTGGAATTTTTTGAGGATGTAACTAGGAAAATGGACAGGGGAGAGCCGGTGGATGTAATGTACCTTGACTTTCAGAAAGCCTTCGACAAGGTCCCACATTGAAGATTAGTGTGCAAAATTAGAGCACATGGTATTGGGGGTAGGGTACTGACATGGATAGAAAATTAGTTGGCAGACTGAAAGCAAAGAGTGAGGATAAATGGGTCCCTTTCAGAATGGCAGGCGTTGACTAGTGGGGTACCGCAAGGCTCGGTGCTGGGACCGCAGTTATTTACAATATACATTAATGACTTGGATGAAGGGATTAAAAGTAACATTAGCAAATTTGCAGATGACACAAAGCTGGGGGGCAGTGTGAACTGTGAGGAAGATGCAATAAGGTTGCAGGGTGACTTGGACAGGCTGTGTGAGTGGGCGGATGCATGGCAGATGCAGTTTAATGTGGATAAGTGTGAGGTTATCCACTTTGGTGGTAAGAATAGGATGGCAGAGTATTATCTGAATGGTGTCAAGTTAGGAAAAGGGGACGTACAACGAGATCTGGGTGTCCTAGTGTACCAGTTACTGAAAGGAAGCATGCAGGTACAGCAGGCAGTGAAGAAAGCCAATAGAATGTTGGCCTTCATAACAAGAGGAGTTGAGTATAGGAGCAAAGAGGTCCTTCTACAGTTGTACAGGGCCCTAGTGAGACTGCACCTGGAGTGCTGTGTGCAGTTTTGGTCTCCAAATTTGAGGAAGGATATTCTTGCTATTGAGGGCGTGCAGCATAGGTTTACTAGGTTAATTCCTGGAATGGCGGGACTGTCGTATGTTGAAAGACTGGAGCGACTAGGCTTATATACACTGGAATTTAGAAGGATGAGAGGGGATCTTATTGAAACATATAAGATTATTAAGGGGTTGGACACGTTAGAGGCAGGAAACATGTTCCCAATGTTGGGGGAGTCCAGAACCAGGCCCACGGTTTAAGAATAAGGGGTAGGCCATTTAGAACTGAGATGAGGAAAAACCTTTTCAGTCAGAGAGTTGTAAATCTGTGGAATTCTCTACCTCAGAAGGCAGTGGAGGCCAGTTCTCTGAATGCTTTCAAGAGAGAGCTAGATAGAGCTCTTAAGGATAGCGGAGTCAGGGGGTATGGGGAGAAGGCAGGAACGGGGAACTGATTGTGAATGATCAGCCATGATCACGTTGAATGGTGGTGCTGGCTCGAAGGGCTGAATGGCCTACTCCTGCACCTATTGTCTATTGTCTATTGTCTACTCTGCCACAATTCCTACAGTTGATAACTAGCTCCTTCATCTTGCTGACATAGAGGGAAAGGTTGTAGTCCTGACACTGTGGACCTAAATTAATTAAAAAAGGTATCTATTTGTATTTACCCCTGCTTTATTGTCTGAGCACCATCTTTCAGATGAGATATAAAACCAGGGCCTGTCGGTCAACTCAGGAGATCAAAAAGTTCAATGGCATTTTTGCAGAATCCTGGGAAAAATTAATCTGTTAAATGATGTCTCAGATATCTGTTGTGTAAGAAAATAACTGCAGATGCTGGTACAAACCAAAGGTATTTATTCACAAAATGCTGGAGTAACTCAGCAGGTCAGGCAGCATCTCAGGAGAGAAGGAATGGGTGACGTTTCTGGGCCGAGACCCTTCTTCAGACTGATGGGTGACGTTTCGGGTTGAGACCCTTCTTCAGTCTGAAGAAGGGTCTCGACCCGAAACGTCACCCATTCCTTCTCTCCTGAGATGCTGCCTGACCTGCTGAGTTACTCCAGCATTTTGTGAATAAATATCTCAGATATCTGTTGGTGCTTTGTGATAATTTGTATGCAAATTGGCTTCCATGATTCCTAAATCACAACCTTACCTAAAGTTTAATGGTATTTTGTTAGTTCTGAATATTTGGGATGTCTGCAAAGGCACATGTGGAGTGCCTTGTTAATAAGACTTTCTTTATGAATCAACATCTGACCTCCAATTTAATATTTTTGGAAAAATGAAAAGTGCTACATAAATTCATATACCAGGTTGTCTAATTATGCTGGGAAATGGCAATCTGCCTTCACTTCAGTCCTGCAATGTCTCAATTGCACAGCAAATGGCATCATCCATTGCAGATAGTACTAGGCAGAAATTCTAGGCCCACCTTGTTCTTGCTGAAGAGCCTGTTCCCATTTAGTTGTGAGTAATCATAAGCAGAATTTGATTTCTTGAAACAGAGGGAATAGATTCCATTACTCCTTTTAAAAATGAATTGGATGGTGCCTAGGAAGAAAGTATTGCATGACCACTATAAACCAGTTGCATTCTGATTGGATTGCTACTGCAGAGGCCAGCACAGACTGAATGGTCTGAATGCCTTCTTTCTGTATCATATCGATTATATGGTTTTATTCCGCTGCTCTAATTGGATTCATAGTTCATAGATTCACACTATTCCAATTTCGAATTAGTTCCAATTGGTGTAGGGATTTAATAAGAATCTGGGAACCATATAATTAGTGTGAACAGGTGATTGATGGCTGGCGAGAACTTGGTGAACCGAAGGATCTGTTTCCATACTGTATCTCTAAACTAAACAAGGGTTTTAAAGTTAAATGGATAATAAATTTGTTTTAATTATTTAGCAAAGCTTTTCCCGGGATGATTTTGACTGCTGACGCATCTCATAAGAACAATTTGCACTACCAGGAACAGAAGCGCAGAACAGTTGCCAAGTTTCACAATATCATCCGCCAACAAAATAAGTGAAATTAATTAAATTGCTAGATTGAAGTGGATCAGACTTTTTGCAAACTTCACAATGACAATTTAAAACAAATTTAAGAGTGGAAGCATGATTTATATTGTTGTTGGTAATGAAATAAAGTGGTTGCACTGGTCCTGAGCAGTACAGTGGCACAACAAGTAGAGCTGCTCTCCCACACCTCCAGAGACCCAGCTTCAATCCTGACCTGTGCGGAGTTTCCAAGTTCTCTCCAATTTCCTTCCAAATGCCAAAGGCGTGCTGCTCAGCAGGTTAATTGGTGATTGTAAATTGTCCCTTGTGGCACGGGCGGCACAGTGGTACAGCGGTAGAGTTGTTGCCTTACAGCGCTTGCAGTGCCAGAGACCCGGTTCGAACCCAACTACGGATGCTGACCGTATGGAGATTGTACGTTCTTCCCGTGACCGCGTGGGTTTTCTCCAAGGTCTTCAGTTCCCTCCCACACTCCAAAGACGTACAGGTTTGTAGGTTAATTGGTTTGGTATTAAGTGTAAACTGTCCCTAGTGTGTGTAGGATAGTGTAAGTGTGCGGGGATCGCTGGTCAGCATGGACTTGGTGGGCCGAAGTGCCTGTTTCGGTGTTGTATCTCTAAACTAAACTAAACAAACATTGTGCAGAGAGGAATGTGGAAGGAAATGGGTTTAGCCTTGAATTAGTATAGATGGATCCTGATGATCAATGAAGGCAGTGAGCTGGAGGCTGCTCTGTGCCTCTGTGATTCTTTGATTCTATCCCTGTGTATAAACTAGGGATTCTGTTTATTTGTAGCAACTTAGATTTATAGATCATGACTTAATGAATGGTTGGCTATGAATTGCACAAAAGAAATAGACTTCAGTCTTTGTTTCAACCCAAGCCTGTTTTCAAGGATGCTTGACTGAAGAGATTTATAGATAGATAAAGTCTATACTGAAAGCAATCATAGTTTCACAAGAAGAATGAGAGGCAATGAAGACAACTAATGGAGCAGCTGCAGAGTGATGGCTGATACCTTCAGTATAATAATTAACTGGTGTCTTTCTTTTCTCTACGTCTCTACTTAATGCCTTTCAGTTTCTAATACAGTATCTCTAACACAGCCGCAGGCAGGAGATTTACAATTTTACAAGCACGCGTTGTATTCCCACATGAAAAATGACACAAATGTTATGTTCTTGTTATATACCCTGGGCAAGAAAAGATAATTTCATTAAATCTCCCTTTCTGGTCTCTGCGTCTCATCTCTTTGGAGAGAGAAAAAGAGATGTCACCAATTCAGGATAACTATTAATAAGCTCTTCAAAAAACACTGATGGAGGAAACCTGAATTATAAACAGAATGTTTAAAAATCATCAGCGGTTCAGGCTACATATGTGGTGAGAGTGTCAGAGTTAAGGGCCTGTCCCACTTAGGTGATTTTAAGGTGACTGCCGGCGACTAGGCTGTCGCCGAACGTTCACCGGGGGTGTTGCGGGCATGATCGTGAGGAGTCTTCAAAGAATCGTAGCGGATCTCGGCGCGTCGCTGAGAAATTTTCCAGCGTTGTCGCAGATGCATTTAGAAGCAAGTAATATTAAATTAAGTAAAGTCATTTGAAGATACCATAAAATACTTGTGTTTAACCAATTTTTTTACCGTCAGGACATTTGACAGGTAGATTGGAGGCGACAGTTTGACGGTCAGGTAAGCGTGGGAATTTTCGCGATGCTTATGGCTATCAGCGATTACTTTTAAAGTAGGCTCCCAACCTAGATATGCAACCCAGAAACCAGATATGCATCTCCCGTACATTTTCAAAGAATACCCACACTCCGCACAAAAATCCATTTAACCACGTTTAAAATTAAATTTCTTAATACTGCTATTAGTAAACTGGGTCAATCCAGTTTATGCCTTGTTACCGTGAAGCTTGGTTTTCAAGTAACCCAGGTAAGATGTTATAATTCAAAACTCTCAAGTAATTACAGACTTGTCAGTGATTTCAGCGAAAATTAGGACGCCAGAGAAGCATTGATAAGCGTGGGAATTTCGCAATGTTTCCGAAGACGGTGTAATCTCTTAACCAGGTGCTAGTTTTTTAAAAAAAGTAACTTGTATCGACCTGACTCGGCATTGTCGTGGTCATTATCGTGGGGTAATAGAAAATTTTGGCGATCTGCTTCGACTTTGACAGTCGCCGGCAGTCGCCTAAAAAATCGCCTAAGTGGGACAGGCCCTTTAGCTTTCTGGTCATTAGCCTTTCATAAGAACTAGGAATAGTTAGAGATGAAATTATTATTAAGATGCAGAGAAGTAGGAGTGGAGAGAACAATAAGGAACTTATAGATAGAACTTATTTTCTCTCTGTGGATATTTATTATCTTTGGAACCCTCATCCACAAAGAGCAATTGAAGCAGAGATTTGAATATTTTTAAGGTAGAGATATTTGTATTCTTAATAAGCAAGGGGTGAGCGAAAGGGCGATGTGGGTGAAAAGGAAGGCAGAGGTGAAGGAATGATCAACCACAATCTTATTGAATGGTGGAGCCTACTCCTGTTCTTAATTTATACTACACCAAGTGGACCCATTGGGCCCAAACCTCTCCTGATTGGTGCAGCACCCTCTCCTTCCCCTCTCCCCCTCCCCTCTCCCCCTTCCCATCCCCCTCCCCTCTCCCCCTCCCCTCTCCCCCCTATCCCCTTCCCCCCCTCTCCCCGTCCCCTCCACGCCCATTCCCCTCCCCTCCCATTCCCCTCCCCTTCCCCTCCCCCCTCCATCCCCCTCAACCCCCCTCCTCCCCCTCCCTCCCTACCCCCTCCCTCCACCCCCGTCTCCACCCCCCCCCCCCCCCTCCCTCCCTAGGAGATAGATTTAAACTTTAAAATGTGAATAACTTTAAATATATAACACCGATTTCAATGAAACTTCTGCCATTAGCACCAAAGGGATGACGGTAAGGTGGGCCTAAAATTGTTGCGCTATCGTGTACCGTTTTGGCTGTAGATCAGGAACAAACAAACAAACAAACAAACGAGAGTTTTAGTATATAGATGTTCATATGACTTTCCTTATTGTTCTCTCCTCTCCTACTTCTCTGCATCTTAATAATAATTTCATCTCCAACTATTCCTAGCTTTTATGAAAGGCTAATGACCGTAAAGCTAACTCTGATACTCTCACCACAGATGTTGCCTGACCCGCTGACGATTTTTAAACATTCTGTTTTTATTTCAGGTTTCCTCCATCCACATTGAACAGCGTTTTTTAAACAGGCAAACCTATATTTTTAAACATGGGTGAGCGAAAGCTTCACATAGACCTCTGCCATACATTTCCGATTACATTCTCTTTTACATTCTAAGGAACAACCTGGTTGATTAATGAGTTTGAAGTTCCAATTTAATAGCGTTAGTCTTTGGATTCTGGTAATGGGAGCGTGCAGGAGTTTACCAAAGGATCTCAGGGTGAATCATTTGGATTGTCAACAAATGGAATTAAATTACACAATAATAATTCAGTATTTACATCACCACACGGATACTTGCTCTCTCAGTGGACTGGAAGGAATCTCCTGGCTCTGCCCGAGCCAGCTGCCTACCCCTTTTCCGGGGTTACATCCGTGCCCGGGTGGTGTTGGAGAGGGATTATGCGCTGTCCACGGGCACCCTGGAGGATTTCCGGGACCGCTGGGCACCGTGGGGGATTGGATGTATCCTGGATGGGGATTGTAATATAATTGTATAATAGTTTCAATTGGTATATTTGTTTGTATAGTATTCTGGTGGTGGGTTATGTTTTGGTTTTATTGTATTGTATATTTTATTTTAATATTTGAATAAATATTTTTGATTAAAAAAAATTTTTAAAGTAAGGAATCTCCTTGCCATCCACTGAACCGCCTGGGGTGAATAATTAAACCACCAAGGGATTGGATTCACAACCTAAGGGTTTAAAAAAGTGAGAACTGGTGGAGCAGAGTGACAATGTAACTTGGGGGGAGGGTCCTGTGGCGCCACTTGCGAAGGAAAATCGGGGGGCTTGGGTGCGGGGTGGGTCAGGTGGTCTGGGACTATAAAAGGTTTTGGGTGTGTTGACTCACGAGTTCTTTAGTGCGGTGTTTGTGTGCCTTGCGAAATAAAGTATAGCTACTACTGACCTGGCGTCTGGCCTGATTTCCGTGGCGACCGCACCCACTACAATGTAGATGATATGTGCCCTACCAATGTTAAAGACAGCAAGTTTTCATAGTGCCCATCTAGTAATCCCAAAGCTGCAATACTGTGTCTTACAGGGAAAGAAGTGTCGAGAGTCAAGAGAGTCAGGAGTGTTTAATTGTCATGTTTAGTCTTTGCGCTGACTGGATAGCACGCAACAAAAACCCTTTCCACTGTTCCTCAGTACACGTGACAATAATAATAAACAAAACTAAACTCTGATTCGACATTGCTCGTACTTTGTCCAACAACAGTGGTGTTGTCGGCGAATTTAAACATGGAGTTGTAACTATATCTGGCTATGTAGTGTAGGAAGGAACTGCAGATGCTGGTTTAAACTGAAGATAGACACAAAAAGCTGGAGTAACTCAGCGGGTCAGACAGCATCTCTGGAGAAAAGGAATAGGTGACGTTTCGGGTCGAGACCCTTCTTTAGCCCTATATGGTCTTCCTCAGGCTATACAGTCATGGGTATAGAGTGAGTACAGCAGGGGGCTGAGCACACAGCCTTGAGGTGCTCATGGTTATCAAGCAGGAGGTGTTGTTACCAGGGCCGTTTTTACAGCATTATGGGCCCCCGGGCAAAGCAGTGTACTGGGGCCCCTACCGTTACTCTCCCCCACCCCCCTTTCCCTACCAGCCCCCCCCCCCCCGTCGTGCCGGCGAAAAGCACTTACCGAAAAGCACTTAGCGATGGACTTAGGGTGCTACATTGTTGCGAAAAGCACTTACAGATCGCTGTGAGAAGCACTTAAGGACCGAAAATGTTGCGAAAAAAGCACTTATTGAACCTACATTTTTAAAGTAGTATTTATTTATTGCAAGTCACTTAACATACACAGATCAGCATGGGGCCCCTATGCTCGTGGGGCCCCGGGCAAGTGCCCATCAGGCCCATGAGTTAAGACGGCCCTGGTTGTTACCAATTAGTACCGATCATATTCAGTTGATGAAGAAGTCGAGAATCCAGTTGCAAAGGGATGTGCAGAGACCCAGTTCCCCGCACTTGGTAACAAGTTTGGAAGGGATGATGATGTAGAATGTCACTCTATAGACGATGAACAACAGCCTGACATCTGTATTTGACTTTTCTGAACTGTAGTTATAATCAGAACGAAACAGCCTGTTTGCTCAAGACAAGTTCCATCACCACCCCCAACCATACCAGCTTCACCACCCCTCCTCCCTCCCCCGAATAGCTATCTGATTATTAACAGATAATCTTAAATTTTGGTAAGGTTGAATGAGAAACATACACTGGCCTTGATAAAGGGAATCATTCCCTTCATCTCCTTTAAATTGATGCCACATCATCCATCTACTAGATTGAGCAGATGTGGCCTCTCTCAGTGCAGCATTCTCATGCTGGTATACTGAGGATGCTGGAATCATGAGCAAAAATCATAGTGCTGGAGGAACTCAGTAAGTCAGGCAGAATCTATGGGAGGAATGAACATAAAACATTTCAGGTCAGAAATCTGCTTCAGACTGATAAAGATAAAGATACTGCGTTCATGTATTGTAATGGACTCCGAGTTCACAGACCATCTATCAATAAAATCCTCCCAATTTTTTGTTGTATTCTAACCACCAGATGTCAGTAGACTTCCTATTGTTAGCCATTATCAGACATGTTAAGTTAATAATATCAAAGGAAAGAATTTCAAAATTCAAAACATATTTTTATTCTCTTAAAGAGTTGCAAATTGAGGCTGCAAAAGGCCCCACTTTAGCTTCCAAGCTCATGTGGTCAATCCCAGCTTGTTCATTAATGGTTTATTGCCATATAGTTGGAAGTTAAGCCATTTTTGATACTACCAAACCTACAGTATTGCAGCCTGCCTCTCAGATGTGTTCACATTTCTATCTCTTGACTCAAAGGTCCATGTGGCTCAAACACAATAAATCCAATTCACTGACTGGAATCATCTGTTCTGTCAGAGAAGTGATCTTTGGATGAAGCATCTTAACCAACCTCAGTGTGCCCTCTCATGTGAATGTTTAAAAATCCAACACACTTTTAATGCAAAGTAAGGAAATTATTCCCATTGTCCAGGCCAATATTCACCCTTTAAGCAGCATTATTAAAACAGATGAACTGTTCTATCATGGCGTTATGAATTGCACAGCGAGGTAGGCAAACCAGCTGGCATGTACCCTGCTCTGCAAAAATGGTGATATGTCAAGATGGCCAGTAAAGAGATTTTGGATATCCTGGGCTTGTGAAGGACAATCTACTTGAGAACGATCATTAGCTTTCTTGTTCTGAAATCCCACAGCATGATCTCAAAGGCTGGTCAATGTTCATTGCTTCATCGGCAGCACTTAAGATGAGCAGATTAACTAGTCACTCATCTCATTGCTATTTGTAGTTTCCAACTATGTGCAGAGAACAGCTGGAGCATTTGGCCATTTAACAATAGCGGCTGGGAGCCAGTCATTTATCATATGTGTTTTAGTTTAGAATACCCTGACAGGCTGATAAGCTGGAATATACATGGCAGTCATTTCTCTTTTAGTCATATTCAGATTTGTGACCTTACTGTAACCTTGAACACACCTTGAAGATTGAGATGAAACAGAAATACTCAGCAGGTCAACACATTTGTGATGTTTCAGTAATGGGAATGGTTAGAAATGAAACTAGCTTGGTTTATTGTACAGGCAGAAGGATTGGGAGAACAAAAGGTAAGCTGTACAATGTTATCGAGACCACAAGAAACTGAAGGTTCCTTGTGGGGGTGATGCCAACACAGGGAGCCAGGGTAAGTGCGCCTGAGGGAGGTATAAATAGGAAGAGAGAAATGAAATCGGGAAGACCAGAAGAGGAGAGTGAAAAAATGCTGGAAATTTAAGACACGTTGGTGAAATAGCTGACAACTGAAATTGTCAAATTCATTGTTGAGTCTAGAAGTCTGTGATGTGCCAAATTGAAAAATTACGTGTTGTTCTTTGAGCTTCCGTTGAGCTTTGCAAGAACAGTGTGATGGTTTGTGTATTGTTAATACTTCGCTCCACTCTGAGCTCTGCCCTGGGAGAGATTACCATGGAACGGATTCAAGTGCATGCTCAAAGTCTCCTTGAGGAATGACCCTCGGGAATTCCTCAGAATGGAGAAGCAGCATTCTGGATGGTACTGAGAACCTTGAGGCATCGGGAGCGTATGAAACCCCTACATAAAACACATGTATTGTCCCGCTGATGTTGGGGCTCTTGAAGAACATTAAGTTGGATAAACCCCCAGGGCCTGATGGGATCTATCCCAGGTTATTGATAAAAGCTAGAGAGAACATAGTGGGAGGCTTAACAAAGATTTTTGCATCTTCTCTAATTGTATGTGAGGCCCATGAATACTGGGGAGTAACTAATGTTATTCCTTTGTTTAAGAAGGGGGCGGAATCCAGGGAATTATAGATTTAGCCATATTTGGAAGAAAATTGATTAATTATAGACAGTCGGGTCATGTGTTGAACGGGTTTATGAGGAGGTGGCAAAGATGATTGATGAAGGTAGGGCAGTGGATGTTGTCTCCATGCATTTTACCGATGAAATTTAATGAGTCCCCCATGGTGGGTTGATCCAGAAGAATAAGATGCACGGGATTCACAATGGCTTGGTCATATGGATTCAGAAATGATTTACTGATTAAAAAATAGGTTGTCGTGGAAGGACAATATTCAGGCTGGAAGTCAGTGACCAGTGGAGCTTCACAGGGATCAATGCCAGAACCTCTATTGTTTGTGATATATATAAATGACTCGGACATAAACGTAGACGGGTTGGTTAGTAAGTTTGCAGGTGATCGTAAGACTACTGGATCACGAACCACGAGGAAGGCTGTCAACGTATAGTGGGATATAGATCAGCAATAGAAATGTGTGAAAGAGTTTAATCCAAGCAAGTATTGCACTTTGGGAGGTCAAATGCAAGGGGAAAATAAACAATTAATGGCATGACCATTAACAGCATTGATGCACAGAGGAATCTTGCGGTTCATATTCATAACTCCCTGAAAGTGGCAACATAAGTCAATAGAGTGGTAAAGAAGGCATGTGGTATACTAGCCTTCATAGGTCAGGGCATTGAGTATTTAAAGCAAACGCAGCTTTATAGAACTTTGATTAGGCCGCATTTGAAGTATTGCATGCAGTTCTGGTCATTACATTACAGGAACGATATGGCTTGGAAAGGGTTGCAGAATAATGCCTGGATTTGTGGTATTAACTACAGAGAGAAGTTGGACAGACTTGGATGGTTTTCTCTGAAATATCAGAGGTTGAGGGAAAACCTGATAGAAGTACATAAAATTATTAGATGCATAGATAGGATAGACAGATGATTTTTCCCAGGATTGAAATGTCAAACACTAGAGGGCATAGTTTTAAGGTGAGAAGGGCAAAGTTAAAGGAGATGTGCATGGCAGATTTAGTACACAGAGGAAGGTGAGTGTCCAGAATGTGCTGCGGAGGGTGGTGGTGGAGAGAGATACGATAGTAGGACTTAAGACACTTTTGGATAGGCCAAATGATATGCAGGGAATGGAGGGATATGCATTATGTGCAGGCAGATAAGTATTGGTCCCGGCATCAGGCTCAGCACAGACACTGTGGGCCAAAGGGCATGTCCCTACGCTGTACTGTTCTCTGGTCTATTGCAGAATCTGCAGTTTTTGTTCTCCACTTATCTTCTGCCAATCTCTGTTGCTATCTCTACACACCCTCCCCCTGCCAGCTGACTGACTTTTATCTGCTAATCAACCCCTTCTCACCTGTATTCACTTATTGCTTGTTAGCTCCTGCCTCACCCCTACCCCCCTCCACCTCTTTCTACTGACTACATCCCCTTCAGTCTTGGTGAAAGGTGTCAACCTGAAATAATTCATTTCCCTCCACAGATGCTCCTTGACCCACTGTGTTCATCCTTCATCCAGCAGCTCTCCTTTTTTTGTAGCCCCCACATGAGAAGCGAGAAGGACCACCTCACAACCACCTGCCTGCCCACCCCAAAAGGCACCTCCCTCCCCATCCGTGGAAGAGTCTCCTGTTCCCTCCTTGGTCTTGTTAAACACCTCTGAACACACAGAACAGGAGTGAATGCAAATTAACTTTGATCCCAAAAGATTGGGTAAGTCAGAAAATTACTTGCATTCTGCTATGGTTCGGTGGATAATCCTTTTGCCCCCTAAACATGGGCCTGTTATTCATCTCACTTCAAAGATTTGAGCACATAATCTAGGTGCAACAGTGCGACTGCAGACACTGCAGCAGGTGTACTGGTCCGGTGACTCAGATTGGATTTTGACCACCAATGTTGGAGTCTACACACACTTTCCCTGTGACTGTAGACAATAGACAATAGGTGCAGGAGGAGGCCATTCGGCCATTCGGCCCTTCGAGCCAGCACTGCCATTCAATGTGATCATGGCTGATCATTCTCAATCAGTACCCCGTTCCTGCCTTCTCCCCATACCCCCTGACTCTGCTATCCTTAAGAGCTCTATCCAGCTCTCTCTTGAATGCATTCAGAGAATTGGCCTCCACTGCCTTCTGAGGCAGAGAATTCCACAGATTCACAACTCTCTGACTGAAAATGTTTTTCCTCATCTCAGTTCTAAATGGCCTACCCCTTATTCTTAAACTGTGGCCCCTTGTTCTGGACTCCCCCAACATTGGGAACATGTTTCCTGCCTCTAACGTGTCCAACCCCTTAATAATCGTGTGGGCTTTATCCAGCTGCTCTTTTACCTCTCACATCCAAAGGCATACTGTTTGGTGGGTTAAATGGCTGCTGTAAATTACTCCTGCCGTTAGTAAGTGCTAGGAGCGTGAATGTTAGGAGTTGTTAGTTGTCACAGAGAAGAATACATTGCAGGAAAGTAGAGTGAGGTAATGAGGTTGATGAGGTTGCTCTGGGAGACACCATAGTCTTGATGGGACTAATAAGCTTCTCGTGTTGGAAGGAAATATGAGAACTCTGAGGTTGACCTTCCGGTGCAGTGCGAAAGGAGTGCCAACATTTTGGAATTACCCCTGAAGAATGAAATGTTGAACCCCATCTGCCCTCGGGTACTCATGGCGGTGTTGGCCTGACTAATGTAAGCTCATTTAGTGAAGACACGGAAAGACAGTTGTTGTTTTGTGAGATCTTGCTCTGCACAAATGGTTGCCAGTGTTTCCCTCATTGAAACATAGAAAAATATGTGCAGGACTAGGCCATTCGGCCCTTCGAGCTAGCACCGCCATTCAATATGATCATGGCTGATCATCTAAAATCAGTGTCCCGTTCCTGCTTTTACTCCATATCCCGTGATTCTTTTCGCCCTAAGAGCTAAATCTAACTCTCTCTTGAAAACATCCAGTGAATTGGCCTCCACTGCCTTCAGTGGCATATAATTCTACAGATTCACAACTCTCTGAGTGATAAAATCTTTCCTCATCTCAGTCCTAAACGGCCTATCCTTTATTCTTAAACTGTGACCCCTGGTTCTGGACTCCCCCAACATCGGGAACATTTTTCCTGCATCTAGCCTGTCCAATCCTTTAAGAATGTTATTTGTTTCTATAAGATCCCCTCTCATCCTTCTAAATTCCAGTGAATCTTGGTAAGAGTGACTACAAAAGTACTGCATTCAGGGCAAGAGCATTCACACATGCTCAAGCTGTGATAGATGGTTTATCGATGGAAATCTCACCTGTGACAACTCCATATAGATGCTGTTTGGATCACTGTCTAAACATGCTCATTGATAGCAGCAGTCTCATAAATTAATTGACCTATGACAATTGTTATTTCTTGCGTAAGCATTTGGCACAACAGTGTTGTTGAGTTACATTGATTGATTAGTGAGTCAATGGCAGAAATCAATTGCAAAATTGATCATGGTGGTTATTCTCAGGAGATCAGTCTTTGGGCCACAGATTTAATTCTGAAATTTTGCCCATTGTGTGGCGATGGAATCTTTATCCTTCCCTAACATGTGAAGATGAAAATAGGCATAGGGATGGGCAGTGAATAGAGGTATATGGATCAGGTAAAGGCAGATTAGATCTGTTTATCTTGGCTTCATGTTTAGCACAAACATTGTGGGCTGAAGGGCCTGTTTCTGTTGTATACTGTTCCATGTTCTATCTTCTATGAAAATAGTGTGGGCAATAGGGCCATATTATGAGCCATTCATGCGCTTGAAGAGCTGTTTCGGAAAGAAAATAAATACTCTGGAAATCTTGTTAAATCAGGAAATGCTGGAAATAATTAATTCATCACGTAACATCTGTGGAGAAGGCCAAGTTAATGCACTAGGAAACGTTGTTAGTGTCATAGGGAATGGAACTGAATTTTGAAGTGGTGTGCTGTGCATAGCCACCACTTTATTGACTGAATAGCCCAAGTGATGGACTAGGAATGTCCACCGCAGCAGTTTAACTGAGTGCTTGAGGACCAAACTAAAGGCAGGGCTTGTGAGAAGAGGAAGACAAGTGGTACAAGGCAAAGATGGGTGGTAATCGGAAAAGTATAAGTCATAGAGCCATATAGATGGAAACAGGTCCTTTGGTCCAATTCACCCACACCAACTAGGTTTTATAACTGACCCAGTCCCATTTGCCTGCATTTGGCCCATATTTCTCCAATCCTTTCCTATCCATGTGACTGTCTAAATATCTTCTGAATGGCACTATTGTACCTGCCCCTATAGCTTCCTCAGAGAGCTCATTCCATCTACACATTATCCTCTGCATGAAGAAATTGCCCTTTGAGTCTCTTTTAAATCTCTCCCCTATTATCTTAAACTAAGAAGGGGAAAGGGCTTGGGGAATATTACTTGAAATTTGAGAATTCAATGTTCATACTCTTCGGTTGTAGGTAAATGCATGGAGTCTTTTGTCCAGAAGAGGGGAATCAAGAACCAGATGACATAGGTTTAAGATGAGGGGGGAAAGATATAGTGGGAACCTGAGGGGTATCGCAACATTTAAGAAACATTTATTCAGGTACATGGATGGGATAGGTTTAGAGAGATATGGGCCAAAAACAGGCAGGTAGGACGTGTAGATGGTGCATGTTGGTCGGTCTGGGTAAATTGGACTGAAGGCGCTGTTTCCACACTATACGACTCTTTGACTTAAATTAAGTGGTTGAAATACCTTTCCAGATGTTACCGAATTCTTGCTATAAAATGCACAATTCCAGAGGAAGTAGCAGGTGTAGCCTTGAAGGATGGTAAAGAACTGGGTTGTGCGAAGAATGCCAAGCCAAGCTGAAGAACATAATTAGGAGAACACAGTTGCTTCTTTGCAATAGAAAAAAAGGGGAGAGCAGGTCAGGTAGCATCCATGGGTGAAAATGAGAATTCAAAATGTATTTTATCAATTCCCACAAGACCAATGCCTTCAAAATGAAAACTTGGGAAATTATAATTATTGCAAGTTGAAACCCTGAGGTGGAACATCAGAATTTTAATATTGTCAATTTGGAAATAACACGTTGAAGGATGGTATGTTTGTTGAAAGTTGAACTTGTTGGAGTTTTATAAATTAATTTTCTGAGCGCTCTCCTGGAATACAGTCCAAGAAGGAACTGAAAGAATTCTCACATTCAATATTTTGTTTGAACACTTGTTTGCAGATGTTCATAGAGGGGAAAACAAAGCTCAGTAAAGGCCCATCTAGATTGATCCATGCAGGTAAGACAGCACATGTCTGCTTTTCAAGACATGTGAATTGAAATGCATACTTTATTGTCACATGTGACAATTCACAGTGAAATTCTTTGCTTGCGTACCCAAGGTATGCAAATAGTTACCCATACATAGCACTTACAAAGTTACAAGTATCCCCACGCCAGGTCCCCCTTTGTCCTTCCCCGCCCCCCCCCCCCCCCCCTCCTCACGACAGTTCCCCCACGCTGGGTCCATTGTCCATTGATCTTCCCCCTCCCGCTCCCTCATGGTGGCCCCCCCACATTGGGTCCCCATTGTTCTTCCCCCTCCCTCACAGCGTTTCCCCCATGTGGGGTCTTCCTTTGTTCCTTCCTTGTTGCATTTAGAAGCACATAATATTAAAATAAGTAAAGTCATTTCAAGATACCATAAAATACTTGTGTTTAACCAATTTATTTACCGTCAGGACATTTGACAGGTAGATTCGAGGTGACAGTTTGACGGTCGGGTAACCGTGGGAATTTTCGCGATGTTTATGGCCATCAGCCATTACATTTAAATTGGGCTCCCAACCCAGATATGTAACCCAGAAACCAGATATGCATCTCCCGTACATTTTCAAAGAATGCCCACACACTTTTCACAAAAATCCATTTAACCACTTTTTAAATTAACTTTCTTAATACTGCCATTGGTAAACTGGAAGTTTATGCCTTGTTACCGTGAAGCTTGGTTTTTAAGTAACCCATACAAGATGTTATAGTTCAAAACTCTCAAGTACTTACCGACTTGTCAGTGATTTCAGCAAAAATTAGGACACCGGAGAAGCATTGACAGCGTGGGAATTTTTGCGATGTTTCCGAAGACGGTGTAATCTCGACCTGACTCGGCATTGTTGTGGTCATTGTCGTCGGGTAAAATAAAATTTCGGGGATCTGCTACGACTTTGACAGTCGCTGGCAGTCGCCTAAAAAATTGCTTAAGTGGGACAGGCCCTTTAGAGGAAAGCTGAAAACAAATATATTTACATCAAATATCAATGGGGTTCAGGAGCTTATTATCTGATGGGGTGATGGAGACACAAATTCTCATCACATTTAGATGGGCAAACACTTCAAAGGGCTGCTTACCAGAGCTGGAAAATACCTTTAATGGCTAAATTTTTGCTGCAAAAAACACAATGGTAAAATGGCCTCCTTCCACACTCATATTTTCTTTGATTCCATGTATCATTAATTATTTTATATATATATATAATAAAACTATTGAGACACTAGAGACTGCAGATGCTGGAGCCTACCCACGTACTTACCTCTGCAGCCGCAGAGATGTAATGCCTGTCCCTTCACAAGGTTAAAAAGCTGGAGGTGAGATATGACAAATTATTCAATGCAGTGTATTATTAAGATATGGAACATATTGCTTAAAGAGACAGTAGAGGTTTATTCAATAATAAGGGAATGAAAAGAATGTCTGCACCAGAAAAAAATGCAGGGAAAAGTGTAGGGAGAACAGGGCAGGGATGCAGTATCAATTATAAGAACCAATTTGACACGTTGGGCCAAAAAACCCTCGGTATTGTATCATTCTGTGATTCCTTTGAAAACACTCTTGCATGTTTTATATTTCAATGTTGTTCTTCTCAAAGGCAAAGTTGGAAGGGCCTGAGGGCAGGATATTACAACAGGCTGAATAAATAGGAGGGAAGACAAAGTGAATATAGATATAATGATTAACTTATACAAAGTTTGTGCCTATATTCAAGAGAGAATGCAAAATAACCATTAAGTAATGGGAAAATAAAGTCTCGTACAAGATAAATGACTCGTGGAGAATAGTGATCAAAAAGATTGCTTTCCTCATAAAAAGAGTTAGTGGTATAACATAGCATTGGGATTTTTAAAAAGCAGGACCAATTAGATAAGTCACAACCTCCAAGTATTGGTTTTGGCAAAGGACTGAGAATCAGAAGGAGCAGGAATTCAGCTTTGTTCCAATAAAACTGCCTTTAAGAAGTCCAGAAATTTCATAAAATTAAAGCAGAGATATAGACCAAGTGAAGTTGGCAGATTCTTCTATGATGTGGAATGTGGGGAGAGAAAAGAAGCAAGATATAAATCAAGTTAATCGAGAGGAGTTTGATCTGAAGCATTGTAAATTCACAAAGGTGGCATCAACTCTCTCACTTGCAAAGGTAGGAAAGGGGATACAAACAGCAAAGAAATCTTACAGGGCACTTCTACTTTAACTTAGTTGATTCATTTATCCTGCCTCTCCAACCCCAACCAACCCTTGATTTTGAAGCATCTCTCCCTTAATGGCATCAATGCAATTCACTTTAACCAATCCTTCTACTAGCAAATTTCACAATTGCACCACTTTCTAGATAAAGGAGGTTCCTCTTTAATTTTGGATTTAATTATTATTGACTTGCATATACAGCCCTAGAAGAGCAGGGAAGGGCAGTGGGTTGGGACATTCTTAGTACAGCATCCAGTGTGTTTTGTTCACCATGGGAGATGTGGATTCAGGACAAGTTGGCAAATTGGATCCACAAGTGGCTTAGTAATATGGGGCAGAACGTCATGATGGAGAAATGATTTTTGTTATTAGAATCCTGTGATCTGTAGAGTACCACAAGGATCAGTGCTGGAACCCTAATTGTTTGCTACATGCATTAATGATATGAATGGAGGAAGTATGATTACTAAGTTTTAAGATGACATGAAAACAGGCATTTGTGATAGAGAGGAAAATAGCCGTTTAGAGATTTGAAGGCGCTCGACGTCGATGTGGAGCCCTGGGAGAGCCTTGCAGCTGACCGTACGAGGTGGAGAGGTACCCTGAACCAACATCTCAAAACGGGGGAAGAGAAACTGATGAACGCAGCGGCAGAAAAGCGGGCATGCAGAAAGGAGCGCAGCAACTTCAACAAACCAGAGACCACACACAAATGTGACCTTTGCGACAGAGACTCACTCCCGCGTTGGTCTCTTCAGCCACAAGCGACACTGCTCTAGCCGAGGTGTGGAGCAAGCAGCCAACTAGGATGCATCACCCATGGTCAGCCATGACCGAGGGGGCCTAAGAAGAAGTCTTCTCCAAGTTTGTTCTCCAGTGTTGGGCATAATGGGCTGAAGGACCTGTTTCTGTGCCTTGCAAGTGTGTAACTATCAGTCCATGACGCTTTAATTCTCTCTGCATTGTGGGAATATTATTTATCTGAGTAAGCATGACTTTTACCAGATTTAGAGTGGAATTCCAAGGTGTTTCCTGTTTCCTGTAAATCCAGAGTTGAAGGAAGGGTAGAAGTCTTCAATATATTAAATTTAACATGTTAATCTTGGCAAACCTTGCATACATTGATGGGTTACTAGTCTTAGAGCAACTGAGAAGGAAAATCCTTTGGTGAATTCAAATGTCCCAAATGCAAGCAGTCAAATAAGAGGATACACAAAATCAATCCTCTTCTGCATGTCCTTGGAGAATGTGATGCATACATCTGCAGAACAGGAAGTCAAGAATATTTTGCATGTGCGTGCCCTCAAGAAGGTAATGGTGAGTCTCCATCATCAAATAATTTTTTCAGAAAAGCTGCTCCTGGTGACATCGTTCCAGGATTTTGATACAGCAGCTTCAAGTTTCTGGGCACTCACATTTCGGAGGACCTAACATGGTCCAATAACACTGCTGCGCTGGTCAAGAAGGCACAACAAAGACTGTTCTACTTAAGAACACTGAAAAAGTCTGGTCTACCCCAACAGCTGCTGACGACCTTCTACCGCTGCACCATCGAGAGCATCCTAACGCATGGCATCCCTGTGTGGTACCTCAGCTGCACGGAGGCAGAAAGGAAAGCTCTACAGCGGGTAGTCCATAGAGCTCAGAGGGTCATCGGAACACAGCTACCAGACTTAGAGGGCATCTACAACACACGATGCCTCAAAAAAGCCACCAGCATCCACAAAGACTCTTCACACCTCTGCAACAGTCTGTTCGAACTCCTTCCATCGGGCAGACGATACAAGGCCTTCTACGCCCGCACCTCCAGACTCAGGAACAGCTTCATCCCCAGGGCCATAGCTGCTATGAACCGGTCCTGCTGAGCCGGATGGCCACAACGCATAGATCAACTTGCACTTTACCCTGTCTAAAAACTGTTACAACTGTTTCGTTTCGTTGGGTTGCTGCTGTCTAAATTACTTAAATTATTGCATCGTATGGGAGGTGCATTCCCAATCTCGTTGTACCCCTGGGTACAATGACAATAAAGATATATTGTATTGTATATTGTATATTGAAAGGACAGAAATATACTTCCAAGTCAAAATGCTAGTATTTTGATGGGGAACCTGCAAGTCGTAGTTGCCCATGTTCCTGTTTCCCTTTTACGGTCATGGTTTTCAAGGGTCAATCAAAGAAGTCTTGGCAAGTTGACGCAATGAATCTTATAATTTTCTTGGTTACTGAAACCACAGTGTGATGTGAGTGAATGCTTTGATGGGGTCCCATTCAAGTAGATTACCTCGTATTGGTAAAGTTGAGCATTTTGATTGTTGCTGGAACTGCATTCATCCAGAGAAATGAAGGGGTTTCTATCGCACTCTGGGCTTGAGACTTTGCAGATGGTGAGAATGCTTTGGGTGTGAGAAGGTGAGTCATTCATCACTAGATATGCAGCCCCTGACTCCCTCTTCCCGACAGGGTATTTTTCGTGGCTTCTCCAGTTAAGTGTCTGATTAACAGTAACCCCAGGATTTAGATAACTGCAGGTTGAGTGATGGCGATGCCATGAAATACTGTATGAAGGAAAGTATCTGGGCGCTCTTGTGTTGGAGATGTTGAATGTTAAGGACTAGGATTGAAATATTGTCTTAGTCTTGCTGCATGCAGGCAGAAAATAAAGTTACCTGTTGTTGAAGAGTTGCAAATGGAATTTTGCAGTCACTGTGGCCTAATTATATGGGTGGCAATCCACTGATGGACCCACTAAAGGAAGCTGGTTCTAGAATACCACCTTGAAGAACTTTGCAGTGTTGTTCAGAGATAAAGATGGTTAATCTCCAACATGCACAATTATCTTTACAGTAAACCCTAATTTTAACAGATCCTTTTATAACGCATTTTGGATATAGCGGACAGACCTGCCGATGCCGCCCTTGGTTCACACCGCCTTTCCGGCCGCTTATAGACCTGGCTTCTGACACCAGCAGCAAGGTGTACCAGCGAGCCCTTCTTCACTCACCGCACAGTCAGGTTGATGTTGCTGTTGTTGCGGTTCACGTTGTAGCCCGTGGGGACAGCACTTTCTTCTGGCTGCCGCCACCGACAGGACACGTTTGGTCACTGTGGGGCTCCCTCTCCTCAAAAGCTGCTGCTGCTGCTGCTGCTTCTTCCAGTTTGCTGTTGCATTGTCCGCTCCCCGCTCAACTGCCGCCACCTCTTCCTACCGTCGTTCTTTCCACTCATCCCTCCCCCTCTCCACCTCCTTCACCTTCATCACCGACTTACTCTACGTTGAAAGCAGCAGCACGTTAGAAGTGAGGGAGCCCCAAGGTGACCGAGCGCATCCTGTTGGTGGCAGCGACCTGAAGAAAGAGCTGATGGCCAGGGGCTACAACATGAGCTGCAACAATAGCCATCTCACCGGACCATGCAGTGGGTGACCAAGGGTTCGCTGGTGCAGACCAGTGGCATTCGCGCGTAGTTTTAAGGTGAAACGACACAAAGTGCAGGAGTAACATAGCAGACTGAATCAGTCCGAATAAGGGTCCCAACGTCACCTATCCAAAATATCATCTATCCATGTTCGCCAAAGATGCTGCCTGACGCGTTGAGTTACTCCAGCACTTTTTGTCCTTTTGTGTATTAACCATCATCTGCAGTTCTTTGTTTCAACTGCATACAATGATAATACCTTGCTCAGTTACGACAGACAATCAGCAACAACGGACACTGTCCCTGCCTCCAATGGCCCATTTATAACAAGGGTTTACTGTATTTATGAATCCTAATCTTGAAAAGTTATCCAGTGAATCTCATTGACCTTGGTTTCCTTTGATGTTGACAGGGTCACTCTCGGATGTTGGTTGTGAGCTTTTATGATCATTGGGCAAAATAAGTTTAAAAGGTGAATCAATGGTCTATTATTGGATGAAGAACAGCTAACCCAGATCACACCATCTTTGTGCTCCACATCTAACCAACTGAGGTCCAATACACAGAGCCTCTTCTGCTCCCACTAGCAGAGGAAGAACTATCCTTTTAGATTCTGCCAACTAATCCAGTACTAGTTAATTTGGAAAATGTCCGACTTGAATGAACTTCCTGTGTCAATTTGTTCCTTATGCAAGAATTGAAAAGCCCTTTGTTCTGCTCAGCAACTTTAAAAATAATTTAGTATTATTTTGGTATTCCTGCTAATTCCTCGATTTAATTTTTGTTTTTTTTGGTCCACACTCAAAACTGGTAGATTCAAATTTAAATTCCATCAGCTGAAGTGCAGGTTTTAGTTTAGTTGCACTCTCTAGTCATGCTCAAAATTGCAAGCAGATTGTTTCGTCTCTGTTTGATGAAAAAAATCCTATTCTCCACTAGCACCGTTAGTCAATAATGGTGGTGGGATGCCACAATGATGAAACCAAATATTGTAAAAATGTTCATAATAGTTACTGTCATTGATGTGAGATTGTGTTACACAAAAGGAGTATCATAGCATTTGAAGAGAGAGTATAAGGTTCATAAGTGATAGGAGCAGAATTAGGCCATTCGGCCCATCAAGTCTACTCCGCCATTCGATCATGGCTGATCTATCTCTCCTCAACCCCATGATCATAGGCCTAGGCCTAAGCATTCTATTACAAAAGAAAATATTATTGTGGACTCCATGGTGATATTTATAAAATTATGATTGTTAAGTGCATTTGATTGCTGAGTGTGCCAGTTATACAGTTCTAGATGTGGAGTATGGAAAAAATTGTGACCAAGTTCTGTGCAGATGAAGCATGTGAATGGCATGGACTCGCACACAAAAGAAGCTCTTAACTGAGGGATTTTGTATGTTTCCGAATTAAAGTAGCGTAAAATCAAATAAATGGCAGATGCTGGGAATCTAAAATAGAATGCTGGAAATACTCAGCATGTCAGGCGGCATCTGTGGGTGGAGAAACAGTGTTAATGTTTCAGACCAAAGACTATTTGTCAGAACAGTCTGTTAACTCTGTTTCACCTCCCATAGCTGCAGTCTGACCAACTGAATATTTCCAGCATTTTTTGTTTTTATGTGAGCCAGTTTTACGTGGGCACATTCATTACTTCAGTAATGTATGAGCCAGTGGTGTCGGCTTGAGAGGCTGAAGACTTTATTCATACCAGAACCACACTCCTTCTCCTCCTCCTCCATGATTTATTCTCATTACAGTTGGTGCTGTACTAGATCATTAATGAAAGAGCCGCTCTTATCTCTGTATACAGAAATGACATTGGAATGAACATGAGAGTATCTGTATTAACATATGCTGATGGTAATTAAATGACATAAACCACAAGGAAAGCACAGGTAATTGGAGGATATCATCAGTGAAGGCAACGCATCGGTCAAGCTGGCAGGTCAATATAAGTCGGTGTGTAGAACAACTTGAGAAAAAAGAAGAATAGACATAGTAAATGTTTAGGTTCTCATGGGGTGAAGGAATAGAATATTCCTGATTGCTGTTAAGATCTTTGAATGCAGAATTACAGACAGAAGAAGCCATTAAGGTGGCAAATTAAAATCCGAGTTTCGTGTAGGACTCTGCCTTTAAAATCAAGAATGCTCTATCTGATCAATGGTTTGAGTTTGATGGACAGTACTCACTAGGGCGAAACAGGTTAAGGGCAAGAAAATAAGTGGGAAGGTGGAGGATGGAGGAGGCAGAGTAGGATGTAGTAGGGATGTAGACAATAGACAATAGGTGCAGGAGGAGGCCATTCGGCCATTCGAGCCAGCACCGCCATTCAATGTGATCATGGCTGATCATTCTCAATCAGTACCCCGTTCCTGCCTTCTCCCAATACCCCCTGACTCCGCTATCCTTAAGAGCTCTACCTAGCTCTCTCTTGAATACATTCAGAGAATTGGCCTCCACTGCCTTCTGAGGCAGATATGCAGAGTTATTAAAGGAATTGAGTGAGGAGATATTGGAAGAATGTTTTACTGGTTAGTTAATGTAAAGTTACATAGTGATGAAAGATGCTCTCTTCCCCTCTCTTTATTTGGCCTCTCAATTCTTCTCAATCTTATGGCAACACATTCAATAACCTTGTCCACCACAGGAGGTGATGAGAGAGTCTGTTCACATGTTGATTGGGTGCTGCCAATCCCTGGCAGTGGTCTGTGCCATTGTGCCAGCCAGGTGCAAACCTGAGTCTCAGATCCCAACGCTAACTGACTGCACCTCTTGCCCCATTCTTCCCAACGCCAGCCCTCACAGGCAGCCTTTGCTCCGCACCGAAGCACACAATGATGAGATCACTTCCCCCATTTCATTGCTGGGGAGAGCTAGTCAAGGTGTGAAATCACAGTCGAGAAGCAGTGTTGGAGAGAGCAGGAGTTTGCTGTGCTGTCAGTAATGCATCTCTCTCTATATATTATGCTCCAATTACCCCTTTTATCACTGATTGAATTTACGATCCTGAACCGGTATCCTTGTGAAATCCAGGTTTGGGATTGGAAATTAGACCCGGAGCCATCCTGGATTACATGGTTTAGTAACACATAGTCACATAGTCACCCCTCCCCCTCTGTCGTGGGGTAGACTGAGACTGATACCTCTTTCCCCCTCCCCCCCCCCTTCCAATCTTTGCACATCCCCAATCCTTTTCATCCCCAATCTTTTCCACTCATCTCTTTAATTTCATGCTTCATGTATTTTGTGTTTTTATCACTGCTGGCAGATCAATTTCCCTCCTGGAATAAATAAAGTTCTATCGTATTATAGTTTACAGTTGCCTACCATCCTAAGAATACAAACTGTGTCCTGTAGGTGGAGAAACACAAAAAGCTACTTGAGTTTCTTTCAACTGCTTTAGGACATCTTAAAGTACTTTTAAGTACTTTTGTACTTTTGAAAGCCAGTCATGGTGGGGTGTGGGTAGTACAGTGCAGCTGGTGGAGCTGCTGCCTTGCAACTCCAGTTATATGGGTTCAAGTGCGACCTGTGTGGACTTTGCACATTTTGCCTGTGACCACGTAGATATTTTGGGTGTTCTGGTTTCCTCCCAAAATGTGTATGGTGGTAGAATAATTGAACTTTATAGATTGCTTCCAGCATGCAAGGGAGGAGCAGAATCTAGGGGAAGTTGGTGGGAAAGTGGGACAAATAAAAAATGGGATTATTGTAGAATTTATGATTTGTGTGGACTCTGTGATTCATTGCAGATAATGTTCAATTTCATGGACTGGACTACACATCAAACCTGAATCAGAGATTTAGTTATTTCAGCAAATTTCGTTATCCCCCTTTTCTCTGCTCTCCCATCAGGCAGAAGGTACAAAAGCACTTCCTACCATATTCAGGAACAGCTTCTTCCCAACTGTTGTCACATGACTGAACGGACCTCTCGTAAACCAAGGCTGTAGTTTCAATCTCCCAGTCAACACCAATGGGCCATTGCACATTTTTATCTGCTTTTCCCTTTAGCTGTGTCACTATAGCATTGTTATTCTGAACTCTGATTTTTTTTTTTAATTACACGACCTATTGTACTTGTGCAGAGCTGGGTTGTACTCGTGTGATTTGCCAGGACAGCATACAGCTTTTCATTGTATCTCAGTACATGCAACAAAAATACACCAACACCAATATCAAACAGAGGCAACTGAGATGGACAATAAATGTCAATGCTGTCAATGACACCCCCCATCCTGCAAATGACTAAATGGAAAAATATATGATATCACTACTAAAACTTAAGTTGCTTTATAAATATGATTCCTTCTTTTCCTTTATCCTGAACCAGGTCAGGGTTGGCAACCTACAGGCGAGTTGTGTGCACTGCCTGTGTTCATGACAAGCATCATGCTACTATTTAATTTGAGAAAAATATGGACCATCGGCATTTAGCAGGCATCTTAGACAATCGATAGTGAGAGAGTGGAAGTGGTTAATCCAATGGCTCCCGGTATTTGAGGTGCCTCAGCCCACAACCAGCCTGCACCTTTCCACCCCCCCCCCCCCCCCCCCCCACCGACAAATTACAGCTGAAGGAATCGAGGCTGATCTGGATAAATGTTTAGGAACATCAGCCTCCGAATCCTAGATCCCTGGAACAAAATACAAAGGCGCTCACAACAGCAGAAGTATTTTCACAAAGGACATGATATCATGATTCTCTGAAAGCCTTTTCTCAGTGAGACAACAGACCCATTCATACACGTACAATATATGATGCTTTTCTCATCTGTCTATTTTGAGCTGATCCATTGGCAAAGGATAGAGATGAAGTAATGATACACTAGATCGGTCCTCAAACTTGTCTCGTGATCACACTATAACGTGAGTTGCATTCTAAGTCCAACACAATTTTTCTCAGAAGTTCCCTTTAATTTGTTTCCAGGACCATTAGATAAAATTTATATTTATCTTACCCCATTACAGGCTCAGAAGGAGGCCTGCCGGGTTCATGCTGGCTCTCAGGGGAACAATCACATCCCTACAACTTATTCTCTCTTTAACATGCCACCTTGTCCCTTTTGACTCTTTTTGTTATTAACCTACAGGATGGCTAATTTACAGAAGCTAATTAACTACACATTGCAGAGCACCTGAAGGAAATCCCATATGGTCACAGGGAGAACATGCAAACTCTGCGCACCTGGCACCTATGGTCAGCATTGGACTGGGTGCACTGTGCCACCCTCAATAACATGATAAGCAACAGCAACACAGAGTTCCATTGCCCCTCTAAGCTGCTGAAGCTTCCTTAGATTTTTAACAAGAGTATGATCAAAAGTTTAACATGGAAAGTAATCGGGACAAGTGACCGGAAGGCTCGGTGAAAGGGAAAGGTTTGAAAGGACATATCAAGGGGAAGGAGTTCCACAATCTAGGGACTTGCACTAAGCATAGCCTCCAGTAGAGAGAAAATAGAAGTACGTCTCATCTTAAACTCATACTCATTTACTCACATTTCCAGAATGGCTAGCAGTCTGAATATTGGTCTATCAGTTCCCTATAATTCAAGCTAACACAGTTCTGTCACGAGCATCCTGAGCCAGGCCTCCGTGAACACACATTGTTATCAAATGTAGACCCATTTGCTATACTAACTTGCATTAACATTGGACTTTACCTGAAAAAAATCATTCCAAGAGCCACTTCACATGAGGCACAAACTGATACCTAAACCGTATCAAGAAATAATCTGGATGGTGGGCAATAGCTTTATTGGAAGGGGCAGATCTTATGAGTCACCTAAAGGTATAGAAGGTGATAGATAGACAAAGAGTTGCAGGAGGGAATGCCACAGCTTAGGTGTGTAGGAAAGATCTGCAGTTGCTGGTTTAAATCAAAGATAGACGCAATAAACCAGAGCTTAGGTCCTTAGTAGTTAAAGCCACAGTGGATCGGTTAAATTCAGGGAAAGTAGGAAGCAATAATTGGAAGAGCACCTATGTTTAGGTTAAGGTTTATTATTATCAAGTGTACTGAGGTACAATGAAAAGCTTTGTTTTGCATGCTATCCAATCAAATCAGATAATTCTATACAACACAATCAAGCCAAACTCAAGTGCAATAGGTAGAACAAAGTGGAAGATACAGAGCACTGTAGAGCAACAGTTCCATAGACAAAGTCCAATATCCACAATGGGATGGAGGTGAATCGGGCATTACCTTAGTTTATGGAAGAGCTGTTCAGAAGCCTGATAACATTGAGGAAGATACTGCTCGTGAGTCTGGTGGTGCACGTCAAGTTTCTGTACTTTTTGCTTGATGGGAGCAGGGAAAATGGAAATGTCAGAAAACAATGAGAACTTGAAAATCAAGGCTTGGCTTAATCAGGAACCAGTGCAAGACCAAGCACGGGGTGGTAAGTGAACGGGACATGATACAAGGAGGATGCGGACAGCCTTTTCTGGAAATTAATTCTATGTAGCCATTTATGGAGAGGTTAATAATGATTTGTTTTTAAATTCCAGAGACACACAGACTGCAGGTGGTGGAATCTGGAGCAACAAACAATCTGCTGGAGGAACTCAGTGGGATGGACAGCACCAGACTGTTTGTTTCTCCAAATTTCATTTGCAGATTAACAAACCTACTTAAAGTCAGCTGTGAGGTCAGCTGTGAACTGATTAGGGAAGGATATTAATGGAACTGTGGTAGTCAGGTTAAATTAAGAAACAGGCAGCTCTGATCTAAATGAAAGGCAGAATGGACCCGAGGAGTTGAATGGGCCAGTCCTGTTCCAAGTTGCTTAAATAGTTCTCTTGTCTCTCATGGGTTTGGACTGCGGCTGCTTGACTTTGACAGCTGTGCAGTCATCAGACAGCTGCACTGTCTCAGATTATTCAGGACCAGAATAAAGAGGAGATGTTGTCAGAGCTGCAGCCATCCCACAGAATGCAGGCATTGGGCAGAATGATGATATACATTCCCAGCAGGTGCTAGCTTTGCCAGGAAGGAGGATGGTCTACCCGTTGAGTCCCACTGTCATGTCACTGGATGCCAAGATGGTACAGAACACGAAGAAGTGTCTTTTTTAAGATATTCTATTGAGCAACTTTGGATCGGCATCTTTCAGCAGTAAGCCACTTATCTTTTGAGGTGGAAAGGTGTAGAATCTAATTCTGTTCCAAAAGCTTGGCCATATGATCTGGGAACGCCAGTGTTGATGAGGTGCCTCTGCTGGCCTGTTGCTGCATCACACCCTGGCCGTGCCTCTGGATCTGACTTTTCTCTTGCACTGTTGGACCAGTCACACTCTCGGTAAGGACGAGGACATGCACAACTCTGCTGCCACCAGTCTGGCTGACAATGTCCCTTTCCCAGTCACTCTTGTATCTGTTGACGAGCACCATGATCTGATTTAGCAATTACATAACGTTAAATTTCTCACCTTCTTTTCAAAATCTGGAATTCCCTCCTAAACTACAATTCCTTCCTGTCTCACTTCCTTAATTTAAGACATTCTTTCAAGCCTACCTCTTTCACATTGACTTCTACCTGAATATCTCTGGTCACTTGCACGGGTTGCAGCCAAGCTTGTCTTTATGGTGGTTACATTGAAAACTCCTTGCTTTAAACATATCCCAATGCCTTTCCCAACTTTTTCTCCGCTACATCGATGGTTGAGATGGTGAGATCATGTTGGTGGTTGGTAGATCAGTACCACACCCTAGCTTATGGGAGGACCGTTCTGTAGTCTGATGTGGAAGAGCATGTTCCTGAATCTGGTGGTAGGTGATTTTAAGTGTTTTATCTTCTGTCTGATGGCCCGAGGGAAGGACTAGTGGGAAAAAAGTCCTTTGTTATGTTGAAGATAGGCACAAAGTGCTGGAGTAACTCAACGGGTTAGGCAGCATTTCTGGAGAAAATGGATGGGTGACATTTTGGGTCGGGACCCTTCTTCAGACTGAAAGTCAAATATATCGGCTGTTTTTCTGAGGCAGCGTGGTGCAGATGGAGTCGATGGTGGGGAGGCTAGTCTGTGTGATGAACTTGCCTACATCCACAACTCACTGCTATTTCTTGCAGCTTTGGGCAGAGATATTGCCAAACCAAGCTGTGATGCATCCCAATTGGATGTTTTCTAGGGTGCATCTCTAGAAGTTGGTAAAGTAATTGGAGACTTGACGAACCTCCTTAGACATCTGATGAAGTAAAGGCATTGGTGTGCTCTGTTGGCCACAGCTTTAATGTGGTTGGTTCAGCACAAACTGTTGATGATATTTATGTCAACGAAATTGATGATCACGACTATCTCCAGTTCAGCACCATTAATGCTGATTTGAGCGTGTACTCCACCCCACTTCCTGAAGTCAATAACCAGCTCCTTCATCTTGCTGACATTGAGGGAGAGATTGCTGTCTTGACATAATGTTACTAAGCTCTCTGTCCTTCCCCTGTATTTTGTCTTTTCATTGTTTGAGATCCTGCCCACTACAGTGGTGTCATCTGCAAACGTATTAATAGAGTTGTATTCATGCAACAGATTTCGGCGTTGAAAGCAATCACGGTAGCAATTAGCAAACAAACTTGATGTTATGCCACCTCAAGAATTGTGAGAGCAGAATACCAAAGCTTTCAAGTTTTAAGAAGCACCTTTAATAAGGAAAGAGAAGTGGAGTTCAGGCAAGGAGCTCAGGGAGATTATGCTTAAGCTATGGGGAAGCGACTAACAAACATTCAGGACAGGGGACGCGTATGCAGGGTTATAGGGTTGCAGCAGATTGCAGATGGTGAGATTTTAATTATAAGGGATACAATTCTATATTGGCATTTTTTACTTTTCCTGTTAGAGCCTCTGTGCATCATTGACAGGGCCAGAGTTTATTAACATAATTGCATTGAGAAGGTAGCGGTAAGGCCCTTTCTTGACTTAGCACAGTCCTTCTAGTCAAAGTACATCAGGGAGCAAATTCCGGGATTTAGACAGCGATGATAGATGACTGGCTATGCACTCCCAAGCCAGGATGGCATGCGACTTGGAGGGGAATGTGCAGTGTTCCCCTGTACTAGCTGCACCTGGCGGGGGAGGTTGGGGATATGGTAAGTGAGTAACTGCAGAGTGTGTTATAAATGGTTTATATAGCAGCAGTGAAATAGGATACAAATTCACCCGGATGATTTGACCTGGATGGTGTCAGCCTCTGGAGAATTGTTGGAGCTGCACTCATCCATCCATCCGTCCTGATTTATGCCTTGTCATTGATGCTAAAGTCCGATATGTCACACAGTCAGTCACTTGCTGCAGGATGACCTGCTCCTGCGGTCAAAGAGTTTATATGGTTGGTCTATTTGAGTTTCTAATTCATGGTGATGAGGGAGGCATGCCTACATGCAGCAAAACATTTAATTTGGGGGTAAAAGTGCCAAGGAACATAGAACATAGAACTGTACAGCACAGAAACAGACCCTTCAGCCCACAATGCCCATGATGCCAAGACCAACTCTTATCTGTCTGTATATAATCTCTATCTCTCCATTCCCTGTATATCCATGTGCTTATCCAAAATCTATTAAATGCCACTATCATATCTACTTCCAGCTCCCTCCCCCGCCCTCCCCCCTCCCCCGCAGTGCATTACCAGTACCCATGGTCCTCTGTATAAAAAAACTTGTCCCACATATCTCCTGTAAACTTTGCCCTTCACAACTTAAAGCTATGCCCTGGAGTATTTGATATTTCCACCCTGAGAACAAAGTTCTGACTGTCTATGCCTCTCATAACCTGTGGCATAACATTTAGGCCACAAAAGCATTCCAGGCAATGACTATCACGAACAAGAGTCAAACTACCAACTGATGGCCATGGTGATGCCAGGATGTTTAAAGTGGGGCACTCGATAATGTTTGTGCCATTAATTGCCAAGGGCTGGTAGTTCAACTCTCTCTTGTTGGAGATGGACATTGCCTGGGATGTTTGTTGTCTAATGTCATATTTAATCGGGTCGAGACCCTTCTTCAGATTCGCTGAGTTACTCCAGCATTTTGTGTCTACCTTCGATTTTAACCAGTATCTGCAGTTTTCTTTTTCCTACACTCTTCAGTACTGTAGATGGGATGTTGCCTGGTCCTGTTATACTCAGAGCTTTTCGTAACTTCTTGACGGAGTGAATCAAATTTTATTTCCATCCCATTTGCAGTTCATGACTACTTTGGGCTCCACAAGACTAGCAGCTCCTTCTACTGCCCTATAAAGCTCTGTTTAATCTGCAACAGCCCACAGATAAACCACAGAGCAGTGCATTCCATCACTCTGGGGGCAAACGGACCTGTGGCATCAATGGAACGCTTTGCCACTAATACATTCAACTCCTCGGCCACAGCACTGATTCACTGACTTTCCCATATTTCTTTTCATCTCTCTTGATATTTGTCAGCCTTCATGGTTAATTTAGAAATCTGCAAATATATCAGCTCTTCTGTTAAATGTCATTAGTTCTGTTCTTGGAGTTGTTTATGTGATTCTCCTGAAAAGAACTGTTCCCATCCGATGGCTGTTTTGTGCATAGAATTACCCTTGCCTTATATGCACTGAGCCTTGTCGGTCCCTTGAATGTTTTGCTTTCACATCACATCACCCCGCTAAATGCCACAACCATCTCATTAGTCAATGTCCTCATATTGAAGAAGAGAAAGGACCTGACTGCATACAAATTGCATTACAATCTAATGTGATTCACTCCAAAGCCAGTGACTGCAGCCAATTTGTCTTGCTTGGTATGTCAGTAAGCAGAATAGTTGGATTATAGTTATAGTTGAAGGTATATTGATAAAAGCCCACATATCACAGACAAATTGAGCATCAGTTAAACATACTTTCTGTCTGATTGATTATTGGTATTTGTCTGCTTTGATCGCCAGTTTAAGATTGTACGGTTCAAATTTGTCAATAATTTTTCCCCTAATGGCCGTCTGACGATGATACTATAGGGATGGGTAGGAAGGAAATGCAGATGGTGGTTTAAACCAAAGATAGACACAAAAAGCTGGAGTAACTCAGCGGGTCAGACAGCATCTCTGGAGAAAAGGGATAGGTGACGTCTAAGGGTCGAGACCCTTCTTCAGACTAATTATAGGGATATTGGAATGCGGAATGTGAATGTTACATTTTTATGATAAAATATTCTGACCGTTTTTTAGGGTTAAATTTCAATGCAAGAGTGGATCAGAAGAAGCAATAATGCTAAACCTTTGAGATGTAAGCATGTTACTGATGGAGTCAGAGCATCAGCACCAGGAGGAACTGTGATCTTTTAAACCTTAATGAACACAGAACATGAATATGAAAAAGAGTAGGGCATTAAACCGGTCGATATTGTTCTGGCATTCAATTCGACATGCATGCAGGGAGAGGTGGAAGAGGGTGATACAAGAGTCAAGAGAGGGATGGAAAAAGGCCTTAACATTAATGCCACATAAGTAGATGCCTGCAGAAACAAGGAACTGCAGATGCTGGTTTACAACAGCAGACACAAAGTGCTGGAGTAACTCAGTTGGTCAGGCAACAGCTCTGGCAAACATGGATAAGTGACATTTCGGGTCGGAAATCTTGTTCCGACTGATGGTGGTTGGGGGGGAGGGAGAAAGCTGGAAGAGAGGAGGGGCAGGTCAACTCCTGGCAGGTAACAGGTGAGGGGAGTGCCTGATAGGCAGATTGTTGGACAAAGGCCAGACATGAAGAGACAGGAGATGCGAGACAGAATGTTTAAAGAATTGTGAAGCTAGAGGAAGGAATGTAGGTGGAAGACGGGGAGGGAGGGGAGAAATAGGTGAAAGTCCATGTGGGGCATGGAGGGGGAATGGGCAAAAGAAGAGGGAGAATGTGGGAGAATAAAGAGAGAGAGAGAGGGAGGGTTTTGTAGTTGCCAAAAATTAGTTACCTAAGTAGATGCCAGGTTGCCACTAAGGTGCCAGATGGAGGCAGGACTATACAGAACCTTCCTGCTAAAGCCCCCACAATTATTTAAGACCTGTACCATTCACAAACTCTGTAACCACACTCGCACTATGTGCAAGCAATGGCATTATGTACTGTAGTTGACATGATTGTCTATGCCAAGCAGTCTCTCTGCAAGTGCACACGATATCAAATTTCCTGCAAGTGTGTTCCACACACAGAAGGTGTGGTTTTAGATCAAATTTACATGACAGGAGGGCATCTTTTATCCCTAGCATCGTAATAGTGATTTTGAACTTACAACATTATTCCAAATCAAAGCATCCAGCTCACTCACACCCTTTGGAGATGGGAATCTGCAATCCACATTTAGTGTGAGTACCTTTTGGTCCCCACAGCTATGAGATTGCAGTTGGTGCTTAACTTCCTTCTAAAATAGTCTAGTAAGTCACAGCTATCAGGAAAGCAGCTCTCCTCCATCCTCTTCAGAATGGGCAATAAATAGTGATCTTCCAGTGATGCCCACGACATGCAAGTGAACTAAAATAAGATTAGTTGGGCAAAGGAAGACATGTTCCTGGTCCGCCCGGAGGTCAACGCTCCTTTACTCTTCCTTTTAAATCTCAGGTTTTGGCTTCTCGCAACCACCCTTCACAAGCTGAGGTCCATCCCAGCGCCCCGGAAAGGCCAACTGTGATCAGTCTTTGCCCCAGTCGAGCTAAAGATGAAAGGGGTGCGAAGAGGTAGTAGCTGCACAGCAGACTGTGGAAGGAAGAATCCAAACCTAAAGGAATGTTTCAGCAGCAGCAACGTCTCTTCAGGTTTGGTTAATAAAGAGTGATCTATATAACTGTTACAATGGTAACTGAACCATCCTACCAACAGCTAGAGAGCAGTCCTGAATACTACCTCATTGGAGACCCTCGGACTGTCTTTAATCGGACTTTACTGGCTTTATCTTGTGCTGAACGTCATTCATGTCATTCCGTTCATCATTGTATCAGTACACTGCAGATGGCTCCATCGTAATCATGTCTTATAGACAATAGACAATAGGTGCAGGAGTAGGCCATTCAGCCCTTCGAGCCAGCACCGCCATTCAATGCGATCATGGCTGATCACTCTCAATCAGTACCCCGTTCCTGCCTTCTCCCCATACCCTTGTCTTTTTGCTGACTGGTTAGCACGCAACAAAAGGTTTTCATTGTACCTCGGTACTCGTGAAAATAAACTAAACACAAACTCAAAGTAAACTAGCAGAATTACATCAATTATAACACATTTGAAATACTTTAAAGACATTTAGCAATATCATTTAAGTCATCAATACTCAGAGTTCAAATTGTTCTTCAATGAGAACAAACAGATAACTAGTCAAGTTCTGGAGAATTCCATCAATGTGCTCTCTATTCAAGCGAGCTACACACTGGGCACGTTTTAATATCCTAACTCTCCAGTGATCTTGCAAAAGCGGGAGTGAATTCTTTCCACATTCTGCTGGGGTTTTACGTGGCACTTCTTTCATGTGCCACTTTTATGCGGCACTTCTGTGAACAAGCCGCTACAATAGACGGCTTGCTGCTGTGAATGAGCCAGAGATGCTTAAGTTTGGTAAAAGAGGGAGAAATGAAAATTGCCCTCACAGAGATTGGGAGAGATTACGTAATTCGTGAGAGGCTGTGAGAATTGAGATGGAAGAGATATTGGTCATGTGATCTGCCTGGCAACTGAAGAATTTGACTTTGCTCTCTCACATCCCCTTCTCCCTATCCTGCACTCTCCCTCTTGTTTATTCTGTCTCTCTGTCTCTCTCTCTCCATCCCTTGTTTTTCTGTCTGTCTCTCTCTCTCTCTCTTTCTTTCTTTCTCAATCTGATGCTTCAGTTCTCTCTTTAACTTCTCTCTCTACTCTGTTGCTTTTTGTCTGTCTCTCTCTTTCACTATGTTTCTCTTTCTCTCTTTCTTTCTGTCTCTTGTTTTCTCCATCTCTGTCTATTCTCCATCTCTCTCTCTCTATCTCTCTGCCCCTCCCTCTCTCTCTCTCTCTCTCTCTCTCTCTCTCTCTCTCTCCCTCTCACCCTCTCTCAAAGTTACATTCAACTAAAGGAGGTGAAAGCAAGAATAAAATGTTGTCGGAGTCACCATGGTGCTTCTTGGTTGCTGGCATGGGCCCGACAAGCAGAACGATCTTCTGTATCTATAACAAGTGTCGCACTCCCTCAATGTGGCACCAAAGTATCAGCCAAGTGTTTTTGTGCTCGATGGTTTTGTGTGGTTTTGTGACTTCCAGAGGCTGGAGGCAAGGCTGACACCGTAAACTTTAATTGTAATTCTACATCACCACACACAGTGTTACCCGCTTGCATTGAGACGATGCTTTCACAGAGCCGTTATGTGTTCCATCTGGCACACACCAAGCAACTTGAAATAAACCCTTCAGTTATGAATGAATTGAATGTCGTCAACCGCAGGTCAACAACAACAACAAAAACTTGGCCTTTTGTGTCAACTGTCTGGATTCTTTGCAGAACAACATTCACACTCAAAACAAAGGAACGTGTGAGCTTTTAGAAGCACTCGATTCCACTGAAGCAGCGGAGCCTTGACAGTCTGATAGATTGGGAAATAATGTTCCACATGCCACTGAGTGAATGTCATTTAACTGTGGCCCATTAACCTATTATCACCTTAAATAGCAGACAAGGGCTATTAGCTCTCGAGCCTCTGAGTCAGAAGACTGTGAGTTCAGGCCTCACAGGTCTGAGAGTGCTTGTACGAGATGCCAACCTTCAGATAAGATGTCTGCTGTAAGGAAGTGGAGAGTGAGTGTTTGTCAAATGCTCTGGATATGAACCAGAACAATGGAATTCTAACTTGTTGCAGCTCCACGACCACATTAAATGCAACAACCACAGAAATAAATGAACATTGATTCAAAGTAAAAAAAACAAAGTGTGTAGCACAACCATAGAATGCAAAAAAAAAGACACAAAGTGTTGGGAGTAACTCAGCAGGTCAGAGAGCATTTCTGGAGAACATGGATAAGCAATTTTCAGGTGGGGACCCTTCTTCAAAAATTGATTTTCGCATGCAAAGCGCTGAATATGGAAGATACGAGGATGTAAAGTGTGTAGTGGTTCGGTGCTAAGGTAGGGCTGTGGTTAAGGTTATGCAGAGTGGTTGAGGAGGGAGGAAGCTGTTTTTGAACGTGGAGGTTCAAGTGCAGTTCAGTGCTTTTAGTGATAAATGAGCAGAGTTCCCATGTGTTTATAATATCAATCCCAGAACAACATGGAAAAGATTGACAGCAGAAAATATGGGACAATTTGGCCCACATGTGGAGTGTGAACAAAACCACTTGCACTCATACATTCAGCCACAGTTTAGTCAGATCTAAGGCTCAAGAATGTGAGGTCAGGGTCTCACCAGGAAACAAGCCCCATTGACACTAATAACACTAGTTAGGGTGAGTTGTGTTAGTTGGTCAAATTGACACCTGTAGACATGCTTTTAAAGATTATTTATATTGCAAAGATTTATTTTGACACTAAGCTGACAAATGTGCACTAATGAAACTGCTCCATGCTTCAACCCAGCTTTTCTAAAGGTTATTCACAGCTGGGGAACTTGGTTTAAAAAAATGGCTCTTTTGCCTCTAAACTCAATTTGCATCCTGTTAGACAAATGAAGATGAGCTGAATGCTGAATGATCCCTCATGTCTCTGTGAGATAAGAAGTGCAGCACTCTCTCAATTTGGTACTGAAACATCAGCCTAGATTTTTGTTCTCCCAGCTTTCTGACCCTCTCCCCTGCCACCCCACCCCCGTACAATCAGTCTGAAGAAGCTGAAGAAGGGTCCTGACCCGAATCGTCATCCATCCATCCTCTCCAGCGATGCTGCCTGACCCGCTGTGTTGCTCCAGCACCTAGTCTTTTTGTGCTCAGAAATTTGCTTTGGCTAACAGCTCTCTGAGATGAATGGCAAGGCAGGTTCTGTAAATTTTAATTGCAACTGCACAGCATCACATGTAATAATAATAATAATAATAATAATGCATTACATTTATATAGCGCTTTTGAAACACTCAAAGACGCTTTACAGGGATTACTAGAACATAGAGAAGAAAATAAATAGATAAATAAGTAAACGAACAGAAAAAGGAGACAGAAGGTGAGGTGACGGTCAGTGGTTGAAGGCAGTGCTGAACAGGTGAGACTTCAGTGATGTTTTGAATGTGGTGAGTGAGGAGGAGTCTCTGACGGTTTGGAGTAGTGAGTTCCAGAGGGTGGGAGCAGCGATGGAGAAAGCCCTGTCCCCCCAGGATCTGAGTTTGGTCCGGATGGGGGGGGACAGGAGGTTGGCAGCAGCAGAGCGGAGGGTGCAGGTGGGAGTGTGCCTGTGGAGGTCAGTCAGGTAGGATGGGGCCAGGTTATGGAGGGCTTTGTAGGTCATGAGGAGGATTTTGTACTGGATTCTCTGGGGGATGGGGAGCCAGTGGAGCTTGTAAAGGATGGGGGTGATATGGTCACGGATCGGGGAGTGGGTGAGTAGACGGGCAGCGGAGTTTTGAATGTATTATTGCTCATTGCGCTTTCATGGAGCCATCATCCACTCACGCAGATTCCCCATCTTAGACACAAAAGGGATTACAGTACACAGGAAGAAATGAAAGGATTGGCTAGTTTAAACAAGGAACTGCAGATGCTGGTTTACACAAATGGAATGCAAAGTGCTGACGAAGACTGAAGAAAAGTCTGAAAAAGGGACTAGATCCAAAACATCACCGATCCATGTTCTCCAGATATGCTGTTTGACCTGCTGAGTTACTCCAGCACTTTGTACAGTAAAGGATTGGCTAGTGCTCTTCCACTGTCTGTTTCCTCTGGTTAATGGACGATCTTCAGTTAGGAGCAGGCAAATGAATTTAATTAAACAATAGCTTAACCAGCAGCTATGCAAAATAATTTTAAAATAAATGTATGCAAAAAGTCTGAAAGATTTGGGTTATTTAGCGTGGACACCATTTTGTTCCAGAAATGCCTCAAACAGGTGTTCCAGGGATAGCATTGTATAATTTCCAAGTTAAAACTCTAAAAGCAGCATTACATTGGGAATGACTTCAATTAATGCACACCTGAAGTGGCATTTGGATAGGTGCATGGATAGGAAAGGTTTAGAGGGATCCGGGCCAAACGTGGGCAGGTGGGATTAGTATAGATGGGTCATCTTGGTTGGCATTGGCAAGTTAGGCCAAAGGGCCTGTTTCCATGTTGTCTGACTCTATGACTCTAAGAAGAACTGAGCTGCCCTTCTGAAGGCCTTTGTCCTTCCTGCACACGTCAACTGCAAATGCTTCACTAAGTAAATGGTGGAGATTTTCACAAAATCTCCATCGATAGCTGCTGGAGTAAATAGCCTACTGCAGAAATCCTAGTCTCATTTCACCCTATTCTAAACTTGGTTTCATAAGGTTTAGGAGCTGAATGAGGCCATTCCGTCCATCAAGTCTACTCCACCATTCAATCAGGGCTGATCTATCTTTCCCCCTCAACCCCATTCTCCTGCCTTCTCCCAATAACCCCTAACATCCTTCCTAATCAAGAATCTGTCAATCTGCACCTTAGAAATACCCAAAGACGGCCTCCACAGCCGTCTGCGGCAGAATTCCACTGATTCACCTCCCTCTGACTAAAGAAATTCCTCCTCATCTATTTTCTAAAGGTACATCCTTTTATTCTGAAGCTTTGGCCTCTGGTCCTAGACTCTCCCACCAATGGGAACATCCTCTCCACATCCACTCTATCAGGCCTTTCACTATTCGCTCCACATCCACTCTATCCAGGCCTTTCACTATTCATAGCTTCTTCATAGTCCTTGCTAGTCGTATGTTCTGTTTCAGACAAATGCAAATGCAGCTGCCTTGCACGAGTTTCATTCACCCTTATCCCACCCTGGCCACCACATTGTATTGCAATGCATCCATTAATAAATTCAATCCAAATTCTTTGTTCATGCCTCCAATTTCCTTCATGGCTTCAGTCTTTTTATATCCCCATCTCCGCTCCTGACTGTTCTTGTGTCTCCACAATCTCCCTTTCAATCTGTCAATGATTTCAAAGCCTTTAGTTGCTTCGGCCAATTTGGCAGGAGCTCCTTGGCTGAGTATTGTGTTACCATGGGATCTTGGCCTCCAAGTCTCAGACGACCTGTAGCATAGGCCAGTTTTACAGCACATTACGTTGCATTCAGGCATCTACTGACTGCTTCTGTATCCTAAATAAACCTTAATGTGCAAGAAGATAAAGGTTCAGCTCGAGCCACATAGAGCACAGGCTAGACTATTACTGAAACATTAGTTGTAGTTCTGAAGTAATTAAGAATTATCAGAATGGAATTTAGATTTCAAAGACAAAATTACAAGGAAAGATTACACAAACCAGGGTTGTATGCACTAACCTTTGAAAGATCAAGAGATATGTAGATGGACGTTTTCAAGATAATAAGGGAAGACTGAGAGGGTAGATGTAGAGAAACTGGTTGGTGAGTCCAGTGTTATGGGGACATGGTCCAAGCATTTAGAGCCAGACATTTTAGGGTACGGACAGCCCGATGGCGCAGCAGTAGAGTTGCTGCCTTACAGCACTTGATGTGCCGGAGACCCGGGTTCGATCCTGACTACGGGTGCTATCTGTACAGAGTTTGTACGTTCTCCCCTTGACAGCAAGGGTTTTCTACAAGATCTTCGGTTTCCTCCCACACTCCAAAGACGTACCGATAGGTAGGTTAATTGGCTTGGTGTGTGTGTAAATTGTCCCTAGTGTGTGTAGGATAGTGTTCATGTGTGGGGATCGCTGGTCGGTGCATACTCGGTGGGCCGAAGGGCCTGTTTCTGTGCTGTATCTCTAAACTAAGATTAGGAAACACTGACACACGTGGGTGGTGATAATTTAAATATATCCACTATTAATAGCCATCTATAACTGGGGTAGTGGTTCATTTTAAACATGGGATTGATAGACTTTTGTCTAGCTAAGGTTTAATAAGAAATACAAGGAAAAGGCACGGAGTTAGATCACAGATCAAGCATGATCCAAATGAATGATTTGTGAGGCTTAATGTCCTCTCCCTGTCCCCAACACCAACAGGTAGAGGAGACACATGAAGGATTTGTCAAATGACTCCTGAAAACTTCCTTGTGTTAGTGGAAGAGGAATGATACTATCGTGAAGCTGATTCCAGCAATGCTACTTGGAAGGGCTGTGAGGGATGGTGTTATTTAGTCTTAATCTAACATCAGGCCTTGCCTCAGCTGGCCCAGATCAGTCAGTCACCTCTCAGTAAGCATTACTCACACCTCTGAGTCAGCAAGTTGTAGGTTCACTGGCACCTCCGGTGAAGTGAACACAAACTGTGCGCTGACACTTCATTGCAGTATAGAGGGGGTGCGCATTGCCAGAGATGTACACTGCCTTCCATGTTTGTGACAAAGACCCATCATTCACTTATTTGCCTCTGTACTCCACAATTTGAGATTTGTTAATTAGAAAAAATCACATGTGATTAAAGTGCACATTGTCAGATTTTAATAAAGGGTATTTTTATACATTTTGGTTTCACCATGTAGAAATTACAGCTGTGTTTATAAATAGTTCCCCCATTTCAGGGCACCATAATGTTTGGGACACATGGCTTCACAGGCGTTTGTAATTGCTCAGGTGTGTTTAATTGCCTCCTTAATGCAGGTATAAGAGAGCTCTCAGCACCTAGTCTTTCCTCCAGTCTTTCCATCACCTTTGGAAGCTTTTATTGCTGTTTATCAACATGAGGACTAAAGTTTTGCCAATGAAAGTCAAAGAAGCCATTATGAGACTGAGAAACAAGAATAAAACTGTTGGAGACATCAGCCAAACCTTCGGCTTACCAAAATCAATTGTTTGGAACATCATTAAGAAGAAAGAGAGCACTGGTTGAGCTTACTAATCGCAAAGTGACTGGCAGGCCAAGGAAAACCATCACAGGTGATGACAAAAGAATTCTCTCTAAAATAAAGAAAAATCGCCTAACACCCATCCGACAGATCAGACACACTCTCCAGGAGTCAGGTGTGGATCTGTCAATGACCACTGTCTGCAGAAGACTTCATGAACAGAAAGACAAAGCTACACTGCAAGATGCAAACCACTGGTTAGCCGCAAAATAGGATGGCCAGGTTACAGTTTGCCAAGAAGTATTTAAAAGAGCAACCACAGTTCTGGCAAAAGGTCTTGTGGACAGACGAGACAAATATTAACTTATATTAGAGTGATGGCAAGAGCAAAGTATAGAGGAGAGAAGGAACTGTCCAAGATCCAAAGCACATCACCTCATCTGTGAAACACAGTGCTGGGGGTGTTATGGCCTGGGCATGTATGGCTGCTGAAGGTACTGGCTCACTTACCTTCATTGATGATACAACTGCTGATGGTAGTATCATAATGAATTCTGAAGTGTACAGACACATCCTATCTGCTCAAGTTCAAACAAATGCCTCAAAACTTATTGTCTGGCGGTTCATTCTACAGCAAGACAATGATCCCAAACATACTGCTAAAGCAACAAAGGAGTTTTTCAAAGCTAAAAAATGGTCAATTCTTGAGTGGCCATGTCAATCACCCGATCTGAACCCAATTGAGCATGCCTTTTATATGCTGAAGAGAAAACTGACGGTACTAGCTCCCAAAACAAGCATAAGCTAAAGATGGCTGCAATACAGGCCTGGCAGAGTATCACCAGGGAAGACACCCAGCAACTGGCGATGTCCATGAATCGCAGACTTCAAGCAGTCACTGCATGCAAAGGATATGCAACAAAATACTAAACATGATTAGTTTCATTTACATGACATTGCTGTATCCCAAACATTATGGTGCCTTGAAATGGGGGGACTATGCATAAACACAGCTGTAATTTCTACATGGTGAAACCAAATTGTATGAAAATGGCCTTCATTCAAATCTGACAATGTACACTTTAACCACATGTGATTTCTTTCTATTACAAATCTCAAATTGTGGAGTACAGAGGCAAATAAATAAATGATGCGTCTTTGTCCCAAACATTATGGAGGGCACTGTAGATATCTAATGAGATGTCCTCTGTCTCTCAAAGATCCAGTGTGAAGAAGAGCAGAGGTGATGCCTCTGGAGCCTTAACAATACTTTTTTCTCAAAAACTACAACAGACTATCTGTCATTGTTGCATTGCTGCATGAGGGAGCTTAACTACTCATGAATTGTCTACATTCCTCAACTACAGGTCCACCCCCAATTTTCTGGCAACTGGTGGTCCAGCACTTACTTTAATCCGGACAAAATTACGAGAGCGCACTTAAAATCCCCGGGACCTTTGCGCCAATCGGCGGGTCGAATTTGTCCCCTGCAGCCAGGGCTTTGCTACTCCAGTCCAGCCTGAGCCGACAGATGGGTTCCCATAGCTGACATCCATGGCTGACTTTGCGAGCGGGTCTCTCGACCTCCCGAGGCCATGAGTAGGAAAATAACTGCAGATGCTGGTACAATACTCCACAAAATGCTGGAGTAACTCAGCAGGTCAGGCAGCATCTGGGAGAGAAGGAATGGGTGACGTTTTGGGTCGAGACCCTTCTTCAGTCTGAAGAAGGGTCTCGACCCGAAACGTCACCCATTCCTTCTCTCCTAGCTGCTGCCTGACCTCCCGAGGCCATGACCTCTATTGGTCTGGCAAAATGGATAATACGGTAAGGCTCTGGAACCAAGGATGCTGGAAAGTCAGTGGTGGACCTGAACATTTAGAAGTACTTCACAGGCTGTAAAACACTTTGGGGCATGTTCAGGTTGGGAAAGGCATTATATCGATACAAATCTGCCATTGTGTTAGGCTGCTAGAGTTACTCTCACACTCTGGCTATGCTGTCATCAGCCAATCACAATCATTAGCACCTGGCCTTAAAGTCCAAGGAACATATTTGCCAACATACACATTTTTTTTCAAAAACGTAATTGCCATAGACGTGAGAAATTCCCAAAAGATCATTGTTTACATAATTTATTGAAACTTTAAAATGCTCGATTTTTGACTTTCCAGTTTTTTTTGCAATGACAAGGTAGTGGCGAAGCACCAAATCTCATCACTCATATACTATATGCCTGAAGCAAATATATCAAAGAGCAGATGTATCTGTACGCATAAGAGTCTGATGTTCTAGCACTATGCCTCAGGTAACAAGAGAATACATTTATTTCATGGATTAATCAACAAAACATGGCCAGACATTGAGGGAAGTCATTATTGACAGGCAGTTATTGTAAACCTAAAGGGGGGTGAGGGACTATGGATCTCATGTTCCGAATGCCTTTGAAGAAACTTATTGTGTTAATTCCCAAGAACCACATCTGTAACCATAATTAACTGGAAATAGCGCTAATTTTACATAACTTGGCAAGTACTGCTCTAAATATATGCCTTGGTTCGTGAGGAGACGTATACTTGTGAAAGCCAAGAAAAACTGTCAAAGAATTATATTAAATAGGGTTGTTTCATGCATTTTCCTCATGAAAAGTTACAAAACGTTCCAAAAAGTAGCTTGACATGATTCATCTTTGCAGGAATAAAAAAATCCAAATCATTGAAGCTGATTAATTTATTAATGGGAACACTGACAATAAATATGACTTTTAAAAAATTAAGAACAATCCAGAATATGAAGTAGACCTGGAGATTGATTTGCGTTCCATTTCATGATTGGAATCAGCAATGAGAGGCATTGGCGAGAGTGAATCTGGCCGAGAATCACGGGTCATATAATCTATATATAGGTTATATTATATATAACATATAACCAAGTGCCTGCCACATCTCCAAAAGATGTCTGACAGCATGCCTTACTGCCCAAAATAGTTTAGTGAAATTTGGGGGAGCCCAGGACATCGTCCTGCTTCTCCTCCCTCTGTGAGGGTTCCCAGTAAATACTAAATTGTATAAAATACAGGTCGAACACAGATGTTCCGGCACCCTTGGCTCCAGAGCCTTCCCGTGTTATCCGTTTTCCCGGACCAACAGAGGTCACATAATAATAATACAACCATACTCCTCTAATCCACATATTTTACCCTTCCAGTGTCTCTAAAGCACCACAAACTGCTGGAAACTTAAATAAAACAAAGATAAAATGCAAGGTAATTTTACAGCAAAACTCATATTTATTGCACGGGCAGCCCGGGTGGCAGTTCAACGAGTTGCCCTCGGACATCCCGATGATTTGAGATTTTCCGAACTTGTTGAAAATGCGGTAGGGCGGGCGTGCCCGCCACTCCAGGGGGGACTTCTGGAGAGGGGGAGGGGGTGGGCAGGGTTCATGTGGCCTCTCATAATTTTGTTCAGATTAGAAGAGGGGCCAGACCACCAGTTGCTGGAAAATTGGTGTGTTCGACTTGTAGTTGCTCACCAGGGGTGCCAATGATCTCACTCCCAAATAAGGGATAAGGTGATGTCACCGCCCTGTGCCCCAGGTGACCTCACCCAATCAGCGGCCATGTGCTCCCGCTCCACCAATGACGGGCGCCCGGGCCGGGAGGTGGTTTGCTACTCAACCTCCATCAGGCGGCGCCCGGGCCTCCGGACCTACACTGTCCGCACCTACACTGACCGGACCTACAGCGTCTGGATCTATAGCGTCCAGGCCTACAGCGTCCGGGCCCACAGCGTCCGGGCCTACAGCGTCCAGGTCTACAGCGTCCAGGCCTACAGCGCCCTCTGGGCCTAATACGAGACAAGGGTGGTCCCATATGGGACAAACTAATTTAGCCCAAAATACGGGATGTCCCAGCTAATATGAGACAGTTGGCAACCCTATTGCTCACAGATTCGTGTGGTCTGTCACTTAGCTTGTAGTGATTAAAAAGAGAGTCTGAGTGGGATGGACCAGAAGCCTGCTCAGCTTCTGTGAGGGATTCTGAATTATACCTTGGATCCTTCCAAAGAAAGGGGAACACAAAAAGATCATTCAGTCCCTTGAGTCTTTCCCATCATTCAAAACTATCATGGCTGATGCTATACTTCATTCCACTTTCCTGCCTGTTTCCATTTCCCTGATTTTTTCCAAGTCCCAAAACCCCATTCATCTCAGTCTTGAACACAAAGTTGGGCATCCTCACCTCTGGAGCAGAGAATTGTCTGAAGTTTTCCAAGTTGCCGCGATAAGAAATGTTCCCTCCCCACTGTCTGAAATAGTCAACCCTTTATCCTGAGACTGTGACTCTCCTGCCTAAAGAAATTGCCACTCAGCACCCACCCTTTCAGGTTCCAACATGTTCAATGCTTTCATTTAAGTTGGCAGAGAACACCTGACGGATGGCTCAGCCTAATTTCAGGGAGAATGTTTTCAGCCCACCCTTGCAGTAAGGCCATTGCTTTCCAATGAACTGCAGACGCTGGTTTAAACCGAAGATAGACACGAAAAGCTCGAATAACTCAGCGGGACAGGCAGCATTTCTGGAGAGAAGAAATGGGTGACGTTTCGGGTCGAGACCCATCTTCAGACTAGTTAGGGATCCCTTAATAGTCTGAAGAAGGGTCTTGACCCAAACCGTCACCCATTCCTTCCCTCCAGAGATGCTGCCTGTCCCACTGAGTTACTCCAGCTTTCCCCATGTGGGCCTGTTATCCCTGTGAACAAGTCTCTCTGCACCATATTCTTTAAACCATACCAGAAATAACACATCTGCAAAGGATTTGATGGCTGCTCCCTTCAAACCACTGCACGTTGAATGGTGGCGTGCTTTGTGATTTACGGGATATTTTCAAAAAGACGAAGCAGACAAAGGCTTATTCACATTCACACACTGCTCTTATTAGCTGCGTAACTTCCTGTCATGGATATTTAATCTGCACATCTGCGCGCCTTCACTGATTTAGGTTGCAAACTTGGTACATGAGTCACAGGAACAGAATTTAGAGCATGTCGCTAGGCATCCAGGACACTCGTTGCTTCAAGTATGCATGGGGTATGAATTGCATAAGAATGTCTGAACTGCCACAGAGATAAATCACCTGTCCACTGCTTTAGAAAGCAATTTATCACCGATTTCAACAGACAGTTTGGAATGTGTGACTGGACTTCCACTCAGAGCAATGGTATCACACTGAAGGAAGGCTTGATTTTTATCCCATGTTTATTGACTGCAAGAAAGTGACAAGAGCTTAATGCTCAACAAACTCCCTTTAAAGTCCTTTGTGCTTTATGAAATCCAGCAGCCAAATTTGCACGCAGTAAGCTCTCACAAATTTTGATGTGATAATGACAGAATTATCTACTGTATTTCTCAGGTTTCTATCTAGATCGCTCTTACATTCACCTGGGTGGATGATTTTAAATTGCCAGCTCCTCTGGAAAATCTAAGATAATTTAGGTTATTCTGATATTTCTGATGCTGGATAATAATAATAATGGTGTTCTGGTTTCTTTCCAGAATATTGCTCGTGAAAATATTTGATATATTTGCAGATTCTACTTTTTAATGTTCACATATGAATTCTTCATGACAGCTTCCATCACAGCAATTTATTTCTACAAAAGAAAGTTTCCAACTAGTGGAGTGGGAGGGGGCAGGAGAAAAGAGGGGGAGAATATGCAGAAATGCTGTGTAATATATATTCATCACAGGGTGGTCTACAGCACTGGGGTTCCGCAGGGAACAGTGCTAGCTCCATTCTTGTTCACCCTGCACACTGCGGACTTCAGGCACAGCTCTGCAAACTCCTTTCTACAGAGGTTCTCTGACGACTCTGCCATTGTCGGCCTCATCACGGGTGACGGGGACAGGGCATACAGAGAACTGATCAAGGAGTTTGTGAACTGGTGCCAGCGGAACCGCCTCCGGATCAACGCGGGGAAAACCAGGGAGATAGTGGTAGATTTCCGCAGGCGCAGCCAGGTCTCCCCGACACCGGTAAACATCCAGGGAATGGACATCGGGAGGGTGGACTCTTATAAGTACCTGGGTGTTTACCTCAATAATAAATTGGAGCTGGACCGAAAACACCAATGCGCTATACAGAAAGGGCCAGAGCAGACTTTATCAGCTAAGGAGACTCAGGTCCTTTGGAGTGCATGGGGCACTCCTAAAGACCTTCTACAACACGGTGGCTGCATCAGCCATTTTCTATGGAGTGGTCTGTTGGAGCAGCAGCATCTCAACGGCGGAAGGGAAGAGACTTGACAAGCTGGTCAGGAAGGCCAGCTCTGTCCTGGGTTGCCCCCTCAACTCAGTGTAGGTGGTGGGAGTGTGGAGGATGATGGCAAAGTTAACATCGCTGCTGGACAACGACTCCCACCCCATGCAGGACACTGTCACTGCACTGAGTAGCTCCTTCAGTGACAGACTCCTTCAGCCCAAGTGCGTGAAGGAGAGATATAGGAGGTCCTTCCTTCCCGCTGCTGTGAGACTGCACAACCAGCACTGCTCCCAGCAGACGAGTCAACAGTAACAGTTAAGGAATACACAGTAAACTGATGACAATTTATCCTTGTCTTTACTTTTATTTATAATGAATGATCCCTTGCTATGATGCACTTTGCTGCTGTAACACTGTAAATTTCCCCGGTGTGGGACAAATAATATAGATTTTTTATCTTTTTTAACTCATCTATGCAGTGTGTGTGTCTGCATGTCAATGTGTGTGTGTTTATACATATGTGTGTGATCGTGCACACGTGCACGTATGTATATGTGTTTATCAGAATATATGTGCACGTGTTTTGGTTTTTGTTCATATAAGTATGCATCTGATTGGTTGTTATCTGCTGCTTGTTCCTGTGCATCTGCATGTACCTTTGTTTGCATTTGTCTGTCTCTAACTGAATGTGTTTATATATATAAAAGTGTGTGTCTAACACTGCATATCTACATATGTGCATGCCTAAATTTGTGCATGTGCATGTGTGCTTGCGCGTGTGTGTGTTTCTGTGTTGGTGTGTTTCTGTGTGTCCATGTGTGTATTTCTGTATGCCTGTGTTCGACTAATCTCAGCTGGAGGGAAAGACAAAAAATGAGTCATTTCCTCTGCTAAACTTTCACTACTTATGTGGTGAAGGATACAATGTTCCCCTTTAGGCTAATGATGCTGAAATAAACCAAAAATAAGCATGAATTAATTTGAGAAATCATCAGGGAAAGTTTTGTTAAACTTACATGAGTGTAAGACCTTTGCCTGGACTTGGCTGATCCAGTACTCCATTACTCATTTGCCTAGCATTGAACTTTTCAAACCAAAACTCCTTTCCAAGTTCTTTCATGTGAAAAGATTAACAGGTGGATAGAAGGAAAAAAATAAAGGATGTGCTCAACGAAACCTTGAAGAAAAGTTGTGATATATGTGGTGCCTTTTGCGTGAAATCTTTTTTTCCCATTGCTTATAGTTCTTGAACCTCAGGCGATGGTGTTCAGTCTAAATTTCCATTTGTGATATAAATTCTAAACCCCCAGAGATGTTTGTGAATAGTTCTCAAGAAGTTTGCATTCATCATGTTTGCATTCATCATGTTAAACTCAAGCTGAAAAAACACTCCATCTTGCATCCGATTCTGATATTTGATGATAGAATGACATACAAGGGCACAGGCCCTTTTGCCCAGTGAGATTATGCTGACTATCAAGAACCCAATTACACTAATTCCTACACCAAGCCCATTTTGGTTTCACCATATTCGAGACATTTAAATAGCAGGCGTTTCATTGACTCAGGAAGAGACACAGCAGCCAGTAAAAGGAAGACGCAGTTTAGCAGAATGGCCTATTGTGAGCAGCCGGGTTGGGAGAAATGCTGTGTTGATGTTAAGTGGTGTGTTAAGGAGAAGTGCAATATTGAGGCTTTGGTTCAAGAGGCTTCAGCGAGTGGGTTGAGCAGGGGGAGGAAGCAGGTTAAGGTATGGTCTGGTTTTTTTTCTGTATAATTCTTCCTAGGTTTTTGGTGCCATAGAGATGACAGGTGGGATGGAGGAATTCTCCTCCTGCAGGATATTGGAAGTCAGGGGAATTTCCAGTGCCCTGCAGTTATGGCATTGAGCTGCAGCTCTTTACACGTTGAGGAACTGGAGCAGCAGCTAAATAACCTCAGGATAAACCGGGGTGCGAGAGTGTCATAGATAGGAGTTCTAATGAGGTGGTCACATCTTACTTTGCCAGGGAGTGGATGGGTGACTATTAGGAAAAGAAGTAGGTAAAGAGTGCAGGAATACCCTGCAGCCATTCCCCTCGACAACAGGTTTGTGGGGGAGGGGAGAGCAGCAGCAACAGTTGTCTGGTCTGTTGTGTTGGATGTGGCTCAGAGACACAGCCGGGACAGGAAAAATCAGGCAGATGCCTGGATTAGCGGTATTAACTACAGGGAGAGATTGGATAGACCTGGATTATTTTCTCTGGAACACCGGAGATTGTGGGGAGACCTGAATATAAAGTAATTTAATATAAGTATATAAAATTATGAGAGGCATTAATACGGTTGACAGTCAGGACCATTTTCCCATTTTTAAGGTGAGAGAGGCAAAGAAGATGTGTGGGGCAATTTTTTTTGCACAGATGCTGGTGAGTGCCTGTAAGGTGCTGCCAGGGATAATGGTTGAGGCAGATATGATAGTGGCATTTGAGAGACTTTTGGATAAGTGTATGGATATGCTGAGAACGGAGGGATATGGATTATGTGCAGGTAGATAAGAGATGATCTTGGCATCATGTCCGGCACAGACGTTGTGAGCTGAAGAGCCTGTTCTTGTGCTGGACTGTTCTACATTCTACGTTCTATACCTATCAACTCCTCCCAGTTTCTACCAAAAACGACAATTTACGGTGCCCAGTAAAATCTACCAAATTGCACAACTTTGGGAGGTGACCCAAGCACCCAGTGGAAACTCATGAAGTCACAAGGAGAACATCCAAACTCCACACAGTCACCACTAGGATCGAACCAGGGTCACTGAAACCGGTAGGCAGCAGTTCTACGAGTTGCGCCACTGGGCTGCCCAGGTGACTCAGAAGAGGCTGGCGAATCAAGCATGAAACTCCACATCTGCATTCATGTGGTTCAACATGGAAAGAGGCCACACTGTCCACCATACCAAGGCCAGCTTTATGAACAGCCTATCTAATTAATCCACTCACACATAGTCTTGTGAATAGTTTTCCTTCCGATGTTGTATGAAAAGACCACTTCAGGCAGTGCTTGAAATATTTTCTCCCGTTGCTTAAACTTCTTTAGCTTCGCATTATGGCGTTCAGTCTAAATTTCCTGTCCATTTACCAAGGAGCTATCAAGAGAGTCACAGCCAGGTATTCCTTTACCCTCACAGCTCTGTGTTGCCGGTGGTTCAATTATAAATACACTATGTGCATTGTGCACACAAATTCCAGGGAACTAAATAATGTCCGCTGGGACTTCACAGAGACTGTCCGTCACCAGCCCCTTTACAATTGCTTGTTCCTGCATGCACGGCATTTTGTTTAACTTTTAACTGCGTCCAGAAATTATTAGCCTTGGGCATCATTGAGACTCTGTGTTACATTAAAAATCTTACCACTTTCAACCATAAAATGTTTCCAGCCTCTGTAAATCTCAGGAGAGCGCATGTTGGTTAATAGAAACATGCTAAATGAGGGCTCGCTATCTGTTTTATATTGTTTGCAAGCACTTGGAAAATGTCGATTACCCTACGGTTTGATTTATAAAGAACAATCGGAATAAGTACTGTATATCCAATCATTTCAGTGCTATTGCCCATTTGTTTGAATTGAACTTTGCAAAATATTACATGCCAGAAATGTACTTTGATACACCAGCAAAACCTTTTTGACCATGTGTGACTGGCTACCTAAGATTGGTGATGACTATTTAGCACGGCCCTCTAGGTTTTAGTTTATTTGGTGAAAATGTGAATCACAAGAGATAGGTGATGTGTGGTTGAAATAACATCACTCATTTTCCATTATTGGCCTGAGTAGAAATCTCTCCCAATGCCTTTGAGTGAATCCCATTAGCTGTAGAAAATGAGTCGGTCAGACCCATTTGCCACAGTCTAAAAACAAAGTGCCAGAAGAACTCAGTGGGTCAAGCAGAATCTACGGAGGGAAATGGACAGATGAGCTTTCATATTGGGAACTTCCAACCCAAAACGGCATCTGTCCATCTCCTCGACAGATGTTGCCTGACCCGCTGAGTTCACCCAGCATCTGTGGATCTCTGTGTCTCCAGTCAGACATGGTGCGAGTTAATGATGCAGGAGAATGGGAGAAGACGGCAATGTCAAAGTGGTAATCATCCCACAGGGGCTGTTGGTACCGTGAGGATTTTAAGAGCAATCTTTGTTTCCTGGATCATCTGAGTTCTCCAGTGCCTCTGGATAATAACTTCACACACCATCTTCCAGCTTCTCCAGACTGAGGGATTGTGGACTGGTTTCCGCCAGTTGTCAGGAGGTGGGGGGAACTGAATTTCTGAACACACGACTGATCATGTCACTCAATTGAAGCTTCAGCCTTCCTACTTGTCGGGACCAACAGGTAAATTGGTCACTGCATTCAGTTATTGACACATGTGGTGCTCCCACCCAGCAGAGCCAGTGTGAGACCAGCACGGTCTGTGTATTCAGTGGGCTGCTTCTCTCAAGGATCTCATTAATGGTACCGAATGACTTCAAGGTTTTTTTGTCAGAAAAAATGGAAGCTGGAAGCTGTCCAATCTCTGATCCTGCTTGAAACTCAAAAGTCCAGCTCCCACTGATACGAAGAGAGCAAATGAGGACATCAGAGGATAGACACAAAATGCTGGAGTAACGGCGCGGCAGGCAGTATCTCTGGAGAGAATGAATGGGTGACGTTTCGGGTCAAGACCCTTCTTCAGACAAGACAATAGACAATAGACAATAGACAATAGGTGCAGGAGTAGGCCATTCAGCCCTTCGAGCCAGCACCGCCATTCAATGCGATCACTCTCAATCAGTACCCCGTTCCTGCCTTCTCCCCATACCCCCTCACTCCGCTATCCTTAAGAGCTCTATCCAGCTCTCTCTTGAAAGCATCCAACTAACTGGCCTCCACTGCCTTCTGAGGCAGAGAATTCCACACCTTCACCACTCTCTGACTGAAAAAGTTCTTCCTCATCTCCGTTCTAAATGGCCTACCCCTTATTCTTAAACTGTGGCCCCTTGTTCTGGACTCCCCCAACATTGGGAACATGTTTCCTGCCTCTAATGTGTCCAATCCCCTAATTATCTTATATGTTTCAATAAGATCCCCCCTCATCCTTCTAAATTCCAGTGTATACAAGCCTAATTGCTCCAGCCTTTCAAGAGTCAGGGGAAAGGGAAATGAGAGCTATAGAGGGTGATGTAGAGAAATATAGAACAAATGAATGAAAGGTATGCAAAAAAGTAACGATGATGAAGGAAACAGGTCATTGTTAGCTGTTTGTTAGGCGAGAATGAGAAGCTGGTGTGACTTGGGTGGGGAGGGATAGAGACAGAGCAAATGCTGGGATTACTTGAAGTTAGAGAAATCAATATTCATACCACTGGGTTGTAAGCTGCCCAAGCAAAATATGAGATGCTGTTCCCCCAATTTGCATCAGTCTGACATCAGCCTGGAAGAGGACAACTTTTCATTCAGGTTGATCCAAGGAGTGAAAGTAAAGCTATTGCATTGCCTTTGCACTTTGAGAGCAATGATTCTAACACTACTGACAAAACAGAGTGAGACAGAAAAATTTGCATAGGAAAGATGTTGACCCAGCTGAAAGAACTGAATATTTGTTTAGCATCTTGTCCAGCGTGACTGGGGTCAATATTAAAGATATCGCCATGTTTGGACTTTATAGTTACTGCACCAAAATCGAATTAGACTGTCGACTTTAGAGATACAGCATGGAAACAGGCCCTTCGGCCCACCGAGTCCACGCCAACCAGCGATCATCACTATATATTAGCACTATCCTGAGTACGAGGGACAATTAATAATTTTTACCAAAGCCTACAAACCTGGACATCTTTGGAATGTGGGAGGAAACCGGATCACCCGGAGAAAATCTACATAGTCAAGGAGAGAAGGTGCAACCTATGTACAGACAACACTCAGTCAGGATCGAACCTGGGTCTCTGGTGCTATAAGGCAGCAACTTTACTGCTGCCCCACTGTGCTGCCCTTATTTGGCACAAAAAGAGGAAACAACGCTTCACATAGCTGGACTTGAACCACCAACCAATTAGAATAACTCCAACAAAATTGCTGAAGTAGATTTTTCTAAGATAAAGATCCTTCTTTATGTTTAAATAGTTGTTTGAATTACTTTTAAAGAATGCAATAGCCAGCAACAGGAAGTAATCTTACTTGCTTGGTTCAATGACTAATTTCAAAACTGAATAGTTCCAGCTAAAACAGAATGGAATAAACTCTTTCTTTTTTCAAATTCTATGGCTGCTGTTAATTGTTAATTCTCACGGCAATGATAAAGCACACAAACTAATATTCACTCAGTGCTTAACCAAATATAGACCCTTGTGTAAGCTACCCATACTTGTGCTGCCTTCGTGTCTTGGGCCTTTATCACAGAAATAATGTGCTCATTCTCAACAATCCATGTAAAAGGGATTCCTGTTAGCTCGAATAGTAAACTTCCAGCTTCTGAGAGGTGAAGCACAGTGTTTAGTTTTGTGTGAATATACAGTTATGATATTCAGTTATGAAATAATGACAGTTTACATAGGAATTGAATTAAAACCATCCATGAAAGCCAGATCCATCCAGAGTTAACAGATATGGGAAACAATCACATTAAATTCCTAAAGGGTTCAATAGGATAGATGTGAAGTTGATGTTTCACCTGACTGGGATGTCGTAGTCCTTACATAACAGGTCAGCAATGCAACACAGTTATCATATATAAAATTCTTCACTCAAAGAATGGAAATTGGAAGTCTCTTACCTAAAAAGAGGTGTTCAGTTTCAAAGTGTATTCGGGATAGAGATCAATTGATTCTTTGATGTTAGATCAATATTCAACATTGGAAATTAAAGGATATGGCTTTAATGCAGGCAGAGGCTCTGATGAAAAAGATGAGCACAATCGTATTGATTGACAGAGCAGACTCAAGCCACTAAATGGCCTACTCCGACTTAGGACAGAACAGTACAGCACTGGAGCGAACTCTTTAACCCACAATGTTTGTGTCGGAACATGATGTCAAGTTAAACTGATCTCATCTGCCAGCACATGATCTATATCCCTCTATTCCTTGCACTTCCATGTGCTTATCTAATATTCACTTAAAGGCCATTATTGTATCTGCCTCCACCACCATCTCTGGCAATGCATTCCAATCCCTCGCTACTCTCTGCGTAAAAAAAACTTGCCCCACACATCTTCATTAAACTTTCCCCCTTTCACCCTATAGCTGCGGTCAAGGAAAGAGCATTCACATCGTGGCCTTGTTCCCACCAATCTTTCCACCACTACGCACAAGAAGCACAAGAGGCGCAAGACGCCATTGTATGCAGATGCTGACAAGTGTGTTCAGCATTGGCTGAACAATTTCTAATCTTGTGATGTGGGCTCGATAAGAAGAAGACCGTGTAGCTATGTCCTCTAGCAATGGACATTTCCACCCCGGGAAAAAGGTTCTGGCAGTCTACCCTATCTATATCGCTCATAATTCTATATACTTCTATCAAGTTTCCCCTCATCCTCGAACCTTCCAGAGAACTCAATCCAAGTCTGTCCAACCTCTCCATGCAGCCGAAACCCTCAAATCCAGGCAGAATTCTGCTAAACCTCTTCTGCACCCTTTCCAAAGCCTCCACATCTTTCCTGTAATGGGGCGATCAGAACTGCAGGCAACACTCCAAATACTTGGTCTCAACAGAATTTGGACTAAATTGCTGTTTTCTGCTTTGGAAAATCTGAAAGTCAGCCTCTGCTTTAACCTAATTAAAGGGCCTGGTTAAACTCTTAAGAAAACTGCCTCACCGACCCCAGATTTCACCAAGGCCTATACTTTTGTGGTATTGCACCAATTTGGATCCAAGCTATTATTTTACAGTTGGGGATAAAGGCTTAAATTATGTGGTAGAGTGGTAATGAGTTGTGCTATGCTCTCTTAAACATAAAAGATTTAAGGAGTGATTTAATTTAGAAATTTAATATGATTTAAAAAATTGATTGACAATTAAAAACAACTGCTTCCTCTACCCTTCTCACCCTGGTCACTCTCTCTTCTCCCCTCTCCCATCAGGCAAGAGGTACAGAAGTGTGAAAATGCACACCTCCAGATTCTGGGACAGTTTTTCCCCAGCTGTAATCAGGCAACTGAACCATCCTATCAACAACTAGAGAGCGGTCCTGAGATACCATCTACCTCATTGGACACCCTGAGCCTATCTTTAATTGGACTTGATCTTGCACCAAACATTATTCCCTTTATCATGTATCTGTACACTGTGGATGGCTCGAATGCAATCATGTACAGTCTTTCAGCTGACTGGTTAGTACGCAACAAAAAACTTTTCACTGTACGTTGGTAAATGTAACAATAACCTAAACTAAACGAATCTACCAAAAGGGCAGAAACTGATGGAACACAATGTGAAAGTTAGTGATTTCAGAAAAATTTCTTCATGTTCTTCATGGAAACTGCAACTCTCTCCCCCTCCTAATTAGGAATTTGGCCCTGCTAGTCCATGCCGACAATCATCTATCTTAGTCCCATTTTCCTGTGTCTAGCTGATGTTTGTCTAAACCTTCCCTGTCCATGTATCTGACCTAATGCCTTTCAAACATATGAAAAGGTTCAGAACAAATCAGAGCCGACATCAATGACCAAGGAAAGATGGAGCCCACAATGGTCCATTGTTGACTGTGGAAGAAGTGATAACAAAGTGATATATGGACGCGAAAACTGGAACTGGCAGCACAACTGGGGGAGGGGTGGAGAAGGAGAGAATGCAGGGGTTGCTTGAAATTAAAGAAATTAACATTCATACTGCTGGGTGGTAAGATGCCTGGTGAAATATGAGGTGCTGTTCCTACAATTTGCGTGTGGCCTCACTCTGGCATTGGAGAAGGCCCAGGACAGAAATGTCCGAATGGGAACGGGAGTTCAAATGTTTGGCAACTGGGAGATCACGTAGGCCAAGGCGCACTGAGCGTTGGTGTTCAGCAAAACGTTTGCCCAGTCTGCGCTTGGTCTCGCCGATATGCAGTAGTCCAAACGGAGAACAACAGATTGAAGGAACAGCACCTCATATACACTTGGCAGCTGACAACCCAGCGGTATGCATATTGATTTCTCTAATTTCGAGTAACTCCAGAATTCCCTCTCTCCACCCCTCCCCCACCCCAGTCGCCCTGCCAGTTCCACTGTTCACACCCATATATCCCTTCATGATCACCTCTTCCACAGCCAATAGTGAACGATTATGGACTCCACCTTTCCCTAACTCAATGAAAGTAGGGAGGAGGGTAAATGACCAAGAGGAATGAATGGGGGAGGGGGTTGGTGGTGCGACATAGTTGGAGAAATGGATGTGCACCAAGATGGAGGAGGGGCACAGGAAAGAGAGGGGGGGGAAGGGGGCGAGTATCATTTAAAATTGGAGAATTCAATGTTCAACCTGTTGGGTTGTGAGCTACCCAAGCAAACAACTGAGGTACTGTTTCTCAGTTTCTATGTGGTACTCTTGCAATGGAGGTCACGGACACGAATGTTGGTTTAGGAATGTGAAGAGTAGTTAAAAAGGTTAGTAACTGGGACATCCAGCAGGTCTCAGCGGTCAAAGCGCAAATGTTCAGCGAAACAGTGAACATTGGGGCATGGAATGCAGTAGATTAAATTTGCAGAGGTGCATGGGAACCTCTGACTCACTTGAAGGCTGTTGGTGTCCTTGGATGCAGGTGAGGATAAGATGCAGATCTGCTCTGATTTGACTAATTGATGAATTGTGGAACCTGCACAATTTGTGGGTGAGAGGCTTACTCTAGTTCCAGTGCTGATAAGATGTGGGTCTCATAGTCAATTGCCTCTGATTACTGATTGTGGTTTAATCAACAACAAACTGGGTGTGACACAGTTTGAGCTATCACTTCGAAACATAGAAAATATGTGCAGGAGGAGGCCATTCAGCCCTTGAGCCAGCACCGCCATTCATGGTGATCATGGCTGATCATCTACAATCAGTAACCTGTGCCTGCCTTCTCCCCATATCCCTTGATTCCACTAGCCCCTAGAGCTCTATCTAACTCTCTTTTAAATCCATCCAGTGAACTGGCCTCCACTGCCTTCTGTGGCAGAGAATTCCACAAATTCACAACTCTCTGGGTGAAAAAGTTTCTTCTCACCTCAGTTTAAAATGGCCTCTCCTTTATTCCTAGACTGTGTCCCCTGGTTCTGGACTCCCCCAACATTGGGAACATTTTTCCTGCATCTAGCTTATAATTTTATAGGTCTCTATAAGATCCCCTCTCATCCTTCTAAACTCCAGTGAATACAGGCCCAGTCTTTTCAAGTAACTGCAGGCTGGTGAAGTGGTAAGGGAATTATTGTGGAAAATCCAGAAGAATGGGATTTAGGTACATTTGGAAGGCAGAGATTAATCAGGAATAGTCAGCATTGCTTTGCAAGGGGAAAATTCTGCCTCACTAATTTGATCGGGGCTTTTGTGGTGGTAATAATGAATGGTGAAGGCAGTGCAGTCGATATCATTTGTATATATGTAAGGCTTTTGACAAGATTGCGCATAGTTCACTTTCCAGAAGGATCAGTGATTGGACCTTGGTTTTCTGTTTATATGTATTATGGTTTGGATGTGAATGTTAAAGAAATGATTGGCAAGTTTGGCGATAATCTGAAAGTTGATGATGCTCTGGATAGCAAGGAAGGTTGTCTAAATACACAGTGGGATACTCAATTCCTCGACAAATATTTCTCTTCTGTTTTTACTGTGGAGAAATTCATGAAGACCAGGGATCTTGGGAAAGTGGATGGTCATATCTTGAGAACAGTCCGTATCACAAATGAGGAGGTGCTATACATCCTAAGACTTATGAAGGACTGGAGATGCACGGTCTCCCGGTGCAGAAAGACTGGGGGGTGACTAATGCTGTGCTCCCATTTAAGAATGGCTGCACAGAAATAATTGGGAACTATGGTCCAGTGAGCCATATAGCTGCTGTAAGAAAGTTACTGGAATGAATTCTGAGGGATAAGATATAGATTTATTTGGAATGACAGGATTGCATTAGGGATAGTCAGCATGGATTCAAGTGTGGGAGATCATATTTCACAAATTTGACTGAGTTTTTTTGAAGTAACCAAGAAGATGGATGAGGGCAGGACTGTATATGTAATCTATATGAACTTTAGCAAGTCCTTTAATTAGGTTCCACATGGTAGGCTGCTCTGGAAGGTGAGATCATATGAGATCCAGAGGGAGCCGGCTAATACAGAATTGGCTTCATGCTAGGAAGTACAGGGTGGTGGTGGAAGGTTGTGTTTCAAACTGGTGGCCTGTGACTAGTGGTGTGCTTCAGGGATCGTTGCCAGGCCCACTGCTGTTTAACATAGAAAAGTACAGCACAGCAGAGGAACAGGCCCTTCAGCCCACAACGTTCATGCCGAACATGATGTCACATTAAACTAATCTCCTCTGCCTGCCCGCAATCCATATCCCTCCATATCCATGTCTATGTAAAAGACTCTTAAATGCCAATATTGTATCTGCTTCCACCACCACCCTCTGCACTGAGTATTTCCAGCATTTTTTGCTTTTATCTGCAGTTTTCCTTGTGATTTTTTAGAAATGTACCACTGCTTATCCTGTTACCTGACTTAAATAGACTCAGTAATGGATGTGACTATCGGTCCGTTGCTAGAAACATTGTCATTTTTCCAATCCTCATCACCGTGGGTCATCAGGACTAAAGGATTATTGGCGCAAAGCTTGCTAAATAAACTGAAAGTGATCTTGCCTGTTGAAGCAGCCATTCAATTTAAAGTCTGAAGAAGGGTCTCGACCCGAAACATCACCCATTCCTTCTCTCCCGAGATGCTGCCCGACCTGCTGAGTTACTCCAGCATTTTGTGAATAATTCAATTTAAAGTCTCTTAATCCCCGCAGAAAGATTTTTGTTCTTGGCAAAGGTTGGATTGTAGCATGATCTCAAGAAAGAATGGGCTTATTTGGAGCCAGTAAGAAACATTTGTTTCCTGACTCTGTAAAAGATGTGATGCATTAAACGTGGGCTTGCTCACAAAGCATTCATTATCTGCACAGGATTACTTCATGGTTATAAAGGAAAGCATTTCCTACGCCCTGACATCAGCCTTTCTGTTCCGGCTACTGGCCCACATGGTTTGCATAAAACTCACGGACTGGAGTAAATAAGCCGACTGCAGTATGACTTTGATTGCAATCCACTCAGGTACAATTATCAAACTGATAATTTAGCAACTTGCTTCTCTTCTTTCCCCCTCTGTGTTTCACCCACAGTGAATTAAATTAAAATGGTCACTTCCAGCTTTTAGTTTTGTTGTTGCTATTTATGAATTCAAATCTAAACTCTGAGGCCATCTGGAGGTAATAACAGTCAGACTGTTCCCTGTTGCCTCATGGAGATGTAATGGCATTGACAAAGGCCAGATGTCAAGTGCTGAAATAATACTAGACACCCTGGAATGCACGCAGTCATAATTTGTTGAGTCTTTCAAACGTCTAACTTTACAGCTCTTTATGCCAAATATTACGAACGGTGCTATTAACCCACAAAAGCTGCAAATTTACCTGCCTTTGCTCTTTACCTTGATTTAATAGAACATCAGGGCACTGGAAGTAAGTAATTCAGCCCTCCTCAACTGCCCTGCCATCCACAACTAAGCCTTCACAGCGACTTTGGGTGGAGAATTCAAAATATTCGCTATTCTCAAAGGAAAGATTTTTTTTCCTCATATTTCATCTGAGTGGTTGACCCACAGTTTGGGATCACAGTGTTGACCCTTGGATCCAGATGACCCAGCCAGGAGAAACATCAGTTCTGCATCTATTCTGCCTAACCCTGGAATAATTTTGTTCGATCAACAAGACCGCCTCTCATTCTTCTAAACACATGCAAGTATAGAGCAAGTCTGTTACAATTTCCTTCAAAGGGCAAATCCCCCTCCCCAGCAATCAATATGATGAACCTTTGATGAACTCCATCTATCACAAGAAAATCCTTGCGCAGATAGGGAGACCAAAGAATAGTCTAAATGTAGTCATGCCAGGCTCTATGAAATTGCAGCAAGACATCTTTATTATTGGACTCAAATACTCTTGCAATAAACCTCAATATACCATTCGCCTGCACATTAACGTTCAACAATAAAACTGCAAGGGAACCCAATTCCCTGTGAACATCAGCACCTTTCAATCTCTCACTATTAAAAGCACAAATTTTCTGTATTTTTTGGAGCATGGTGGATAACCTCACATTTTTCCTCAGTCATTAAGTCTGTCCACATCCCTCAGGAGTCTCTGCATACTTCCCACCATGCACTGACACCCAGCTTTGTATCACCATCAACCACAAATATACTACGCATCGAAGGTATTCATTCACAAAATGCTGGAGTAACTCAGCAGGTCAGGCAGCATCTCAGGAGAGAAGGAATGGGTGACATTTCGGGTCGAGATCCTTCTTCAGACTGATGGGTCTCGACCCGAAACGTCACCCATTCCTTCTCTCCTGAGATGCTGCCTGACGTGCTGAGTTACTCCAGCATTTTGTGAATAAATACCTTTGATTTGTACCAGCATCTGCAGTTACTTTCTTAATGTACTATGCATGGTCACTTCTAAATCATTGATATAGATTACAAAAAGCTATACTAACCCCCAGTAAGGATCCCTGCAGCACTGCACTGATCACAGCCTTCAAGCCCCCAAATGGCCTTTTCATTCCTATTCCCATTACTATTTTCTGTCTATTACCCAATCAGCAATCCACATCAGGTTATTGCCTGCAATTCCACTTCTCGAATTTGGTTTAATAATCTCTTGAAAAGTAATTTATCGAAGATCTTCTGAAACTCCAAAAACTTGACATCTGCACCATTTCATATGTTAGCTTGCTTACAATCTCAAAAAAACTTGGTTTGTCAAACATGAATTTTCTTCAATAAATCCACATTGACCTTGTCCATATTGACCTATGATTATTTCTGAGTGCCTGTGACAACATCTTTAATGATAGATTTTTGCATCTTTTCATGACTGATATCAGGATAACTGGTCTATTATTCTTGTCCTACCTTTTTTAAATAGTGGGGTTACATTTTCTACTTTCCAATCCATGACAATTGATATAGTGTCAATGTAATTTTGGAAGATGATAACCAGCACATCCACTGCCTCCTGACTTTCCAAGATGCAGGTCCAGGAAATTCAACACTTTCGGTCCCATTCATTTCTCCAATTCTTTTTTGTAATTAATGCTCATTTAATTCAGCTTCTCATTCACTTGAGATCTATTGTTCTCCATTATGTTCAGGCAGTCAGTGTTTCTTCAAGGAAGACAAACAAATATATATTTTTAATTTTATTCTATTTCATTTTTCCCTGATAAAATTTCTCCTGCCTCTGTCTGTAAAGGCGCACATTAACTTTTGCTGAGCTTTTCCACTTTACTTAGCAGTGGAAGAATTATCAGTCTGTCTTTGTTTTCACTAGCTTAATACTGTTTCAGGAGACTGATGTTAGGAATGCAAACCTGACTATAGGTGCTGGCTGAATCTAACTAAGGCAGTGCTGGGGAAGGTGGCTAATGTTGATCCTTTCCTGCCACTGGATTTGGAGGGTTTTAGATTTAAATTTAGATTTAGAGATACAGCGCGGAAACAGGCCCTTCGGCCCACCGGGTCCGCGCCGCCCAGCGATCCCACTATCCTACACACACTAGGGACAATTTTTACATTTGCACAGCCAATTAACCTACATACCTGTACGTCTTTGGAGTGTGGGAGGAAACCGAAGATCTCGGAGAAAACCCACGCATGTCACGGGGAGAACGTACAAACTCCGTACAGACGGCGCCCATAGTCAGGATCGAACCTGAGTCTCAGGCGCTGCATTCGCTGTAAGGCAGCAACTCTACCGCTGCGCCACCGTGCCGCCTGTTTTATGGGGCCATTGTTGGTGATAGCACTCTAATATTATAAGGACGTTGTTGTTATTTCGGATATTCAACCAGGATCGAGGTGCATTTGCACAAGCCATGTACTTCCAGGACTAACTGTCCACTCAATGGAGTCAGTCTTTGTGCACCGTCTGCTTTCAGCATTGCTGAGCTGAATGCACCGACAATTTGCCAAAGCTGAACTCTCATCGGATGCTCGGCGGTCGATCAGCTTTTCATATCACTGCTCACCCTGCAACTCCTGCAGTGATACAAAGGGCCATTCCCATTCTCACCGGCAAATTCTGGTCTGCCCCACAACACTGGGGGCCACCTCCTTATTCAGAAACTTGATCCTAATCAGCACTGGGATTGCTGTTTCAATTCCATTGCCAATTCAAAACAGGAAAGTTTCTGCTTCCCAACCCCACTGGTGAAAAACTTAACATAAGGACAGAGGATCAGGTAGGTATAGGCCTTGCACCAGTATCTGGACTGGCACTCCGTGGGTTTAGATGCCCTCCTAATGCTGCATCACTCACTCGTGTTCCTCTTCCTCACTCTGAACATTTGTGCGAGGAGGTGTGTGGTCTTTACTTGGCAAGCCAGCAATAATTGGGGCTTTAACTCTAACATGTCTGCATGGTTCCTTTCTTTAAATGTCCAGGAGAAATTTAACATTGATAGGTCACTCCAGTGAGGCATAGAAACACATCAAATAAGCAGAATATACATTTGTATCACGGATATTGCACGCTTGTTCCAGGGAACCTGGTTTTATGGGGCTCAGCTCCCCACACTCAGTGTCATATCCCACCTGACTAGAGTGGTTAATGGCAATTTCCTGCCACGCTGCCAATATTCCACCATTAGTAGTTTCCCAGGGAGTGACATCAAGTTCTTTTCTGCAGAAAGTTAATTTAAAACTTTGCTCACCATTTGGAAATACTCTTGCAATTTCGCCTCTATGCTTATAGCTCCCCGATCTGGAAATGTATTTGCACTGAAATCAAAGAGCTAAGACTTTGTGGAGTGCAACAGTTACCATTCTTGTGCAGCAATGTGAGGGTGTTTCATTTTCCACGCACTTGGTGATACGGAAACAGGTGTATCCAGCATGAAAAGGTGGCACACAAAACGCAAACACACATGTACATGCATAAAAATAAATGTAAAATGCTGCATTAGAGGTAAATACATAATGTTGGCCATGGTGTTTGGTTCACTTGGTGAACATATGTTTCAAAGACTAGCTGCCTTTAAGTGTGGTGGAGGGGTAGGCTCTCATTGGTTGGGTTTGAATTAGTCTGACAAGGGGACAATAAGTTCCTGTACAGCCTGCTACTCAAATATAACTTGTTATTGTTCTAAGAGTCCGCAGTACCCTAAAACAGTCAGCACAAGGAATAATGTGTAGGAAGGAACTGCAGATGCTGGTTTAAACCGAAGATAGACACAAAAAGCTAGAGTAATTCACCAGGACAGGCAGCATCTCTGGAAAGAAGGAATGGATGACGTTTTGGGTCGAGACCCATTCCAACTCTCCACAGATGCTGCCTGTCCTGCTGAGTTACTCCAACATTCTGTGTCTATCTTCAGCACATGGAATAAGTCAATGAAATGCAATGAAATGGGCTTAACTGAATGGTGCTTGACATCTGCTCAGAATTAGTGATTTGTACTAGCTGCTTGACTATTTAAGGTCACTGCATAGTAATAACAATACACCTTTGATCATGCAATATGCTCTTACTGGTATTAGAAAATCAATCTTTGCACCTTTTTGCTAACAGCTGAGGAAATACTGGACTTCAAACAACAAGCCTCCGAACAGTGAATGCCACTGCAACTTTCCAATTATAGATAACTTCAGATAAACCTGTCAGAAAGCTTCCAATCACTTGGTGCGTTTGGTGTGTCTGATGAAAGTGGACAGGACCGAAGCCTCCTTGCTCATGTAAGCAGCACAGCTAATGGTTTTCTGTGAAAACATTTTGCTTATGGAATGTGTTACCACTGACGGTTAACCGAGAGGCAACGAGTATCACTGAAGGATCATTTCTAATAACTAACAGTCCTCTTTCAAATATTATGTGATTTTCACAACTCCATGGAGCACGAGTTCAATATTTCAGCCTTTATCTTCCTTCGGGAAGTAATTGACTTCAATTAACAATGCACTTGAAGAAAAGCTTGACAAAGGGTCAGGAAGTGTTCTTTCTTTTGCTCTAAATATTATTTGTAGAGAATTAAAGTTTACTAGGTCCATAAATTTTAGGACATATGATTTCATAAATAATGGGTTGGTTGGGTCACTATAACCAGCCTTATTGACAATTCTTATGGCTCATTTTTGCAGTATAAAGATTGAATTAGTGCAAGTTTTGTAGGTGTTTCCCCAAACTTCCACACAGTATGTAATGTATGGAACAATGAGTGAGCAATATAAAGTAAATAGTGAATTTTGATTCAAGATGTCCTTAGTTTTGTGCAGTATTGCAATGGATTTATACAGTTTTGATTTGATATGTTTTATGTGAGGTTTCCAACAGAGTTTATGATCTATTATCACTCCCAAGAATTTATTTTCATACACTCTTTCAATTTCTACATCATTAATCACCTTGTTACCTCAGAATTTATTTTACGATTTCCAAACACAATAAATTTTGTTTTACTTAGATTTAATGGCATTTATTCATATCAAACCACTTCTTTAGGGTTTCCAAGTCCCCTTTAACTGTGCCCAAAAGTTGCTTCAAGTTTTTCCCTGAACAAAATAAATTTGTGTCATCCGCAAATATAACTAAATGTAACAATTTCAACACCTTACAAATATAATTTATATAGAGTAAAAAGAGCTTTGGACCCAGCACCGAGCCTTGCAGAACCCCACAGGTAACCTTCATATGTTCTGAATCAAAATTATTTACTTGAACATACTGATATCTGTTTTCAAGGTAGCTTCTCAACCAGGAATATGTAACTCCTCTAATACCATATCTTTCTTGCTTATTCATCAGTAAACCATGATCAATGGTATCAAACTCTTTTTTTGAGATCTATAAATATTCCCACAGTATATTTTTATTATCAATTGCAGTTGAAATATTCTCTCCTAGTTCCATTAGCTCTAGTGAGGTAGACCGCTTAGTATGTTATGTTTATCAATAAAGTTTTCAAGTGTTTGTACAAATAATTTTTCTAATATTTTTGAGAATTGGGGAAGCAGAGATATCGGTCTGTAATTTGAAAATAAATGTCTGTCTCCATTCTTGTAAATAGAAATTACTTTTGCTATTTTCATTTTATTTGGAAATGTGCCTGTAAGGAAGGATTGATTACATATATGTGTCAACAGTTTTACTATACATTCAATCATATTTTTGACCAGTGTCATATCAATGGAATTATAGTCAGTAAACTTTTTGTTTCTGTATTTATTAACAATATCAATGACTTCATTTTCGTGTACTCCACTGAGAAACATGGAGTGAACATTTTTATCAAAGTTCTCATATTCTAGACCTTCCTTGCTAGTCGGTTTAGTAATCTCATGGTGGCACTAAACAGGTTAATACCATCAAAGACCAATTTAGTCCAATGGCCAGTGAAATTCATGAACTATTTCTATTTCTAACATGGGGTTGTTGAGGTAAAAGGTTTTGGTGTATTTGGATTTGGATAAACAGCTGAGAGAGAAAGACAGAAAGAAATTCTAGATGAGATGAGGAACAGATGGAATGGTGCTTGAGCGGACTATAAATCATAAAAGAGTTAGAGTTTTTGGATTGGCATATGGATATACAGGGAATGTAGGGTTATAGATTATGTGTAGGCAGATAAGGGTTGGTCTTGGCATCATGTTCAGCACAGGCCGATGGGCCTGTTCTTGTGCTGTACTGTTCCATGTTCTATTAAACCAGGCTCAAGTGGGCCAAGTGGGCTGTTCAATGGCCACGCACAGCATGTGACGTGACTGAGCGATCAAGCATACAGAATATCCAGATGGTTTTTCTTTATGCTTTTAGTGTTTTGACTCATTAAAATCCTCCTTTCAAGGTAAAATTGCAGCAGGCCAAGGGATTTATGTATGTCTGAGGGCAATTTCCCTCAATGAAAAGAAGGCTGTTTGCCACTTACTGTTCCTTCCCGAGAAATCAAAATTTCTTTGCTTTCAAGTGGTAGCAGTCACCATGCAGGCAACATTTCTGAAACTGTTACCAGACATCGAGTTTGTAAAAAATCATGCTCCCTCGTGTGTCTGCTGATTTCTTGACATTCCGCAAATAAAACAAATTGCAGCACTTTTAATATAAGTGCCCCATAGGAGCATTACGAGAAAACTGATACCATCACAGGGTATGGTGGCTGACCAAAGGCTTACTCATAAAGCTGGTCATCAAAGAAAATTCCTGAAGAGAAAGGTGGGAGGTCAGAAATGTTTATTGAGGGAATTCTAGACCTCTGATGCCTTTGTGGAGTTACAAAACTCAGGGATACATAAGGAACATGATCCAGGGGAGGAGCTTGGAGATCTGAGTCAAAGTGGTTACAGTTAGGGAAAGCAAAACAGTGAAGGAATGAGATTCTTAAAATCCAGATTTATGGCCTTCAAGAAATAATCTGATACTTTAAGGATAATCCGCAAAGCAAACTTGAAAGAAGGCTAAATTGATTTTAGTTTAGTTTAATTCATTGTCATGTGCACCAAGGTACCGTGAAAAGCTTTTGTTGCGTGCTAACCAGTCAACGGAAAGACAATACATGATTACAATTGAGCCATTAACAGTGTGCTGCTATTGGAGTAGAGATTTAAGAATGGAGTGATGGTAACGCGTGATTGCAGATCCATATCCGTGACCAGCACACAAAGAGTCGCCTGGCTTGGACACCACCTTGAAATTATCTGAACATTTGAGAAAGAAATAGATGATAGTGGATATCCAAAAGCCCTTTGTTTTCTGGATGAACAACTCCTTTTAAGTGCTCGTACAATGTTGCAGTTCTTCGATTTTAATGTGTCCTTTACTGACACCAATATTGGGCTGGGTTCTACACTCCAGAGTTCCCAGCCTAAGCCTTTCTATCTTTTGCTTCATCCTTTCAACACTGAAAATCTATCCCTTGGCCAATGCACTAATACCTCCTTGTTTGGTTCAGAGTCAGATTTCTTCTGAAAACACCTCCTTGCTGTAACTTTGGGCCATTCCACCGTGTTAAAGGTCCAGACTAAATGCAGAACATCACTCCAGTTGTCCCACGGTCTTGTGGTTGTCCACGAGAAACTTTGGGTTCAGTCCGCAGATGAAAAAGGAAATTAATTCACATTGCTGTGGAGTTGAGGATGGGGTTACATTCCCACACACAAACTCACCCGACACTGGGCTGGAAATAAACTGCTGGAGGAACTCAATGGGCCAGGCAGCATCCGTGGAGAAAATGGACAGACAGCTATTTAGGTCTCCACACTATACACTAATCACAGAGCAACAGAGAGAAATCATGGGCAAACATGGTAGCGCAGCGGTAGAGTTGCTGCTTTACAACGAATGCAGCGCCGGAGACTCAGGTTCGATCCTGACTACGGGTGCTGCACTGTAAGGAGTTTGTACGTTCTCCCCGTGACCTGCGTGGGTTTTCTCCGAGATCTTCGGTTTCCTCCCATACTCCAAAGACGTACAGGTATGTAGGTTAATTGGCTGGGTAAATGTAAAAATTGTCCCTAGTGGGTGTAGGATAGTGTTAATGTACGGGGATCGCTGGGCGGCACGGACTTGGTGGGCCGAAAAGGCCTGTTTCCGGCTGTATATATATGATATGATATGATATGGGAACTTTCTTGTTTGCCAATGTAAACACAATTAACAGAATAATTAGTAGTTGAGTGAGTCAATGTGAGTCAGAATTTACTTAAGATCAAATTACATGAAACAATGAAGTAGAACTGATTAGTTTGCTGTTAGATATTGGAATGTACTGGCCAAGTCTGAAGAAGGGTCTCAACCCAAAGCCTCACCCATTCCTTTTCTCCAGAGATGCTGTCTGACTCGCTGAGATACTCCAGCTTTTTGTGTCTATCTTCGGTCAATCCCAAACTACAGTAGCCTGCTACATGTAGACAGATCTCAGTTAGTGGTATCAAGTTTGTATGTCCCATCCTTTAGTTCACCAGCAGCTTTATTAAACTTTTCTCTGGCAGAATTCAGAAGCAATGCCGCAGTGCCTTCAGATTCCAAAATGCCTGCATTATCTTTGCCAACGGCAGGGTTTAGCAATCCTGGTTGTTTTTCAAGGCTTCAACAATTTAATACTATTAAATTGCATAATTGATATCATTGAATAATAGACATTTTAACAACTTTCAGCACTTTATATATAAAAGGAAACTTGTTTTTCTTTTTGGGAGGAATGGAGGATAGGAGGAGAAGAAAGGCAACAGAGGGATGGAAGGGAGAACAGGTGAAGGGAAGGAAGGGTGGGGAACTGCAGATGCTGGAATCTCGTGTGAAATACAGAGTGCTGGAGGAACTCAGCAGGTCAGGCAGCATCAGTGGTGGGGGGGGGTGAATGAACAGGTGACATTTTTGACCCATCTTCAGACTGGAAAGGGAGGGTCTGCAGAGGTTGAGAAAGGGGGGGGGGGTTGAGGGACAGGGATTGTAAGAAGGAGGTTGAGAAAAGGGGAGGCAAAGAGAAGGAAGAAAGATAAAGGGAGAGCAGTGATGAAGACAGGCTGAGCCCTGGCTTTCAACCAATGCAGCTGAGATGGACACAGGCTGGTAGTGCAGGCTAGTGCATCACTCCCTTCATTCTGTGCTCCTACCTCCCCATCACTCTCATCACATCCCCTCCTTTTCTCTACCTCTTTCCTTTCAGTATTCCAATTTCTCCACTTATACTCCTGCTCCCCCTTCTCCTATTTTCTTTTCAACTCTTGTCTCCATTTAGTGGCCCTCTTTCACCATTCTCTTTCACTCTGTCATTTCCCATCTCTCTTTCTCTTGCTATCTCTCCCCTTCATTCCCATTTTCCCTCCACTCTCTCCCCCACACTATCATTCCCTCTCATTCTCTCCCAACTCCCTCCTCCTCCCCCCATCATTTTCCTCTTCTTTTTTACCACACTCTGTCTCTTCCCATTCCTTCCCACTTCCCTAATCTTTCTCCCTATTTCTCTCCCTTCAATGCCTCCTCCATACTTTCCCCACTCCCTTAATTGTCTCTTACCACTGTTTTTGCTATGTTCTTTCTCCCTCTCCCTTCTCCCCTCTCTCTTTTCTATCTCTCTCTTTCTCTCTCTCTCTCTTTCCCTCTCTCCTTGAGTGCACCTTCCCTCTCACCCACCCACATTTCCCTTCTCCTCCTCTGACTCTCTCCTCACCCCAACAGAGTGGGCCTATTATAGAGTCACAGAGTCATCGAGTGATACAGTGTGGAAACAGGCCCTTCGGCCCAACGTCCACACTGGCCAACATGTCCCAGCTACACTAGTCCCACCTGTCCACCTTTGGTCCATAACCCTCCAAACCTGTCCTATCCATGTACCTGTCTAACTATTTCTTAAAACAGTTATTTTGGCAGTAATAGAAAATAATACAACTGAAACAAAAAAAAGAAATGCTGGAAGAATTCAGCCAGTCAAACACTATCTGTGGAAAGTGAAACCAGTATTTGTTCCAGGGTAGAACTCTTCCTCGGAACAGGGTGGAGAGTGGAGGTTTATAGTTTTCAAAGGGTCAGGTCAGACTGTTCAGGTAAGTTCTGCCTTCACTCTGATGCCTCAGTACAATGCGGCTGAGGGATCTCCTAGCAGGCTTCACCTTGGCCTCAGGATGGCAGTGGTGGGTAAAACTGGCAAGGCCCTCAACTCCCTGCAACCTCAGGCCACCAGAGAGACTGCCTAAACCCAGATTGACTCACAGCCCCTGTTGAAGAACCGGTGTTCTGGATCATTAGGTGTGAAAGTTGTGTTCCTGGACCTACGTTCTCCTCCTGACCACTGAATGGAGTCCAGAAAGAGAGCTGATGGTGCTTCAAAATAAACAACCAAATAGAATTTTACAGTAAGTGAAAATAAATAACTGCAGATGCTAGACATCTGAAATAAAAACAGAAAATGCTGAAAACACTTAGCTGCTCAGGCAGCAGCTGTGGAAATAGTTTTAATAGTTTTAATATTTCAGACCCTTTTTCAGAACTGATTTTCCCTTTCCACAGATGCTGTCTGACCTGGTGAATTTTTCCAGCATTTTCTATTTTTTAACCAGATTTTAAATTGTTTTAGCATTTTGGAGTGAAATAAAGAGCTAATGCTTGCTTGATCCGAATTGAATTGTAGGACAAAATGTTATTTTATTACTAACTTTGAATAAATGCTTTGCTTTGATCCACATAATCAATCCCTTATACTTAAGTTACTGGGCTCCTTGTCCCATTATGAAGCCTGTTCTGGGCATGTTTATGGTTTTATCATTAGATCATTCCATGCCAAGGGAACACTAACCCTGAATCAAGCTACAGGCAGTTTACATACAGGCTGGGGTTCAGGAAGGTCAGGATGTTTAAACTCGCCTTAATCAAAAAAGAAAAACATTCTCAGTCAAACATGCATACCATTAAACATGAAAAAGGCCATTAAGGAATGTTGCGAGTGTAATCAGGCTCAGCTCAGATTTGACATCCTTTGTTGATGTGTCTCAGTCCATGTAGCAGAATTAGACTTGTTCTCTCAGGGTGATGACAGTGTTGTTGAGAACAGCACCGCGACACAGATCATGAAGATGCTGCCTTACCCAGGCAACCCAGATTCCTTCATGACCTCTGGTACTGTCTGTGTGGACATGCTCCCTACGACCACATAGATTATCCTCTTTCTTACGATGACACCAAGACTCACAAGTTGCTTAATTGGAAGCTGCAAATTGCCCACAGTGTTGGGGTGGGTAGCAGAAACCTGGAGGAATTGATGAGAATATGTGGGAAATAGGTTGCTGGGGGAATTAATGAGGCTACAGGATTGTTTCACCGGCTTGTATGCAAAACAAAGCATTTCACTGTACCTAGATATATGTGACAATAAAGTATAATTGAATCATTATTCTGTGAACTGACATTGAATTAATGGGTCAAAAGGGCCTCCTTTTCATGTGGTACAAAATATGGGAATAACTGGGGAACAATAGAAAGTTTGTGTCCTTTATTTTTGATACTCGGTTGCACTACAATGATGATAACTATATTCTACACTCTGTATCTTTCCCTTTGCTCCACCGAAAATAATTGATTGTGATTAGAATCCACTCTTGATTCGATTGTTTAGCATGCAAAACAAAGTCTTTCACTATACACAAGACATTAATAAACCTAAACCTAAACATCTGGGCAGCACAGTGGCACAGCGGAAAAGTTGCTGCCTTATAGCGCCAGAGAACCGGGTTCAATCCTGCAGGTTATGGGTGCTGTCTGTACGGAGTTTGCACGTTCTCCCTGTGACGTGCGTGTGTTTTCTCTGGGTACTCCCACACTCCAAAGACATACAGGTTTGTAGGTTATTTGGCTTTGGTAAAAATATTGTAAGTTGTCCCTAGTGCGTAGGATAGTGCTAGTGTACAGGATGATCGCTGGTTGGTGCAGATTCGCTTGGCAAAAGGGCCCGTTTCCATGAAGCATCTATAACATCTAAAGTACAGTCTATGAGCTGTAGAGAAATACCAACATTGCAAGTTACCAGCTGACACACTCTTTAGGGATCACAGCAGTTTCTAGCCAAACATTTCACAGCAAACCACTGACACAGATGCATTAGTTTATTGAAGGTAGACACAAAATGCTGGAGTAACTCAGCAGGACAGGCAGCATCTCTGGAGAGAAGGAATGGGTGACGTTTCAGGTCAAGACCCTTCTTTGGACTGATTTCTTGTTTCTGTTTGTTCATGTCCCTCCAAATTAATTTCCACATACCACGACTCTATCCTATCCCCCCTGGCCCAATCCCTCCCTACCTATGTCCTAGACACCTCACATGCTCTTCGTCCAAAAACAGCATCTGCAGTTCTTTCCTATGCATTAGTTTATTGATTTGGTGCATGTAAGCAGATCTATTGTCTAACTCTGAGCCAATTCTCTAAAGTGATGGTGCTTTACGGAATCCCTCATTGCTCAGTGCATAGCAGAGGATAGGCCATTTATGCACAGAGTGGTGAACTGCCAGAATTTCTATTCTGGATTCACATGAAGGGCTCTCCACCACCTTTCATTTAGAATCATAGAATTAAACAGCAAAGAAACAATCCCACCATGTCCATGCTGATCATTGTAATTAGTTAGTCTCATTTATAGTCCATAGCCTCCTTTGCTTTGAACGCTTGAGCATTTGTGCATTAAATACCTGGGTCTCCTGACAGTCGACCTAACAGGGTTGATGACAATCATGAGTGGGTTGGTGAGAGAGCCGTGAGTGTTTGGTATTGGGACCCATGATCGGATGTTTGTGAAATGCATGGCTCCCCAGCCTATAGCTGCCTCATTTCAAGGGAGCAACATCTAAACCAACCTTGAGTCGAGAGCAAGGATGTTCCTAGAGTCATACAGCATGGAAACAGGCCCGTCGGCCCAACTTGGTGACCAGCATGTCCCATCCACACTAGTCCCACCTGCCCACGGTTGGCCCATAGTCCTCTAAACCTGTCCTATCCATGTATCTGTCTAATTGTCTCTTAAATATTATGATCGCACCTGCCTCAACTATCTCCTCCGGCAGCTCGGTCCATATACCCACCACCCTTTGTGTAAAACAGTTACCCCTCAGGTTCTAATTTAATCTTTCCCCCCTCACTTTAAACCTATGTCCTCTGGTTCTCGATTCCCTTACTCTGCGTAAGATTCTGTGCTTTTTCCCGATTTATTCCTCCCATAATATAATATAATGTCTGTAATATAACAATACAATACAATACAATACAATATATCTTTATTGTCATTGTACCCAGGGGTACAACGAGATTGGGAATGCGCCTCCCATACGATGCAATAAGTCTATAATGTAAAGTCTGTTAACAATAAGTGCACCTACATTAATTAAAACAGTCCGTAAAATATCTATGAGCAACGATGCAAAGCAGTGTAACAGGAGTTAGTAACTTTTCTCATTGCAGAATACAAGACCTGTTGTGCCTTAGTCTTTAGCAATTTCAGGAGCATTGCCTGAGCCTCTTGTGTCTCCTTGCTACAATCAAAGTGGGATCAGCCCCAGTTCAATTTCCATCATATGTGATTAATGTAATCCACCTAATGTCACAGGCAATCCTTCTTGGCACTTTGCAGCTTCAGTTACATTCATGCACTTGATTTTAACATTGTGCAGTTTGCCAATGGTCAAGGAAACTGGGTTCATCTAAGATAAATGGGTCACATTAAGTGATGTGGATTGCCAAATAAATGATACGCTCTCATTCTGAGCTTCATGAGACATAACATCAGCGTTAGTCCTTACAGGGGGCCATAGACCTAGACTCCTTCATTACACTACAGACTTGATACTTTGCCAGGATTAGCCACCAGCTTCTTCTCTCCCTTCACAGGCTCGGAGAGCCGAACAATTTATCAGCGACTAGGTTCACTTTGTGTTGTAATGGTGTGGATGGCAGCCTTTGAAAGAACAACCTTGTCCATTTGCTTTACTTCTTCTTAGACTGACATGAAAGGGCATTGTAGTGAAAGGCCATCACCTCCAAACTTTGTGAATAGCCATCCAATGGAGGGAATGCCACAGCTCATTGATGGCCAATGAGCCATCAACCATGACCTGATCCACAACTGCCTGCTACTGCCCCTCAGGACTAAATGCGAGGGCTTCGATTGTCTGGAGTTCTGAGCAGTGAAAGATGATGTACTTGCAAGTTAGATTGTAAGGAGAGTGAAAGGATAGCTCGTTCCCCTTGGCTGAAGGGTTTAGAACTCAGGAGAATGGTCTTGGGATAAGAAGTTGGACATATTTGGGACTGAGATCAGGAGAAATGTCTTCACACAAAGAATTGTGAACATTTAAATTTTTGTTACACTAGGTAGTTGTGCACATTCAGGTACTGAAGCTGTACTGGAAGCTCAGAGAATTAATGGATGTGGAGACCAGGTAGGGAAATGCAATCACCGTAGAAGGTCAGCCACAATTGTATCAAAGAGTAGAATAGGCTTGAAGAATGACGTGATGTGCTCACCTGCTGAGGTCTGAATGATATGAGGGGTTAGAAATAAAAGACCGCACTTCAACTTCAGAATATTGTGCAGCTCCTTGCAGCCGTTAATGCAGTGTGGTCACTGTGGCAATGTCGGGAATACGGCAGTCAATTTGTGCACAGCAAGCTCCTATGCACAAGGCTTAAGCCTTCCATCACCACCGGGAGCAAGTTAAGAGTTGGCACTTTGAATTTTAACATCACGTCCTGTGTATTTGAAAACTACAACGTGCATAGCAGGCAGCCATCCCACACAGTGGAAGGATGCTGGCGAAATTTGGAAACATTACTCAGGAGATAAATATCAGCTTGGCCATTAATAACAACTCATCTGTCCTTCTGTGAAACATTTTACACCAAACCCAAGTGTGAAGGCAGGACTAGAGTCTTCTGATTGACACCCAAGGTGTAAAGGATAAGGCTATATTGTACAGAAAGGGTGTGTGTATATTCGCAACAATTTAGTGAAATTTGGCATTCTGTTCGGTAGAAGATGGGGGGAGGGATGTGTGAGAGGGGATAAAACTGATTAAATGTAGTAATATAAATATTTGTTCTGGTGGGAGTGAGCAGATAAAACAAGACATCGTTTTTAAATTTAGAGACCGATCCTGTCTGACTGTAAAATGTAAGGATAGATTGATATGTAGTAAACATATATATAGTGTACTGTAGACACAAAATGCTGGAGTAACTCAGCGGGTCAGCCAGCATCTCTGGAGAGAAGGAATGGGTGACTTTTTGAGTCGAGACAGTCTGAAGAAGGGTCTCGACCCGAAACGTCACCCATTCCTTCTCTCCAGAGATGCTGCCTGACCCGCTGAGTTACTCCAGCATTTTGTGTCTACCTTCGATTTAAACCAGCATCTGCAGTTTTCGTTCCTATAGTGTACTGTATGTAGTAGAAGATATGTGGGAAGCCTCTCTCCGAAAAGCAGCAAAGTCTCAACAAGGCAGGGGTCATTGAGGCAGTCAATTCAAAATATTAAAGATGAGACTGGTTGTTATTTGTCCAGCAGGGATCTTAAGAGTACAGAACCAAGCTGAATGGATGGAGTTTCGGTGCAGATCAGACCTGATCGAATTGTAAGTTAAAGGAAGTTAGGGAGGATAACTTGCTTACTCAGATAGAAAGGTTCCACTACAGTCTTGTCATTGTATGGATCCCTAATAACTCCACGGGCAAAAATCAAAGAACTAAAGGAAAGTCTGGCTTCTGTGGAATTGGCTGTGAGAGTCTAATGCTCGGAGCTACAAAGCTGAAATTGTTTCAGCACGAGAATTCCTTAAAATGTGATACCTCTTTACCAGGAGCTTGTAATGAATTCCCTGGGGCACCGCAGTACTGTGAAATACTTTAGGCTGACCAGCAATTCACACAAGCTTTTCCTTATAAGGTAATGTAATTCCTGCACAGAGGAATGACAACAAGACAGAGTGTCAATTCCAGCAGCAATAGGGGAGTGTAATGACCTTCCGGTGGGGGATGCACTATTTACCCTACTGTTCAAGAGATTGAGTTTATAGCTACACAACTAGCTCGTAAACTGACCCACCAATAACTTAGAAAGCATGTTGCCAGTTTGTCTAATTCTCACTGAAATGTGCTTGGAACTAAGTTTTATATTGAAGAAATTGGTTTACATTTATACAGTTCCTTTTGTATCTCTTTCAGAAACTGCCAAAGCGTGCTACAATATACCGAAGTACATTTTACTTGAAGTTTATTCGCTCAATTTATACACAGCAAGCACTCACAAACAGCAGAAAATCTGTTCTAATGATGTTGCGAGAGGCATAAATACTGACCTTGAATCCAGGTAGAACTCCGATGCTTTCCTTCAAACTATTGCCACCTCTATTGCCACCACCACTATTGCAGGTAGGTTTGTGATTTTAACTGAGAAACAGAAGAGCTAGCGCTTTCTAATACTGGTGGTGTCTTGTCACAACAGGTTAGTGAGATATCATCAAATATAACCACCTCACAGCATATCCAACGTGCCATCCCATCAGCCACCACCTTGCCCATCTGTGCTTTCCACATTGGTTTCATCGGTCACCTCAGAACAAAGAAACAAGCCATCATCGACCCCGAAGGACTACCTAAGAAACAGATGGAGGGAAAAGATCGCATGCCACAATTTTACGGAAAACTAGTGATTTTGTTGTGTGCAAAAAGGCTGCAGCATATCATAACAATGACACTTCAGAAGGTAAAACTATAAAGGATTTTTGCACATATTTGGGTCATGGAAGGTGTCAGATCTTACATTATCATTATAACTTTTTCTGCACCGTAGGTGGCCGCTATTTCTATACATTGGGTATGCAAGCAAAGAATTTCACTGTGCCTTGTCATATGTGACAATAAAGTATTCCATTCCACAATGAAAGTGGTCATTTGGCCCTAAATGCCTCCATCAGCTCCCAGGGAAGCAATCCCATCAGTCTCATTCTCTGTAACACTGCAACTTATTCTCTCTCATCAACTCCCCTTTACTTTTGCAATTAACTTATTCTGATGAGCAATTTAGAGTAGCTAATTAACATGCCAGTATATCATTGGGATTATGGGTGGCATCTGGAACACCTGGAGGAAAACCATGGGTTCACAAAGAGAACGTTCAAACTCCAGACAGAAAGTGCCCAAGGTCAGGATCGAACCTGGTTCACTGGAACTGTGGCATGTCTTTCTTTATTGGGTATTTGTAATGTAAATACATACTAAGGACAAATAACTGCGCAATATTGAATCAGTCTGGGCTGCCTTAATCTGGTTCATGGTGTGTGGTGACCCACAGCTCACAAATATTTCAATACTAGCACAATTTCTATCACCACAACATTCTTCACCTTAAGGTCCATGTGTAGCTGGGATTCAAACCAGATGTTTGAAAGATAAAAGGATAGGGTACTGTGAATCACATCGCCCGATCCACTTTCAAAAATGACACTCTATATATAATAAGGACATAACAATAATCAAACGGTGCTGGGGTATGCTGGCTGAATGTTGGACATAATGCACTATCCCATGTTGACAGGCAATTTAATCCCTCTTTACTGTCCTACACACCACTTTCCGAAAGCTCATAAGAGAAAATTAATCAGGAATAGGATCAAAACTCGTTTTCTTTGTCTCCTCTGTCTCTAACTTTGTTGCCCCTGCTTCTGCTTTTCCTAAAATCTGCAGAGATCATGGTCCAGGAATCAGCAGTGCCTCAATCAATGATTCTATTGCCTCTGAGACAGATATTAGTGACTTCATTGCCCCAATGAAAAGCACCCACCAGTCTTAATTCTGCGTGTCGGGACATATAGAGCGCTGCACTTTCAGACGTACTTCTTTTCATATAGCCTGTTAAGGAAAATTTTGTCTTCCATCACAAATGAAAAGAAACAATCCCATGATTGTATTTCGTAACCTGGATTCTTCCTGGTATCTTGCCCATGATCCTGGAACCACGCAATAACATAGAACACAGAACAGCGTAGGAACAATCTCATCGGACCACATTGTCTTACAAAGATCTTCATCAAAGACCCCTCCAATCTCCTCTCTTGCCACTCTCAATAAAGTGGGATAAATGCCATCAGGCCCTGGGGATTTATCTGACCTAATACTTTACAAGAGACCCAACACCACCTCCTTGATCCCAAACAGCCCCATGCATATTAGTATTGCCCACATTGATCTCAATTATGTCCTTCTTCTTGGGGAATGCCAATGCAAATTACTCATTTAGAACCTTGCCTCCTTTATTCTTGAATGGCCCTACCTTCTTCCTACTTACCCTTTTGTTTTTAATGTATGTTTCAAGTGCCTCGGGAATTTCTTTAAACAACTTGCCAAAGATACTTCATGGCACCTCTCCTGTTTCTGTTTTGGTTGATGTTCTTGCTGTTGATGGGAATTTGCTCATTGCAAATTGGTTGCCACAATGCTTACATTACAGCAGAGATTTCATCAAAATGCAAGGTTGACCTTAACTGCTGTGAGGCAGCCTTATGTCTTGAAGATGACATCTAAATGTAAATCAGTTTTGCTGTTAATAACAATTCACCTTTGCATGATTCAAATTGATATGATCCATCAAATATTTTTGTGTTGACTGGGATATTTCTGTTATTAATTGATTTGGTTAACATTACAAGATGGTCACAGCAATCTACAAAGTGGGAGAGTGGAAATACTCAGGATTATTGACCAAGATATGTTGACTGCAAAATTAATGTTAAATAGGAGGAGACCCAATGTTTGCACTACTAAGAACTAGATCATTTTCCTGGAAGCCCCAGTGTGATCTGAAGACCATATCAGTGTATGGACTTTCCAGTGAAGATAGGCACAAAATGCTGGAGTAACTCAGCGGGACAGGCAGCATCTCTGGAGAGAAGGAATGGGTGACATTTTAGGTCGAGACCCTCGTCACCCATGCCTTCTCTCCAGAGATGCTTCCTGCCCTGCTCAGTTACTCCAGCGTTTTGTATTTATCTTCGGTTTAAACCAGCATCTGCAGTTCCTTCCTACGCATATGGACTTTACAGTGTTCTGTTATCTTTAAGAGGAGAATTTTAATGGACATAGCTGCTCAGAGCTATTGATTCAGAGCATCAATATACAATCAGACATTGGAGGGGAACTTCAGAGGATCATCATGTTGTTGATGTCCTTCAAGTGTTTACTGGGGAGAGTTCAGCTCTCAGAAACATATAAAAGCACAATAAACTGGCATAGAAGCAAATTACCCTACATCCCGAGGGACTGCCTAAGGAACAAAAAAAGAAAGACTTTACACATGCAGAACATGACCATGTCAGGTTAATTGGGCCAGGCATGTACCTCTGTAACTTTGGGAATAGTAAATCTTTCTGATTTTGTCTAAATAACAAAACTTTTCACTGAAGCATCATCTACAGCTTGGTAAAATTTCCCACAGCTCTTCATAGGAGCATTGACAAACACATTTTTGTGTTGTGATGCATACTTTACAGACGAACAAAAATTCAGCCAAGGTTCTTAGTTGTAATATGTCAAATTATATTTGAGAATGCTTTTGTGAAAAGTCTCAGAATGATTTTGCAATTATAAAGGGTTATGCAAATGAAGCTGAAGGAGGAATTTCAGGGAGGAGGGAAAAGTGGAGAGGTTTATACAGCTTATCCAACTGAGAGCAGGTCTTCCAGTAGTATAATCACAGAAAATGGGGTTGCACATGAGCTGTGAAGCAGTACAGAAACTTCAGAGTTGTGAGGTTAGAAGAGGTTTCAGAGATAAAGAGGGACAAAGCCAATGTTATTTATATAAAAGCTGAAAACTAAATATAACTCAACTAGGATGGAATAGTTCAAACTGCATCAGGATTAAGTCAGTTCATTTTAATCCATTTTGTTCAAAACAGATAAAATGTTAATTTATCTGGAAATAACATGCTGCCTTTGTAAAATCCCAATTGTTTGAGGAGCTGCAAAAGCACAAACCATTCATTTTCAATCATTTGTCTTGATTTAACCTATAAAAATGGCTAGTAAAATAACCTTGTCCATAGGTTCCAGGAGTAGAATTAGACCATTCAGCCCATCAAGTCTACTCCACCATTCAATCATGGCTGATCTATCTTTCCCTCTCAATCCCATTCATCTGCCTTCTCCCCATAACCCCTGACATCCTTACAAATCAATTATCTGTCAAGTTTTGACTTAAAAATATCCATTGACTTGGCCTCCACAGCCACCTGTGGCAATGAATTTCATTAGATGTGCAAGGTTAAATATTACAGTGTGCCAAAACAAAGTGTGTGCTGGATTAAGAGTTACTTAGCATAATGGCCTGGTGGCATAGATTTTTATGATGCCTTTCCCATTCTTTACAAGATGTTCTGTTGGCAGTGAAGTGCTTTTAAATCATTATTATTGTTGTGATGTAGGAAGCACACCGACACACCAAGCTGCAATAAACAGCCATGCCATAATAATAAAAAAATAACAGGCCTCAGCAGCATTGAATGAATGATAAATAAAGGCCAAGATGCCAAACTAATTCCTCAGCTATTCTTCTAAATTGTGCCATTAGACCTTTAACATCCACCTGAGTTTAATATCTCTTCCAAAAATGGTATTCCATCAGTTCAACATTCCTCCATTACTACACTGGAATGTCAACCTTGATTGAGACTATCTTCTGAGCCGCAGGTGACACTGATTACATAAGCCACCATTTACTAAACCTCCCCCTGTTCTTGGAAAAAATGATTACCAGGTGGAAAAGTGATTAAAAGCTACATTTTCATGGCATGAATACATAACGCAATAAATCCTAGTAAATGTGAACTGTGTGATCGAAGTAGCACAAAAATAAAATGTTTAAAATTCCAGATGCTAGTAATCTGCATTGAAAACAGAAGATGGTAATAACATTCAACAGGTTGAGCAGCAGCTGTGGAGAAAGTAGAGTCACAGGTCAAAACCCTTCATCAAGATTAGGAAAGCACAGAAGCAAGCTAGTTTGAAGTTGCAGAAAGGGAGAGGGAAGGATCAGTCAGATAGATTGGAGGAATTAAAGTGAATCGCTGCTTCACCTGGAAAATCCAAGGTGGAACACAAAGCGTGGAAGCTTGTGAAAGGTGGCTGAGATTGCATAAGATGATCCATTGAAGGTGAAGGCTGGTGGGGTGGAATGTGACCTGGGTAATTCTCTCCTTGCTCGCCCAAGAAGAGAGGAAGTGTTAGCAGAGGTGAAGCAAATAGAGGAGATGGCATTGAGGGCTCTGATATGGTAGCGGGGCAGCATGCTTCAGGAAGAAGGAAGACATTTCAAAAACATATTTGAGGTAAATCTTATTAGCAGAGCAGGGGCGGAAGAAATGGGAGTCCTTGCAGAAGATAGGGTGAGAGGAAGTAGTCAAGATAGCTCTGGGAGTCTGGATTTGTAAAGGATTTTGCTCATCAATTAATCTGCCGAGGTGGAAGTTCAGAATGGAAAGTAAAGAATCGGAGAGAGACGATGTGAAGGGGAGAGCAGAGTGAAAACTGTCAGCAAATGTGAAGCTTTCAAATTCTGCATGAACGGCAATAACAACACCTATACAGTCATCAATCCACTGGAGAGAGTTGAGGAAGGTGGCACCAGTAGAACTGCAACAGAGACTGTTCCTCATATTACGCAGAGACAGAAGAATTCCAATAATTCCTTTAACCTGGAGTGAGTGAGTGAGTGCAGTTGAAAGAGAAGCTATTTAATGTGAATGCAAGTTCTACCACATGAATAAAGTCATGTAGAGAGAGATTAGTGGGGTGGGGGGGGGGATGTTAGAGTGAGTTAGGGGAATGGACGTTGGGTGGTCAATGTAATATCGGCAGATAGTCATCATGATGGCAAGTTTTCTCAGCTCCCGCCTGGCCCACCTTGCATCATTTATTCATATTAACATGTTCAACGAGGTGAACTAGTTGGGTCTCTGGTCAAAGAGGAAACGGGGATCCATCAGGGCACCTTGATGTTGGATAGAGTTATAGAAAAATTGGATAACTGTGGATGAAGATGAACTAGGTAACTGGACCCTGCCTATGTGATAGAGATGTCACAAATATAAGTGGGAAGGGGTTAGGCCAGGAGAGAAAGGATGGAGTCAAAGTAGAAAGAAATATGTACAGTGGGGCAAAAGCAAATTGAAACAACAAATGTTCCCAGAGTCCTGCTTGTGGTTTGGGAAGGAGGCAAACATAGGCTATGCATGGCTTGGGGAACTGTCAGGCTGGAAGCTGTAGTGAGAATGCCTCCAGAAGAAATTCAATGAATAACCTCCAGGACACAATGGCCTGATAGTCTGTTGGCAGTGTCGTGGTTCAGAGCGAAGGATGAGATTATATCTGAATGCTACCATCTGGTCATCTGAGATGGAAGTAATTCACAAACCACCACTGCATTATCCTTGGCAGTAGGCGATGATAATTTTGTAGTTGGTCATGAGTGAATGGAGTGCTGCAAGATTAGAGGGGATGGTTATAGTGAGTTAGGGGAGTGGAAACGCTTGGTCAGTCAATGTAATGTCGATCACGGTGGCAAGTTTTCTCAGCTCCACGCTGGCCCGCCTTGCATCATTTATTCATGTTATGATGGTTAAAGAACTTCAGTTACTTTGGAGAGATTGTGATGTGCAGAGAGGAAATATTTACCTGCCGTTGGGGAAACCAAGTTTTGAATTGCTTGACCATAGTAGTGATAGAAACCCTTCCTCCATTCTTGGTTCCACCCATCCTAGCTCTGTGGGAACTCAACGCAACTCAGCCAAGTCCAAATGGGCATTAACATCTATTAACAGAATTGCTGAAAGATTTATTGGAATAAGACATATTCATGTAACGTTCAGTAGCTTGGCTGTGAAACTGGCAGTGTAGAAGCTCAAAGCTGTGCAACGTAGTAAGAAGGGTTTATATTCAAGGCAAATCCTGAGTGAAAACTTTCTGATGAATCCCGTAACAGTCTGTATTTTCTCATCTGGATTAAACGGGCTATATGCTGTTGAAAATCCTCAAATAATTTGTCATGTGCTCTGGTGACAGATTCCAGGGTTACCTGTAGAAACAAGGAACTGCTGATGCCGGTTTGCACAAAAGGACACAAAGTGTTGGAGTAGCTTACACTGAAGAAGGGTCCCGATCGAAGCGTCACTTATCCACATCCTCCAGAGATGCTGCCTGACCCGCTGAATTACTCCAGCACTTTGTGTCCTTTCCAAGGTTGCCTGCTGTCCTTTCCACGATATGTTTGCACATATACATGTCCTACGTGTGGGCGTGCCTTCCGGGCCCGGATTGGCCTCACCAGTCACTTCCGGACCCACAGTCACCAATCCTTCAACTGAAAGTGAAGTCATGGTCATCTTCGAACCCGAAGGACGAACAACAACACAACACTCATGTTTGCACTGCACTCTCAATCTCATGCCTCAAGGCTCACATTCACCTCTGACAAGAAGGATCTAGGTTCAAGTCTCATCCCCTAACAATGGAGCACAAATCTCTAGCCTGGTGCTCCAGTTTATTAATAAGGGAGTGCTGCACTGTTGGAGGTGAAGAAGAAGATACATTGTGTGCTTTCTTTCACAAGTTGGGTCATAGAACATAAAAGTTGGGATGTTATGTTGCAAATGTATAAAACACTGGTAAGACTGCACGTGGAGCATTTTGTGCATTTCCGGCTGTCACAGTCTTGGAAGGATGGGGATGTGTTGGAGAGAGTGCAGGGGAGATCCATCAGGAAATTGCCTTGATTGGAGGGCTTTATCAATTGAGGGAGATTGAACCGGCTGGGTGTATTTTCCCTGGAGCAAAGGAGGCTGAGGGATGACCTAACAGAGATGTAAAATAATAAGGGGCATATGTACTATAAATAGTCAGAAATGTTTCCCATAACAGAGGTATCTAAAACAAGAGGCGTAGGTTTAAGGTGAGAGGATGGAGCTTAAAAGGGGATATAAGTGGTATGATTTTTTTACACAGAAAGTGTTTGAAATCTGGAACTACTGCCAGAGGAGGCGACGGAGTCATTTAGACGTACACTTAACTAGACAAAGTATGGAAGGACATGGACCAAGTCTGGCAAATGGCACTAGTATAGATGGGCCAAAAGGTCAGCATGGGAACTGAGTGAGTAAGAGAATGAGACCCAGTAGCGACTTTCAAAAGGAAAGCAGATGTAAAGTTCAAAAGGAAACATTTTGAAAGCAGAGATATAGAAAGGAGAGAGGGGAATAATTGAACCTGATGGCCCAAATGGCCTCCTTCCCTGCTGAATGATTGTATGAGTTGCCCACATTTCCCATGGTTCGTCTGCTATAGCAGTCATTGAGAAATTTTTAATATATTTTACGATGGAATCCCAGTGCTTATTGAACAAAGATGCAGACTGCTTTAAGCTCTTGAAATCTGGTATACGATGTCAATAGTAGGAGCTCGTCACCTCTTAGAATTTTGGAAGAAATTACCGGCTTCCAAACACATGGAATAACTTCTGCTACTAAACTGGAAGTTGGCAGCAGACCTGGAAAAATAGCAGTAAAGCAAAAAGGCTGTCTGGCCTATTTTTAGTGCAATTCCGAATGGGCGTTTCTAATGGTCTTTTGCTTTCTCTTTCTCTCATACATGCAGACATAGACGCATACATAGGCACACAGCCACAAAGATATACACACACACACACACATATATGAATGCACACAATTACACACATTCACAGCCTCTTGCCTGCCACACAAACAGCACATATACTAACACGTCCCACGTGAGGGTCATTATTGCACGTTATTCCCATGCTGAGGCCCCCACTGCCATGACCCTACTCTAGGAGGAGCAAGCAGCTAGCAGCACGTCAAAGGAGAAAAATGATAGACATGCCAGCTATCCCTCTGCTCAGCTCCTTCTTGCTGCACATACAAGGCTCGTGTCAGCAGTGTGGAGAAAAGGCCCCCACGTTACAGTTGAAGGAAGCATTGGACTAGTGACTGAAATGAGTCTTTGCAGCACATCTCATCGGCAGTAACGTCTAGCAGGAAGAAGTCTTGCAAACCAAATCTCTTACACCTCCTGCACCCCCCCCCCCCCCCCCCCCCACCCTAGTCCGCTCCCCTTTCTTCAACTTACCTGAGTGCTTCGACTACGTTCTCTTTGGTGACTACAATCTTCTGTGTCCCTCCTCTAGGATGGCAGAAAATGAACTGCAGAAACAGAGACTTCAAGCCATAGTAGTAAGTCAATTCTCTTTATCGCTTCTCTGGCAGATTTTTAACTGTACAGGACACTCGGCGCATGTGTCTTGTCAAAGGAGACACAGCTGGAAAGTGACAGACCAGACCAAAGTGAAGTCTGGCCAGTCTGCACCCAGGTCTACAGGTCAATAAAACTTTTACCAACAATTGTGTTAAAATATGCTCCTGTGTGGTGCATTTGGTTTAAGTGTGTGATGATATGTTTAACCCTGTTGTTCCAGTTTTGCTGCTGGTTCTGTCTGGGAAGTCACTGTTTCATGGTAATTTTCTTTCCTCTGGGTAAATGGACCAACTTTTTTCAAAAAACTTAAATTGCAAGTTAAGCCCAAGTAAACTCCAGTGATCATTAAAATAAAGATTGCTGTGAGCACACAGATTCTGAGTTGGTGGCTGGGTGTGATTAAAAGCAGAACAACATTTGCAAACAGCACTCCAACCTGTTAAGGGCGGTGGATTAAACTTCAGCCTCTGCTGGGTTTTAACCCTTTGAGGACTGATTTTGCTGCATACAGAAAATCAGCATTACACAGACAGGGACACTTAGCCAATTCTTTTTTTGCTAGAAAAAACCTTTTACCTCTTTGATCATGAGAAGAATATATAGTGTTGGAAAACAAATTTTGTTACATGTGACACATGTAAATTTGATTTTTGATTTACTGCACCTTTTTAAATAAGGTTGTTACCAAAGAGCACAATTTGAGGCCTACTGAAAAGCATTTCATAGTTTTCTGCATTCTTAACATAAAAATGTTGTTTAGAACATGTTGTTAAAACCCTCCTGCATAAGTTCTACCTTGGTCTGTATTATGCCAATTTTAAATCGTTCTCCTTTTACAGTGCTATTGCAGTTATATATTTCGGTTGACATTTGGGCTCTTACTCTAATGCTCAAGCATGCCTTTGTTTGAGCAATTTTGGTAAGCTCTGTGGTCTGTGAGGCAGGATAAAGGGGATCAACAGTCAGTACAATGACAAATTGAAGTTCTGCTACCAATGAGATGTTCCTGGTGCTTTAAGATCTATGCTCTCTTCCGATTCTGGTTTCTCCTTCATTCTGCTTTTCATCCCCCCACTCTTTACAGTTGTCTCTTCAGCTACTTGGTTGCAAAACTGAAATTCCCTCCCAAAGCCTATCTGCCTCCCTACACTTCACTTCTTTAAAACATAACTAAAATAAACCCTTCTTTGACCAAGGCATTGATCATCTGACCCAAAAGACTTACATGGTACATTCAAATTTTGTTCCCCTAAGTATCCAAAGTTGCTTTGTTACATTAAAGTTCTACATAAAAATAAATTGTTCAAACAAGGGTACTTATTTTCATTCCCTTACAGCTGAACTGTCACTGTGCATTTGCAACTGGCTTGGAGTTTTTTGGTGATAAATAATTTGAGGTAAAATGACCGAGACTGACTATCTAAATATTAGGCCTCGTCAGTGACAAAAGAAGTTATGAGCAGTGATCAATGTGGGATGAAGTCTTAAATTAAAATGGAAATGGCATGAGCAGGAATTTTCCCCGTTAGTTAGGGACTGGGCACAGAAGAATCTTCCCACAACCTTTCACCAAAGCGTAGAACAGCTTGATTTTAGTATCCAAGCCAAGGTGTTTGCACAGCCAATTTTAATTAGAAGGCCAGCGACTTTGCTGGGTTCATTTACTATATCTTAAACCACTGAGGATTGCCTGGGTGGAGGAGCCTTTGGGAATCTCTAATAATAGCTGCTTCTGGATTTCAGCCAGCCAGTGAACGGGAGTGAAGGTTGAGGACGATGACTGTAAAACTCTTCCCGAATACCCTCAGGCGTCAGCTGTGTGACATTTGCAAAGTTTGCATTCATGAGATCCCATGTCTTTAAGAACTTGGCTACTCGGGGCAATGATTCTCTGCAGGAACACTCCTTTGGAATGTTGGAATATTTTTAGTCCAGTTCAGCACTGACCTGTGAGCTAATGTTGCGCTAAGCATGGGAATACGGCTGTTTCCAGAAAAGCAGCAATTTTATGACCTTGCTCTCCCACCATCTCCCAAAAACGTACAGTAATTGCTGATTTGTTTTCCTGCGTTCGTATTCGTCTTAATAAAATCCCTGTGATTTATTAGAGTAAATTACATATCCTCCTCAACTATGATGCAACTGGTAGAGCTGCTGCCTCACAGCACCAGAGACCTGGTTCGATCCCGACCTCGGATGCTCTCTATGTGGAGTTTGCCCATTCTCCCTGTAACTGCATGTATTTCCTCTGGGCGCTCTGGTTTCCTTTCATATGCCAAAGATGTGCATGTTTGTGGGTTAACTGGCCTCTGTAAATTGCCCCGAATGTGATGGGAGTGGATGAGAAAGTGGGATAACATAAAACTAGTATGAATGGGTGATTGATGGCCGTCATTGACTCCGTGGGCCGAATGGTCTGTTGCCATGCTGTATCTCTAAACTAAACTAAAACTCCTACTGGTATTTCAATGTAAAGGTTTGGAAAAAGTAATTTCAATTTCAAAAGTAATTTCAACATGGAAAAAGGTCAGACCTATAACAACCCTAAGGTTATCATGATAATGTTGTCAAGTGATCAACTCATCCCATGTTGAAGGGCTGTGTAATGACCATACAGTGCATGGACTCCCTCAATAATATGATCTAATCAAAGGTAACATATGTGCTAATGGTCTGAAGAAGGGTCTCGACCCGAAACGTCACCCATTCCTTCTCTCCCGAGATGCTGCCTGACCTGCTGAGTTACTCCAGCATTTTGTGAAATAAATACCTTCGATTTGTACCAGCATCTGCAGTTATTTTCTTACACTCTATGTGCTAATGGAATCACCAATTATACACTCAAATCATTTTGCCTCTGCTGGCACCTAGCAATAATATAAGAATACATATACATTTTTTAAAGGCATAAAGAGCTGAGAAGTAAAAAGGGGATGATCAACTTGTTGGGAGTATACTATAGGCCCCAAATAGTCACTGAGAATTAGAAGAACAAATATGTCGGGGGATTGCAGGCAGCTGCAAGACTAATAAGGTTGTCAAGAGTAGAGGATTTTAACTCTCCCAATATAGACTAGGACTGCCACAGTCCCAAGAGCTGAGACGGGGTGGAATTTGTCAAATGTGTTCATGAAGGTTTCTTTGGGCTATATGTAGAGGCCCTATGCGGGAGAGGGCAAAGTTTGACCTCCTCTTAGGAAATTGGGAAGGCCAAGTGACTGAAGTGTACATGGGCAAGCCTTTTGAGACCAGCGATCACAGCTCTATTAGCTTTAAAATAGTTATGGATAAAGAAAGGGTAGGTGCACAAGTTAAAACTTTGATGAGAGCCATCCTACTTTGATGGTGTTAGACAGGAACTTGCTAAAATTAATTGGAGTAGGATGTTTGCGGGAAAAGGATGTCCGGAAAGTGGGGTTTTTAAAAGACTGATGACAAGAATTCAAGGCATGCATGTTCCTGTGAGAGTGAAGAGCAAGGTAGCTGGGAGTAAGAAACCCTGGGTGAAGAGACCCAGGTCCTGGTCAGGAAAACAGGGAGGCATGGCCAAGGTATAAGCATCTGGGATCAAGAGTATCCATTGGGGATTTGGGGGACTGAGGAGCATACTTAAGAATGGAATCAGGAGGGTAAAAGGGAGCAGAAGATAGTTCTGGCAGATAAAATTAAGGAGAATCCAAAGAGATTTTATGTTCATTAAAGGAAAGAGGGTAAATAGAGAGAGAAAAGGCCCCATCAGAAACCAAAATGATCACCTGTATGTGGAGCTGCAAGAGATGGGCAATGTCTTCAATGAGTAGTTCGCCTCTGTTTTTATTGTGCAGAAAATATGGCTAGGGAATATGGGGCAGTGAATGAATACGTCTTGAGGACAGTCTGTATTTCGGTCGAGGAGGTGCTGGATGGTCCTAGGGTGTATGAAGGTTGATAAATCTTCTGGGCCTGATCAGATATATCCTAGGACACTGTGGAAAGCCAGAGAAAAATATTGCGGGAACCCTGGCTGAGATATATGAATCATCATTTGACACGCGTGAGGTGCCAGGTGACTGGAGGGTGGCTAACGTGGTGCCTCTAGTTAAGAAGGACTGGAAGGAATGTCTGAGAACTATAGACCAGTGAGCCTAACATATGAGGGGTAAGTTACCAGGGAGGATCCTGAAGTATAAGATATAGATGCATTTGAACAGACAGGGATTGATTAGATATAGTCAACAGCATGGTTTTATACATAGGAGATTGTGTCTTACAAATTTTATTACATTTTTTGAAGTAGTAACCAAAACTGTTGACAGGGGAAAAGCCCTGTTGTCTTTATGGATTTCCACCTGGCCTTTGATAAGGTTCTGCAAGAAAGGCTGCTCTGGAATGTTTTGGGATCTAGGCAGAGCTAGCTCATTGAATACAGAATTGCCTTCATGGAAAGAAGCAACGGGTGGTGGTGGAAGATTGTTTATTCAAACTGCAGGTCTATGACAAGTGGTGTGCCTCAGGAATTGGTGGTGACCCCATTATTGTTTGTGGTTTATATTTTGGATGTACAAGGCATGAACAATAAGTTTGCAGATGACACTAAAGTAGAAGGTACCGTAGACAGTGAAGACAATTATTAAAGGTTACAGCAGACTTTTGATCAGATGGGCAAGTGATCAGATGAGGAATGGCTAATGGAGATAAGTGCAAGGTAGTGCATTTGGAAAGTCAAACCAGATCAGGACCTTCACTGTGAATGGTAGAGCCCCGGGGAGTGTTGTAGAGCAGAGGGGTCTAGGAGTACAGGTACCTAGTTCCCTGTAAGTAGCATCACAGGTAGAAAGGATGGTAAAGAAGGCTTTTGATATTTTGACCTTCATCGGTCAGGGTATTGAGTATAGAAGTTGGGGCATCATGTTGCAGTTGTATAAGACGTCGGTGAGGCCACATTTCGAGTACTGTGTTCGTTTTGGTCACCCTGCGATAGGAAGGATGTTGTTAAACTAGAAAGAGTGCAGAGTATATTTGTGTTGATGTTGCCAGGACTTGAGGAGCTGAGCTATAGGGACAGGTTGGGCAGGCGAGGACTATTGCCTGGAGCATAGGAGGCTGAGGGGTGCTCTTACAGAGGTGTGTAAAATCAGTGAATCTATAGGGTGTAGGTCCATTCTTTTACCCAGGGAAGGGAAATCAAGAACCAGAGAACATAGATTTGACGTGAGAGGGGCAAGATTTAATAGGAACCTGAGGGGCAACATTTTCAGTCAGAGGGTGGTGGACATATGGAACGTGCTGCCAGAGGATGTAGTTGAGGCAGATCCTATTGCAGAATTTTAAAGACTCTTGGACAAGTACATAGATAGAAAAGGTTTAAAGAGATATGAGCCATACATGGGCAAATGGGACCATCTTAGATGGGCCATTTTAGTCAGTGTGGGCTTAAGGGTTGGGCTTAAGGGTCTGTTTCAATGCTGTATAACACTATGACTATATCACTTGAAGTTTACATGATTTAATCTTTATCAAAAGCTGAAATTATAGGAAGTGTGAAGAGAGATTATTTCTGCTGGTTCGAGATTCCAGGACAAAGGACATCACCTGAAAATGAGAGCCACATATGAACTTAGGATGGTTAGAAAAGGGAATTCTCTCACTAACAGGTCTGTTGCTGAATTAGTGACAGATACAAAAGGCCAATATGCAGATATAGTAAGCAATTAGGAGCACTGTGTTCTAAGTACAATTATATCTTCTTCTCAGGCAGATCCTCTGAATTAAGAGTGCCTTGTTCCCACTCCTGGGTTACGGGTCTGAGATTGCCAGTGAGACCAATGCAGTTACTGGAGGCTTTGACAAGACCACATCTGGGGGGCTGTATTGGTCTTATTTAAGGAAAGATGTAAATATGGTGGAAGCAGTTCAGAGGTTTAGTGGAGTAATTCATTGAATGGGCTGGTTGTCTTCTGATGGAAGATTGGACAGGAATGGTGTATATTCACTGGAGTTTAAAAGAGAGAGTGGATATAACTGAAACATATTAGGATTTAAGGGTCTTGACAGGATGGATGTGGAGAGGCTGTTTCCTCTTGTGGGAGAATTGAGAACTAAGAGTCACTGTTCAAAAGCAAGGGATCCACTTCTTACGGCACAGATGATGTGAATATTGTTTCTGTTAGACGGCTGTGAGTCTTTAAGAGATGTTTAATAATCATGGGGTGAACATTTCATGAGAGGTAGACGATAATGCAGAGTTGAGTCTGTCAGCCTCGCCAACGGTCTGTCTTCGTCTTTTTCATTCTTTGTGTTTTTAGTTTGTTGTAAAATGTATGTTTTAGCTTATCTTTAGTTTTTGTATTTGTGAGGGGTGGTGGGGGAAACTTTTTTAATCTCTTTCCTCAATGGAGATGCGACTTTTACCGTGTCATGTCTCCATCTGCACTGCGGCCTAACATTGTGGAGTTGGCGGCCTCTAGTTTTGGACTTCTAGAGCTCCAAAACCGCAGAGCCTGTGAACTTTAACATCTTGGAGCGGGCGATCCCTTTGCCAGGGGTCGGCCTTAGGTGCTCAAACCTGCGGGAGCTGCAGACTTTAACATCGTGAAGCTCGCGGTCTCTGGTTAGGGACCGATTTCGGGAACTCCAAGCCGCAGGAGTTTTGACCGTCCAGATGCGGGAGCTTAGACCGCCCCAACATGGGAGCTCGATCGCCGGCAGTGGATGGTTCGAATCCCCCGTCTGTGAGAGGAAAGGACCAAAGAAGATAAGACTTTATTGCCTTCCATCACAGTGGGGAATGCGGAGGAGCCGCTGTGGTGGATGTTTATGTCAATTTTTTTTGTAGTTGTGTGTCTTGTTGCTTTTTTGGTATGAATGTATGGCAAACCAAATTCCTCGTATGTTGCAAAACATCCTTGCCTAATAAATTATGATTATTATGATGGTCATGATAAGTCACCCAAGGTCTCATTAAAGTCATGAAGCATGCTCAATGGTCCATGGACATACTCCTGCTCCTAATTCATATGTTCAATTGCTCATTTTGAATCAGATTGATAGAGCATTGTTATTCTTACAGAGCTAATTGGAGCTCGAGCACAAATCAGCCTAGGTTGTGCTGAATGGCAATGCAAACTAAATGTCCTAATGTTTCTACAACCATAACATTCAGAACAATCTGATGTATTGAACAAAATCATTGACTGCTCCGAACAATAAACACACATTTTTTGTGTGGAGTAGAGAGAGAACCTATTGCAATACAGAACGTACTACAGATAAATGGGAGAACAGGCTTAGATACATCAAATAACTTTACCTCCCTGTCAATTTTGGATATGTATATAACTGTCTGCCCTTAATATTGTTTAGAGTTCTGCGGGGCTTTCAAAAATTCTGTGTCCCAAATCCCTCCCACAAAAGTTTGCATTCCAGCCTGACTCTCAATCGAAAACCATGTGTGCCCTGAGTGCACTTTTATGCAATAAATAAACTCACAGTAAACTCTGCAGTCTGCAGATAAAGAAGGTCAGTTCCTTCATGTTGTTCTGCTCCCAAGAGAAAGACCTCTCACGCTCGCACATTATTATTTAAAATGGACTCTCATTTCTTGCCACGATTGCAACAGGTTGCACCAATGAATTTATAGCCTCCTAAGAACTGTTAAGTATTGAACCTGACATTATGGGCAAAGTAATAACGTGTTAATGATGCACTTCATGATGAATGCTCAAATCACCCAGCAAAATTAGAAATAATGAGTTGCAAATCTCTGAAATTTTCTGGTTGATCTACAGCAGGGAAAATATGTCTTTCAATGAATAGTGCTCTGAAAGGCATAAACTCAATGGGTTGAATGGCTTCCTTCTGTGTTATAATTCCAAGTATCTTTGAACGACATTGTGACATTTCCTCCACAGTCAATCAATCCAACAAGCCAGGACAGGGAAACACACAATGCTGGAGTAACTCAGCGGGACAGGCAGCATCTCTGGATAGAAGGAATGGGTGACGTTTCAGATGGGGACCCTTCCTCAGGAAAGCCAGGAAAGGAAACATGGTTCATCTTATCCACAAATGTAGTGAATGGTGAAGGCATTTTCAGAATTGTCAGATTTTATTTTCTACCTCTCCTTTTTCTTCTCTCTCTTAATTAAATGAGTCTTCATCTGCTCCCTCAGATGCCAGTTTGCTGAGCCAGGATTTATTACTCTCTTTTACTAAAACATAGTTAGACTTTAGGCATACAATGGGGAAACACGTCCTTCGGCCCACCGAGTCCGCACAAACCAGCGATCACCCCATACATCAGCACTATCCTACACACTAGGGACTCTTAACTTTTTATATTCTAGCCAAGAAACTCCTGTTTTGTGTCATCACTCTTTATTGACCTAAAGGCCCATTGTCTCTCCATTATTTTACAACCAATTGTCTGCCTACTTCCTGATGTCTTCACTGTCGTAACTGTCCCCCAAGATGGAGCACACCACAGGCATTGAGCTGACTTCAGACAGCAGATCCTGAGGCATCACCTTCTTGGACCACTCTGTCAAGGCCTTTGATCAAATCAGCCCTCAGGTTACTACAATGAGAAGCCAACTTGGGCCAGGATGCCCATCTTGCACTAAAATATGTCCAATGCCATTCTGTCAACTAATTTTAGAAACCTTAGTCAGCCTTTATCTGGATGAAATATCACATTAGGCCCAAAAGGACTACAAAGAAGTTGAGGCATAAAGAAGAAGTGTTTCCAACGGTAGGCAACTAGACAGTAACAAGGCACAGCTTCAATTGCCAAAACAACTCACGGCTACAGGAGGGGTATTGGATGAGCTTGTGATCTGCAAAACACTGCCTGGAAGGGTGACAGAAATAGTTCAATTATACAGTCCATAGAGGGGATGAATAAATGTTGTCATTACAGCATGGTGAGGAAAAACAAGGTAGGTGAGCTTAGTGGAGAACTTCAAAGTACCAGCTGAGATAAAATAGGCTGAATGGCCAACTCCTGCATCATGTGCTCTGTGATAACTGCTCCATGTTCCATGCCGCTCGTAACTCGATGCGGATTTGTGTTAATTGAAGTTATGTTGCTGTGGGGACCTTTTAAACTCTCCGTAACACTAATGTGCTGAAAGCCCGATGAAGCTTTTCTGCAATGCAACCAGAATGTTTTTTCTTTCAAATTTAAAGGGAACCAAATTATTAGTGAACTTTCTAACATGACTGATCTAACAGTGGAAATAATTGTTGAGGATCATGTTGGCTAGATTATTACACCCATATTCCTACCCAAAATGGGTGGGTAGGTGGTAGCAATGACTTGCCTTTCTTCAACACTTGGAATGGTGTAAAATATAACATTTTCCCTAGTCCTGAACTTCCTACCAGCAGAAACGTTTCTGTCCCTTCTCACCTTAACCTATGCCCTTTAGTTCTTGCTAATCCTACCCTGGGAAAAGACTGTGCATTTGCCCTATCTATTCTCCTCATAGAACATCGAACATAGAACTGTACAGCACAAGAACAGGCCCTTTGGCCTACATTGTCATGACATTATATACTTCTATGGGATCATCCCTCAGCTTCCTGCGCTCCAAGGAATAAAGTCCTAGCCTGCCCAATCTCCCCCTGCAGCTCAGGGCCTCCAGTCCTAGTAACCCCCGTAAATCATCTCTGCACTTCCTCCAGCCCAATGGATTTCCTCCTACATCAGGTTGACCAAAACTGAACTCCACGTATGGCCCCACCAGCGTCCTGCAAACTACAAGCGAACACCCTACTATAGTCAAATCATGAACCGATGAAAGACTTCTTCACCACTCTATCTACAAGGACATCACCTTCCATGAACCATGCACCTGCACTCCAATATATCAACTAATTTAGAGCCCAGAACTGGAACAGTGCAAAAGTCCGAGCCTAAAGGGCTGCAGAAGCTTCCAAAAATAGAGAGGGACATGAAAACAAAGCTGAGAACTTTAATACCAAAGCTTCAGCTAACAAGGACCTGGTGCAGGTCAGCAAGCACAGGGGAGATGGATGAAGGGGACGGTGCAGGTTACGAGACATATTCCATCCTGGGCTAAGCAAGCTCAGATGCACAGGAGGTGTTAAGTTTGAGTTGGAAATATAGCACAACTTTCACTTCCTTGACGTATAAAGCAGAGCGGTGAACTGATTGTCCGTAATACTAAAGCATGGAGCTCTGCCAGGCCTCTTCAGTGGGAAATGAAATCTGGCCTCAATTTTGACATTGCTTCTTCTTAGTAGTGTAAACATTGGCAAGAGAAAGGGATTTTAGTTTATTTTAAGTTCTCCAGTTTGCAACTTACTCTTTTTCTTTAATCTGTGATTTATTAGCACTTTTACTGTGACCTTAACTTGAACGTACTTTTTAAAAAAAGTATGCAAGGTTTGTGCCCATGAAATGTTGGTATAGACACTGGCTCAGTACGCTAAGGTGAGAGCACATAAATTGAGTATTCATGGAAATCACAATACAAGATGACCACACAGCTCAGCCAGACCTGGGATTAAGATGGTGCTACATAAGAACACAAGAAATGCAAATAGGAGCAAGCCCTTATAATTAGTCCACCAGGCAATATCGCGGCTGATCTGTTACCTCAGAAAGCTGTGGAGGCTACATCAATGGATATTTTTAAGGCATAGATAGATAGATTCATGATTAGTACGGGTTTAGTTTTTTAGTTTAGAGATACAGCGCGGAAACAGGCCCCCTGGCCCATCGGGTCCGTGCCGACCAGCAATCCCCACATGTTAACACTATCCTGCACACAAGAGGGACAAACCAATTTACCTACCTACCTGTAAATCTTTGGAGTGTGGGAGAAAACCAAAGATCTTGGAGAAAACCCACGCATGTCACAGGGAGAACGTACAAACTCCGTACAGACAGCGCCTGTAGTTGGGATCCAACCCGGGTCTCCGGCACTGCAATCGCTGTAAGGCAGCAACTCTACCGCTGCGCCACCATGCCGCCCATCAGGTGTCAGGGGTTTATTAGGAGAAAGCAAGAGTATGGGGTTGAGAAGGAAAGATAGATCCACCATGATTGAATGGTGGAGCAAACTTGATGAGACGAATGGCCTAATTCTGCTCCTATCACTTATGAACCTCTAAACCTCAGTGCCACTTTCCACAGTGGTGAACCTGTGGACTTTGGTCCTGGAGGTTGCAGAAGACAGGTTGCTCAATATTGTTCAGAAGGAAATAAGCAAATGTCCAAATGCAATTGTCACCATGGAACATGGAGAGAGAGCAAGAAAATGGTCATGGGATGGAGGACCAGCCTTGATTATATTAAATGAAGGAGCAGGTTGGAAAGACTGAATGGCCTACTCCTGCTCCCATTATTTTTTCATATTCTTTCGTTTCCACGTTTGAAGTAAAGCTTTAGCTTGATTGCATGTTGGAGATTAGAATTAACTAGTGACAGTCAATGACATTGGTTTAAAAACATTCTTTCCCTCCCTCTCTTTGAAGGAGAAAAGGCAAAGGCGGATGGCAATTGAAAACAAACGACACCATCTCGAGGATAAAATACTTCAGCTGCAGCATCACAAGGTAGGAGACCCATGCCAGATCTTCAACCTGTAATATCTCTCAAAAACTCAATACTGTCGTGCTCGTTCATTCCATGTGAAGTTGCTGCTACTGCCTGCTGTTAAATGTTCACAATGGCATGATCAGCAGCTCATTGCATATCTCACATTCTCTAATGAGTTACTGCATTGCTGTGCTACCTTGTTTTTGGATTTGGGTAAGTCCTCCATGCACGGACACTTGAGCATGGAGGAATTTTGGTCTGCTGGCAAAGGAAGATTTATTTTTACGATTTAAGACAGAATATTGCTGAGAACACTCAGCAAGTCAGAAGATGGACACAAAATGCTGGAGTAACTCAGCGGGTCAGGCCGTTTCTCTGGAGAGAAAGGATGGGAGACGTTTCGGTTCGGGAAAAAAGCGTCGTGACCCGAAACATCACCCATCCTTTTGCTCCAAAGATGCTGCCTGACCCGCTGACTTACTCCAGCACTTTGGGTCTATCTTCGGTATAAACCAGCAACTGCAGTTCCGTTCTACACACTCAGCAGGCCAGGCAGCATCAGTGGAGAAAGAAACAACACTAGAGTGAATATTTCAAGCTGATAACTTTACAACAGAAATGAAAAAAATTGTTAGAGAAGAACGGAAGAGGGGAGCCTAACCAAGAGCAAACACAAGGGAAGATTTGGGGAATAATCGGCAGGTCGGGCAGCATCTGTGGAGAGGGAACCAGAGTTGCACCTCAGGCTGATGACTTTTCACCAGAAGGTGAAAGGAATGCAGGAGAAATTAAATGAAGAAAGGAACAATGCTCCAAACAATAGTTTCCCTCATCTTTTCTCCAGATTTTCATCACCATCCATTTTTTTGGCCTTGAAATATTTTATTTGCTATTATCTATTTTCTATTGATGTCAAACCTGCCCTTCTCTGGTTCTTGTATTATATCCTGGTGGTGTATATCCCAGGTGCCTCATTGATCTTTGCAGCACCAACACAACAGTCCACGTTCCCACCACTGACATCTTTGTCACCTATCTGAGACTCTTCCACTCCTCTAACCTGATTTGCTTTACTCTGGCATTGGCAACTGTAACTCAGTTCTCTGGTCACAGAGCTCTAGGCTTCCTTAACTAACCATTTAGAACGGAGATGAGGAAAAACATTTTCAGTCAGAGAGTTGTAAATATGTGGAATTCTCTGCCTCAGAAGGCAGTGGAGGCCAATTCTCTGGATGTTTTCAAGAGAGAGCTAGATAGAGCTCTTAAAGATAGCAGAGTCAAGGGATATGGGGAGAAGGCAGGAACGGGGTACTGATTGTGAATGATCAGCCATGATCACATTGAATGGCGGTGCTGGCTCAAAGGGCTGAATGGCCTACTCCTGCACCTATTTTCTATTGTCTATTGTCTATTGAATGAAATTATTAATTGGCAAATTATAGAGTCCGTATAGGGCTGTTGCCGCAATTCTTTACATCTTTGTCCTTAACAGCTAACACATGGTACTTTCGAAAAGGATTATCTGGACTACTTTAGAGCAATATTTCATTGGGAACAGGGGAAGAATAAGACTGCCAAAAAATTATGTAATAAAAATTGAGTATGGCTGCAGACTATGGTTTTAATTCAAGTCAAACAAACATTGCGATAAATCTGCTGAGCGGAAGGCTTGGGCTTTGTAACTGACACATACAGTAGTAGTGATTATTAACAAGCAACTAAAGGGATCATTCTCCAATACAGGAGACCAACAATCCGGTCTGTCCAGGTGGAACAAGGGGATGTTGATTATATTGTGGTCAACCTCAATAATGTGGCAGGTGCCTAACACGTGCCAGTGACCCAGACAAAGGCAAAGTAATGCGGGATGATGGAAACTAAGATGAATAGCGAGGTTCTGGAAATACTCAACAGACCAGGCAGCATTTGTAAAGACAGAGAGAGAATTAGCATTTCACGTCAATGAACTTTATTCAAACTGACAAGAGGTCATAATGTTTCCCTCTCCACAGAACCTGCCTGACCCGCTGAGCTTTTCCAACACGTTCCTATTTTTAACCCATTAGCAACTTATGAAGATTTTACCTGTAAACTGCTGAGTTCACGCTCAGGATCATTTTACCATTGCACGATTCTTCTGAAAGCAAGTTCCTGCAGAAGATATCCCTGCCACAACACCCTCTGCATGTCCCCAACAGTTGTCAATATTGAGTAAGTGGAGCAGAATATTTGCCATGACAATTGCAGCAGTTCTCACTCCAGCAAGACTTTTTAAATTCCTCTGAATTTCCCATGGCCTTCCCTATCCTTCAGCCCCACAGCCCTTCAAGACCCACGCTCTTCTGGCCTCTTGTACATCCCCGATTTCCATCATTGCTTCATTGGCTCTCGTGCCTTTAGCTGCCGAGCCCGAAGCACTGGAATTTACTCCCTGGGCCTCGGTGCTCGCCATCTCTTTGTGCAAATCTCATCCCAGCCGCCCGCTGGCATCACTTTGCAGTGTGAGGAGGAGCTTGGGACAAGGGACAGAATTGGAACAGGCTGTAGACAATAGACAATAAGTGCAGGAGGAGGCCATTTGGCCCTTCGAGCCAGCACCGCCATTCAATGTGATCATGGCTGATCATTCTCAATCAGTACCCCGTTCCTGCCTTCTCCCCATACCCCCTGACTCCGCTATCCTTAAGAGCTCTATCCAGCTCTCTCTTGAATGCATTCAGAGAATTGGCCTCCACTGCCTTCTGAGGCAGAGAATTCCACATATTCACAACTCTCTGACAGAAAAAGTTTTTCCTCATCTCAGTTCTAAATGGCCTACCCCTTATTCTTCAACTGTGGCCCCTTGTTCCGGACTCCCCCAATATTGGGAACATGTTTCCTGCCTCTAACGTGTCCAACCCCTTAATAATCTTATACGTTTCGATAAGATCTCCTCTCATCCTTCTGTACCATGTAATGGGCACAGAGGGGAGATCTCCCCTCTTCCACAACCTCACTTGCCTCCGTGGCACCTCCCTGCCGTTGATCTCCAGCTGCCACTGGGAGAGGACTTTCACGTTCCGAATCACTTCCCAGTAATCAGTGCAGCGATGACGAAGCCAGTTTACCACCCAGTTTTGGATGGGAATCTCTCGTCCTGCTTTAGCACCCGATTCTACATGCAAAACGCCACGGGGATACTTAAATGGATATTAATTGATTTTATGAAAAATTGCGGGGGGGGGGGGGGGCCATCAGCCCTGGGGCAAAAACAATGTCCAGGCAGCTGAGTTTTGCTTTCTGTTTGGCATAATTTTACCAGCAAGATGTTAATGGGGACTCGGCGGGGGGGGCACCAAAATCGAAGGGGGACCCGGCGGGGGGGCACCTGAAGCCACGTGCACCACAGGCCTGGTTTACCGATGCGAGTAGATAAGACTGGTCAATGAACTTTTGTAACTTTGTCAGCGCCGGAAACGTGGCCATTCTTTGTGTACTGCCTAGATGAGGTCTGCTGCATGATTTTACCGGATTGTATGCAAGAACGAAGAGTTTCAGTGTACCTAGGTACATGTGACAATAAAATATCATTCACTTCAGTGGTTTGGACAAAACTGTAACCTCGCATGGCCTTTTGCAAAACAAAGTGCTGTATGGTGGGTGCCATCAGTGCTGTGGGGTTCCTGGCCTGCTGACAACCCTTGAGTTCCTGTCATACAAGCATTGCCATTAATCACAGCTCATAGTAACGAGTAAAGCCTGAATCAAACACAAAGTGCTGGAGTAACTCAGCAGGTCAGGCAGCATCTCTGGAGGACATGGATAGACAATAGACAATAGGTGCAGGAGTAGGCCATTCAGCCCTTCGAGCCAGCACCGCCATTCAATGCGATCATGGCTGATCACTCTCAATCAGTACCCTGTTCCTGCCTTCTCCCCATACCCCCTCACTCCGCTATCCTTAAGAGCTCTAACCAGCTCTCTCTTGAAAGCATCCAATGGTGACATTGTGGATTGGGACCCTTCTCCAGAAAGTCTAAACACAAATTTAAGTAAATCATCATTGCGGAATTCGGAAAGCACCCACCGTCATCCGACGTCAACTTTTATAGTTCACGTTTTGTTTTCGGTTTTCACTTCTTTCCAGTTTACAAATAGTGTTGTGTCCTCAAGGCAAAGTTTCACCGTTCACCATATAAAACCTGTGACAGAAGGCTGGACACTAGTTATGCTTATTACTGCGCTTTGGGTTCCCTGGAGCCAAATGTGCCAGGCTGAGGACAGTAGGCAGCAGAGATTTGCACATGTGTTCAGGGGTGACAACAAAGTAAATTGCTCCTCAGAAGCTCAACATAGCAGTGCAGCTGGTAGAGATGATGCCTTACAATGTCTGAGATTTGAGTTCATTACTGACCTTGGACGCTGTTTGTGTGACATTTGCACATTCTCTCTGCGATCGTGTGAGTTCAAGTCGAGTCAGGTTTACATGCACAGGTAAAGTGAGGTGCAGATACAATGAGGAAACTTGCTTGCAGCAGCATCACAGGCACATCGACAACCGCAAACAACAACAGCCAATTATACGTCAATTATACATTAACTACACAAAATCTCTAAAAGAATGGTGCAAAGTGCTGCAACGAGTGTTCTGTTATTGAGGTAGGATTAGGCTTGTGCACGTCATTTCAAGAATCTGATAGTTATAGGAAAGTAGATGGTCCTGAACCTGGTGGCGTGGCCTTCAGGTTCCTGTACTGCCATGTCGATGGTAGCAGTGAAAAGAGGGCATGACCCAGATGGTGGTGATCCTTAATGATAGATGATGCCTTCCCACGGCAGCATCTCATGCAGATGTCGTTTCCTCTCACATCCCAAAGACCTGTGGGTTAGTAGGTTAATTGGCCGCTGTAAAGCACCCCAGTCTGGAAGTGAGTGATAGAATCTGAGGCGAGTTAATGAGAACGTGGGGAAAATAAAAAAGCATTGGAATAAAACAGTATTAATGTTAATGGTGGTTGATGGTTGATGTGGACTCAGTTGGCCGAGGAACCAGTTTCTGTGCTGTATCTCTCTATGGCCCTATGATTCTATAAAAGCAAGCGCAGCAGATGCTGTAAATCTCTGCAGATGCTCAGCTAGCCGGGCAGCATCTGTGGAGAGTGAAACGGAGATAATGTTTCATCAAAACTAATGATTTATTGCCTTTTCTATTTGCATTGTATGAATAGAACTGAATGTGTTGTTTGTGAACTTGGCACTTCAATGAAGCTTGAAATATTTCCCCGCTTAAATGCCCCCTTTTCTGCTGTTCCAGATTAGTAAATGTTTAAATTAGGACAGTCAGTGCATGGACAGAAGGTGTCCATCCCACTCTTCATGCTTCACCGTGGGCGATTTGTACTCTAATATCATTTGCCTGCATATTCCTTGACACTCTCTGCCTTACGAAAATCTATCGACTAACATTTTAAGGCCATAAGGAATAGGAGCAGAATTAGGCCATCCAGCCCATCAAGTCTGCTCTGCCATTCAATCATGGCTGATCTATCTCTCCCTCCTAATCCTATTCTCCTGCCTTCTCCCCATAACCCCTGACACCCGTACTAATCAAGAATCTATCTATCTCTGCCTTAAAAATATCGATTGACTTGGCCTCCACAGCCTTCTGTGGCAAACAATTCCACAGATTCACCACTATCTGACTAAAGAAATTCCTTCTCATCTCCTTCCTAAAGAATTTAATTCTGAGGCTATGACCTCTAGTCCTAGACTCTCCCACTAGTGGAAACATCCTTTCCACATGCACTCTATCCAAGCCTTTCACTATTCGGTACATTTCAATGAGGACCCCCCCATCATTCTTCTAAACTCCAGCGAGTACAGGCCCAGTGCCGTCAAACGCTCATCATAAGGTAACCCACTCATTCCTGGGATCATTCTTGTAAACCTCCTCTGGACCCTCTCCAGGGCCAGCATATCCTTTCTCATGCTTTCAAGAGAGAGCTGGATAGAGCTCTTAAGGATAGCGGAGTGAGGGGGTATGGGGAGAAGGCAGGAACGGGGTACTGATTGAGAGTGATCAGCCATGATCGCATTGAATGGCGGTGCTGGCTCGAAGGGCTGAATGGCCTACTCCTGCACCTATTGTCTATTGTCTATTGTCTATTGTATGGTGCCCAAAATTGCTCACAATACCCAAAACCCTTTTGATGTTTTCCATTGACCATCTCACAGCCCCAACAGTATTTTGGGAGAGGGAGTTCTGGATTCCACTTCCCTTTGTACAGAAGAGTGATTCCTCACGTCACCCTGAAAGGCCTGGCCTTTATTTTAATGGTTTGCCCCTTTGTTGTGGACACTCCCAGCGGAGGAGGTAGCTTCTCGTAATCTTTCTCTTTTGGACCTTTATATTGCCGTAAATGTGCCATTTTTAATGCAAATTGTTACAGCTGTTGATCTTTTCCTCCTTTTCATTTTTCTCTTGGCAATTGCCAGTCGATCAAGTTAACAGTAGCTGTAAAGGAGTGTTGTGACCATTGCATTCCCAAGGATATTTGACCAGGGAGTCTTATGTTATTCATTATAACATTTTAAATGAAGCAGATGAGAACAGTTGTGAAAATGTTTTCATATATGTATTGGAGCAAACTTGTAGAGGTCCAGCAGAACAGTTTCAACAGCTGGTGTTTGACCCTGGTTCTGCCCCAGAGAACTCCCTTAAATGCGGGAATGCTGTCTGATTAAAGTGATGGGAAGCAGCCAGGCATTGAATTAAACAACCAAATCGACAGTGTCATTGAAATCCATTCAATTTCCTCCCATCAGATTTAAAAGCAATCCCAGTTAGGGAAAAGCACTTTCCAAACGAATTAACATGTTTTAAAATTAATGGAGCTACTTCTAGTCATACAGTGCCTTAAACAAAGTAAAAATATTCCATTATTTGACAGGAATGTTATCAAAGAGAATATGATGCCATGCCACATAAGGAGATGCTAAAATGGGTGTCTAGAAGCTTGGTCAAAGAGATCGGTTTTAAGCAGCGTCTTAAAAGTGCAGAAAAGGTCATGTTTAGAGGGACATTCGTGGGGAACAGGGTCTGGATTTTTACAGGTAAAATGATAACAATTACAATGCAATGTTTTTATGACTTTGCTACCTTGTGCACTGAAGTTTTCAACAGACCTTTCTTCCTTTCCTCATCCAGTCGAAAGCCATGCGAGAGAGGTGGCTCCTGCAAGGAATCCCTGCCTCATCCCCGGAAGAGGAGGAAGCAAGGACCAAGCAGGTCCAGGCAGATGAGAACAAGGCAAAGAAATTGGAGGAAGCCATTCGCAGGTCAGAGACCAAGAAAAATAGTTTGCTCGTTATTTAGTAATCCATTTTACTCTCACACAACATATCTGTATATTGATGCTGGAGCAATGATTTCAAGTACATGATGAAGCTTATATTTACAAAATAAATGTGTACTAGATTCGAGTAAATGATGGCCTGTAAATCATCACCCTCTACATGTGCGATTGCTATTGGTTTATTATTGTCATGTGTACCGAGATACGTTGAAAAACTTGCTGTCCAGTCAAATAAGACTATACATGAATAAAATTAAGTTGTTATACTCAAATACAGTAGATTGTGCAAGAGAAATATAGCAGAGTGCAGAATATAGTATTACAGCATAATAACACGACACAACAGCTACACAGTAAGTGCAGATAAAAAAGTACAAGGGCTGCAATGAGGTATGCGGGGAGATTGGGACTACGCCCTTAGCTTATGAGAGGACAATTCAGTAGTCTGATAGCAGCAGGGAAGAAACTATTCCTGAATCTGGAGGTACTTGCTTTCAAGCTTTTGTATCTTCTGTCTGATGAGAGAGGACAGAAGAGTGGATAACTGGGATGTAAATGGTGCTTGATTATGTTGGCTTATGTTGAATTATGAGGCAGTGTGAGTTGATGATGGAGTTGATATGGAGATGATGATCTATGTTGTGGACTGGGCTACATCCACAACCCTCTGCAATTACTTGCCATCTTCGCAGAGCAGTTGCCATACTAAGTTCTGTTGCATCCCCATAGGACATTTTCTCTGGTGCATCTGTCAAAGTTGGCTAGAGTCGTTGGAGAAATGCCAAACCTCCTTAATCATCTGAGGAAGTGATGGTCCTGGTGTGCTTTCTTGGCTGTAGCTTCTATATGGTTTGTCCAGAACAGATTGTTGGTGATAGTTACACCTAGAAACATGAAGCTCTCAGCTATCTCCACTTGAGCACCATTGAGGCTGACGGAGAAATGTACACTAATGTTTTTCCAAAGTCAATAACTAGCTTCATCGTGCTGACGTTAAGGGAGAGCTTGTAGTCTTGATACCATGTTGCTACGCTCTCTGTCTACTTCCTGCACTGCATCTCGTTATTGATTGAGATCTGGCCCACTACAATGGTGTCAGCTGCAAAATCGTAAATGGAGTTAGAGCAGAATTTGGCTTCACAGTCGTGGGTGCATAGGGAATATAGTGAGAAGCTGAGAACGCAGCCTTATGGGGTGTTGAGAATTATCGTGGAAGGTATTTTGCCGCCTATCCCAACTGATCATGGTCTATGGATCAGGAAGTCGAGGATCCGGTGGTTTGGGGGGTTGCGCACTCCTAGGTCCAGGAGTTTGGAGATGAGTTTGGTGGGGATAATGGTGCTGAAGGCAGATCTGTGGTCAATAAATCGGAGTATGGCATGGGTGTTCTTGGTATCCAGATGTTCCAGTGATGAGTGTAGCATCAGGGAGATCGTGTCTGTCGTGAACCTATGGCTGCGGTAGGCAAACTGTAGAGGATGAAGGCCATTTGAGAGGATGAAGTTAACACTTAAGAAACATTTAAGAAAGTATACAGGATACTTGCCTTTTTGAGGTAAGGAAATGAAAATAAAAGACAGGAAGTCATGCTAGAACTGTATTAGAAACAAATTAGACCACGGTTGAAACCTTGTCAGGAAGAATGTGGGTGAGTGTCAGGGCCATGAAAAAATGAGAGAGAGTGAGAAGGGGAAGAAGAAGAGAAAGAGAATTATGAGAGGCTTGGATAAAATGGGTAATAACCCATTTTCCTTAGTTGAGAGTAAAATAACCAGATAATTGATAAAAAGGATTAGTGGAGAATTGAGCAATGCATTCTTCACCCAGAGGCCAACAAAGGTTTGAAAATGACAGCTGCCGTCTCTGTTATATGGGTCCAGATTGAAACACAATATTATATTGCATATGCTGTCAATTTGATTGTGCATAGTGGAGTGCTTTGATGAGCATTGAATGCACAGATTCACAGTTCACAAGATGCATTGCCAGGATGCATCGTGCCTCTGCTGATACTTTGAATTAATTCATTGCATTGTGCCTCTGCTGATACTTTGTTCAATTAATCCCCTCACCCTTTTTCCACAACACTGCCCTCCATACTGCCATGCACTGGTTGAGAGCTCAGCCCACCGTTGGTGCTCCAGTTGCAATGAAATGCTTAACCTCTTCACCATGTGGCTCACTGTGGAGTGGGCTACTGTGGCAATGTGTAATAGCTGCCTGTGAGGGTCATAAGGAATAGGAGTAGAATTCGGCCATTCGGTCTATCAAGTCTTCTCCTCCATTCAATCATGACTAATCAAGAATCTATCTATCTCTGCCTTAAAAATATCACTGACGGCCTCCACAGCCTTCTGTGGCAAAGAATTCCACAGATTCACCACCCTCTGACTAAAGAAATTTCTCCTCATCTCCTTCCTAAAAGAACGTCCTTTAATTCTGAAGCTATGACCTCTAGTCCTAGAATCTCCCACTCATGGAAACATCCTCTCCACATCCACTCTATCCAAGCCTTTCACTATTCGATATGTTTTAACGAGGTCTCCCCTCATTCTTCTAAACTCCAGCGAGTACAGACCCAGTGCCGTCAAACGCTCTTCATAAGTTAAACTATTCATTCCTGGGATCATTCTTGTAAACCTCCTCTGATCCCTCTCCAGAGCTAGCATATCCTTCTTCAGATATGGTGCCCAAAATTGCGCACGATATTCCAAACGCGGCCTTACCAGCACCTTATAGAGCCTCAACTTGTTTTTGTATACAACCCTCTTGATATAAATGCTAGCATTGAGTTTGCTTTGAGGGCTAGTCTAGGTTGAGCTGGGGTGAAAAGTATGGCTCAGAGTGACACCCTAATCACCACACTGACTGCACGCCATTACTGGGGAGAGGCAACACTGGCTCCTTGTGCTGAAAGAGCATCCAGATCAACAATTGAGTTGAGTTGAGTTTAGTTTATTATCAAGTGTACCAAGGTACAGTGGAATGCTTTTGCTGTGTGCTAACCAGTCAGCGAAAAGACAATACATGATTACAATCCAACCATCCACAGTGTACAAATAAATGATTAGGGGAATAACGTGAATAACGATTAGAGCAAGATAAAGTCCAGTAAAGTCCGATCAAAGATAGTTCGAGGGTCTCCAATGAGAGAGATAGACTGCTCTGGACTGCTCTTTGGTGCGCATCTCAGCCCAGTGCTTTCCCTACAGTAACAAGGTAAATATTCCACCACCAATGTTGAGTTTTTCACTCCTGGCCCTGTCAGAGATCAAAATGGATGGTCAGTTTTGGGAGTGGGTGTACAGCCGCACAGAGCCAACTGAATGTAAAGAGGACCTAGGTGTTGGGAATGTTGAGCTGGGGGAGGACACTAAAGTTTGGTTCATGTCCATCCAGAGAACTTGAAAGGCTTCGCATAGGCAATAATGGTTATAAGGACGAGGAATTTCTTTAGCCAAAGGGCGATAAATCTGTAGAATTCATTGCCACAGATGGTATTGGAGGCCATGTCATTGCACATTTTTTTAAGCGGAGATCGACAGGTTCTTGATTAGTAAGAATGTCAAATATTACAGGGAGAAGGTAGGAGAATGAGCTTGAGACAATAGACAATAGACAATAGGTGCAGGAGGAGGCCATTCAGCCCTTCGAGCCAGCACCACCATTCAATGTGATCATGGCTGATCATTCTCAATCAGTACCCCGTTCCTGCCTTCTCCCCATACCCCCTGACTCAGCTATCCTTAAGAGCTCTATCTATTTGAGACGAAAAATAGATCAGCCACTCTGGGCCGAATGGCTTAATTCTGCTCTGATGTCGTGGTGTATTGGTCTCATATCTTTGAAGTGGCTGGAAGTCGAGCAAGAAAACAAATTAGATAAATGCATTTGAAATAGAAAACATAGACTGGGTTAGGGGGAAAAGTGAGGGAATTAATTGAAAGGCCCCTTCAAAGTATCAGCAGAGGCACAGATTCCTTCAGTCCTCTCCGCTTGCAGTGTTCACTGCTACATTTCACGTAATAACACATGCTAGACTGGGACTCATCTTCAGATCATCGGTGAATAATTAATTGATATGAAAAGACATCTTGCCCAAAGAGAAAAAATAAACAGTGAAATGGAGAGAACTCACATTTAAAGTTGTTTAAAAGATTAATAAAATCTGTAGAGTTTAAAGCAAATTTCATATCCTTGTAGGATATTAAATGAGGCAGAGCAAAAGTGACTATTTCTATATATACAAGTCAAAGCAACGGGAAAAGCTCACACCCATTAAATGCCCCGTTAAAGAAGTGTTAGATAGATGGGATTAGTTTAAATAAATTAGTTGTGTAGTTAATTTATTTGGATTAGAAGCAGCAGCAGCAAGTTTAACAGCTATTTAAGATGACAGCAGTGATTGTGGATGGGTTGCAAGACCATTTCACGCACCATCAGACCAGCTGGGGTGTTTCATTTGCAACATGGCCTGCATGGAAAGGAAAGTAATAAATGCAATGGCTTAAAGTTAAACACAAGAACTGAAAGTGCAGAAAATTGGACCACTCAATTGATCGATTACATTCATTTGAAAGGGCCATCTACACTAAGCTGTCTCGGGAATGTTACAAATTCTTTATTACTTAAGCAAGAGTTTGCAGCCATGGCTTTGGCAGCATTTGGACGTCGTTATGCTCGCTGTGGGCATTGAATTCCTTTTGAATTTCAGTCATTGAAACACTGTAGGGAATGGGGCACAGCAAGATCACGCTAACATCAATTAAATTAATGGGTACCTTTTTGGTTGAGACGTTCCTTAAAGGATGCATCATTACCCTGCTCTACCTCAAAAGGTCCTGCATGATCACTTAAGGGGAGAAGAGAACTGGAAAGGACCCTGGACAGTGCCTCATCTGACATTGCAACAATCCCTTTGTACTTGGGAGTGCTAGGCTGGATTATAGGCTGGAGAATGGAACTGGAGCCACAACTATCCAGCGTTAAAATCCCCTTGATAGAGGGATGGTGGAAATAGCTTCTACAAAAATAGCTTCTTGAAAGTGAATAGCTTGCAGAGCTATTGGGAAAAGCAGGATGTATGTTTAAGGTGATGAATGTGGGAGGTCTTGTGGTGAAACCCTGGTTCACCCATGTGTCATCATCCACACCAGCCCAGCCCCAATTGTATCTGACCCTGTCAGGTATCACCTTGTGGCATTGAACACCAGCTTGTGCAAGACATTTACAGACCGTCTTGTCAGCACCTCATTAGCCTACATTGCGGGAAACCAGCTTGTCAAGTCAGTCTGAGAAAAAGACTTGCCAAGAGCAATTACTGAACACAGTTTAATTTTGTAAACAATGTCCGGGAACAGTTATGTTTAAGAATGGTTAACCCTTTCCAGTGAGCTAATCACAAGAAAGTCAGGACTGTTGGACTGTTGCTCTTTAACAGAGTCTTTATGATTACTGTGAAAGTAATCGAATAGACGCAACAACACCTAAATTAGAACAAGATGGAGAACAGCCCGTGAAGACATTGTGAGAGATTTCAACAATGTGACTTTGGCCAAACGTCCTGACAAGATATCTGTCAGCTCCTCGCTTCACGGAATGTTGGATTGATGCCATAGAGGGGAAAGTTTACAAAGAAAATGTTGGATGTGTTTCATTGGCATCAACCTGGATTTGAATAATGTTATTTGACTCCAGTCCAGTTAGTAGGCATTGGCAGCAGATCAGAAGGCAGGGATTATACTGGTTTAGAGTAGGCTATTCTTCAGATACTGAGGAATGATTCAAACCTCAAACAATGCATTAAGGTATTTTCAGATTGTAATGTGCTGTGTTTATAAATCTAATGCAACTCCAAAGAGCAAATAGCCACTGAAAAATGCCGCCCAGACTTGGAAAAATGCCGCCCAGATTTGCAAAAAATGTGAGTGAGAGAAAAAAGGGGACAAAGAAAGAAGTTCATAAATTCATGTAATGGAAGCCGAAGTAGGCCATTCAGCCCATCGAGCCTACTCTGCATTTCAGTCATGACTTATCTATCTATCCCTCTCAACCCCATTTTCCTTCCTTCTTTTCATAATCCTTGACACCCTTACCAATCAAGGATCTGTCAATCTCTGCCTTAAAAATACCCAATGACTTGGCCTCCACAACTGTCTGTGGCAATGGAATCCACAGAATTACCACCCTCTGACTACAGAAATTCCTCCTCATCTTTCTAAAGGTGCGGCATTTTATTCTGAGGCTGGGCCCTCTGTTCCTTGACCCTCCCACTAGTGGTAGCAGAATGGAGGAATAAATAGGGAGAAGGAAAGAAGAACAATGAGAGTGACGATCAGGGAGAAAGAACATTTTTTAAAAGATTAAAAAATTCAAAGAGAGACAAGGAAGACAAAAAAAAGGAGGTAGAAACTATCTTGCATTTCTATAACCAGTACTTTTGATCTATCAACACTGATGTAAAAAAAGAAATCACAACATAGTAAACTCCCCCAACCCACGATGAGGTAATGATCAAATAATCTTTTCTAATGATGAAAACCTTATCTTCTGACTCTAGGAAGGTTGGGAGCTGCAGGGAGTTTTACTTTAATGGTTGCACTGCTGAAGTAGGTGTCGGAGGACAAGTAAGGCTGATGCAGGATGCATCTATCTGCATCAGCTGGCAAGAGTCAGAGCAGGGACACAGGGGCCACTAGCATTGCACTGATTGGGAACAGCCTGCAGCTGACTGGTGTATTATTTGTGTGGGAAGGAACTGCAGATGCTGGTTTTCACCAAAGATAGACACAAATGCAGGGCAGGCAGCTCCTCTGGAGAGAAGGAATGGGTGACGTTTCAGGTTGAGCCCCTTCGTCAGACTGAGGCAGATAGAGAGACATAGAGATATAAAAGGGTAAGGTGTGAAGACACAGATCAAAGGAGACGGTGATCAAGGAAAATGTAGAATGGTTCATTGTTAGCTGAGGGGAAGGTGACAACGAGGCATACAGTCAGTAAAATTTTAATCAGGAGGACAGTGAAACTAGTCGGAGAACTAGGATGGGGGAGGAATGGAGAGAGAAGGAAAGCAAGGGGTTATTTGAAGTTAGAGAAGTCAAAATTCATACCGCTGGGTTGTGAGATGCCCAAGCAAAATATGAGGTGCTGTTCCTCCAATTAAACCGAAATGTCACCCATTTCCTTCTCTCCAGAGATGCTGCCTGTCCCGTTGAGTTACTCCAGTATTTTGTGTCTATCTGTGGTGTACTATTTATTGTGTGATAATGGTTTGCAGATTAGTAAGGAACTGGGAACAAAGTAAATTTGAAAACTCTGAAAGCAGTTTCCACAAAAATGGACTCTGGGAACCTATTTATTTTATGTGGCTTAAAGTGTCATTTCATAAATGTTTTCTCTTTCACACTCTGCTGTGGGTCTACACGCCAACTATCTACATCGTTTCATGGGAATGATTTCAAAGCACAAACAAAGTTCAAAGTGCCTCCATAAATTCAACAAATTTTGGGATTTGAAAGACAACCTGCTGTAAACTACTTGTCAGATTATATTGTGTAGGAAGGAACAGCAGATGCTGGTTTATACCAAAGATAGACACAAATTGCTGGAGTAACTCTGGAGAAAAAGGATAGGTCACGTTTTGGTTCAAGACCCTTCTTTAGACAGTCTGAAGAAGGATCTCGACCCAAAACGTTGCCCATTCCTTCTCTCCCGAGATGCTGCCTGACCTGCTGAGTTACTCCAGCATTTTGTGAATAAGTTCCAACCTGAAATGTCACCCATCGTTTTACTCGAGATGCTGCCTGACCCATTGAGTTACTCCAATTAATCTGACTTTGTGTCAGATTATATTGCTGGCTCATTTCTTCCTGCCTTATTTTCACTCAGTGAATTGGCTTTCAATATATAGATAGTACAGAATGGAAGTAAATCTCTACCCCATCCAACCTATGTTAGCATAAGTAAACAGTTTTGATTACATTCCCCGTCCATCCATTTCTCCTTTCTCTTCAGTTCTCAATCCCATCTAACCTTGAATGTTGACATACATTCGACCAAGACCTTTCACCGTGGAAGAGAATTCCAGTGTCCTAGATCTGTGTAATGAAGATCTCTTTGGTCTTTGTACTTGAGCCTGTTTCTATGGATCCCAAGAGCTCTGCAGTCTTCTTTGGCCAACTGTGTCCTTCCCTTTTATCTTTTCCAATGTTTCCTGTAAATCGATTGATGACCCGTCAGTTATTCAGAAAACGTAACTTTTTTGTTGCCTCTAAAACATTAACTGGAAATGCCCACATTATGAGTTTATACTCCCTTTTGAATAGAATGAGAAATAAAAAAAGATGCAAGGCTGAATGTGCAAGAATTTGTAATTCTTTAGATTTCTGGCCAAATTCCAGAATTAGTTTTACCCACACAAATCTCCAATGTGTTAAATGATTATTGTAAGAGAGAGAACTTTGTTCCTTTTTGGCCCCATCTCCCTCCCTTCCTCCCACCACTCCCTGTACACCCCTGACATCCCAAGCATAAGATTCCTCAGCCTTGTCATCCAAGCCATAATTCTGGCTGGCAGCACATCAAATGTAAAGTATCACTTTTTGGAGCCTGCTCCCACACACGTGACATAAGCAGTCAGTGAGCAGAAGATCGCAATAAACAAACGGGCTTGGGAGGTGCGCAGTCTGCACGTTGCAGCAACGCTGCACGCGACAGGCGGGTTTTTTACTGTCCTGAGATATTATCTGTCTGCTTTAATAAAGAAAATTAGCTACGTGAACTAATGCCACTTTGGAGCTGACTGTATCAATATCAGCCTCTAAGATACTGGAGAATAGCCAGCATGTTAAACCAACAAAGTATTTTTATAAACAAAAGGCTTTACAGAGAGACAGCTGCCAGAATCCTGTAACGATGTATCAGTCCAATCTGCTGGACCACACTTCTTCCAAGTTTTGGCATCTTTCTCGTCTGCTACAATGAGTTCCATCTCATAGCGCTCTGATTTCTTTGGGTTCACTACCTTCCAAGAGCAAATTTTGGCAGGCTTCTGTTTAGTCTCCTTGTTCATTGATAACACATCCTGTTTGTTTTAACTGCACCACCTCCAGATTAATGGATTGCTTATGAGAGATATAACACAATGCCTCCAAGTCAAATTAAAATGTCATTTATTTCCCTCGTACCAACATCTTGGCAGAGACATCATCTAGTGGGTGCGTCTCCCACAGAATTAGCCTGGTTTGGCACCAAGATTATTGTGAATGACACAAACTGCTGGAATAAATCAGGCAGCATCTCTGGAGAACTTGAATAAGTGATGTTTTGTGTCGGGACCACTCTTCAGCCTGATTGTAGTGGGGGGCGTGGAGGGGGGGGGGGGGGGGTGGGGGAGAAAGCTGGAAGAGGAATGGGGATGAGATAAAGTCTGACGTGCTAAGTGGATACAGGTGAGGGAGAGGATTAGATTGGCAGATGGTTGGACAAAGGCCAGAAATGAATGGACAAAAAGTGTGAGATAGGGATAGAGGAGGTGCCAATTGTGAAACCAGGGGAAGGAATATAGGTGGAAGGTAACAGAGCGAAGAGGAAAGAACAGAAAATAAATGGATGGAAGGGTTTATAGGTTAGTTACCTAAAATTGGAGAATTAATTGTTCACACCATTAGGCTGCAAGCCACCCAGGCTATTGAAGTGCTATTCTTCCAATTTTCGGTAACTAACCTACAAACCCCAACCCCAACCCCCACCCCCCTATTTTCCATTCCCCATACTCTTCCACCTATATTAATTCCTCTGGCTTCACATTTCACGCCTCTTCTATCTTTATCTTATCTTCTTATCTCACACCTTTTGCCTTTTCATGTGTGGCCTTTATCCAACCATCAGCCAATCAAAAACCTCCTTCATCACCTGCCAGATTTTGTCCTGGCCCCACCTCTCTTCCAGCTTTCACCTCCCCGACTACAGTCATTCTGCAAAAGCGTCCCGACCTGAAAAGTTGCCTCTTCATGTTCTCCAGAGATGCTGCCTGACCCGTTGAGTTACTCCAGCACTTTGTGTCTTTTTTCGTAAAACAACATCTGCAGTTACTTTTGACACCAAGATTATTATGTTCAACTGCTAATCTGAATCTGACCATGTCTCTTTCCCTGCACAGCTATCACTTCCATTCAATGGACTTTCAATATCCAGTTCCTCTTTCAACTATTTGTGGAGATAATTTTCCAGTCCACGTCATATTGCTGATCATATTGTTGTCCACAATAATTGCAACACCTAAGCAATATTGGCCGTTCTTTCACTCTTCAGATTTTTATCTTGTACTTCGCTGTGTGTACTTCCTGCTGTTGGCAATCCGATATTTCCAACCTGCCTTTGGATCGCTCCATTGCTTTGAATGCCAGAATTAACTCAGTCTCCTGTGGCAGCCACTTCCTCTGGCCCACCCCCTGGGTTCCACAAATATCCAATCCCCCATGAGTGAGACGTTCAAATCTGAACAATCATAGCTCTTTCAAGAAATTGTCAAAGGATTCAAACTATTCCTAGTTGCGTGCAAAGAATTAGTCACGGTCCACTGTTTCATTTCAAGGGGCATTGCAATGTGCTTGCACTGCATTCTCAAGGGTCTTATTTAACTGTTTATTAGTTGGATGCAATTCTGTGCTGATGGAGCCATTGAGATATTTTGGCTGTTCTGGTTTATTTTGGCTAGTCAGCTCAATATACAATGTAGTTTATTTCAGTCCAATTTCAGAGAAGTTGCCACATATAATACCAGGTAGCTTCAGCCCATTGGAATAAATCATCATTAGCAAAAGAAGGGTGGTCAGTAAGAAAAAGTTACTATTCCTCCTCTACTGATTGGTCATCAATGGCCTTTAACAGTTCTCTTGAGGAACCTGCATACCAGGAAACATGTCAATGTCATGTTTTTGTTGATTTGCAACAAGAGCAACTTTTATTTAAGAAGGCCTTCAGCAAAAGATCTTTGGTGTTTCAACAAGACTCCTCATAAAGAAATTGTCATTGAGACATTCTGGCAGATGACCAAAACCGGTTCAAAAAGAGAGATTTTCATGAGTATTTTAAAGCAGGAAACCGTCATAAAACAGTGGGAATTCCTGAACTTGGGATATTGCCAGCAGCAGAAATGTTGCTATGATTTAATTTATGGATGATCCAATCTGAAAAATGCAAGGTGTGGACAGCAGGATGACAACACAGACTCAGGGAGGTGTGGGACAATGGAGGGATTTGAAAACAAAGGCGAGAATTTTTAAATTGGTATGAAGTCGGGCACAGAGGTATGAAGTCAGGCACAGGCAGCAATATTTTGATTGATGTCTATTTTAAGGAGAATAGGTGATGGGACCAGCTTGGAGTACATCAAACGGTCTAGACTTAGCAAAGATTGGCAGCAAATGAGCTCTGGAATCATTACTTATAAATATGTTGACCGTGAATATTTTCTTAGAATGGCAAAATTCTAACTTAATTATTAGTCCTAATGTGTGGGGTTGTCCACTGAACTTACTGCATGGTTTGTGTGACAATCAGCGTTCAGAAGGGTTGCTGCCATCAGTGCTGCCATTGCTTCCTTCTGGGGGAGGAGACCTGCATTGGTTGGTTGTAGCCCAGTGGGAATGATGCAAAATAGTTGTCTAAAATAAAACCAATCTATTAGAAGCTGGACAGATTTAGCAGTGTGATCAGCCAAGAGTATTTAATGCAGTTATGAACTAAGAGGGCTTGTGTTGTATGGGGTTTTTAATTTTATCTTGCTGATGATTGATTACCTACCGGCATTTAACTCTTATTGCATGTGCTCAAGAATAGACCAGTTTTGTGGCTATCCTTGATGCATTTTTCCCTTTGGCATCTGCTATGGTTCATTGACATGTGCTCTTGCATCTGAATCTAGAGGTTACAGGTTCAAACACCTGAGCTGAGACTCCAGTGCATTATTGATGGAGTGCTACGGTATTGAAGAAGCCTTCTTTTTGGATAGGATATTATCGCATCGAAGAGCGGGTAGTTCTTTCCTGACAACCTGACTGATATTTATCCTTCATCCAGCATCATAAAAATCATCATTATCTCACTGAAGATAGACACAAAATGCTGGAGTAAACCAACGGGATGGGCAGCATCTCTGGAGAGAAGGAATGGGTGACTTTGCTTCTCTCCAGAGATGCTGCCTGGCCCGCTGAGCTACTCCAGCATTTTGTGTCTATCTTCGGTGTAAACCATCATCTGCAGTTCCTTCCAACACACATTATTATCTCACTGCTGTTTGTGGGAGCTTGCTGTGTGCAAATTTACTTCTGCATAAATAAATCTTTGCATCAGCAACCACACTTCAAAACTAGATTATTGCCTGTAATGCAGTTTGGTATATCCTCAGGTTAAAATAAATTTAAATAATACAAGTTTTTTCATTCCATGTTCTAAATAATATGGATTGCCAGTCTTTGACCAATAGCAAATATCACTGCTAAGGCAGCACTGTGGCATAGCAGGTAGAGCTGCTGCCTGACAACTCCAGCAACCTTAGTACAATCCTGAGCCTTGATGCTGTCTGTGTGGATTTTCCACGTTCTCCCTGGGACTGCACAGGTCTCTTCCAGGTACCCCACATACCAAAGGGGTGGGGTTGGCAAGTCAATAGGCCAATGTGATTTACCTCTGCTCAGTAGATGGATGGTAGTATTTCGGGGAGATTTGAAGGGAACAAAGTGAAAATAGGTTACAGGGAAAATTAATGAGGGAATAAGATGGTCATAGATTTGATAGGCTGTGTCCGATGTAATATGCAAATATGGACAGTTTATATTTTCCTAAATAAAACTGTTAACCAAGCTCATTATGAGATAAATGGAAACAAAAGAAAGAATCACCAAATGACAGAATATTAATCCGCTCAGGCTCTTGTCTGAAAGCAGTATTATGCATTGAGGCTCCTAATCCACTTCAACATGAGTCTAAGCTCCTATTGGCTCCTTAATTAAGCATTGTACACCAGTGCATCAAGATAGGATCAGGGAAAAATAATATGTATTGCTCTTTTAAGCAGGATTTAAGCGTGGACTGTCAATTAATAGTTGCATCAGTCGCACTGACTGTAATGCCTGTTATAATAGACACAAAATCACCAAACAATTAACCCATCACTTTCACCATTTCCACTTTCTTCCAGGAGGGAACTTGAACATATATGGTTCACTGTCCAGCAACCAATTACATACCCTTCATCTAACCGCAAAAATAGCACCAGTCAACCTATTTTAAACAGTTCAGCTAAAATTGTTCGCATGCTATGCCTTACCCATGGCCAATATTAGATGTAAACTTATAGTGTCATGGAGAATTAACTCATCTGTCTGAAATATAGTTGGAGTCCTACTCTGTGCAATCTTTGCAATCGCCCAATGGTATTACCCAATGTACAGATTTGGCAAACCAGTTCATATTCATGTAAAAAATTATTATAAAATTTTAAATGATCAGTTATTTGATAGAAGATTGCCAGTCCGTATCAATGTAAGCCTTCCTCAAGGCTTGCCACTCAGTAGAGCACTGTACATAGCTCTTGTGGCAGTGAGGAATCTCGGTTTGATGAGCAATAATAGTTGTAAAATCAATCTAACTCTGCACTCATGACGCCAAAGACAAATACAGGTTGGGTACAGACCCTTTGACCCACTGACGATGCACCAGCCATCAATCACCCATTTACACTAATCCAATACTAATCGTTACTTTTTATGTCCCCTCACTTTCACATCAATTTCCCCAAGATTCTGCCAGTCACCAGGGGCAACTTTACAGCCACCAGTTCACCTACCAACTTGCACGTGGTTGGGGTTGGGGAGGAAACCAGAGCATCCAGTGGAAACCCACAGGATTACAGGGAGAGTGTGCAAATGTCTATACATATAGCATCTAAAGTCAGGGTTGAACAAAGGTCTCTGGTGCTGCAAGCCAGCAGTACCATCAGTTGTGCCACCATGCCGCCAAAATCTTCATGATAAATAAGGAGAGACAACATCTCCCGGCAAAAAGGGCAATAACCATACGCATTTCACCCATGAATCATTGCGTTGGGAGATGAAGATCTTTTTCAAAAATTCTAATTCATTTACTGCAAATGCATTTTGCTGCCAAAACCACAATTCATCGTCCAAACCAAACTGCTCCTTAGATTGAGTAGTTTCCTCACTATTTCAGTTGAGAGCCTATCACATTGCTGTGTCAGGTGGTTTGGGTAATGAAGGCAGAATCTCTCCCCAGACTAAAGATTTTAACACTCAAGTAGACACCGTTACTGATATCACTTTATTCAAATCCAAATTTAAATTCCCTCCTACCAGGCTGTTTTAACTCATACTAGACCAAGTGGACCCGTTGGACCCAAACCTCTCCTGCATTGGTGCAGCACCCTCTCCTCCCCCCTCCCCCCTCCTCCCTCCCCTCTCCCCTCTCCTCCCCCTCCCCTCCCCCGTCCCCCTCTCCCTCCCCTCCTTCCCCTCCCCTTTCCCCTCCACCCTACTCCATCCTCCTAACCCCCCCTTATCCTCCCTCCCTCCCTCCCTCCCCCCCTCCCTCCCTAGATAGATTTTAAATGTGAATAACTTTAAAAATATAACACCAATTTCAATGAAACTTCTTCCATTAGCACCAAAGGGACAACGGTGAGTAAGGTGGGCCTAAAATTGTCACGCTATCGTGTACCGTTTTGGCTGTAGTTCAGGAACAAACAAACAAACAAACAAACGCGAGTTTTAGTATATAGATATCACGGTCTGAAGTCCAAGCCTCAGCAATTGAACCAACATCTCTAGAACAACTACTTGAAAAGGATGATGGAAGAAGGTTCAATTGCAACTTTCAAACATGAGATCGGATTTATTTAGACATGCAGTGGGAATGGAGTGGGAGAGTGGAGTAATTGGATAACTCCAATTATTGATTGAATGGCAGTCTCCTGTGCTATCATTATTATGAAGGCGGGATTCTTGGTCTGACAAACCGGAACTCAAACTGTAGGAATGCAAAAATACTTTCAAATCAGTCATGAATCAGATGATTAATATCAGTGTAAAATACATCAAAGCTTCAATTTCAACCTTTTTTCAAGTTTCTATACATAAAGTTATGTTATTTTTTTTGGAGAAACAATGGAGAAACAATTTACAGAATACCGGTCCACGGACACAACACAATTCAAAATTGCGCTGACTATATTTGTGCAATTTTGTTGACATTTTTGTTAGACTACCATGATTGTAACCATGTTGCCATAAACTCTTTTCAGCTTTCCCAGGAGAGGCAATTAGTTGAAATTGTAATATTTCTGCAGCTGAGACTGATTTACAAGTAGCGTGGCCTGCTAAACAATCACATTTCTATTTCAATTAGCTGAGAATTTTTTGTTTTACAACAAAGAAAATGTCTCCAAAATTCAATGGTCTTTCACAGTGGCCTCCTGCTAAAGTTGTTTTTTAATTCTTTCACAGGATTTGGCCATCACTGACCACACAAAGTGAGAGGGTGGTGAATCTGTGGAATTCTTTGCCATAGAAGGCTGTGGAGGCCAAGTCAGTGGATATTTTCAAGGCAGTGATAGATAGATTATTGATTAGTACAGGTGTCAGGGGTTTTGGGGAGAAGGCAGGAGAATGGGGATAGGAGGAAGAGATAGATTGGCCATGATTGAATGGCATGGACTTGACGGGCCGAATGGCCGAATTCTCCTATTCTTTATGACCTTATGAATTTATGGATTATTCTCCTGTGGGAGAATTTAGAACTCACCTAGGGTAGATGGGAATGTGTATTTGAGGTAACAACTAGAACAGCCATGATTTTATTAAATGGAAACATAAGTTTGAAGGGCTGAACTGGCTATTTCTGCTCTCTAATTTGTACATTCATTTGATCACTCTTAGTGATGGCAGTTTTCAAAACAATGCTGGATTTCCATTTTTTGTAGGAAGGAATGGCAGATGCTGTTTTAAACCAAAGATAGACACAAATGCTGGAGTAACTCAGCGAGATAGGGAGTATCTCTGGGGAGAAGGAATGGGTGATGTTTCTCCCAAAATGCTGCCTGTCCCGCTGAGTTACTCCAGCATTTTGTGTCTATCTTCAGTGTAAACCAGCATCTGCCGTTCCTTCCTACACAAGCGACTAGCAGAAGTAGTTGAGGCAGAAACAACAACAGTATTCTAAACACATTCTCGTAATATCATGACTATTTAAGTCCATAGGATTTTCAATCCTGGTTATGAGATATTTGGAATTTTAAATGTTTTATTAGTCATTGTAGTTTGTTTGATTTATAACTAAGCTTGTAGCCAATGCCACAATCACCTTCCTGTCAGAATTTCCATCAAAATATGGATAGTTAGCACAAGTAACATTCCATTAAATAACAGAACTAATTTGGATTATTCTATCGTTAAGAAAGGCTCAGGTTTCTTGACTTATTGGCGATGCACTTATCCATGTGAGGTGGTGTGTGGAGTGTGGAATTTACAAAGTCACTGTCATAGTATCGTGAGAGGGAGGAGAAGGATGGAAGAGGGTGGAGGGGGGGGAAGGCCAGAGACAGGGCCAGGAATTCCCCCATCTTGGATTCTTCAGAGTGACATGGCATAGGATGACATAAGGACAGCATTAATTTTAACATTGCTGGAGTAACTCAGCCGGTCAGGTAGCATCTCTGGAGAACATTTTCAAACACAAGAAGAGTCCTGACTTAAATGTTACTGAAGATAGAAACAAAATTCTGGAGTAACTCAGCAGGACCGGCAGCATCTCTGGAGCGAAGGAATGGGCACCGTTTCTGTTCAAGATCCTTCTTCGGACTCAACCCGAAACTTCATTCATTCCTTCTCTCCAGAGATGCTGCCTGTCCCACTGAGTTACTCCAGCATTTTGTGTCTATCTTATAGACAATAGGTGCAGGAGGAGGCCATTCGGCCCTTCGAGCCAGCACTGCCATTCAATGTGATCATGGCTGATCATTCTCAATCAGTACCCCGTTCCTGCCTTCTCCCCATACCCCCTGACTCCGCTATCCTTAAGAGCTCTATTTAGCTCTCTCTTGAATGCATTCAGAGAATTGGCCTCCACTGCCTTCTGAGGCAGAGAATTCCACAGATTCATTATATACCAGCATCTGCAGCTCCTTCCTATGTTACCTATTCATGATCTCCAGAGATGCTGTCTGACCCACTGAGTTACTCTAGCACTTTGTGTCTTTTTTGTAAACCAGCATCTGCAGTTCCATGTATCTCTTTTAACACTACTGGATGTCTCAAATACACTGAAAGATGGCCTGAGGATGGCACAGGTCAGGTTAGCATATTTCAGCGTAAATAGCCATCAGCCTGGTCAGAGATATGTTTAGGAGCTGTAAATCTGTCCTCCATGGTTACTAACCTCCCCCTGTGGCAACGACATCTCCTTTATAACCCTCTCAAAACCCTTCTCAATTTTAAATGCTTCAAGTAAACTCGCCATAACCTTTTCACGTTTTTCCTACATACTATGCAAGTTACAAAAAATAATTTAATCTATTTTTTTCTAAAATAACAACTTGCAGAGGAGCACTGTAAAATGAAATTAGTTTCTGAAAGTCCTTCATTAAGAATCACCCCAACTAAAAATGGCCCAAGGAATGTTAGTTTCATGTTAGTTTGTGGTTCTTAAAATAATCAAATAACCGTTCATATTGCATAGGAATCTGATGTTGGTTTCACTTAAATTCTTTACATAGGATGTCAATTTATTTTCCAATTAAAAATAATTATGAATGTACTATTTGTTCTGCCAGTCCTCCCTGTACACTGCATAGCTGTTTTTTTGATACAATCACAATCTTTGTCCTTTACCTCAACTTGCAATGGGTTGGGGGTAACATGGGACAATTATTCTGGTTAGAGTCAAATAATTATCCTCTCACTGAGAAAATGAAGCCTTCAGCAAACTGAACAAGTCATAACTGGGCAATTTGAACACACGGGTCCTCTCAGACAAGGGAGAAACAATTCCAGAGTAGTTTACTTTGTTCTGTGACCAAGTAAATTTGGCCAAATGTATAGATTCAGCTGTGGTACAGAAACACTATTGTTCATCTCACTAGTTATTTCCTTCAATGGAATACGAACAAGGACTGTAGTTAATGGACAGAGGGCCCTTCTTTTTAAAAAAAACAACCAATTCAAGTGCATATTTTTGTAAGTTTTTGTTATTTATGTGTTCACAGAAAGGCAGTTATTGAACATAGTTACAGAAGCTGGCTCCTGTATCACATGCCAGGAATGATATTTCAAATAACTGTTGGGATTTTTGCTGAACTGCCACCTGAGAAGGAAACGTTACTTTCCCTATTTCATGGATCGTAAAGATAATCAAGCATTCCTTGCCCCAGAGATTGGGTGGTTTGCAGAATGTGCTGCAATAATCTGGGTTCGAGATGAGTATTGTGGATGCATTTAAGTGCCAGCCAATTAAGCACATGAGGGGATAGAATAAAAGGAAATGCTGAAACGGTTAGATGAAGAAGAGTAGGAGGATGCTTGTGCAAAGCATATATACCAGCATGGACCTGCTGGGCCAAATGGCCAGTTTTATACTCTGATAGTTAAGGGTTCTCTTTTGAATAGGCCAGATTGGTATATGCGTTTAGATGAAGACAGGTTAGGGTCAGGCCCAGATGTGGTGCTCCAGCTGATATGTTTAAGATGGTGGCTCGAATAATATACAGATGAAGCACCACCTCCCATGAGCAAAACTGTGGCAAACGGTGAAAGCAAGTGTGAGGCCATTCACTATGGATCCACAAAAGAGAGACTGGAATACTCTCTTATTGTATGTCCAGTAACTAGTGGAATCGAGGGTAGGGGATAACATGGGGAGAAAGTAAGAGGGGAGGGTAGGGTGGAAACAACAAAATATAAGTATCTACCAACACAAATCACTAAAAATTTAATAGATACACAAAATAATCAAAAAGACTCTTGGAAAATGGTGGTAAATAAATTCTATTACCCAATCAAGAATATCTTGGTTGCTGAGATTATAGAAGGATATTATCACACTTTCTGTCAAGCACATTAGATTGACACCAATAGGTCTCTACGATATTATCAAAAAAATTTTTTTTTTTTTAAACAGGAATTGCCAAGCAGGCAACATCTGTGGAACGCGAAACTGTTCTAGTTTGAGGTCTGAGATCCCCATCCGCAATTATTTTGATACTTGACCAGTTTTATTCAGCTGGAGCAAACCTCAGGGGCATTTTAATGGAAATTGTGTACGAAGGCTCAATGTATAGTGATAATAACTTGAGGAAAGTTGTCAGCATTAACTTTCTTTCATCGCAGGTATGCCACCCAGCATGAATATATCCAATATCTGTCAGCTGGACTCAGTGGAAACAGTCATAGTTCTGGGTTAGAAAGTTGCGTTTCAAGTCCTACTCCAGAGACCTGACCACAATATCCCGCCAGACATTCCCAGTTCAGGGTTGAGACTGTGCGACAATGTAAGAGGGGGTACCTTTTCGGTGACATGTAAAATCAAGATCCCACCGTGTCTCAGGTAATCCTGAGAGATCCCTTGGTGTAATTTTTGTGAGCAGAACAGATGAGTTCTCCCTATTTTTTGCTGGCTGATGTTGATCCCTTGATTAACATCGCTAAACATTATTGCATAGCGGGTTGTGTAAGCTTGCGATACGTTACAATGGTGGCCATTGTATGAAACTATTTCATAGGAAGTAAAACTCTTGGTAATGTTCTGGGCTTTGTTCCCCTGTTTCTTTGGGTAAAATGGCATCAATTAAAATGTCTTGTTTGAAGCCCGATTTATACTGTCCAGATGAAGTCTCTTTTAGCATGCAACAAAAGCTTTTCTCTGTACCTCAGTTCACATGACAATAAACTAAAACTGAAACTGAAATCAAAATGAGCTTAAGAAATACGAGTAGTTGTCTGATTGAAAGTCCACCATTTGCTTGAACACTTGGCAGGTGTTGGGAGATGCTGTGATTTGTTGGGGGAGGATAGAGAAGTTTATTTAGAATTAGTAGGTAAATGCATTGATTTCCTAAAACCGTGGGGATGGTGAGGTCAAGCTGCCATGTTCACAAGAAGGAGACACATGAAACTGCAGATGCTGGAATCTTGAGCACCTTTCCAGGGTGTAAGGTGATGTTTCAGGTCAGGTCTGAAGAAGAGTTCCAACCCTAAATATTACCTATCCACTCCCTCCACAGACGCTGCCTGAGCCACTGAGTTACTTCAGCACGTTGTGTTTTATTTTCACAAGATTTTCTTTTAATTGATTTATTCAGCCATAGAATTTGAATAGAGGCCGTTCATCCCCCTGAATGGGTTTCACCATTCAATTAGATAAAGCTGCTCTGACCTGCAATACAATCCTGTTCTCCCACTTTACCACCACATTCCTGGATAACTTAAAGAGCAGTGCAGGATCATCAGAAAATCGGTTCTAAATTTAATTGACCCAGCAAATTCCAAAGGCGTTTGATTTCAGTACAATTTACTCCCTTCAGCCCCACAGACCTAAATCATTCTCAGCAGATCCTGAGGCCTGGACATCTACAGGGCTCTTGCTACAATCTGTCCACTCACTATGTAAATGCAATCACACCACCCTTCACTCCCACCATGTCTACCCACACCCATTATTTGTCGGGCAGCCAGGATAGGGCCACACTTTGATCTCTCCACTTTGAAATCCATACAAGGAGGCAGGATGAGAACATCTGCCAATACCACAGTAACCTTGGGTCAGAGAATATGCAGTGGCAGAGTCCCCCAAAAACTAAAGCTAGGTAGACAGACAGGTGTGAGTGGTTGTGAGGCAGTGATCTGAGGACTCAGATGGTGTTTCCAGCTGTGCGAATGAAGCTTAAATTGCTCGACTCCTGATCTGTGCCGTTGCTCCCTTGAAACCTGGTATGAGCTTTCAAAAATAAATCTCATAAATTCTGCTGCTAATCTCAGATGATGGCTTTATTTACTCTTGTGCCAGTGTGCCTCCAGCTGCCTTCTCTTGTCAATGACCCTCATGACGATGGAGATTACCGTTTGGTGATGTATTTACTTCAAATTCATTCGTCCCACACATGTGGCTGTTGGCAGCAAATGGAAACAGCCACAATGCACCTCTTCTTTATTTAAACACGTGCCTGAACAGGAACAGCTCACGTGCTCAACCAATGGGCAGAGATGGTAGAGCTGCTGCCTCACAGCGCCAGTGGCCCACGTTCGATCCTGACCTCAGGTGTTATCTGTGTGCAGATTGCAAGTTCTCCATGTGACTGCATGGATTTCCTCCAGGTTCTCCAGTTTCCTCCCACATTCCAAAGACCTCCGGGTTTGTAGGTTAATTGGCCTCTGTAAACTGTTCCTTGTGTGTAAAAACTGGATGAGAAAGTGGGATAACATAGAACTAGCGTGAACAGATAATCTATGGTTGGCATGGACTCAATGGGCCGAAGGGCAAGTTTCCTATCAGTATCTCTGAACTCTAAATACTGAACTTGCAAGACAACCATCTCCTGAAAAATACTATTTTTTTAAAGCGCGGTTGTGTAGTTTCTGACTTCTTTAATTTATTATTTGGAATGTGTTGCTATTGCAAGGCTGAGGCAATCTCCCGCAATGTCCTTCAAATGGTGTTGTTGCCTTCTTGAGCCACCACAGCAGTCCTGGTAGTGAAGGTACTCCCACAGTGCTGTTGGGAGGGAGAATTGCAAGGTTAGGACACCAACCTAGATTTGCTCTTACACTTGATTTTTTGATGTCACATGTTCGGAAGGTACTACCAGTGTAATGGCAGTTTCTATACAATCTCAAAATCCCACTTCGATAGCCATTACTTCTCGGGGATGAAATGTAGTTATAGCTTACGCACACGTCGCACCCTGATATGACAAAACGAATCTTCCAAACTTCTTTTCTTCATTAATTGGTTTTATTAAAATAGCACAAATCATAGAGTAATTCATCAGTTTCCGTACATTATCAACTGTTTCTTCTTCAAACAATATCTAGAATTCTTGCAGTTATTACCGTATGGTTCTTACAAATATTGCTGGTGCGAGCGCATGGTAAAGAACTGTATGCTCACCATCCTCCGAGTCTAAACTGACCCACAACCTCTGTCAACACACTAGCCTCTTCCCATCTAGCCACTCCCCATTACGCATTAAGTCACACCCACAAGCAGGCAAAAAAGACATAAACTAGAAATATTAAAACATAGCCATAACACAATGACAGTAATTGAATTAAGCATAAATGGCTCCTACATACCGGCCCCTAATTGTTCTGCGTATGTGACGAAGCAATTATTAATAGATAACAAAGGAGCTATAAAAGCTTAATATTCATCAAAAAACAAAACAACATGCATTATATACATTGGGGTACAAATTTCTTTCGCAATTCTTCAATCTTCCTTAATAACTCCAAAGACGTACAGGTATGTAGGTTAATTGGCTGGGTAAATGTAAAAATTGTCCCTAGTGGGTGTAGGATAGTGTTAATGTACAGGGATCACTGGGCGGCACGGACTTGGTGGGCCAAAAAGGCCTGTTTCCGGCTGTATATATATGATATGATGATATGATAATTTGATCTAGTTCTGCTATTCTGGATTTAGCTGCTTGCAGCTGTACATTCAGATCAGTAACTAATTGTGTCTTTTCATTTTCTGCATGTTCCGTTTCATTTCTAACATTTTGTAAACTATTAGTCAGCTTTTCTACCTCTGTTCTCAGTGATGACAATTGGCCATCCTTTTCTTCATTCTGTTGAACAGACATCTTCAAATCTGACTCGAGCTCTTTCATTTTGTTGTTGTGCTGCACAAATTTTATTTCTGTTCTTTTCTTCCATTCTGCTAACTTGTTTTTATATTGATCTACCTGTCCAAGAGCTGAAAATTTCTCTTGAGAATTAGCTTCAATACTTGCAGATAGTTGATCTATTTGGTTCAGCAGCTTTTGTTGTTCCAATTGATGTTCGTTGAGCAAGGATATAGCTTCTTTATCTACAACGATATCAAGGTGCTCAAGTTGCAACTTTAAACTCCTTATATCTTCCTGGCAACTTAAGATGTTTGATTCTTTTTCCTTCAGCTGTTGAGTGACAAATTTATACATATCTGCATTTTCTGCCAGTTCTGTTTTACAATGTTCAATGTGTACCTCCTTCTCTTTTAAAAGCTGTTTGCTGAGCTTGCTTTCTTGTTGGAGTGTGTCGCGCTCTGCACTAATGATTTGTAATTCTGCTTGTAAGGCCTTAATATCCTGCTCTTTATTTTGCAGTTGTAGTGTGATATGCTGCACTGAATCATTTAATAAGACATTTTGGTTTATCAACTCATGAACATGAATTTCTAAATCACGAATTTCACAGATCCCTTTCATAAATGCCTTTTTTATCTTCTCAAATTGAGTTTGGTAAACCTTAAGTCGCTCGCTAAGGTTGTTGATTTTATCAAAACAGAAAGAAGTAAATTTATTGATTTGCAACTCTATTTTTCCATCTGCTTCATTAAAACAATTAAGTTCACAAATCCTCTCCTGGCTTTGTTCATGCGTGTTTTTCAACTCACTTCTTGCCAGTAAAGTTTGACTAGCAGTCTCTTCAAATGTTTCTAATCTAGTTTTCGGGATTATTTCACTTCCCAACAAAACACCAATCTGGCAAGATGCTTCTTGGAGCTCCGCTTGGAGCTGTTGCATTCTATCTGCTCTTGAAGCAACTTCTCCTGTAAGCTCTTCTACTTTGCCAGATAGTTTGGCCTTATCATTATTTGAGGCTTCCAGGTAAAGTTTCAATTTTGTGACTTCCTGTTCCTTTTCCAGAATCTCGTTCTCATGTTTTTCTTTTAGTTCTTCCATCTACTGAGCCAATCTATTCATCAAACTTTGATTCAGTTCTGCAACCTCTATTTTGTGCATCTCATTAAGACTTTCCAGTTGTTTCTGACTAATGCCTTTTCTCTATTCCTTTTTGAATATATTCATCATCTTCCTTGGACTTCGATCGAGACAATTCAATGCTTTCCTTTGTTTTGGATCGAGAGCCATCAACTCTTTTCTTATATTTTGACAAGGAGCTTTCAGATTCTCTTCGCTTTACTATTTTCTTCTCCCTTGATTTATCTTCTTGCAAATCTTCCTTGGATCTTGACCGTGAATTTTCAAAGTTCTTCTGTTTATCTTTATTTCGAGCATCCTCCTGTACAGTTTCCTTTGAATTTGACCGAGAGCTTCCAGATTCATTTCGATTCTCTCTAACTTTCTCATGATTTCTTGTGTCATCATGCAATTTCTCTCTGGATTTAGTTCGACCATGTTCAGATTCATTTTTCTTTTCTCTGCTTTTAGCATCTTCATGTATGCTTTCCTTGAATTTGCAGCAAGGGTTTTCAGAATCATTTTTTTTCTCTTTCCATTTTTCACTGGATTTCACATCATCTTGTGAGTTTTCTTTGAACTTTGGCCGCATGTATTCAGATTCATTTCTTTTTTCTTTGATTTTCTCATGACCCTTTGTATCTTCCTGTGTATTCTCCTTAGACTTTGACCAGAAGCTTTCGGCGGTATATATTTTTTCTTTCCCGGACATTTCTTCTGATTCCTTGCCGGCTCTTTCATTGAAGTTGTGATTATATTGCTTAGTCAACAACTCCTCCAGATTTACGATAGATATCCGATTGACGGCATTAGCAGTATAATTATTCCTTTCCCAGCCTTTATTATTCTTTCTCAAGGAGCCAAAGATAACCCATCCGAGTACGGTTCTCATGGCAAATGGTCCACCTTCTTGACTGGTGATAACCTCTCTAGGTTCTAATGCCTCCAAAGCATTCATTCCGATAAGCAGGTCGATACCCGAATTTATTTTGGGTAATTTGACTTCCTTCAAGTGAGGCCATTTTTCCAAGTCTTTCTGCTTATGTACATTTGGATGAGAGACGGGCATAGTCTCTTGTGGAACACACATCAGATACTGGTATGAAGTTGTCTTCCTCCAGACTAGATATTTCCATATTTGCAATATGACAACTATCGTGGTATTTCGGACCATTTATGGTGTTCAAGAGAGGTTTAACCTTTTCTCCTGGAATGTCCAGCCTCCTCATCACGCTTTCTGTACAAAAGGTAGCTGAACTTCCACTGTCCAAAAATGCATGTTTTCAGCACTGTATTCCCCTCGTTGCTCCTTACCTGTACCGGTAAGATGGGGAAACACAGATTTCTACCCCGGCCCCAATATGTGCGGTTAACTGATGAAGAAGAACAACGTCACTCATAGCTGGCTTCTCCTTTTGTTCCACTTGCTCCGGCTTCTCGTCCGTATTCCTCTGTTCAACATGAAGCAATTCAGGATGCTCTTGCTTACATATGTTACAAATTATTTTATTCCTGCAGTCTTTGACCATGTGTCCTTTCTTCAGACATCCATAGCAGATTCCTTTCTCCTTCAAGAAGTCAATCCTTTTTTTATAATCCCGTTTCTTGAATTTCCGACACCATCTTATAGTGTGGCCAACTTCATTACACGAAAAGCAAAACCCTTGTGGTTTAACGGTAGATACCTCTTCTTTCACTCCGCCCTTCTTTTCTACAGGTATTACGGTGGCAGCAAAACTGCTTTCCTTGGGTTCTGATCTTCCCTTTGCTTTAGTAAAGGTGGAGCCTTTGACAGTTGCTGATTTGGGATCTTGAATATTCCCATAGCGTAGGTCTGACATTAACCGTACTTCTCTTTCCATAAAATTCACTAAGTCGGGAAGCATTGCCCCCCTGGCTTCGATCTCCCATATCAGTCCTGCTTTGTCTCTCCATTTCTCTCTAAGCCTATAGAGCAGTTTCAGAACGATAGCCTTCATATTACTAACAACGTTCATCTCTTCCATGTGGCTGCTATTTCTCATGGAATTACAACTAAAAAACATCGCAAACTCATGCAACGCGCTCACATCTTCTGCTTTAATAACTGGCCAAGCAATGGCCTTTTTCATGTATGCGTTAGCAATCTTCTGTTCCTCAAGCTGATATTTCTTCTCTAAGGCAGCAGCTTCTAGCGAGAGAGCAGCCATCTCAGCTTCAGCTTCAATTTGAGCAGAGACCCTCGTAGCTGAACTGGCTACAGAACTGGATTTACCCCTAGATCTTCGCGTTGAAACGTTTGAGACACTATCCTGAGGTGTAATTTCTTCTTCCACCTCAATGCCTCATTGCATCGCATCTTCCACTGTAGAGTACAATGTTTGAGCCATGGCTTCAGACATCCATTTCTCCACGTCAGTCATGAAACCATCAAAAATCTTTTCCCTCTCTTGGAATCACTGAGTGTGCCATTCGAGTTGTTCCTTTGTTAATTGCAAACACAATATCGAGTGTTGTTTTTCTCCAACCTCTTGGCGAAGGTTAAGTAGGTGATCCATATTAGATCGTACCGTGTTCGCATTCCCATATAATTCCATCAGTTCCTTCTGAAATTCAATCGATTTAATGACCTTCCTCCACAGCTTGTCTCTCTCCGTAAGTTGAACGTCTCTTTTTTCATATCTTCTTGTCTTTTGCTCCACATTTCCCTCCGGTGGCAATTCTTCGTACTTACCTGAGGGAAGATCCATGATAATTGGTGCTTATCTCTATGTGTCTTGCTCTTAGTTATATTTTCTCTTGTTGAAGATATTCATTGCCTGGCACTTTTATGGTGTGACTGTTACTTGCCATCTATCAGCTCATGCTGTATGTCATCTAAGTCTTGCTCCATGCTTGCATGGGATGCTTCATTTGCTGAGGAGTTGTGAAAGATATTAAACATTGTGGAATCATCAATGAATAACCCCAGTGCTGACCTTATAAAGGAAACAGGGTTTCTTTTGTTTGGGATACTGTGTCATGTGCACCACCAGTGATGTCCTGGGGATATGATGATTGACTTCTAACAAGCACAGCTATCTTCATTTATGCAAAGTATGTCCCCAACCATTGGAGAGTTTTCCCAATGATATCCACTGACCTCAGTTTTACAATACAATACAATACAATATATCTTTATTGTCATTGTACCCAGGGGTACAACGAGATTGGGAATGCGCCTCCCATACGATGCAATAATTTAAGTAATTAACAGCAACCCAACGAAACGAAACAATTGTAACAGTTTTTAGACAGGGTAAAGTGCAAGTTGATCTATGCGTTGTGGCCATCCGGCTCAGCTGGACCGGTTCATAGCAGCTATGGCCCTGGGGATGAAGCTGTTCCTGAGTCTGGAGGTGCGGGCGTAGAAGGCCTTGTATCGTCTGCCCGATGGAAGGAGTTCGAACAGACTGTTGCAGGGGTGTGAAGAGTCTTTGTGGATGCTGGTGGCTTTCCTGAGGCATCGTGTGTTGTAGATGCCCTCCAAGTCTGGTAGCTGTGTTCCGATGGTCCTCTGAGCTCTATGGACTACCCGCTGTAGAGCTTTCCTTTCTGCCTCCGTGCAGCTGAGGTACCACACAGGGATGCCATGCGTTAGGATGCTCTCTATGGTGCAGCGGTAGAAGGTCGTCAGCAGCTGTTGGGGTAGACCAGACTTTTTCAGTGTTCTTAAGTAGAACAGTCTTTGTTGTGCCTTCTTGACCAGCGCAGCAGTGTTATTGGACCATGTTAGGTCCTCCGAAATGTGAGTGCCCAGAAACTTGAAGCTGGACACTCTCTCCACACTGTCCCCGTTGATAGAGATCGGGGCATATTCCCCGTTATGTGACCTACGGAAGTTGATGATCAGCTCCTTGGTCTTGGTGGTATTTAGGGACAGGTTGTTATCCGAGCACCAGTCCGCCAGGTTCTGCACCTCCGCTCTATAGTTTGTTTCATCCCCGTTGGTGATAAGCCCGATCACCGTTGTGTCATCTGCAAACTTGACAATGGTGTTGGTGTCGAATGCAAGAACACAGTCGTGTGTGAAGAGGGAGTAGAGCATGGGGCTCAGAACACAGCCCTGTGGTGTGCCGGTACTCAGGGTGATAGTGGAGGACAGGTGCGGGCCCATTCTCACTGCCTGCGGTCGTTCCAGCAGGAAGTCCAGGATCCAGTCACATAATGACGAGCTGAGGCCTAGCTGGTGGAGTTTGGTGATGAGCTTGGTGGGGATGACCGTGTTGAAGGCGGAGCTATAGTCTATGAATAGCATCCTCACGTACGTGCCCTGTCTCTCTAGGTGAGTCAGGACAGTGTGAAGAGCCAGAGATGGCGTCCTCTGTGGATCTATTTGCACTGTATGCAAATTGATGTGGGTCCAGTGAGTCAGGGATGCTGGATTTGATGTGTGAGAGGACCAGCCTCTCAAAGCACTTCATGACTATCGGCGTTAGGGCAACCAGGCGGTAGTCGTTCAGGTTGGAGATCTTTGCTTTTTTCGGCACCGGAACTATGATAACCGACTTCAGGCACTTGGGGACTGTAGCTAGAGATAATGACAGGTTAAAGATCCTGGTGAATACCTCAGCCAGCTGTTCAGCACAGTCCTTCAGTACCCTTCCTTGAACTCCATCCGGTCCTGCAGCCTTGCGTGGGTTGACCCTTTGCAGAGCGCGTTGTACCTCCTGTGTGCTCTGTTGCAAGACCTGTCCCACCGCCTCGGCTGGGGTTCTTTCACTCAAGGTGGTTTTGCCAGTTACTCAGCATTCTTTGTCCCACACTTAATCAAATGCTGCCTTGATGTCAAGGACAGCGAATCTCACCTCACCTCTGGCATCAGCTCTTTAGTTCATGCTTCCACCAAGGTTATGATGAGGTAAGGAATTGAGTGGTTTTGTTGAAACCCAAACTGGGCATCAAAGAGTGGGTTATTGGCGACTAAGTGACACTTGACATCCGTTATAGCTCACTTGTGTTTTGTGGACAGAACAGTTTTGGGCAATTTTTCATTTTGTTGGATAGATACCATTGCTACAAACGTACTGGAACAGCTTTGCTTGTGATACAGCTAATTCTGGAGCACAGGTCTTCAGCACTGCAGCTTGGATGTCATCTGGTCTCTGTAGGCTTTGTTAAGTCCAATACATGTCGCAATTTCTTGGTAATGCACAGCTGTAGTCTGGATTCAGTGAGAGTGAGGATCTGAGGAAGAAGCCGAAATGGATCATTCACTCCGCACTACTGGTTGAACATGGTTATGCATTTTCTGTAACGTAGCTCTGAGCAAAGTGTCCTAGGTGGCAGAGTATAGTGCTGAGGCCAGACATCTGAGAGTGATGGTGATCTCAACTATCGCATTGAGATCAGTGACGCCATCTGCAGGAGCTTGTACTTGAGTGTTGTGGCACTGAATATGGTGTCAATGAGGACAGGTGTGAGTTAGGACAGGTGTGAGTTAGGACAGGTGTGAGTGGGGAAAGGTGTGAGTCGGGAGATTACATTATTGCTGCATCATCTGGTGCAGCTGCATAGTTTTACTTTGTATCTTGAGCCACATAATGGAAACACGATAAGGCCATTTAGCCCTTTCAATCAGAGCAAGGCTGATCCCTATCAATAACAGCTCCCTGTGACTCTTATTGCCTTTCCAAATAAAAAGCACCTGACTCATCCAAATAAGCATTGCCTGTATTAATTCCCCTACCTCAGACAATCTTTTCCTTAGACAATAGGTGCAGGAGGAGGCGGCCATTTGGCCCTTCGAGCCAGCACCGCCATTCAATGTGATCATGGCTGATCATTCTCAATCAGTACCCCGTTCCTGCCTTCTCCCCATACCCCCTTACTCCGCTATCCTTAAGAGCTCTATCCAGCTCTCTCTTGAATGCATTCAGAGAATTGGCCTCCACTGCCTTCTTGAGGCAGAAAATTCCACAGATTCACAACTCTCTGACTGAAAAAGTTTTTCCTCATCTCAGTTCTAAATGGCCTACCCCTTATTCTTAAACTGTGGCCCCTTGTTCTGGACTCCCCCAACATTGGGAACATGTTTCCTGCCTTTAACGTGTCCAACCCCTTAGTTGCCGAAGACCATGGAATTCCTTCCTAATCTTCTCATCTTAACCTCCTCCTTCAAGAAAACCCTTATGGCAATGTTGAGACAACATCTGGGGCACAGCAAACAGCATTGATCACATTATTTAAGTATGTGAATGCATTGAAAGATGTTGTGAGAGGTTTTACAAAACTGATACCTGGAATGGGTGGGCTTTTCTACCAAGGACAGGTTGGACAAACTATGCTTGGATCCACTGTAGCTAAGAAGAACGAGAGAGGATGATTGTAACATTTAAGAACATCGTATTTCCTCATCCACAGAACAAGGGACGCTGTTTAAAAATACGTGGTCAACCTTTAAGGCAGGGATGAAGCAAAATATGTGTGTTCTCCCAGCAGATGGCGAGCCTTTGAAACTCTCTTCCTGCGTGGCAGTGGAAACTGAGTATTCTGAAATTCCCCTTGCAGTTCGGCTGGTTGTGAAAGTTGTTCCTGATTGTAATAAATCTTAAATGTTTCCGACATTCAGAGACATTTAGAACTATTAAAATTAAAATAATTAGATGTAAACATACTAATTATAATTTAAGTGCATAAATAATTTAAAACATTAAACTAAAACAAACAAATGTTTAACAGGGACTCTGCATCTAATCCATTGATTTATGATCCTCATTGACGTCATTGTGATTGATGAGATGATTCAACAGAATAAATGTTAGAGAATCCCAGCAGGACTGGTCTCCACTTGGATTCCAACAGTGGAGCCCTGACCTTCTGACTACATTAGTAAGATGAGGATTTCCATGGTTCACAGTGCAGGCAGAGCAGTCCAAGAATTGTACACGAGCGTTTGATCAGGTCCCTCAGCTAAAGCCAGCACCCGCTAACCCTGACACCGTAAGCTGGCTTTGAGTATGACAGCCTCGCATTAACTAGGACTTGAATGCTGGCTGCCAGAGTAAGAGTGATTAACTCTTCCAACGGGAAGTTTAGCTTTTTGAGGCCAAGGATTACAGGAAAAACCATTTTACCTCCCAAGGCGCCCAAACATTGAGAGAGAAATGCCTGTTTGAAGTGAAAAGCTGCTGTTCCGCCCAGAACATTGTCAACTCAGCTGGGTCGGGCATGGTGGAAGGAAGCCAAGGGGCCAATGGATGGCACTGCTCACTCAGGTAGAGGTGCTACTCTGCGCAGGCATATTGGAGGTTGCACTACATGGCTCCAGGATTGTCTCCAGCAAACTAACATGGTGGACGAGAGTTGGGAAATCAAAGAAATTCACTCAAAATGTGTTCAGGGTAAGGAACCCATTGCTGGTTCAGTCGGCCTGAGCAGAGTTAAAGAGTAGCTGGATAGCTGCAGAGCTCTCACCAAGACTTGGAAAGAGGAATTAACTGGTGAAGCAGTTGGCAGAGCTGCGCCCTCCCAGCACCAGATACCTGGGTTTGATCCTGGCCTTGAGTGCTGTCTGCGTGGAGTTTGCATATTCTCTCTGTGACCACGTGGGTTTCCTCCAGGTGCTCTGATTTTTTTTTAATTGAGTATTTTTACCATTCAGAGTTACAGTGTGGAAACCGTGCCTTCGGCCCACCGAGTCCATGCCGACCACTATGCTACCCCACTTTCACATCTATTCACTACACACTTGTGGCAATTTACAGCAGCCCCTAATGTACAAACCCGCATGTCTTTAGTATGTGGGAGGAACATACTAAAGAATAAATGTCAGAGAGTCCCAGCAGGATATGGTGAGAAGGCAGGCACAGGTTACTGATTGTGGATGATCAGCCATGATCACAATGAATGGAGGTGCTAGCTCGAAGGGCTGAATGGCCTCCTCCTGCACCTATTTTCTATGTTTCTACATTTCTATGAAAATGCAGCATCGGAGGAAATCCAAGCAGTCACAGGGAAATTGTGCAAACTCCACATAGACAGCGCCCGAGGTCAGGATTGGGACAAGCATGCCCATGCCTCTGGTGCTGTGATGCAGCAGCTCAACCATCTGTGCCACTGTGCCCCCTATTTACTCCCACATCCTAAAGATGTGCGGGTTTGTAGGATAATTGCACTCTGTAAATTGCTCGCAATGTGTAGGGAGTGGATGAGAAAGTAAAGGATGATATAAAACTAATGTGAGTGGGTGATCAATGGTCGGTGTGGACTCAGTGGGCAAAAGGGCCTGTTTCCATGCTTAATCTCTAAACTAAAATAAACCTAAGGTCCATTTCTGGCCAGCTTGGTTCTTCTTCTTCTTCTTCTTCTTCTTCTTCTTAAGCCCTTGGCTCCTCTAGGGAGCATAAGCCACTGACAAATGTCCTCCACCTCACTCGGTTGTTGGCGGTTCTTTTAAGATCTCTCCAGTTGAGCCCACTCCCAGACATTTCTGCCTGGACACCTCTTCTCCAGCTGTTCCTCGGTTAGCATGGTTAAGATGGCACAAATGTCCACCTGCAGTGCTGTATGTTCCTGTGATTTTCTTGTGGCCACACGAGTTGTGGTTGTTGCCCCACCTGCCCCAGGTGTCAGTCAATCTTTCCTTGTCTGATAATTGTTGAGGAGGTAGGTGATAATACCAACTCCAGAAACTAATCACCAATACCAAAAACAATCAGAGATAGACACAAAAAGCTGGAATGACTCAGCGGGACAGGCAGCATCTCTGGAGAGAGGGAACGAGTGATGTTTCAGGTCGAGACCCTTCTTCAGACATCTCGACCCGAAACATCACCCATTTGTTCTCTCCAGAGATGGCTGCCTGTCCCGTTGAGTTATTCCAGCTTTTTGTGTCTATCTTTGGTTTAAGCCAGCATCTGCATTTCCTTCCTACAAAAAGCAATCATAGTCCTGTACCATAACAGCCTTAGCTCTTATTTCACAGAATAACACAGCATGGAAACAGGCCCTTCAGCCGACCACTTCTAAGCAACCATCATTCCAATTATACTCATTTATATTTATTCAATTTTATTAACCGAGCATTCACAACACCTCCCTCCAGGTTCTACTATTCATCTAAGATCCAGAAGCAACCTACAATGGGGTTGTGGGTGGAGGCTGGAGAAATCAGAGGAAACCCACGCAGTCACAGCAAGAACTTAAAAACTCCACACAGACAGCAATGGAGTTGAACCCAGATTACTAGAGCTCGGAGGCAGCAATTCCATGAGCTGGACCAATGTGTACCCTTTTCTGCCTCTTGCAATGTAGCAAAATGGCAAATTCATTTCTTCCTGTCACTAGCAAGAGTAACCCAGTTGCATTATCACTCTACAATCGATCTCCATTGAAATTAAGCACAAGCTATCTCGGAAGACAATTTATTAAGAAAGACTGATCCAGTTACCTGGAAAAATGGATATTAGCATTCAGGAAAACCAATGAACCCATTCAGATCAACAGCTGTTTCTCATGTTAATTCAATCTATTGAGCCTAGGAGAAGAATGAAGCTTCTGATCTATATACTGAAAGAGCCTAAGTGAATTAAAATGTGAATTATGTATAGCCGTGCATCTTCACCCTTTGTCTCTGGACATTATATTGCTTGAACGGCCAGTGTAAAGAAGTATGCGATGAGACGATTTAATCACCTTGAAAGCCGGCTGAGAATTTTGTGCATTGAATATATTCATGGGAAAACGACCAAAACATAAATTCAAGCTTAGACTAGGATATTGTTTTTGAAACATTTTATTTAAAAGTATGTGTTTACTTTCGAGAGAGGGCCCATCTTAAACGCATCAATAACATCTACCTATGTTTAAGCATGGTGACCTTGCTGTGGTAAAGTATTTAAGGAGAAGTGTAATCAGACTAAATTTGACACGAGGAGATGTAGGGACTGGAGACCAAAGGCTTGGTGAAAGGGGCGTGTTTCAAGGAGCACCTTAAAGAAGAAGAGACACAGGGAATTCCAGAGTTTAGGGCCCAGGCAGCTGAAGGTATGGCCTCAAATGGTAGTGTGGAGGAACTTAGAATTACATTACATAAGGTCATTAGGTCATAAGTGAGAAGAGTAGAATTAGGCCATTTGGCCCATCAAGTCAACTCCACCATTCAATCATGGCTGATCTATCTCTCCCTCCTTACCCCATTTTCCTGCCTTCTCCCCATAACCTCTGACACCAGTACTAATCAAAAATCTATCAATCTCTGTCTTAAAAATATCCACTGACTTGGCCTCTACAGCCTTCTGTGGCAAAATAGGTCAAGGTTCCAGCATTTGTGTCTGTCTCCAGGGATAGTGATGGATAAGGCCATTGCAAGATTTCAATCGTTTTCAGCTTAGGAAGGCACTGGAACATGGAACTAGGGTGGGTCAACAAGTTCAATAGTGGTAGGTGAATGAGATTTGGCACAAACCATGATTTAGCACATTGTCCATTTCCAAAGTTATAATGTCATTAGTCAGGAATCAAGTCACGATGAACCTTCATTTTGTGTTTTCCTTTCAACAGATGCAGCCTGAACTGCTGAGCCTGTCAGCATTTTCTGTTCTCATTTCAGATTTCCATCATCTGCAAGGTTTTTTTTCTAATTTTCATTTCCTGAAGGTCGATGACCAGATTAGTTATGTCAATGATGGTTGCAGGAGCTTGCTGGGTGTATGTTTGCCTGCCCATTGTCCTTGATTCTGGGGTGTGCTAGAATTGCTCACTGCCTGATGCACAATAGAGAAATGGTGCAGCAACTGGAACCATGGCAAGAATGAAGGTGTAGGAAGGAACTGCAGATGCTGGTTTAAATCAAGATAGACACAAAAAGATGGAGTAACTCAGCGGGACAGGCAGCATGTCTGGGGAGAAGGAATGGTGACTTTTCGGGTCGAGACCCTTCTCTAGACTGAAGAAGGGTCTCGACCCGAAACGTCACACATTCCTTCTCTCCAGAGATACTGCCTGTCCCGCTGAGTTATTCCAGCTTTTTGTGTCTACCTTTGCACGAATTAAGGTGTTCGAATCCATGAATTACATATTGTAGCCAGAGAAAGATTATTGCATGAGCACATTGGACAATATGTTGGTGATTAAATGACAATAGCTGCAGATCTAATAAAGATCTAATGCAGATCTAATTGTTGACTTTCGAAGAGATCCCCCTCTCCTCCCCCCACTCACCATCAACAGCACCATAGTCACATCTGTGGAGTCATTTAAGTTCCTTGGAACCATCATCTCCAGGGACCTTAAATGAGGGGCCACCATCGACTCCACAGTCAAAAAGGCCCAACATGTAGGGCATTCCTGCGGCAACTGAAGAAACACAATCTGCCACAGGCAATGATGGTCCAATTCTATACTGCTATCATTGAGTCCCTCCTCACCTTCTCCATCATGGTCTGGTTTGACTCAGCCACCAAGCACGACATCCGGAGGCTGCAACGGATTGTTCGCACAGCTGAGAAGGTTGTTGGCTGCAACCTTCCCTCCATTGACGAACTGTTCACTGCAAGGGCCAGGAAACAAGCGGGCAAGATCATCTCTGACCCCTCTCACCCTGGCCACAAACTCTTCGAAGCACTTCCCTCTGGAAGGCGACTCCGGACTGTCAAAGCAGCCACAGCCAGACATAAAAACAGCTTTTTTTCCACGAGTGATAGTTCCACTCAATAACCAAAGTCTGTAGTCTCTTTTTTCCCCTGGTTTATTTTCACCCACGTGTTTAGACCGTAATGTTGTATCCTTATTGTTTTGATGTGGTTATGCTTTATTCTTAATTGTTGACTGTATGTTTGTGTTGTCATTTGTGAGAGGAGCACCAAGGCACATTCCTTGTATATGCATACTTGGCCAATAAACCTATTCATTCAAGTAATCAATTAGCCAAAAGATCAGGGATCTTAAATCTACCGTATGTAACAAGTCATTAAAGTGAAAGGATAACTAACCTGGTATTGTATTGGAATTGGTTTATTATTGTTGCAAATACTGAGATACAGCAAAAGCTTTGCTTACGTGTTATTCAGCAAATTATATCATACGCGAGTACAATCAAATCATACATAACTACAACATGGAGATCAAAGAGAAAGGAAATATCTGCAGAACATATTTCCAAGAAAGAAAATGCAGACACTAAAAGTACAATGGCCATAGCAAGATAGATTTGGAGATCAGGAATGCATCCCTAGTTCATGAGAGGTCCGTTCAGTAGCCTGGTCACAACAAGGAAGAAGCTGTTCTTGAATATGGTGTTATGGTGTTATGCTCATTTGCACTTCAGCACCATTGCTGTAGATTGGGATGTGTACACCACCCCACTTCCCGAATCTCTCCCTAGATCCTTCATTTTGCTCATATTGAGGGAGAGGTTGTTGTCTTGTTACTAAGCTCTCTATCTCCTTCCTGTACTCCAGCATTGTCCAAGAACTGGCCCACTGTGGTGGTGTCTTCTGCAAACATGTAACTGGATAGATCTGAAGAAGGATGGATCTGAAGAAGGGTTCCTGCCCGAAAGGCCATCCATGCTTTTTTTTCCAGAGATGCTGCCTGACCTGCTGAGTTATTCCAGCACTTTGTGTCTAACTTGTAAATGGAGTTAGACCAGAATTTGGCCACACATTTGGGAATGCAAGGACTATAGATAATTTGTAGAACTCTTGTCCGGCACTTGTGTGATTGAATTGTCAGATCTGAGTATGTGTTGTGTTCATGGAGGTGGTGCTGTCTTTTGAAAGGAATGTTAAACTGTTCACTGTAAACCCCTGCAAGGAACTATTTGGAACATGACCAGGAAGATTTTTCTTGGTGTCTTTGCCAATATTATCAATTGAGATGATCTGATCATTATCAAATGCAGACCTTTGCTGTGCACATTGACTGTGGTGTCTCCTACATTACACAAATTCCAGGAGAGGCTTTGCCATGATATGAAAATTAACTTTGTCTGAGCATATGAATCTCTTGTTCTCTTTCTCATGTGCCAGTTGGGTAGTAACTTCGATTGACTATTTTATGTCTATTATTGTGGCGGCTCCCAAGGGTCGGGCCATACTACTACCGACCCCTCGGCACGGGAATGGACCAGTCCCGGGAGGCGGTCCTGGACTCAGAGATATAAGGACAAGGTTTGGGCGCCAAGCCATTCCGGCAGACTAGACCCGTCTGAGACCCACGAACCAATAAATATACCTTCCCAAAATACCTGGCTCCTTGCCTTTATCAACACGCTACATTGGTGCCCTCGTTGCCGGGGCGAGAGGAACCGCCCTCATCCACCCTACATCGCCTCCGAGAGCGAGTTGGCAAGCTCGCACCCGTGCCGACGTCCCGCCATGGGACATTCCGCCCTTACGTGCCATCGGCCCTCCAGGACTGTGCCTTTGTGTTCCTGCGCCGTGACGCCCACCAGGCGCCACTCCAGAGGCCGTATGAAGGCCCGTACCGGGTGCTGGAGCACGGGCAGACAACCTTTGTTTTGGACATGGGGGGCCGGCCGGAGGCCGTGTCAATTGACCGCCTGAAGCCGGCCCACTTAGACATCGACCAACCGGTGCGGGTGGCCCAGCCTCGGCCACGAGGTCGCCCCCCTTTGCGGGTCCCACCGCCTGTCTCTCCAACTGTGCCTCCGCCGGCCCCTCTGTCGACCGATTACCGTACGCGGTCCGGTCGGGTTGTGCGACCACCAGTGCGTTTCGTGCCTCCGGATCTGGGGGGGGGTACTGTGGCGGCTCCCAAGGGTCGGGCCATACTACTACCGACCCCTCGGCACGGGAATGGACCAGTCCCGGGAGGCGGTCCTGGACTCAGAGATATAAGGACAAGGTTTGGGCGCCAAGCCATTCCGGCAGACTAGACCCGTCTGAGACCCACGAACCAATAAATATACCTTCCCAAAATACCTGGCTCCTTGCCTTTATCAACACGCTACATTATTCTCATTTTTCAAAAATGATCTGAACTTAATGTCTCTTTCTAATATTTCTGAAGTTTAGACTTTAGAGATACAGCGTGGAAACAGGCCCTTCGGCCCACAAATTCTGCTCTGACCAGCAATCACCACATACACTAGCACTATCCTACACACTAGGAACAATTTACAATTTTACAGAAGCCAATTAATATACAAACCTGTACGGCTTTGGAATGTGGGAGGAAACCGGAGCACCAGAGAAAGCTCACGTAATCACAGGGAGAACGTACAAACTCCTGTACAGACAGCACCTATAGTTAGGATCGAACCTGGGTCTCTGGTGCTGTAAGGCAGCAACTCTACCGTGGCACCACTGTGCCCCACATTTCTATTATTTTTAAATCTGTACAAACAAGATTTAAAGGATACAATTCTTCATTCAGGACATCTTAATGAAAAAGGAAATCAAGGACTATTATGGGATTGATATGCTTCTGCATTCTTCTTCCCTATACACTGTGCCCACTCAGTAAGGTGCCAAGAATGTGTTCTATTGTATGACAGTGGTTGATAGAGACAAGCTCTGTGTAGCTAGCTCTTTCCATTTCCTCGTGCAGTGGCAGTATTTCCTCACTCACCATCTCTGAATGTTAGGGAGGAACTGCAGGTGCTGGTTTAAATCAAAGATGGACACAAAATGCTGAAGTAACTTAGAGAGAAGGAATGGGTGAAGTTTCAGGTCGAGACCCAAAACGTCACCCATTCCTTCTCTCCAGAGATGCTGCCTGTCCCGCTGAGTTACTCCAGCATTTTGTGTCTATCTCTGAATGTTAGTCAGAATCAGCAAAGATTCAGGAACAGCGTATGCGCAGACAATGGGAAATGAGAGCGCATTTTTAAGAGGAGACTGAATTCTTATCAATTCAATTTACCACTTGGGTATTAACTTAGACTGGGCTCCATTGCCTTTGAGACACTGCTGACAAAGCTTCCTTTGTGAGCAATCTTGTTGATATGAATCATGTTGAGCCAGTCTATTTTCAAATTCCCTAGTCACTGAAAGCAGCCCTGCTCCAAAATCTGACATCTCGAGCTGAAATTTATAGCAATGCAGACTTAAAACATGCCCTGAACACTGCCTCCAATCAATACCAACTTGGAAAGTCAGTGAAAGTTTTATTTCATCGCTATTTGGTCATTATAATTTATGGTGATAGTTTCTCCAAAGCGAAGACCCATGAATATGAAACCAATAAATCCAATAGGAAATTTATGAGAAACTTCATCTCCGGGAGTAGGTGGAATGTGAAATTCTGTATCACATGGAGAGGATGTGGCAAATGGCATTGCTACATTCAAGGGGAAGCTAGCAAGAATAAAAGTGAAAGGGACATGAGAGAGATGAAGATAGTGGGAAGAGACTAGTGTGTTTGACTTAACACAGGCAACAGTCAGATAGGTTGAATAGCCTGGTACCACAATAAATTTGATGGAACAGTTATTGAGTGGAGGTGCCTAAAGAAAATAAATTCCCTTTTGGTTGGGCAGGCTATTACTTTATTCGAGCAGAGGAGAATGCGGGATAATCATATAGAGGTGTACAAGAACATGAGTGGAATAGATAGGGTAGATTTACAGAGTCTTTTACACGGAGCAGGGGAATCAAGAATCAGAGGACATAAGTTTAAGGTAAGAGGGGAAATATTTAATAGCAACCTGAGTGGCAACTTTTCCACACAGAGGGTGATGGGTATATGCAACGAGCTACTGGAGGTGGTGATTGAGGCAGATACTATAACATTATTTAAAAGATGTTTGGACAAGTACATGGAAAGGAAATGCTTAGAGGGATAAGGGCCAAACTTAGACGCGGGACTAGTTTAGATGGTGCATCTTGGCAAGCATGGGCAAGTTGGGCCGAAAGGCCTGTTTCCATGCTCTTTAACACTATGACTCTATGTGACGATGAGCAATCACCAATATTTTTGGAATTACAAACCAGATAGTTGATGTTGACCACAAATACATCCAATTCCTGAAAAAATTAATGCATTAGAAAAAAAGCATGAAATATCTTTGAAAGTACATCTCACTATACGAGACATTTCTGCTCCTATATTTTTCATTCGTGTTGTCTTTTGACCAGACCATAGAAATAAATGAAAGCTTGTAACATTGAGCTCCATGATGCTTTATACTTGTTAGACAGACTGAAGAGGTGAAGACTCATTTTTATGGGGGGAAAATATCTGGGACACGTTAGCAGGTTAACCAGCCTCAGAGAAGTTTCCACCTGAGAATAACATAAATATAAGAGCGTATCCAACAAATGAATGGGAAATTTAGTGGAAACTTCTTGAAATGTTTAGAATGTGAAGTTTACAACTATAAAGAATAGGGTAATTTAAGAGAAAACTGGAGAAAACAACAGGTATGTTTGGAGATTTTATCAAAATCAGCATGGACTAATTGGACAAAATTACCAATCTCTGGGATGCAAAGTTAATGGGTGGAAATTCAGCTTTAGTCTTTTATGGTGAATGGCCTCTGGGTGATGTTAATGCTGCATAGTCCATCTGCAGAATTGAAGCCAATAAGCCACATTTCAAAACAAAATCAGAACATTCGATTCACTTCCTGAAAGAAAATAACCTATTCCTCCAACTGAGGTCAAAAGCGGTCATTACTGACTTGGAATCAGAACATGACATAAAAACAATGTGACAATGATTTATCTTTGTAATCAGCATTGCACCGTAAATGGAAATAGAGCCAGGTCACGCTGAATAAATGTTGTGTGCCATTGTGCATTATGAATCCGACAGATAACCCTTACAGCAGACCTGTATCCTTCAAAGATCATAAGATAATCTGATAGGAACAGAATTAGGCTATTTGGCCCATGAAGTCTACCCCGCCAATCAATCATGGGTGATCTATCTCACCCTCCAAACCCCATTCTCCTGCCTTCTCCCCATAACTCCTGATATCCAAACTAATCAAGAATCTATCTATCTCTGCCTTAAATAAATCCACTGACTTGGTCTTCTGTGGCAAAGAATTCCACAAATTCACCACCCTCTGCCTAAAGAAATTCCTCTTCGTCTCCTTCCTAAAAGAATGTCCTTTAATTCTGAGGCTATGACCTCTAGTCCTGGACTCTCCCACTAGTGGAAATATCCTCTATCCAAATCATTGGCCTTCAGCCAAAGATAGACTGACATCGATAACCCAGAGTCAAAGAAGTTGAATTCATTTGGAGGATTAGTTAATGGAAGTAATAAAAGGCATCTGCCAAAGAAACAAATGAAGTCTTGCTTTCTTACTTCAAGATACATGTACTATTTGTGAGCAGAGGCTAAAGGGGGACAGCTGGCTTGCAGGTCAATTTCATGTACAATAGGCTCACAAATAATTTCTAGGCTCCTTTGCAATGGTGTTACTGGTAGGCTTTCCAGCAAGCAGATAAATTTACAATAAACAGAAGGAGAAGCATTCTACAGAATCCATTTAAACAATCTACAGACTCCATTTAAAATAGTCTATGAACTAAAATCAATGGGAAGGGTTAGATTTACAACATGTGACTAATACACTATCACCGAGGGTTGTCAACCAAGATTGAATTAAAAATTTGGTATTGATATTCCATATATTTTAGCAAATGTTTTACTTTCCTTCTTGATTACTTTTTTTTCTGAGCATTAAAAGAAAACCGGATAACTGGATGAGGGAGAAAGAGAAGGAAGGTTAGGCTGCGAGGTCAGACAAGGCTCAAGTTGACCATGGAGCCAACTGGAGGTACAAGGAACTGCAGAAGATGATTTACAACAACAAAAAAGACGACAGAGTACTGGAGTAGCTCAGCTGGTCAGGTAGCCACTCCAGAGAACATGGATAAGCGTTTCTGGTTGGGATCCTTCTGTCCTGTGAATTTAAATGCAATTCCTTTTAGAATTGCCTGCTCCTGATGTTTCCAGATCAGCAGAACCAACATGAAAGATGAATTTCCACGGTGGGTTTTTCCCTGTGTCTGCTGTGGTTACATCAGAGGTGGAGCAGAAAGCCTAGGGCAGCATGTTTGGTGATACTAGTTATGTCCAATATCCATCAGGGCCATGGGCTCTGATCTGGGATAGTCCAGAAACTCAGACCAGGTCTGCTTTCAGCCAGACCACTGCTCCACCAACGCAGTTGTTGAGTTTGAGGCGGCAGGTCGCCACCTATAGAAATGACGTTCATTTCTGAAAGTCACATAATGTGATCACCCTGCCCACTGAAACATGATTCTTGGAACCAACAAATAGAAGTAATGAAAGACAAAATAATTCCTTTTGACCTCCTCTCCTCAACAGCCATGGACTTTGTTTGCTCACAACATCTGGCAGATCTCCAGTTCACACAGACACTTGGACCATCATGGGTGATTGCCATTTAAATCAAAGAAAGGGGTGACAGCAGGAAATGCAATAATTTGCTTCCCTGCAGCTGGAACAAGGCAAACAGGTTTGCAATGCCTTGGTTTATACTTTTTATTATAATAAGTGATATCACATCTGCTCTCTGTCACAAGTTCCCCTTTCACAGTATGCTGGAAAATAAAGGTTTCCAATAAAGGTGGAAGGTTTCACGTGTAGAGTTTAGACAAAAGATGTTTTTCGACTGCTAATTTCAGTGCCCAATACACCGATATATAGATGGTATTTCACACCTTCACTTATAACTGGTTAAGTGTCCCTGAACAACAATCAAACAGTTTTACATGCATCAACTGCAAGCAGATGAGAAAGCTGTTAGCTTTATTGAAAAGGCCAGCCAGGTATGGATTTTTCTGTGTCCATTGGAACCTGCCATTTGGTGGAGGGAAGAGTTAGTATTGTAAGGAGAGAATCCTGGAAATGCAAAAGACTTGAGGACATAGCTTTAAGGTGAGAAAGGCAAAATTTAAAGGTGATATGCAGAGCAAGTTTTTTACACACAGAGTAAAAAATTACTAGGAAAAAAAACTGCAGATGATGGTTTAAATCCAGCATTTTGTGTCTACCTTCGAGTAAAAAATTATTCCAGCCGTGAGTAATTTTGCAAATTTCAGTGAAGTCGCCCCTCAAAGGCCGAATTGGTTTCATCTCTCCTCGATATTTTCTCATCTGAGAGATCAGTCCAGTGAATCGTCATTATACTCTATTGTGCCTTTCCTTTGTTAGGGGGATCAGACTCGTGGTCAATATTCATGATCCAGTAAGGTTGTATATAATTGTGTGAAGATATATTTAACGTGGAGCTCAGGTCCCTTTGTGACATAAGGCCAACAGATGATGAAAGGGGGAAGACAGTGCATACAGAAGAAAGTGGTATTTGAAGATCAAGAATTAAAATAGAGTGCAACCTCATGGTTTATTGGGTAGAGTAATCCCCACCTTCCCGTTTTCCTCAGAGATATGGACGACCCACAGCAGATACCTCAAGATATTGGCGAGGTGCCACTAATGATGTCTCTGCAGAGTACCATTGGCAGAATAACTGAACCAACATCCATGTTTCCTCTCAAGCCAACATCCCCAGCATTGAGGCACCAATTACACTCAGTCATCTCCATGCATGTGCCTGATACAGGACATCGGAAACATCTCTATTCTGAGTTTGATGCAAGAGAAAATCAAGTAGACAGAAGAAAAGGTTCAAGGATGTTCTTGAAATCTCCTTAAAGGTATGCAACATCTCTATCAACTCCTCGGGCTCCCTGGCCCACAATCACTCAAATCGGAGGAAGTGCATTTGTGACGGTAATCGGAACATCGAATGGTTGGAACGGGATCATATAAAAAAGCCTAGCATAAATGGTAGAAAGAATGCATCACTTCACAAACATCAACTACAACTGCACACAATGTGGATTGTGCAGTTCCACGCTGGCCTCATATGTGCAGTTCCACGCTGGAACTGCTCATTGTGCAGTTCCACGCTGGCCTCATATGTGCAGTTCCACGCTGGAACTGCTCATTGTGCAGTTCCACGCTGGCCTCATATGTGCAGTTCCACGCTGGAACTGCTCATTGTGCAGTTCCACACTGGCCTCACTGGCCTCAGAACTTACAGAACCAGAACAGAATCATATCACCCTCCAACTCCAAAACTCTGCCCAAGAAGAAAAGACGAGGTCGACGTCATCTGATGGCCCCCTCAAGCGAAGACTGCTTCATGTTTGAAAGAATGACTGACAGCAGTAAGTGGCTGCTGGTAATTCAAGGGTTGACATGAAGAGGCTTGAAAATGGCCATGATTATACTTCACTCCTGAAAAATTATTTACAAATGCATAAAGCTGAAAAAAAAGTGGAGCTGCATGAATTAATTTCTCATTTAGATTCAATTCCAGTCCTAGAGAGAGTGCAAAAATGGTTCACTCGACCTTTGTCTGGCTTGAAGGATTGTCTTATGAAGATAGATTGAGCAAACTCGGCCAATATTCCCTAGAGTTCCGAAGAATGAAATGATCTCACTGAAACATATAAAATCATAAAGGGCTTGACAGAGTAAGTGCTGACAGAATGTTTTAACTATCTGGGGAGTCTAGAAGCAGGATCCTCAGATAACGGGTCAGCCATTTCGGACTGAGAGGAAGTGAAATTTATTCACACAAGTGGTTGAGAATCTTTGAGTATTGAAGATACTCAAAACGAATATAGATTGGGAATGGAGAGTACCTAGGAACTGTGGTGTCATGTGTGAAGGTGAAAGTGAGGTTAAAGGTCAGTCATGATCCTTTTCATTGGAGGAGCAGGTTAAAGGGCCAAGCAGTCTGCTCTGCCTCCAATGTCTCAAATTCCTAAGATTTTTGCAAGAATGATTAATTCTATTGTTGTTTTCAGACCTTATTTTCCCTATTGCTTCATGGGTCCCAGCCCTCTTTACTCTGCCTTTATTCCCTTCCATGGTATATCCACAATTCATCTTATTTACATTCACATCTCCTCCTTCGGCATCTCCCATCGTTGTTCTGTGATTATTGTTGTTGAAATTTCCTTCCTTTTAATCAGTCCAATCACACTATCATTTATTTTGTTTCTGCCAAGTACTATTATCCTCCATTTTCCTTTCCTCTTTTCCAGTTTCGCACGAACCTAACATTACCAAATGTTCCCTTTCTCCATAGGATATCCATATGGTTTTCCGACTTCCCTTTAATTAAATCAAATATGTTGGTTGAGAAGTTAGACAAAGGGTGGAGAGAATTTGTAAGTGTATGGAAAATGTAAAAACCTTGATCAGCTCACCCCTCCATTTGTTGCGATTTAACCCTTACAAGTCCCAGTATAATTTAAAGGAACATTGGTGAATTAGATCTAAATAAAAGAATATCACCTCAGGTCATAAGATCATAAGTAATAGGAGTAGAATTAGGCCATTCAGCCCATCAAATCTACTCCGCCATTCAATCATGGCTGATCTATCTCTCCCTCCTAACCCCATTCTCCAGCCTGCTCCCCATAACCTCTGACACCCGTACTGATCAAGAATTTATCTATCTCTGCCTTAAAAATATCCACAAACGGCCTCCACAGCCTTCTGTGGCAAAGAATTCCACAGATTCACCACCCTCTGACTAAAGAAATTTCTCCTCATCTCCTTCCTAAAAGAATGTCCTTTAATTCATGCTCTTCCAGTCTACGGGGGTGACCCAGAGACTGCTTGCTAGTGCTGTCCCCATCACTGGGAAGGAGTGACTTAAGGACAAGTCAGTGCTCTGGTTTTAAAGACAATTGAGATGATTGAGCAGTTGTTTAACTTTTAAAAGCACACAGATGTGAAGTTCCTTCAATTTGACTTGCAATTTTGACCTGGTAGTAAAATTATTGGAATGGAATTGAGTTTCTGTGTGCATGGTTACCTGCACTCTGTCAGTCTATTTCCCAATAAAAATGGCTGTTTAAACACTAATCTATTTGTAAGATTGAGCACAAGCAAAATGTCAATTGGCTTCCAGGTTCATTGTTTGGAATTTCCAAGTTTGTTGCTTAATAGCTGCAGGATGTTATGGGGTGGCACATTGGCACAGCTGGTAGAACTGCTGCCTCACGGTGCCATAGACCCTGATTCGATCTTAACCTCACAGAGTTCTGGTTCTGTAAGTTCTGAGGCCAGTGAGTCCTTGCAGAGTTTGCACCTTTTCCCGGTGACACCATGGTCTTCCTCCTGGTGCCATAGTTTCCTCCCACACTCCAACGATGTGCAGGTTTGTAGGCTAATTAGCTTCTGGGAACTTAACCCTAATGTGTCAAGAATGGATGACAAAGTGGGATAATATACAACTAGTGTGAACATGATCAATGGCTGGCAAGGACTCGGTGGGCTGAAAGGCCTGTTGCCATGCTGTATCGCTAAATCTAAAAACTACAACTATCATGTTAGATACTGTGGATAATGCCACTACTAGGTGGCGCCAATGATGGCTGCCTTACCAACTGTCAGTCTCATCTTTTTCTTTCTTTCTTGTGTTTAATTTGTTGTAAAATTTATGTTTTAGTGTACTTTTAGTTTTGTATTATGTGGGGGGGGGGGGGGGGTGGGGGAATCTCTTTTTAATCTCTTTCCTCGACGGAGATGCAACTTTTTTCCGTGTCGTATCTCCTTGGCCTAACGTCGTGGAGCTGGTGGCCTCTTGCTGGGGACCGACTTTTGGATCTCCAACTACAGGAGCCTGCGGACTTACCATCATGGAGCTGGCGAACCCTTTGTTGGGGATTGACCTCGGAGCTCCAAACACGGGAGCGGTTAACATCATGGTCCCTTGGTTAGGGACCGTCTTCGGGAGCTCCAGGCCACAGGAGTTTCGACCGCCCTGACATGGGAACTTCGATCGCCCGATGCGGGGGCTTCAATCACCGGCTGTGGTTGCTTCGATCGCCCTGACTGCGGATGGTTCGCGGAAGAAAAAGGAGGAAAGAAGATAAGACTTTATTGCCTTCCATCACAGTGAGGAATGTGGAGCCGCGTGGTGGATGTTTATGTCACATTTTAGGTAGTTATGTGTCTTGTTGCTTTTTTGGTATGAATGTATGGCAAATCAAATTCCTCGTATGTTGCAAAACATACTTGGCTAATAAATTGCAATTATGACTATGATTATGATTACCATCATTCAAAATAACTAATTGCTAGCTTTTAAGTACACTTAAGAGGTGGCGGTTAACTTTAGCGGAATTGTGAGCTGAGATTTTTGTGCAGAGATGAAACTTGAACCGCAGCCTTCTGACACCAAGACATATTTGTGTCCAATTTTGCTACTGAATCTGTCACACACTTACAGATTAGGAGCAAGAGTAGGACTCTCAGTCCTTCCAACCTGCTCCATTTAATAAGGTCATGGCTCATCTGACTGTAACCTCAACTCTACATTCCTACAAAACCCCGATAACCTTCACTGCTTATCAAGAATTGATCTACCTATGCCTGAAAAATATTCAAAGACTGTTTCCACTGCCATTTGAGAAAGAGAGTCTCAAAGACTCACAGTCCTCGGAGGGAAAAAAAAAGTTTGATTTCTGCGTTATTTGAGCAGCCTGGTTTATTTAAACAGTGATCCCCAGCTCCAAATTTTTTGACGAGTGAAAACTTCCTTTCCATAGCTAACTTGTCAAGACCTTCAGGATTTAAAAGTTTTAATTCTTCCCCCATTCATTCTTCTAAACTCCAGGGAATACAGACCGATCCAATCCAACCTTTCTTCATGAGGCAACCCACACATTTACAAAAATTCAAGGAAACCTTCGCCGAAATGCTCCCTACCTCCTTCCTTAAATAAGACCAGTACTGTACACAGAAAGACACATAATCTTTCTTATCATTAACGGTAAAATATGAATATGCCCATCTATTGTCGTATTAATTTCCTATCATTACTCTGACAGATGTCCCTGTGGAGGTTTAATGATGGGAAAAGAACCGGAGGGATTTCTCCCGAACTGGTTTTCCACACCCACCTTTCAGAATTGCAATATGAATCTGGCATTATTCCAGTGGAAAATTAATCTTTACTACAAAGTCCAAAACCTTCTTGTTTTCCAAGTGTGACCTCACTGATGGAACATATACCATATAGCCTAAGTAGCCTGCTTCACACGAGAATCATTGATTATGGAAACACCACCACCTGCAGATTCCCCTCCTAGTCGCACATAATTCCGATCCAGAAATACTATCACAGGTCATTCATCATCACTGAGTCCAAATCATGGAACTCCTTTGCTGACAGTGGAGTGTGAGTACCATCACAACCTCCTCAGAGCATTTACAGATGGAGAATGAAGGCTGGCCTTGCCAGCGATACCCAAGTCCCAAGGGAATATTCCAATGTGGTCTTCACGGGAAAGGCACATGTGTGTCAATGGCCTGTTCACTTGTTTCCTTCTCCATTTTGACTTTGTAGTGTCCAGCTATTGTGGACACATAGCTTATAATTCCTCTCCCTGAATAAAGTAGCTTGCAAAATCACATTAATTTCAACTTGATTCTGTCATTCAAATTTACACCTCACACAAACCTACCCTTTGTTTCTTTATTCATCCGCTGACTGTTCTTGAGCCAATCAATCACTCCTGACTTCCTCTTAATTCAGATACTTACAATAAGTACTTAATTCAGCAGGTCAGGCAGCATCTCAGGAGAGAAGGAATGGGTGACGTTTTGGGTCGAGACCCTTCTTCAGACTGAAGAAGGGTCTCGACCCGAAACGTCACCCTTTCCTTCTCACCTGAGATGCTGCCTGACCTGCTGAGTTACTCCAGTATTTTGTGATACCTTCGATTTGTACCAGCATCTGCAGTTATTTTCCTACACAAGTACTTAATTCGTTGCCACAGAAGGCTATGGAGGTCGTCAATGGATATTTTTAACATGAAATTGATAAATTATTGATTAGTAAGGGTGACAGGGGATATGGGGAGTAGGCAGGAGAATGGGGTTGAGAGGAAAAGATAGATCAGCCATGATTGAATGGCGGAGTAGACTTGATGGGCCGAATGGCCTAATTCTGCTCCTAAACTTATGAACTTTTGAACTTACTACACTTTTGCCATTTACCTCTCTCTTCCTTTCCTCTGTCTTCAAACGTTGTTTTAGCTCTGACTTAGAACAGTTCAAATAGAAGGTCACAGACTGAAACATTGCTCTATTTCTAGATCCACATAATGCTGTCTAACCTTAGACATTTGTAAATTATTTCTCGGATCAGCCATTCAGTTATCCCTGACTATACGATTGGAAATCAGTGAATTCAGGCAGTAATTTTCTTTTTTCTCGCAGACTCATATTCAGTCTCATATTCCAACAGTATTGCTTCACATAAAATTCAAACCTGATCGAAATTAACATTGCACGCAGCGTTCCCTTGGGATTGAAATTAACTTACTTCCACTCCAGTTCTGTAGCTTCTGAGGGAAATGATTAAACCAAATAGAACTCACAGATACTTCCAAAGGTGGAGCAGGAGGTGGCTGACAGGGTGGGTAGTTAGCGAATGGTGCACCTCTTCCAACTCCACACAGGGCTTCTGTAGGTTGAGAGGGGGGGGGGGAGCTGGAAAGAGAGGCGGGGACAGACAAAGCCTGGCAAGTGATAGGTGGATACAAGAGAGGGGGATGGATGATTGGCAGATGGGTGGAGTAGATGACAAAGGTTAAAGGTGAAAAAGACACAGAAGGGTATCAGATAAGTTAAAAAAGTTAAAAAAGAGGAGTGAAATGTAAAGCTCTCGGAAGGGATATGGGTGGAAAGGGACAGGGGGAAGGGAAAGGGGGAATGGGAGATGAGTTTACAAAGGATGGGAAAGGACCAGGGTATCTGAGGTGAAGGGAGATGGTTGGAGAAATGTGTGCACACTGGGGTGTGGGGAGGGAGGGGAAAGGGAGAGGGGTATTACTTGAAATTGATGCAATCTGTTTAGTATCATCACAAACTCTCCTTTTCCACTTTAAGTGGGGGCATGGTAAATGGAAATGTTGTGTATTAACCTGTTGTTCCCAATATTACAGCAATACAAACTCTGGATCTTTTTGGATCAGGTTCCATTAAAACTCTGCGTCACTTAAACGATGCATCAGTGAGGATGTTCCCTCGGGGAACCTCACTTAGTGAGCCAGTGTCAGAAATTTGCAAAAGAAAAGAAGGGGGTGGAAATAATGACAGTACCACCTCTGCATGTCACACCCCATCTTGAGGTACAAATACATCACAAGTCCATCATTGAGTCTAACTCCTGGAACTCCCTCCCCAACAGCACCATCAGCACAAGGACTGCTGTCGTTCAGGTCCAGCACTTGAATTACAATAGGGCGATCGGCACGCCAGGGGTACTGTTGTCTTCTAGGTTAAACGATTGTTGCCTTCACATGGACTTTCTCCATAACCTATGTACACCCTAATCTTCACAATGAATCCTACCAGCATGTCATAGGATCTCCATGACCTACCTGTGTCCCAGGTAGGAATCTTTCTAACACCTACTGCATTCGGTGCTCCCAATGCGGCTCCTTTACATCGGCGAGACCAAGAGAAGACCAGGTGACCGTTTCACCGAACACTTGCACTCTGTCCGCAAAGGCGTGCAGAAGCTCCCAGTTGCCAACCATTTTAATTCACTTTCCTATAAAGACCTTTTTAGCCTTGGTCTCCGGAGTGAAGTTGCACATAAAATAAAACTACAACACTTCATATTCAACTTGGGTAGCTTACAACATAACAATATGATAATTGAATTCACCAATTTCAAGTAATACCCCTCTCTCTTTCCCCTCCCTCCCCACACCCCAGTGTGCACACATTTCTCCATCCATCTCCCTTCACCTCAGATACCCTGGTCCTTTCCCCTCATTTGTAAACATCTCCCATTCCCCCTTTCCCTTCCCCCTGTCCCTTTCCACCCATATCCCTCCCTAGAGCTTTACATTTCACCCTTCTTTTTTAACTTTTTTAACTTATCTGATACCCTTCTGTGTCTTTTTCACCTTTAACCTTTATCATCTACTCCACCCATCTGCCAATCATGCATCCCCCTCTCTTGTATCCACCTATCACTTGCCAGGCATTGTCTGTCCCCGCCTCTCTTTCCAGCTTTCTCTTCCCCCACCCCCCCTCAACCTACACCCCACTCAATCAGTCTGAAGAAGAGTCTCGACCCGAGATATTGCCTGGCCCGTTGAGCTTCGCCAGTACTGTGTGTGTTGCTCAAAGTTCCAGCATCTGCAGTTTCTTGTGTCTATTTGTCCACAGGATGATATAATGTGATATGCCAGCCAACTGGATGATATATTGTGATATACCAGCCAACAGGATGATATAATGTGATATGCCAGCCAACAGGATGAGATATTATGATATGTTGGCCGACAGGATGATATATTGTGGACAAACATTGTAACAATTTTTGCCAGTGATGGAAAGGCAAAGAACATCCAGCAGAATATCTTTTATCTCTTCTCCTCGGGCAGTTCATTTTGATGAATGATAAGACCTAACTGGCAACGTCTGTGTTGGCTTGATTAAGGGCCCATCCAAATCAGCCCAAATAATTTTTTTGTAATAGGAATTTATTATAATTAGGAATCTGAGGGGTAACTTTTTCACACAAAGGGTGGTGAGTGTATGGAACAAACTGCCCGAGGAGGTAGTTAAGGCAAGGACTATCCCAACATTTAAGAAACAGTTAGACAGGTACATGGATAGGACAGGTTTGAAGGGATATGGACCAAATGCTGGCAGGTGGGACTAACGTAGCTGGGACATTGTTGGTCGGTGTGGGCAAGTTGGGCTGAGGGCCTGTTTCCACACTGTATCACTCTATAACTCTATGCCTCTATAATAGACCTACTCTGAAACGGTGCCTTTAAATGCTTGGTTTGTGCTTAGTGTGTGAGTGCTCTCTGCATCAGAGCCTGCTCCAATCGCCTTGGACATCCTTGTCTTTGTACCAAGATCTTGCTCCATCAAAACTGTGTTGTAGCAGGTGTGCAGCAGCACACAAACCTTCCTTTCCTCAGCATTGAGTGGAAGCAAGTTATCTTCAAGCCTGGGAGATTGGCCAAAAGAAGATGATTTGTGTAACGTTTCAATTCCAAATCTGATTTATTAATAAGCCTGATTGTGGCCAATCCAGATAAACAAAATCTTTGTGGTTAGCACTTGACAGAGGGAATATACCAGACTTTGACTCTTATTGCAAGAAGATATCACACCAATGTCAGATGATACCCCATACCTAACCTGAAACCTCCCAATCTATTTGTAGACATCATGCATTACAATCGGATGCTCAACACTCCTAATATTTTATCCTTTAGTTTAAACAACTAATTACCTTCATATAGACTCCCTTCACCCGGCACACTCTAATTTGCAGAATGAATCCACTCCAACTGGGTCCCCTTGAACTATCTTTTTCCGAGGCTGGAACATTTCTATATATGCCAGCCATAGGATGATAAATTGTGTTTGTTCAAGAAGAGACACTTCAAAGCGATATCACTGTGACAAAGCTCCTTCCAGTAGCATTTTTACCAGGTCCTTTTATATTACAGAAGGACCTGCATTAATTGGAGCTTGCTGTATTACAGTTTTAACATTGCCAATCTCATTATTACTGCTGTATTCAACCCAAGCAAGCGCCAAATAACTTGGAAAGTACTGACTATCATCAAACTGACTGAGAGACATCTTCATAAGGAGGAAGTGGATGATTACCCACAGCTCTCGGAAGATTGCTGAAAACCAAATTTATATCAGGTTATCTCCTTGAGCTTGTGAAAGGTAGACCCAAGATCTTTCTGTATGGTGAAAAACTGGAAGCAAAAAGAACTGGGAGTCTATGCACACAGATCATTAAAATATTATGGAAATATAAACATTATAAAATATCATAAGTACAGCTAATGGTCCAGTAGACTACAGGCCTTTATATTGGAGGACTAGACAACAAGGGATAGAAGTTGCAAAGAAGGTACAGATCACACCTGGAGCACTGCGAGCGGTTCTGGGCAGTTGTCCAGTCCTCCAAGGGTGTGCTGGTTAAATTCACCAGAATGATACGTACTCCCAAGGGTATATTGCAAGGACATTGCATAAAGTAGGTTCGACTGTACGACAATTCAAGGATGATTTGATTAAAGAGTTGAACGTATTTAGGAGACTCAAGTTTGGAGGGAGAGAAGCTATTTCTGCTGATAGGATGGTTGAGGTTATGGCTCTCAGGATTGAGATTTGGAAACACTGCTGTACTCAGGGGGTGGTAGAAGTTGGAAGCACCTTTCTGGTAGATGGCACTGAGTCAATTGGTCATTTTAAATGTGAGATTTATAGTAGAATCAATGCCCGTGAGCCTTGAGGAATGAAGCCTCAGAAGGCAGTGAAGGCCAATTCTCTGAATGTATTCAAGAGAGAGCTGGATAGAGCTCTTAATGATAGCGGAGTCAGGGGGTTTGGGGAGAAGGCAGGAACGGGGTATTGATTGAGAATGATCAGCCATGATCACATTGAATGGCGGTGCTGGCTCGAAGGGCCGAATGGCCTCCTCCTGCACCTATTGTCTACTGTCTATTGTCTATAAGCCAGTATAACATGAAAGCCCATGAATAAATGGAGTTAATGAAGATCTGATGGCCACACCCACTTAGGATATTGGCCCTTTCCCAAACCGTCGTGCAGCATTCAATACTTAAATGTCCCCCAAATCACATTATGTTTTTTGTGTTGATGGGTAATCCATAAATCAGCTTGACCTAAAATGGAAGCTTCTGACAGATGAGAACATTATAGAGGAGCCAAATAACTGGCCAAGCAGTAAACAGCTGTAACGGAATCATTCTAGTGGAATATATTTGGCCATTTTCTTTTCTTTCATTTCCCAAAGACATTAATTTGCAGGAACCTTGTCTGTGGGTGCTAGTTATCTCCAAATGACTTGCCAGAAGTAGCAGATCGTTGCTTGAAGTTCATTCAGCAGGTTTTCTGCTATTCTTTAACTGTATATCAGAAGGTATCCTATAAGGTAATAATCAAATGTATTTCTCTATCCAAAGCAGGAACTATTTGAACACAAATCCCCAGTTGTCCAGACTCCCACAATGTTCCCACTGGCTTTGTGTTTACGCACATGGATCAATTATTGTCCCATGGTTCGATATGGTAAACTAGGGATTCCATGAAATAAACTAGAGATTTAATGAAAGATTCTTTGTAATAATTAGCAAAAATGAATCAAGGTTTTTGCACCCATGGTCCTCGCTGGTACAGTTGCCAGTTTTGGTGGAACTTGGCAATGTGATCTAACCTTGAACTTCCATTAGCCCACAAGTTTTTTGTCTTACTCTTTTCAATGAAGATGTTCAAATAAATATTTTTCCAAGGTTGCTCCCGCTCGTACCCTGGAGATTAATCTTTGAAGGAGAAAAGTACATGCGGTCACAATTACTAAATATGGTTGGGAATATCACCACCAGTTGTGCCAAGACTGTGTAAGATTGAACCGTTTGTACAATTGGTTCAATGAAGTAAAATTGCAACCAAATGGCAGAAGATCAATAACATTGATTCGGTTAAATTTCTCCCCATTTAAGTTCTGGAGACGTTAGTACAATCCTAGGTAGTTTGCAACTGCAAGACAGGCATGAAAACGGGTTCAATGAGAGGATCAAGGAGTTTGACAGTGGACTTCACACTTGGGAAAACTCCATTGGCTTCAACAATGACAGGGCTTGTTGGTTCAATATGACACAACTCATTTGAAGTGCCGAGTGAAAGTCTCTATTCCGTATGTGAAACTAAAGATAAACAGGAAACAAAAAACACACAGCAATATTTAAACCAAAGTATTAACCCAGTGGTAGCACAACCTCTGTAGGTCAGGAGGTTGTGAGATAAGTTTATTCTAGAGCCTTGATTATAAAAAGCTAAACTTTAGAGTGTGAAGCAAATGCTGTTCTTTTGGAGATGCCCCCTTTTGTTACATCAAGTCACACAGTTACACGGCATAGAAACAGGCCCTTCAGCCCACAAACTCCATGCCACCCTCGTCCTTGTCTTCTTTATGATGGCAATTCACGTGCTTTTCTTGCTGATTCTTAAATGTTGTGAGTGCACCACCTCCTCAGGCAGCATGTTCCTTGATTCGAACCACTGTGTGTGAAGTACTTCTTCCTTAGATCCTATTAAAACCTTCTATCTCTCACTTATACCTTTGGTTTAAAACATCACCATCAAGTCCTGCAGGTGAAATCAAAAGATATATTGTGGTATTTCTAATGAGAGCAGTTGAGTTCCAACCTGTATCCAGACTAAAGACAAAATAATCCTGCGGTCAACATCAGTGAATAAAATGATCTGGCTAAGCACCTTCTGTTTATGGATCTTGGAGAGGAGATAGAAATTAACGGTTTGGGCTTGGCGGCTGTGGAAGATCGCCTGATGAGATGAAATCCATGATGGTTTGGGAGATGGTGGCCTGGTTTTCATTGGTGGGGTCTTGGTCCAGGGGGAGGTATAAAGAGCTCATGGTCCAGGGGGATATATGAGGAGGTGTCCAAGAATTGTTGCCGAGCCTCTGCAAGGTTGTCAGTCTGCTAGATCAGAGCAACGGTGTCCTTGTCTGTGGCTCTGATGATGCGATGGGATTGGAATGGAATGAATGAAGAGCTGTGAGTTCAGAGGGGTGAGGTTGGAGTGGGGGTGAGGAGGGGAGAAGTCGAGACTTTGATGTCAGATCAGCAATCAGAAATGAAAATAGTGAAATGAGAAAGGGCACAAGGCCAGAAGGACTTGTTCAAGAGAAAGTGGAGTGCTGTGGGCAGTAGAAATCATCTTCAATATGTGCCAGGAACATTTTACCAAAGTATCAGGCGCAGAGGCAGAGACTGGGACCAGAGAGTAGATGGGGTGTCAGAATAAGGTATTGGTAGGGGGGCTCAGGTGGGGTAGCATGGTGGGGGACTGGGAGAAGAGAGAGGGCTGGAAGAAGAGGGGGGTGGGTTGAGGGTGGTGTTTGGGTTGGAGGTAACTAATGAAATCAGAGGGGGGTAGGGAGTAGCAAGGAACAACAGAATCAGCGGCAGGGGAAGAGCAGGAAGGCCCCCGCATAGTGTCAGGAGTCTGGAACCTGTGCCTTCATGCTCTAAAAATATAACAGCAAGGTAAACATGACTGAAACCCACAGGTTTTCATATGAGGTCAAAAAATAAGATGTTTATTACTACTGCTATCAATAAATGGAAAAAGTACCAACAACATTTTGACCTATATATGTTAGCTGACTTTTAACTGCTCTTTAAAATGAGCTGGCAAGCCCATCGGTTTAGGGACACATGATACTAGATGACAGCCTCTCCAATGATGCCTGCGTCTTGCCTGGAGAATTTGCTTTGCAGTCCTTTCAAGGCCATCATGTCCTCCCAACAGTGTCCAGCAATGCAGGCAGTACACTAATACAACACAGGGTGCACTGGACAGACCAAGGCACTGCCCTGCTGAAGCACCACTTCTTCCCCCTTCTATTCCAGGCAACTCCCCAGTCCTGAGACAATGGCCAACGTTCTACTTCATGACACTGATGCCTGTGCACAAGAAATTCATGTACATGGATAGCTAACTGACTTCGCTGTGCCACAGTTCCTTGCCATTGAGAAAATAGTTAAAGGGATATATATATATATATATATATATATATATATATTATATATATATATATATAGAAACATAGAAACATAGAAAATAGGTGCAGGAGTAGGCCATTCGGCCCTTCGAGCCTGCACCGCCATTCAATATGATTATGGCTGATCATCCAGCTCAGTAACCTGTACCTGTCTTCTCTCCATACCCCCTGATCCCTTTAGCCACAAGGGCCACATCTAACTCCCTCTTAAATATAGCCAGTGAACTGGCCTCAACTACCTTCTGTGGCAGAGAATTCCACAGACTCACCACTCTCTGTGTGAAGAAATGTTTTCTCATCTCGGTCCTAAAAGACTTCCCCCTTATCCTTAAGCTGTGACCCCTGGTTCTGGACTTCCCCAACATCGGGAACAATCTTCCCGCATCTAGCCTCTCCAACCCCTTAAGAATTTTATATGTTTCAATAAGATCCCCCCTCAGTCTTCTAAATTCCAGCGAGTATAAGCCTAGTCTATCCAGTCTTTCTTCATATGAAAGTCCTGCCATCCCAGGGATCAATCTGGTGAACCTTCTCTGTACTCCCTCTAAGGCTAGAATGTATTTCCTCAGATTAGGAGACCAAAATTGTACACAATACTCCAGATGCGGTCTCACCAAGGCCCTGTACAACTGCAGCAGAACCTCCCTGCTCCTATACTCAAATCCTCTTGCTATGAATGCTAACATACCATTCGCCACCACCACCATACCATATATATTCCTTTATTCGTCCCACACCGGGGAAATTTACAGTGTTACAGCAGCAAAGTGGATAGCAAGAGAGTAAGAGATTATTCATTATAAATAAAAGATACATAAATTGTCATCAGTTTTCTGTGTGTTCTTAGCTGTTATTGTTGACTCATCTGCTGGGAGCAGTGCTGGTTGTGAAGTCTCACAGCAGCGGGAAGGAAGGACCTCCTGTATCTCTCCTTCACGCACTTGGGGTGAAGGAGTCTGTCACTGGAGGAGCTACTCAGTGCAGTGACAGTGTCCTGCATAGGGTGGGAGTCGTTGTCCAGCAGCGATGTTAGCTTTGCCATCATCCTCCTCTCTCCCACCACCTGCACTGAGTCGAGGGGGCAACCCAGGACAGAACTGGCCTTCCTGACCAGCTTGTCGAGTCTTCTCCCTTCCGCTGCTGAGATGCTGCTGCTCCAGCAGACCACTCCATCAGAGTGGAGTGGATCAGAGTGACCTCCAAGGGAGAGAGTGGAGGGTACTGTCATACCACCCTTCTCCGCTACACCTCCCGCCCCCCCCCCCCAGGTAGAGAGTAAGCAAGAAGCAGCAGAATCAGCAGAAGATGAAGAGCAGGTAGGTCCCCACATGGTCTCAGGAGTCTGGGCCTTGTGCCTCCACAGCAAAGAAAACATGAATAAAATCCACAGGTTTTCGTATGAACTCAATCGCCAACATTCTTGTTCATTACACTGATGTCTATTCACAAGAAATCCATGTACCTGCACAGGTAATTCACTTTGCTGTACCACCATTTGGAAAACAGTTATAAAGTACCATGTAATTATTTAGTAATCTCAATAATTATGCAGTATTCCTGACCATTATTTTAGTCAACACCAGCAAATCACATTGTGTATAGATTTTTTTCCCGTTCGCGTGTGAAGTGCCCAAAATAGAAAGTTGGGTGATTGCACTCTGCCTCTGGAACTCAGTTCCATTGAAGTGAGATTGAAAAGTAGGGGTACAACTCATAGGCAACCAAGGCCAAATTTCTGTTATTTAGTCACAGTCATGTTGCTGTTTGTGGGAAGCTGCTGTGTTTTCTATGTTACGGCAGTGATCACACTTAAAAAAAGATACTTCATCGGCTATTTGTTGGGATATTATGAAAGATACTGGAGAAGTGACGTTGAGTATGTGATGCATCTATCTGCACACCTTGTTATTGCCACTTGGTGTCCCACTCTAGCCATTTATTCGTGAATGAGACACGCTCCACATACCCAAGTGACATTTGGATTAAGTGCAGGGAACTGAGTAAGTGCTTCAAGTATGGAAAAGGAAATGCAAAATCGTGGGGGTGGTGTGGGAAATAGTTTCTTGCATTCCATTCCAGGCTTATTTCTTCAAAGAAAATAAGGCACAGCTGAACGGCAGTTAGACAAAAGGGAAATCGTTTTAAGAGCCTGCAGTCCTCAAAAATAGCAGAGAATGGAGCTTGGTGACATTCTTTATAAAAGTGACATAATCGGTAAAAGAAACAAAGATGAAGTGAGGAAATATGTTTGTTCAATGGGCTGCTGTGATCTGCTTTGTGTTGTCTGAAAGGTTGACAGAACCAGGTTCAAAAATAATTTGTAAATGAGGATTTATGGACGTCCTTCAAGAGGAAAATTAATTCCGCATGGGGTATGGAGGTATTCAGGTATGGGTCTCTCTTTCATGCAGCCTGTACAGATATAAAACACAAAGTGCCTGGAGTAACTAAGCGGGTCAGACAGCATCTCCGGAGGGCATGGATAGGTGATGTTTCTTCAAAAGGAATGTAATGGTGGGGGGAGGGGGACTGGGAAAGAGGTGGGGATGAGACAAAGCCTGGTAAGTAATAGATGGAGGAAGGAACTGCAGATGCTGGTTCAAATCGAAGATAGAAGCAAAAAGCTGGAGTAACTCAGTGGAACAGGCAGCATCTCTGGAGAGAAGAAATGGGTGATATTTCGGGTCGAGACCCTTCTTCAAACCTGAAGAAGGGTCTGAAGAAAGGTTCCGACCCACAACGCCACCTATTCCTTCTCTCCAGAGATGCTGCCTGTTCCGCTGAGTTACTCCAGCATTTTGTGTCTATCTTAAGTAATAGGTGGATACAAGTGATGTTTTTTGTTTATTGGCAGCTAGATGGACAAAGGTTAGAGATAAAATGGAGACAAAGGGTGTAAGATAAGGAGAGAAGAAGGGTGAAATGCAAAGCCATGATGGTTGAGTGGCCTCCTTTTGATCTGTAACATTCCAAGATGCTGTGATAAAAATGCATTTTGTTCGACTCTTCTTTTTCTGCAGGATAATTTTGTGCTTAACAGGTTGGCCTCCTCTCAGATTGTTTATATTGCAATCTTCCACAAAACTAAAATTGAGCAATAACTATAAAGAAAACTGACACTAAGCTACACAAGGAATTAGTAGCACAATTGATTGAAGCTCTGGTCAAAGAGGTAGGTTTCAAGGACCACCTTCAAGGGGAAGTAAGAGGTTAAGTGATATTGAGGGATGAAACTCCAACGTTTAGGACCTTGGTGGCTGAATGAATGACAACCCATGGCAGACCCATTAAACTCAGGGATGATCAAGAGACCAGAATTGGAGGAGTGGAGATATTTTGGAGGGTAGCAGGACTCATGGAGAATTCATTCATAAGGCAAAGCTAAACCTTTCTGTGACTTGTAAAAATGGACAAGAATTTAAAAATTGTGGAGCGGCTGAAACGGGAGGCAGTCCAGGGTGATGGGTGCCTGCGCCAATTAGGACACAAATGTCTGGAGTCCCATTGTTAGTGGCATTTTGGAAGGAGTTCCATTGAACAAGTGAAACCTATCTGTTGCCGTTAAAAATTTGGCATTTCCCATCCACATCAACCCTTCCCACATCCTCCCCGTCCCCATTCTGCAGCCCTTATCTCAGCATCAATTGTGGTTCAGTGGATGGCTTTCCACATTCCTCAGTTAGACAGATGTAGGTTCCAGTCCTGCTCCGAAGGTTTGTGCATTAAAGACCTAGATGGCTGCCCCCTGGTGAGGGAATGCTGCACTGCCATAGCTGCTGTCTTTTGTATGAGGACTCATCTAGTCTATAAGGTGGATGACAAAAGGCCCCTTGCCCACTGTTTTAAAATTAGAGCAAGCGAGTCTGTATTGCGAGTTACAAAAATGTTTATATCTCATTGCGTAGCGCTTAACAATGGGTTGCCTGGTCATTATCATGGTGCTCTTTGTTGGGAGTTTGCCATATGATAATTTGCTCCCTTACGGCAAAGATCACAGGAATATAAAGTACTTTGGATGAGAGCAGAATGCAAACGCAAGCCAATTTTGTCTCACTGATTCCCAATGCACTGAACGTGACCGTGGCTCTCTTAGAGCTAATGACACTTAAGATCCAGTTTCTTGACCTCTCACAGACTGAACAAAGCCTGAGGAGAACATTAACATATCCAAACGACGCATCACTAAATAACTTGGGGCACTGTGCTGCAATGAGCCACCTCATACCATCCAGACTGGAAAGAATATTTTTCTTCCATTGAATGTAATATCCCCAGGCAGAATTGTTGTTTTGGTTGTTATTTCTCCAGAGTCCAAAGCGAATTGAATAACTTCAGTTTGGCATCTTGTAGCCTTGTCATCTCTGAGAATAATCCTCTCAGGGTCGGCACAGTGGCGTAGCGGTAGAATTGCTGCCTTACAGCGCCAGAGCACTTCTCCGAGTACTCCAGTTTCTTCCCACATTCCAAAGAGGTTGTTGGGTTAATTGGCTTCGATAAAAATAGTAAATTGACCCGTGTGTAGGATAGTGCTGTGTACAAGGATCGCTGGTTGGCGTGGACTCAGTGGGCCGAAGGGCCTGTTTCCGCGCTATATCTCTAAACTAAACTAAACTAAACATCACATAGAGGTGCCATGTTTTAAGGGAGATATTAAGCTTTGATCAATGCAAATGATAAAATTATTCCATTCTGATGAAGATTAGTTATATTCTTTTGAGTCTTTAGCTAATGGCCACTACTCAGTCTGTATCACTAAATAATGATTAGGTGCTCATCACCATGTTAATCGTGGGAGCTTGCTCTGCGCAAAATGGCAGTCATGCTTCCAACACCAATACCTCAGAGAAACTCCTTTGGTTGAGAAGCATCTTGCACAGCTTGAATTTTTAACTGTCAAGCTCTACCTAATGTATTACACTATGGTCCTTTTGCAGAGGTCTTAAATTTGCCTCAGTGAAGCAGCTGTAGATATCACGGGTCTTCCTGGAAAAAGGTCTCCTGACAACAATGGAAGATCCCCATGCTGTGGTGTCCAGATTTGGATTGGAATTCCACAAATATCTCAAACTCCACATGGTGAGGTTTTGGAAATCTGTCAGTGACATGGGGTTAATCACCACCCAGCCAACCCAATCTCTATCTCACCTCTTCCCAAAAATTCATTCATCTTTTGTTCTGTCATTGAAGACTGCATGAAAGCCCAGCCACCTCCAACCAGTGCAACATACAGATGTTCATGTTGCTTCAAGCTTCTGTCACTCCTTATAATAAAAGGTGAGCTTTCTGTTCTATTGAAACATTGTCAGTCTCACTTTTGAAACTGCACGTGGAGAGTCATTATCAGTTCTGCTGATACATCTGTTCCTCCACACCTATTGGGAAATTATGGATACTTTCTCTATGATTCGGGACAAAAATATTACAGACTGTACGGCTATGCTTTTACGGTAAAGCCAACTGTGCTTTTACAGTAAGCATAGCCAGTTCTCAGAAATTGAGACACAAGGGACACCAGATGCTGAAATCTTGACCAAAATGTAATGCACTGGCCAAACTCAGTCTGAAGTCTGAACTCAGCCTGACCCGAAATCTCATCAGTCCATTTCCCTCCACAGATGCTGCCTGCCTGCTGAGTTCCTCCAGCAGTCTGCTTTTTGCTCCAGTTCTCAGAAAGTTATCCCCAATTCCTTTCAGTAAAGCTTGTGTTAAATCAGTAGATTTGAGTTTCAAACTGTCCACTAAAGCTGGTTTTCTGCTTAAATGTTCCCATGTTAAAAGACAAAAGGAAGATTTTCAATTCTCTCAACCATTATAACTTGAGTTCTTCTCAGTCAATAGATTGCTCTTTGAAATGTGGTACCTTTAGTGTAGGAAATGTGGCATAGCATACTCCCACAAACAGCATGATGACATTGACCTACTGTTTCAGTTGTTAATTCAGGTTTAAATAATTAAGGATTAACTCTCCCACAAAATAGCCATTGATTCCCACTTAAGACAACAGATGGGACCTGCATTTAGAATCTCTTCTGTAAAGAGCATCTACTCCAGCACAGGACACCATTACAACTGCTCACAGAGGATCCGTGTGATTTATACCCTCCAGTGTCCCGAACGGGACTTGAACCACTGCCTTCCAACTTGACACGAGCATCAACTGTGCTACAGCTGAAACCATTATGTAGTCACCATGCTGTGAAGAGCATCACAGAAACAACCTTTTTACAGTAGGCTCCCAACAACACCAACACAAACCATTTTTAGTTTATGTGTAGAAACAAAGAACAGCAATTACTGGTTTATACCAAAGATAGACACAAAGTGCTGGAGTAACTCAGCGGGTCAGGCAGCATCTCTGGAGAAAAAGGATAGGTGACGTTTCGGGTGGGGGCCCTTCTTCAGACTGAACAAGTCTGAGTCTGAAGAAGTGTCCCGACCTGAAATGTTAGTTTAGTTTAGTTTAGTTTAGTTTAGCTAAGTTTCATTTTGTTTAGTTTAGTTTAGCTTAATTTAGTGAAACAGCGTGGAAACAAGCCCTTCAGCCAACTAAGTCTGCGCCGACTAGCTCTATCCCACACATTAGGGGCAATTTTACAGAAGTCAATTAACCTACAAACCTGCACATCTTTGAAATGTGGGCGAAAACTGGAGCACCTGGAGAAAACCTAGGCGGCCGCATAGAGAACATACAAACTCCATTCAGACATCACCCATAGACAAGATCGAACCTGGGTCCCTGGAGCTGTAAGGCAGCAACTCTACCGCTGCACCAGTGTGCATTGGGCATTGTGCTTTCTTCAGTGTACTGGGGACGACTTGCCAATTCTCCTTTGAACTAGTGTCATGGGATCTTCTGTTTATACCTGAGTGCAGACTCAGGATAAACGTCCCATGCCATAAACACAACACGTAACTTGTGGGGAGAGACACACAGTTGGAAAAAAAACACATGGGCACCATTAACACAACTGGCAATGATTCTACAGCTGCAGTGACATACAGTAGGCAGCCCTCTCATGGATATAACAACTTCGACATACGTTTTAGTTTGTTAGTTTCAGATACATGTAAAACAACCCATGTTTCTCAATTTTAGAGGAAATTCCCCATCCTGACACCAAGCCTGACTCTGACTGCAGACCCAGGCAACCGTCCGTGTCCAGCTCCGATCACCCTCGTCCACACACCCCCCCCATCCACACACAGGACCCCGGATAGAGCACACACACCCCTGGTCCACTCTCCGCACCCTGTATTTGGCTGGCACACACACACACACACACACACACACACACACACACACACACACACACACACACACACACACACACACACACACACACACACACACCCCTCACTGGCAATCCCAGCACTGTCCACACACCCGACCCACACACCAGTCCCTGGCTCCAGCCACACACCTGGTCCACCAGCTCTGGTCACACCCCATGTCCACCGTCTCGTCTCACCCAGCCCAAACTCCCGAGTCCAGCTCCAACCACAGACCTACCCCAATATTTTGACTCCAACTTTATGAGTGCATGGATTAGCAAATGGTTAGTCAGCGAATAAGAGGACTTAGTGTATATCTAAATGTGCAATACTACCTTCATATGCATCTTGAACCATTAGCATTCATCTTGTGCGCTACTGCCCAGAGAGGGACAATCTTACAATCCTCATTCCGCAGCAAGGCAAGGCTACCCCATAAGCCATGGTTTTACACCTTCTATCACAAGCATATCGTACATGGGAGCTGGAGTAACAATGTGCTTTGGTTCGTTGATTCTGGACTAATAGCCAGTAGCCTGAGGTGCTGATGAGAGGACATGACTCTCCATGAGTTTGAATAGCACAATGGCAACTAGGAAAGTTAAAGTCAAATAGTTCATTAATGCTGAAATTGTAAAGCCAATATCAGCATTAGTGATCACAAAACTACTGGATTGGTGTAAAGACCCACCAGGTTAACTGAACTCTCCTCAGGGAAAGAAGAAGCATTGCCCATTTTACTCAGTCTGGTCTACATGCAAGCTCCAGACACATTGCGAAGTGGCTGAGACTTAAATTATAATCATAGAGTCATAACGAATTACAGCACAGAGACAGACCCTTCAGGCCATTGAGTTCATGCCGACCATTACATATCAATTTGCCCCAGATTCTACACACTAGAGGTCCTTTACAGAGGCCAATGATCCTACCAATTTGTCCATTTTTGGGATGCGGTAGAAAACCAGAGCAGCCCAGGTGAAGCCCACACAGTCACAGGAAGATTGCAAAGACTCCACACAGACAGAACTAAAGGACAGGATTGAACCTTGGCCTCTGCCTCTGCCTCTATGAGGCGGTGGCTCCATTAGCTGTGCCATTGTGCCACCCCCAATGGCTCCTCAGTTCAGGGGCAGTTAAGGAACAGAAAATAAATGCTGCGCTCACCAGAAACGCCCACTTCCCTCGAATCAATTAATAAACAAAAATTAGTCGGAGGGACAATGTGCGGCACCTATAAAAGCTTATTTACAATCTCACTGCTCACTGATGAATTCGCACCCACAACGGTAGACGGAGGCCCCTTTGAGTCAGGGAGCTTCCATCTGCAGCAGTCACGTAATTCTCTGTGCACAGTGCGAGGATTGCACTCAGATTGGAGCTGAGTTGCAGCTGAGCCCAGCTTCTGACACCTGGGTAACAGGAGAATTTAATGCACTTACTCTGCCTTCACTGACCCTGAACAGATTCCTTAGAAGCGTAACAAAGCAGAAAGGAGTGGATTGGATTTGTGTGGGCTATGAATTTCTCTCTGGTTTGCACCGGGCTCTATTTTGAATGAAAGAAGGCAGCTAGTTGGAAGAAAGGGTCCGAGGAGAATGGCAGGAGGTAAGATGTCAGCACTGGTTTCAGAGATATTGTACTGGCAAAGGGATCTGGGATTGCAGCTCGAATAATTTACAACCAAGGTGGTCCATCCCAAACAGGAATTGTAAATAAGGTTAAAGGGATTTTCTATTCGATCGGCTTCTTTTATTAAGATGCAGCACTGCACGGTGGTTGATAAATGTAATTGTTGCAATGAAATACGTGAAGAATCCTGGATGTCTGTGAATGATCCATTCAAGGTATCCAGAGGAAGGTCTGTACATGGAGGATTCTGCAGGAGCGGCTGCTTCAATCCTCTGTGAAATTATTTCCTGCTGTTTTGGATTGTCTCTGATGCAGACGGTTCTGTTGTTACTGACAATATTTCTGGATGGTATTTAAGCTGGAGACCTGCGGTTGTTGTCGGTTGTTGTCAGCAGTTGTCAACATGCTCCATGTCCTTGATGAACAATGATATACACACCAGAGGGTCAGTGATAAGGACGTTATTTTCGCAGAATTATCAAGAACAGGCTGCAGATTCTTTCAAAGAAAGCCTTCACCTATCTATATATACACACGTCCATGATTAATGCAAGCCGCTGGTTTGATGACTGAAATAATTCATTATAATTTACTACATTTCATTGTAGCAGCTCTCCATTTTACAAAGAAAAAAAAAGATATCCACTTGCTTGATTTTAATAAATGCAGCTCTAATTAGTCTTACTATGAGTAGGATTTGGACCTGTCCCACGTTCCCTTTTGGTTGTCTTCTGAGGCTAAAATCGGGAATTCTTGTACATCCTGGCACCACTGGAATGTTATCATGGAGTCACCTTCAATGGGCAGGGAACTTTTTCACACTACACTGGGGATAACAAAATTATGAATATGTTTCTGTTGTTGCTACATGCTGAGAGGATATAATGGAAGTACAAGCACTGACTTTACACAGTTAAAATGCTTTGACCGTAGTTCCAAAGTTTGCATTTTTATCAGTTGTAGCTATTTCTGTCACCTTTCATCAGAAAACTACGTATTCAAGTCCCGCTCTATGGATCTAAGTGCAAAAGATCCAGGTTAACACATGTGATTCGGTACTGTGGGAGTGCTGCTCTGATATGATTGCTGCCCTCTGGATGAAATATTAAACCAAGGCCTCCTCCATCCTCCCACAAATAAAAGATATGGTGGCAGTGTTTTGTGGAAGATCAGGAGAGCTCTCCCTTGAAATTCATCCTTTCTTCAACATTGTCTGTTCATCAACATTGTGCATTTTGTGGAGTTTAATGTTCGTAAAATGAATATTGCATGTCTTGTTTTTCACTGGTAACTATACGTGAGGGGAATTGATAGGGAGAAGGCAAAGTCTTTTACCCTGGGTAGGGGAATCCAGACCAAAGGACATAGTTTTAAGGTGAGTAGGGAAAGGAACCAGAGGGGCATCTTGGTTGGTAAGGACAAATTGGGCCAAAGGGACTGTTTCCATGCTGTATGACTATGACTATTAACATTGGCTACAAAGTGCTTTTGGACAACTCAAGGTCATGAAAGGCGCTTTGAAAATATAAACCCTTGAGAGGGGTTTGAACCCTTATTCCAAAATATACATCAAAAAAGTGCTGAGTCTCCCAACCAAAATTCATTTTTAATACTTGGCATTAAGACCTTTTAAGTTCCAAAAGCCAAAATGTCTTCCAGTGCACTGCCATAACTTCAGGGAAAAGCAGCTGGAAGCATTGGGTTCTGAGTGAGGCTTCAGATTAGCAAAGTCCAATCAATGTGCTGACAAAGTCCTTCTGCATTTGGAACCTCTGCAGATTCTGAGCAAGACCTGCAACAACAGGAAGCCCTGCAATAGTTGAAGGGTCTGGGACATGGAGGAAATTCCCCGAATCTCAGCCTTGAAAGGGACCCTGCTTTGAGTTATCCAACAGTACGTTGCCCAACAGAAGTAGGCTATCTTTCTGCCCCTTGATGCAGTCAGGCTCCAGGGGAGAAGTGAGGCCTGAACCCTCCCGCAGAAAACCAGTGATCCATTAGTTGTATGGCCCCTCGTAGAATGCTACCATGGCTCCACTAAGTAAGTGCACTTTCACCACCCACCACCTTTCCCATCTGTGCCCGGCTGTAATTCAGTGGAACACGCTCTTGTCTGTGGCACAAGACTGTGAGTTCAAATCCCACTCTGTAAAGTGAAGCACAGAAACTGCCAGAGTTCAGGATTTCTGTACATCTGCGGATAGATGCTGGGGAGTCAACTCACCCATCAGGTTCTGAATCATGCATGACAGTGGGTGGGTTGATGAGGAGGGATTTCACACAAAGCTGCCTTAGGACTGATAGTGTAAGAGCCAAGTGCCTTGATGTTATCACGTATACTAAATAGTCCAATTGAAAACGGACGTCTTTCTGGCTGTGGGATCCGCCCATCGAATGGGACCTAAACAATGGCAGGAAATTTCAGAGAGAGGTGGATAGGAATTTACAACAGCCTTAAGTTCAGCAGTTTCCTGTCTGGAATGATTTCTCAGATGATTGCTGGGAAAGTCCACAAGTTTTTCTCTGAAAACAATTTCAACGATTTAACCTCAACATCCAGTCTCCAAGGTGAAATTTGCAAACATCTCCATCTGTTATCAGTGCGTATAATGTGTCCCCCCTCATTCGTCTAAACTCCAGCGAGTAGAGGCCCAGTGCTGACAAATGCTCATCATAGGTTAAGACGCATAGTTAACATTTCAGGTAGAGTAGCTACAGAAGGTAAAATGGCAAGTGGGATTAGCGTCGTTGGAGCATCTTGGTCAGCATGGGCAACTTGGGCTGAAGGGCCTGTTCCTGTGCTGTGTGGCTACATGATTATAGACATAAAAAGCTGGAGTAACTCAGTGGGTCAGACAGCATCTCTGGAGAAAAGGAATAGGTGACGTTTAGGGTTGAGACCCTTCTTCAAACTGAGATTCAGGGGTAAGGGAAACAATATGATTATATGACTTTATGAATTCATTCTGTGAATGGCATCACAACTGAGCCAAAAACCTGGCTTCTCCAGGCATATGCTCAATCTCCAACAGAGTTTACAAGCTGTTCTATTGACCTTAGGTATTCCTTGGCACAAGATTAGGAAATTCAGCCTTTGTAATTTATTCTACTCTGGATTAAGTTGTTTCTGCTAAAATAAGCACTGAAGAATATTTCAGGCCTTGACCGTTTGTAAAACGGCTCCGAAACCTGCTTCTAATTGCTGCTGCAACCGGTGCTGACGTTCACATAATCCATACCACAGAGGGAAAGTTGCATAGCATTTATCTTACTACAAAAACAGCAGCTGTGACACCAAGTCCCTTCACAGCAAATGGACAAATTAGATTACTTTAATTAAATCAATCTGGAATTTTTTTTAAACTAATATCAATAATGGTGACCATAAAATAACAGGATTGTTGCAAAAAGCCCATCTGGGTCATTACTTTGCTTGAGGGAAGGAAATCTTACCCACTCTGGCCTGTGTGACTCCTGACCTACAACTCTGGTGTTAACTCAACCACCCATTGAAGCAGTGAAATCGGCCTCACATGCAGATTCGCTTAGGAACACAGTTGAGTCCAGTTATCATGTTTATACACTGTACTGTTCTATGTGCTATGCCCTGTGAAATGCCAAACTTGAGGAGCCCACGAAGCATAAAATGGCTGCTGTGTTTCCTTCACCACCATAGCATCAGGAGAGGGGGACAGCCTTTTATGGCTAAAATGAAAATAATTTTCTTCATTCAGAAACCTGTGGATGTCAAGGATCCTTCACCTGATAAGAGGGGGGGAAGCTCAGTGCAAGCTAGAGTGTTCAATTTTCAGAGACCAAGTAAGTCAAGGAATATGGAGATCAGAGGCAGAAAATAATACATATTTCTCCTAATTCTTAATGGGCTGAAGGAACTCTCCTGGCACCCATATATACCGGGGGCAATATACTAACCAATTAATCTATCAACCTGAGAAAGATACATAACGCTGGAGGAACTCAACGGACAAGGCTGCATCTCTGAAGATCATGGATAGGTGACAGTTTGGCTTGAGAACCTTCGGCAAAATATTCAGTCTGAAGAAAAGTCCTAACCCAAATCAATGTTCTCCAGAGATGCAGCCTGACCTGCTGAGTTACTCCAGCATCTTGTGCCTTGCTTTTGTAAGCTAGGATCTGCAGTTCTTTGTATTACAGTCTACCGCTTCAGGGCATGGAATGTAATCAGTGCACCAGGGAGATACCCTCAAGTGAGAACGTGAAAACTCTACATAGACAGCACCAGAAGTCAGTATTGTACCAGGTCTTTAAGGCTGTGAGGCATCAGGTCTACTAGCTGTACCACTGTGCCTCCCACTGAATACTGCAGCATTAGTGGGGCTATAAGACTGTGGGATTGCCTGAAACACTTCCTGCACCTATTCCACATACTTCCTTTGAGTTGAACTGGTGCTTAGTAAAGAATATCTGAGCTTGGGGGACACTTAGAACTTAAAAGTTAGAATAGAACTGGGATAGAAGGATTGTGAGAGCTGGTACCCAAGCTAGACACAAGGGAAAATGGGACGCCCTCAGTCTAGACAACACTGACATAACACCACCAGTGGAATTGTAATGCCAAAACTGCCATAGAGGATGGGAAACATCTTTCATTGCTTTTCTTTCTTGCAGACTCGGGGTGGAAATAGAACAATTGGAGAGCGAGGAATCCCAGATCGCTGTCAAGGAGCAAGTCATTCTGGCAAAGCTGAGGGAAGCTGAGAAATCCATCGAGGACCTGCAAAAGGTAAGCGGATTGGAGGCCATGATTCACTTGCTGCTGAGGGAGAGAGCACTGGAAGGAACTCTGAGAGAACCTATACTGCCAGTGGTGAGGTGAATAAATTCAGGGATCGGGGATAATCTGGAACTGTAAGCAGTCAAAGATCTTTAAAGAGTTGTAGAGTTGGAGGACGTTTGTCAGACAACATGCGTGGCAGAAAAGAATGTCCAGAGTCAATTTTATCTTTCACCCTCTGCTGAGGAAGGCAGTAACTCTTGCTGTGGTGCATCACATTGGATCATAAACACTGGATGGACCAACTACCGACCTCCAATGTTGTGCCCAAAGGTGACGACCTGTCCTTCGCTGGACCTTTCTTTTCCATCACCTGGGCTAGAGTACACTGTTATTTGTGAGAAACAGTTGTACACATATTGTAAACTGATTTGGCCCTTATCTGGTCAGATGCTCCTTGATTGTCAAATATTATGCCACCTACAATAGACTTGGTCAAACATGGCCCAAATCTATCAACATGGTGGCCACTGATCTACAATAAGACAGTGGGCCATCCAAGCTGATTCTCCATCTCTGAAAGTCCTCCCATTGAAAGGGAATGGATAACAAGTGGTAACCACCTCTCAAGAGGCCTGTCCTGAAGCCCCACTCCCACATTGGCATGGTGACATTTTAACCACCTGCCTTCACTTAAGGGCCTGTCCCAGTTACATGATTTTTAAGGCGACTGCCGGCGACTGTTAAAGTCGTAGCAGTTCGTCAAAATTTTCTTTTACCCTACGACAATGACCACGACAATGCCGAGTCAGGTCGATACAAGTTACTTTTTTTGTGAACATAGCACCTGGCTAAGAGATTACACCGTCTTCGGAAACATCACGAAATTCCCATGCTTACCTGATCGTCAAACTGTCGCCTCCAATCTACCTGTCAAATGTCCTGACGGTAAATAAATTGGTTAAACAAAACTATCTTCTGGTATCTTCAAATGCCTTTTCTTAATTTAATATTACATGCTTCTAAATGCATCTGCGACAACCTAGCAAACCTGGGGACAGCATGCGACAGCGCCCACAATAAGCAACGCTACCTGGCGACAAGCCAGCTGTCGCCGAGAAATTTCTATCTGGAAAATATTTCCGTGACGTGCCTAGATTCGCTACGATTCATTGAAGACTCCTCACGATCATGCCCACGACACCCCGGCGAACGTTCGGTGACAGCCTAGTCACCGGCAGTCGCCTTAAAATCGCCTAAGTGGGACAGGTCCTTTACCTTGCAGCTCAGGGCTGGGTGACTCTGAGTTAGGCCACTCTAGTTGTGGTAACTGTGACTGGTTTAAAACGGATGGGCCGAGCGACAAATGCAGCCCTCAATTCAACCACTCAAAGACAAGCAAACCAGCAAGGAGGAGATGGCTGCCCTACAAAGCCACAGGGCAGAAATGGGCATCATCCAATCAAACATTCTGATAGCTGACATCAAATTTTTAAAAGGACATATACTTTATTTTAATTCCCCCTGAGTTTTCCTCGAGATTAATTACTCTGTGAGCTGAAGGGTCTGTACTTTACTATACTATACTATATTATATGATTCTATACTATGCTGTACTATACTATACGGTACTATACTATACTATGCTATGCTATAATATACTCTACTATGCTATGCTATACTATACTATACTAAACTGTGCTATACTATACTATACTATGCCATGCTATACCATATTAAACTAGACAATACTATATTATGGTACTATACTATACAATACAATACAATACAATACAATACAATACTATACTATACTATGCTATACTATACTGTACTATACTATACTATACTATACTATACCATACCATACTATACTATACTATACTATACTATACTATACTATACTATACTATACTATACTATACTATACTATACTATACTATACTATACCATATTATACTGTACTATACTGAAATTTCTTTCCAGAGATCTAAGGAGAGAAACCTAGAGTGTCTCTTTCCTGCAGTACTGAGGGAATGCCAGCCAAGATCAAAAGGGGGTGGTTACTGAGGCCACCTTTGCTCTCTCAGGTTGATGTGAAAGTGGGGCAGGGAGATTTTCACTGTGTCCTGTGCAATGTTTACCTTCCAATCAAAATCACTAAATCAGATATCTTGGGCAGCAACACATTACTGTTTTGTTTAGTTTAGTTTAGTTTAGTTTAGTTTAGTTTAGTTTAGTTTAGTTTAGTTTAGTTTAGTTTAGTTTAGTTTAGTTTAGTTTAGAGAAACAGCGCGGATGTCGACTGAGGTATATTTTTGCCTAGGGTGCTCAGGAGACCTCCTCTACTTCTTTTGTGTTTTAAATACATCTTTACCATTTAACCATTGAAGCAGTGAAAAGGTTATGCTGTGTCTTGTCTTGTCTTGTTGATACTGCACCGACCACCGCTGTTGGGCTATAAACATGCAGTCCCTCATGCATGCAGTTGCAGATTTAAAATTTAGTGTTTGCAAGCAACAGTTTAAAAGATTTACTATCAGCAGCAGATTTTATATGCGGTGGCAAGGGATTCCAAACAGGGATGGTTCTGGGGTACAGCGAGTAGCGGAAGCAGTCTTTGTTGGCCTGGATGGTTATGTAATTCAAGGATTGGTTTAGTCGAGCTCCTGTCCTGTTGTTCCGATTGTATGAAAGATGGGCAATGTTGGATGGAGCCAATGAGTGGGTTTCTTTGTAGACTGCAGTAAGCCTGGATATTATACGGCGTCTTTGGAGGGTGTCCCATTTGAGTTCATGTGTGCCACGTGGGGAAGATATTTAAAGCATTCATCAATTATGAATTGATAATATAATTATTAAGTTATTGTCCTAGCTCCTCAGAGATCTGAGTTAAGCATTCAGAGTTGCATCTTTCACCAGAACATTTAGTGAACTCTGAAAGTTAAGAGCAGAGTAACGGTATTGATGACTTATCAGATCTAAACTGAATAGTTAAGGTGAAAGATAAACCATAATCTAATTGAATAAGCACAAGGGGCTGAATAGCTTTCTCTGCTTCGACTTCATGTCCTTATTACAGATTGTTGTAACATCCTATCTGGCTCACAAATGTTCTTTAGGGATCTAGATTATAACACCTCATGTGACTTAGTGTCTGTCTGATGTTCTTTGATAATTCTTCTACAAAGTACAATATAATGCAAGTTGCTGTTTCAGTTGGGATTGATAATCATTCTTAACTAACCCCTTCACACATTTTATTTAGCTTAATGGAAGTACCTCCAACCGTAGCAATTGCTCATAAAACCGTATTATAGTAAGTGTGTTATGTTGCATTGCAGTGACATAGAAGGAGTTCCATTCAACACAACTCACCACCTGAAACGGTGCGCCACTAAATCAGTTCATGCTTCAACGCAAGCCCCCAGAACTCCATCTACCTGTCATGGTTTCACAACTCTGAATAAAATATTGTTTTAAAATGTGTATTAACCTCACTTTGTAAATTACCCGTAGTTTGCTGACTCTGGTTTATACAGTCACTGAGTTATAACGTCATGCAGCCCAGAACAGGCCCTTCTACCCACTGTCTGCAACAAATATTTATATTATCCCTGCTTTGATCCCATTTTATTCGCCCCACATTCCCATCAATTTCCCCAAAACAACAAATGCAAACCGCTTCGGCACTTATCTGTACATTTGTGGTAATTTACATTGCCCAATTAGTCCACCATCCCACATGTCTTTGCGGTGTGAGAGGAAAGCAGAGCAACTGGTGATCTCATTGGAGCATATGCGAACTCCACACAGACAGCACCAGAGGTCAGAATCAAACTCGAGTCCCTGAAGCTGTGAGGCAGCAGTTCTACTAGCAAAACACAAAGTGCTGGAGGAACTCAGCAGATCAGGCAGTATCTGTGGAGGGTATGGACGGACGATGTTTTGGGTCGGGATCCTTCCTCTACGATGGGTCCCAACCCAAAATGTCGTCCATCCATTCCCTTCACAGATTCAGCCTGACCCGCTGAGTTCCTCCGCCACTTTGTTCTGCTCAAGATTCCAGCATCTGCCGTTTCTTGGGTCTCCAGCTCTATCAGCAGATTGAGGTTGAGATTTCCCCATTTGCGCTGTGGGTGAGGATCCTGACATCAGCCCCAATCAGCCCAGTTCTATAATTAAGGTTAAGCCCCCTTATTCCGAACTGTCCTCCTGAAGAGGCAATGGTTGAAATCAATCTACCCCAATCTTCTAGCAACAGGTGATGTTTATTTCATTAGGTGTCCTGTGATAACAAAAGCCTCTTCAAAAACTAACCTGACAATTTTATGACCTACTGTCGACATATCATGAACCTTCCATAGGGAGGTGCTTGGGCTGTGCATCTTACCCACACCATTAAACTCTCAGTTATGATGTTTAGGTAAATATCTGCCTGGAAAGGCACCATATTCATGCTGAAATCTGACCCTCAGAGCTGAACGCAGCAGTGCAGTTAGGCTCAGAGCCGCTGTCTGTGCCGCTGCAGTAGAACACCCAGTGCTCCAGTATCCCAGCCCTCGCGCTAATAATCCTGTGAATAGCAACTACCATGGAGAATGGTCATGGAAGCTCAAGGCTGACCTTTTGGCCTCACCTAGTGGGCCCCACCAAAACCTAATTGTCTCGTTCCTCAGCAGGAGCGAAACCGGCAGCGTGACATTTCTTTAAAAGCTCCCCTCTTTGCAAATTTGTGTCAAACATCAATCGAGGCCACCATCAGTGAGACCATCCCCTTCATCCGCTTTTTAAAAAATCACCCAGTTTCTTCACTGCTGTTTGACTGCAGCGGAGTTCTTGTAATCCATAATGATATAATAAGCAGTCACGTGACTTCTCATGCACTGATACGCAACTGGTTAGGTCTGTATGAGGAGCCATCTCACTCTGCTTCATAATAACTGCAATGGCAACAAGGAATTTCAGCAGATGCATAGATTTTAATCTTGCTGTCAGTGTGCGTGCCTTGAATAATCGTGCCTTGTGTCCATTACTGTGCTAATAGGTGTATCCTTTATTTTATTTCACAGAGTTTCTCCAAACCTGATGGGGGTAAGTAAGCTTTTCCTACTGGGTTTAAGACATTTTGGTTTGCAAGGGATGTACGGTTGTCGGTGGTATAAATGGGGACTGCAGTTGTACACAACACCTTCACTAAGTGAACACACTTGCACAACACAACTCTGAAAGGGAAATAACCTGTGTCAATTACATAGGCCCCTTCTAATTGTGCATTGATATTTTGAATTCAAAATTAATAAGATTCAAGAGCCATTCCTGTTGCTAAAATTTATATAATTTTGTAATATTAAGATGCAATCGAAGGTTTCAGACTTAAATTCTCTACTTCCATACACTCAGTGGTTGGGTATATTCAGGACACAGCGATTGATATATAAGGGAATCGAGGGATGAAGGCTTGGATAAGGAAGTGGACAATATTAATGAAAGATGTAGCTGTCTTGAGAAGCTTTGGCACATACCTGTTCTTCTCACTATATAATGTAGCATCATTATTTGATTGCCAGTGGGAGGGCATTCGCCACATTGTACAGACCCTGAATGCTTTCCCTAGATTCTTCGGTACTTACCATTTGTGGTTCTTCCCCACAACCCCTCTGATCTTGGTCATTGAAAGTGCAGACAGTGAGTGTTTCTGGTGTAACAGCATTTAAATATCGATCTGCAATTCCCTTTGTGAGACGGGTGAAAAGTTGCCTTATGAACCTCAGTAGGCCTTGCGGAAGTGGTATTCCTGCAGTGATGTTAGATAGGGGTTCTGTGACTTTTTGTAATTTCAAAAATGTACTTTATTCAATATGTGTAGCAGAAATATTATCAGTAAATGCAACTTTTTGTATTCATTATGCCATCCATTCAATACATTTTCTTACAATGCATCAGTGCCATTCATGCATCCTCCATAAGCAAGGAATGTATGAAGCACTTGACAGATTGCAACTATAGGATCCACACCCTCAGTGTCCAGTGGTAGCAGGACCCTAGACTATGGTCCTTCCCCACAGAGCCATAGACTCTCATGTATGTCCCTCACCACATACGTCTACACCTTGGAATGTGCTAGTGGACACATTTATCTAATGAAGTTGTCCTCAAAGAAAGTCCAATACGTTTCGGGCAAACCAGCACAAATTTCAGCAACTTGATGATCTTCTAGCAACAGGTGATGTTTGTTTCATTTGGTGTCCTGTGATAACAAAAGCCTCCTCAAAAACTAACCTGAGAATTTTATGACCTACTGTCGACATTTCTCCTTCCTTTCTGTGTCAGATCTATTGTAAGGCCCATGCAGGGCAGTTCAGATAATAAGCAAACAATTGGTGAGTTGGCTTGACATTGATATGGAATATACCCTGTATAAATGAGCACCCCCTCTCCCTCCAAGCTCCTAAATGGAGCTGAGTCCAGTGTTTATGCATTGAAATGAAATACAACCAAGATTATCCATATATTTGTTGATCCCAAACCCAGACAATTCCTCACTCATGTGTTCACTCACCTGCAATGGCTTCTAGTAATAGGCATAATTTAATTTCAAAACTTGTACTTAGATCTCATATCCTTCCACAAATACATCACCCCCCCCCAACACACACACACGCACACACACGCACACACACGCACACACACGCACACACACACAGCTCTGAAATCTCCTAAATTTATAACCCTTTGAAAACTTTACATCTATCTAATTCTGACTTGCTTATTCCTGTTTTCATGACTCTGACATTAGTGGCCATGCTTTAATTTGCCCAGATACCAAGCTCTGGAATTCCCTCCCTAAATCTGTCTACTCTCACCCTTCAATATGACCTTCAAAACCTTCACTTAAACTAGCCGTCATTCACCCAGCCCAACAGCTCCTAATCCGTTCAGTGTAAAATCTTGCCCACATGAAATACCCTGCAATGTTTTACTTTAGTAAAGGAGCTACATGTATGCATGTTGTTGCTCTGGCACCTTGCTAGTCAGTATACGTGCTTTTTGTAGGTGTTTGCTGTGTCCAAATTGACTTCCTTCTTCCTACAATATTGTTGTAATGGCATCTTGCGATGTTCGTTTCTGACCTCAATAGGAGAAATATTTGTCCAAATTATAAGAATGAAATTGGTTTGAAAACATTGCAACTCTGAGCAAAGAATTTGAAATTAAGAAAGTTATAACAATGACTAGTATATAAAAATTGTTGATGGTAAATATTCAGAATGGCTAACAATTCTTTATGACATTATAGATTGAGTACATGGGGCTCTTAACAATGCATACATTTCATGGTTTCAGTTGCTTAGTTTAATGCAGTTTTGGCACTCCAAAGGTCAAAAACATAATTCCAACTCAATGGAACTTTTATGGTTAGATTTAATTATACAGTCTATTGTTGCTGACACCGTGAGCATCAGCAATTAAAGAAGAGATGGTATTTCAAGTATACGACATCTGCCTATTAAAAGACAGTAGTTTGAGTCATTTTTTGGTTTTATAACAGGGTTGTTAGAAAAGTGTTTCCAACCAATTCAAGCAGTGAGAATCATGCGGGCAATGTAGGATATCCCTACAAGAATTTTGTTTGCTTTAAATTATTTAAACCATACCGTCTCACTTCTTGACCAAAGAAAACCAAACTTAATTATATTGAATCTATTGGAGTTGCTAATGATAATGCATTAGGGTCAACCCATGGATAGGAGAATAGTTGGAATTGGTGTACTTGATATCATTGTTTCCTGTCTCTGAGTCGGGGCACTGTTGGTTCACCTCAAAAGATCTGAATGCAGTCTATACTGACACTCCTAGTGGTGTATTAAAGGAGCACCTCAGTATCCACTGTGACACCTTGCAAACGAGGACCCCTCTGCCGTCTCAAATGTCTGTAAAAAGATCTCACAGCACAATTTTGAAGATTAGCACGGCTTCTTCTAAGTATCCAGGTCAATAATTACCCTTTAACCAACAGCACTAAAGAAACAATAGAGCAACTGCTTCTGTGTGCACAAATGGACTTCCCCTGTGGCTGAGTTCAATGGCAGTGCTGGCAGTGCTGGCAGTGCAGGGAACATGGCGGGTGTAAAAGAATGAATGCAGGCGATTAGGTAAATGATAACAAGTAGGTTCCTCAAGCTGGAGAGTCTGGGAGGGCATAATGTCAAGAAAAGCATTGGCTGTATGGGAATGAGGTATGAAGAATTCATTTACTCATTAGAATTCTTTAGCTTACCAGGCTCCCATTGCAATATTTAAGATGGATCAATAAAATTTGGGGCACAAAGACAATCTGTGGCGATAGAGACCAGACAGAAAATCAACAATGTTTAGTCTAATTTAGTTTAGTTTAATTTAATTTAGTTTAGTTTAGGTTAGTTTAGTTTTGTCACGTGTTTCAATTGTTCTTATGATTTATGCATTTAAGAGAGGTGGACTGTGTTAATAAGCCCATCCTTAATTTCCCACGAGATAATATTGGTCAGCTGTTGCAGTCTTCCTGGTGATGCTGTTCCTGTCTTGCTGGTGGATAGGGAGATTCGGGACTTAGAATCTTTGATGAAGAAGGAATGTTGCTACAGTTCTAAGTCAGGATGTTGTGCCTTGCAGTGGTACCTGCACCCTTTCAACTGCGATGCCGGTCCTTCCAAACGATAGAGGTTTTTGGTTTGGAAGGTGATGTCAAATACTCGCTTTAGTAGGTAGCTGCAGTACAATTTGCAGATAGTGCATGCAATGTGTGCTGGTGGTGGAGAGTGAAAAATGTTGATGCTGGTGGCTAGAGGGACAATCAAATGGGTTGTTTTGTTCAGGATGTAAGTGCCAGGCGAGTGATAAATTCCCTGACACCCCTGGCTTGGTAGAAAGGGTTTGGTTATCCAGGGGGATGAGTATTTTGCTGCTGGAGGTTTGCTGTCACAGCCACTGTGTTTATATGAAGAAACGATGGATAGCTTTCAGTGAGAGGATCACACCTAAAGTTTTAGCATCACGTGGATCCCATCCTAACTATTTGAGTCAACAACCCTTTTACTATTTAGGTAGAGTAATAATCAGCCTGGATAATAAAAACTCTCTCTGGAGGGATTGAATAACATCCACTATCCTGCACGTTTAGAAGATGCTAAGTAACTTTAAGTCGCTCCACTTTGCAAACACCAACTGGCAAATAAGGTGTATCAAATTACAACAGACCGGGTGAATAACAGCGGGAACACATATTTTTACAAAACGTACATTTGTTGACAAGATATTCTTTGAGATAACAGTTCCAGTGATGTGGTCCCCTTGTACACAAATGCTCTATTGTTCCCCAGTGGCTGGAAGCAACATCTGGTGCACAACTAAACCAGTTATACTGGGAGAGCCCAAGGTTTCATGCAGAATGTCACTTTTAATTCACTCACGGGGTGTGGGTTTTACTCAAAGACAGAATTTATTGAACAACCCTTGTTGTCCTTGTTCGGCCATTAAGAGTCAAACACTACCATGTGCAGCATCATGCCGTGAAGAAATACGTCTCCTGAAGGTGGTGTTAATGACTTGGGTGTTTGTGATATTAGAGTGGTTCTCTGGTCCCATTCATAGAACATAGAGCAGTGTAGCACGAGAACAGGCCCTTCAGCCCACAGCTGAACACAATGCCAACTCTAATATAGAACATAGAACAATAAATTTCTTATATTATTCTTTTTTATTCTAAATTTATTTAACTAACGGATTTTAAATTACCTGACTGCGATGATGGAAATTGAGCTCGTATCCTGGTCCTTAGACTTGGTCTCTGGATTGCTCCTCCAGTAAAGTAATTTCTTTGCTATCATATCTATATTTAACTAATGGCGACACTATGGTTCTCTCCCTCCCACTCCTAACACCAACTGCATTTAGGGTGAGGTACATAAGAGTTAGTCACTAATACAGTGGGCCCTGAAAAAGGTGACGGGCATATGTGGGAAGAACAGAATCAACACCATCTGTATTTCAGCTAATATTTTGACTTTGCCCTCAAGTTTGTTGGAACAAGCTTTGGGTAGCATTGCACGCTTGCACAGTTGTTTCTCACATGGGCAGTTAAGCAGTTCCTTCAAATGGCCATTGGACATACCTGGGCATTACTTGGAGAGAGAGCAGGGCAGTTCACCCCATGTCCTGGCTAACACTTACCCTTCAATCAGCCTCATTTGATAAATAGATCATTCTTTCATAATCTGGGCAGCAAAGTGGTGCAAACTGTGGAATCCATTCACCAAAATCATTCTGCCTCTCATCTCCTTTATGATAGACTTTAAAATCTGTCTCCTGAGCCAAGGTTTTTTTGTTCAGTCCTAATATTCTATCACTTACCTCTCCCTGCCTCACCCCTCCCCACCCCCATCTGAATATCTGTGAATTTCTCCTGCAGTGACACAGTCCTATAACACAATACCCTCGATGTAGTTGTTATTAAAAATATCTGATGTCTGGACTCACAATTGACAAGTGGGATGAGCTCAGATAGGAGATAGTTAGACCATAAATCCACACCTTGGCCAAGGCATTTGAAGCATGTGCTGCCCCATGGGAGAGCCATTCATCATTGCACTGTGCGTTCGAACACCACAGCAGGAATTGCAAGCATTCCACAGCGCAAAATATGTGATGGTTTCGGAATTATGTCAAAACCAACTACGTTCCAGCAAGACCGTGGCAGAATCCTACCAGGCAGCAGTGTTTGACATTAATTGGATTTGCAACAAAATTGATAATCACACAACCACAACACAGGCACTGCTGGTGTTCCAGAATTTGAGGAAATGTAAGCGGGAACTGTTGAGAACCCCAATTAATTATGAGAAAGAGTTGGAATCTGTATCATGATGTTGGCTGTGGTACAGTGGGTGGCACATCTGCCTCTGAATCAGATGAATGTGGTTTCAAGTCCCACTTCTAGGACTTGAGCACATAGACCCAGGCGGCATTTTAGGGCTGTACAAAGAGAGAGAGAGAGAGAGAGTATGCGGACTGCCTTACATGCAGTTCCTCAGACGTGCAGTGCACCCGTTCCTTCCTATGGCCCTGAGAGATACCTTGGCACCAAACTGAGGGAACACAGAGGGATTCTCCCCAAATCACCAAGACATTAGTCACCCCCTCAATCAACCTTACTTTTTTTTCATTCTTTCGCCATCACATGTGCAACATGGGCAACAGAGTGGTGCAGCAGTTAATGATGCAGCAGTTAGTGCTGCTGCCTCACAGCTCCAGCGACGCAGGTTCAATCCTAGTCTCCAGTTCCAAGCGTGCAGGTTGCTAAGTTAATCAGCTATTGTAAATTAGGTCGGTGGTAAATGAATTAGTATGGGGTTTGAGAGGGAGAGAGGGTAGAGAGAGGGTAGGTCACAGGGAAATAAGTAGAGGGAATGGAATTCCGCTAAGGGCCAGGATGGACATGATGGACCGAATGGCCCTTCCCACGCTATGAGGGAACAAAATATGTAAAAGTGAATATGACGCTGCTATTTGTGGGGACGTCTTGTCCATTATAAAAGTAATGACAGTAAAACAATTTGAGAAGTGGTGAGAGGAGATTATTGTGCTTTGCCTGTGTTGACGGTTCAGGTGCTTTGCACATTGAAACAGTTTGTCTTTGGAGCCCCAGTGGGTTTTCTCTCTGCAAATGTTGCAATAATCAAGGGGTTGCGACGTGGGAGTGACGTCTAGCCCTATTCAAAACCTGGAAACACTGATTGAATTAAATGTTCAGCGGCTTGCAGGCGAGCCTCGATATTTCCTGCCTCAGCTACCCTATTTAACGCCAATCATGGGATTGTGATCCTGTTCATTGTTTCCTCTGATCCAGCTGTTCAGTGCAAAGAGAAAGGCTGGTGCGGCTGCTGATTCGTATTGTTCTGCTCTAATACACTACTCCCGAGGACTCTGCTACATCAGCAGCAAGTCTCGTAGCCCTGCCAGTCATTTTGTTTTCCCATTTCCTTTCCCACCAACCACCCCCCCCCCTCCCCTCCCCTCCCCAAACAGATGCACTGAATTACGATTTTTCTCGGATTCTCGACCTTCCGACTCTCTGCTCACAAAGGAAGGAGACGATGAAAGGGGAGGACGGCACGGAGGAGGTAGCGGGTGAGTGGCAGAGGGGAGGGGGGGGTCTGTGCAGTCTAAATGGTACAGTTTTAAAGGAGGGGTCCAGGAGCACAGAGACCTGGAGGTGTCAGAGGTCCAGAAGCATAAGATCCCTAGAGGCGCCGTCTCAGATCTGTGAAGGTGTAGGGACAAGTTGGGAAGGCAGTGAAGGGGGGCGTACTGGTACATTGGCTTTATTAATAATAGCTGCACAGTGTACAAACGCAAGGAAGTTGTGTTGAACCTTGACGAGACATTGGGAAGGCCTCTGCTAGAACATTGTGTCATGACATGGTCTTGGGCAAGGCTTCAGAGGAGCATTGTGAGCAAGGTACCAGCGATGTGGGATCCCATGTGTGAGGAAGCTGGGGCAACTTCTCCTTAGAGAACAGGGAGATTCACGTTCAATATCGTGGAGGATTCTGATACAGAATTTCGGGAGGGGTCAATGACCAGAGGGTATTGGTCCAAGGCAAAAGAACCATAGGCTATGCGACGAGGAAAGTTTTTTTTTTGTTCTCACAAAGTAAGTTATCATCATCGGGAGGATGCTACCTGAAAGATTGTTATTGGGCAAATTAAATAGAAGAATTTCTTGAAGACAGAAACATGATGGAGTTGACTGCAATAACAGGGAATAAAATTAATTTGAGTGCTCTTTCAAAGCTGGCACAGGCTAAATGTGCCAAATACCACCCTCCTGTAGAAATAAGGAACTGCAGATACTGGTTTACAAATGCTGACTGGTTATGTTAACTGAGTGATCTGATGGGTGACAGTAAATCAGATATTCCTCCACTCTCCTCCTTGTCTATGTTTGACCCATGAGAGGGAGAAATGGCAAGTTTGACATTTCACCCATGATTTTTGCCCTTAGCCAGCAGGGAGGGAAACTCTCTTCTGTCACCAGTGCTGGTACACACATCTGGCACAATGGAATCGGTACCGGCGTGAATGAAAGAGAAGGCCAGACCAGCAGCTGATAGCCTTGTGCACAGCCACATCCTTCTCGTGCCTTTTCCTGAAGAAATCCCTATTTAATTCCCCAGTGCAGGATCAATGGCTGAATTATCCTAGGAGGTGATAATTTGGTCAGATCCCAATTCTATTCTCGGTAAAACTGGCCGTTGCATTAGTGGGGAGACATTGCAACCCAAAACATCGCCTTTCCATTCCCTCCAGAAATGCTGCCTGACCCAGCGTGTTATTCCAACACTTTTTATAGTGCTCAGGATTCCAGCATCTATGGTTCCTTGTGTCGTTTGTGATTGGGTATAGGCCTGGGGTCCAACAACATGTCACAATTTTAATAGTTCTACTTTAAAACTGTACTCTACTGTGAAGGATTCACTGGAATAGGACTTACAATCTTTCAGTGACATTCTAGTGACAATCGGAGTGGCACACTATCAGATGTGGCTGATTTGAACTTGGGTTAAACCATCTGCTATCTAAACTGGATGTACAGTTTCAAAGAGAGAATTCTCTCTGCTACTCTGACCAATATTTGTCCTTAAATCAACATTTCTACAATGGATTATCACATTAGCAGTTGCGAGGATTAGTTCTGCTCAAATTAGCTGCTGCATTTCCTATATTTACTCTAGAGTCACCAGACTACAAAAATACTTGTTCATTCTAGGATACTCTGGGATGTCTTTATTTAGGTATCAACACATTTATTAATCTTTCCTTATTTATAGTGTTTTGTCTACATTTTTCCAGGGTAAATCCATTGGGTCGTGAGTGAATGGGCCATCTCACTGACTGGTCTATCCCTTATTTATTAGTCTAGAAGAAGGACATTCGGCCCATCATGTCCATACTAGATCCTAGTTGAACAATCCCATCAGTCCTATTCCCCTTTTCTGCCACTTACTTACACTGGATGTAATTTCTAGTATGGAGCCTGACTTGCAAATTATATTTATCTTTGAAGTCTCTTTCTGCTTCACTGCTTGTCAAACCATTCGCAGCAATGGTCAACCTTTACAGGGAGTCCATTCTAATCTGAGTTGGAATGAGGAATGTGAGGGAGATCATATGGACCACAAACACCAGCACAGAACAGTTGGTCGGAATGGACTGCTTCTGTACTGTACATCTGGTGTAACTCAATAGATGTACTAAAAAATGCGTTCCTTGGTGCTGTCTACTTTCATATTTGCAAAGCATGTTATTTAAGTACTCTTATTTGCACCGCTACAGTTGTCTGGCCATGAGCTATTTTATCCCTTACTCTAACAAAATGCAAGGCCAAAGATTTAAATGCAAAAATTCAGATTGATTCTCGGCTACAATGGCGGGGAACCACTGCCATGTTGGAGCTGATTGCCGGTACCCTGCAATGCCAAAACAAGATGCCATCTGTCCCTTGGGTGGAAAAAGATTCCAATGCACTCCCTTGGAGATGAGCAAGGAAGTTGTCCTGGGGTACGGGCCAATGTATATCACAAAAGCATCACAAAAGGATTACAAAAGGATTATCTAAGCATCAGCATCACAAAAGGATTATCTAAGCATTAACAAACTGCAGTTTGTGGGGGTTTGCTGTGAGTAAATTGGCTACCACGTTTCCTAAGTTGAAGTGACAACATTGTAAAAGATCTTCATTCACTGTGAAAAAAGTTAAATAAGACTATTGAGATGCAAGCCATCCATCTCCCAGGCTGTGGAGGTCATTTTTACCCTGACATTATATGCCATTGGAATCCAGGAATCATTTTGGGAACTTTTCTCTGCACTTTGTTAAATTATAGAGTTTAGTTTAGTGTATTGTCATGTGTATCGAGGTACAGTGAAAAGCTTTTGTTGCATGCTAACCAGTCAGTGGAAAGACAATACATGATTACAATCGAGCCATCTACAGTGTACAGATACATGATCAAGGGAATAACGTGAATAACATTTAGTGGAAGATAAAGTCCGATAAAAGATGGTCCAAGGATCTCTAATGAGATAGGCAGTAGCTCAGGGCTGCTCTCTAGTTGTTGGTAACTCACTTACATTTCACACTTCACTCCAGTCATTCCCTCTTCTGCCCTTTCTCGTCAGGCAGAATATATAAAAGCTTCATAGCACATACCACGGTACTCAGGAACAGCTTCTTCCCCTCTGTTATCTGACTACTGAACGGTCCACACTTAACCTAAGGTGTAGATCCAATCTTCCAACCTACCTCATTGCGGATCTTGGACTTTTTTTCTGTAACTGAATGAATGAATTAATAAGTTTATTGGCCAAGTATGTGCATATACAATGAATGTACCTTGGTGCTCCGCTCACAAATGACAACACAAACATACAGTTAACAATTAAGAATAAAGTATAAACACAACAAAACAATAAAGATACAACATTACGGTCTAAACATGTGGGTGAAAATAAACGCGCAGAAAAGAAACTACAGACTTTGGTTATTGAGTAGAACTACCACTCGTGGAAAAAAGCTATTTTAATGTCTGGCTGTGCTATAATGTAATGTAACTGTATATAATGTAATGTAACATAATGCTGCGAAACTATATTTGGCACTCTGCTATTTTTCTCTTTGGACTACCTGTTGCATTTTTATATGTCTTGATTGCACTCGTGTATAGTATTATCTGATTTAATGGGATAGCATGCAACCAAAGGCTTTTCACTGTCTTTCAGTGCGCATGAAAATAATAAACCAATACAGATACCAAATATTAACAACATTTATTTTCCAGAGAGCATCTTTCACAAACTCGGGAAGATCCAAAACACTGCGAAAGGGAAATATAGTTTGAAGCATAGTCCATGTTATGAAACAGGAAACATCGCAGCCAATTTTTGCATAGTAAACGTGCACCAATTCTTTCCACCAGTTGCACTCAGTGATTAAGAAAGTGAAATATTCTGCCGGTGCAGGATCACTAATAGTTGCATTTTCAAAAGGCTTTCCAATGTATATTTTTAGTTCAGGAGAAACTGCACCCAAAGTAAATAGCAAATGGTTGTGTGTGGATTTTTTAAAACTCACTACTTAAGATTTCTAGATGGTGGCTGTATTATTTTTTGATAACACAGATGAAAATGAGGTAAAGCAAATTCCACTAAGTTATCACGCTTCAGCATATATCACTGTTGTCAGGCGAGGACAAAGATAGGCCTTTTCTTCCACTAGAGTTTAGCAGTGACCAGTAAGGTTCCCAAAAACATGGGCAGAGTAAAGGCCAAGCAAGGGCCGGAGAGCCTGAAACTGTAGCTGAGTCTGAAAGCTATAGTCCTAGCATAAAGTTCAAACATTGCAGACTAAGGTAAAGAGAAATCGTTTTGGAATTCACTGCCCCAGTGCCTCTAATATTCAATTTATTCAAGGCTGAAATGAATATTTTTGGGCACAAAGGCGTTTGGGGAATGCCCGATTGGACAGGGAAGTGCAGGTCAAGTAGCGGTTCAGTGTGATCTTATTGATGCTGGCAGAGGTTTAAGGGGCAGAATGGCCAATGCCTTCCATTTCCTAGAACAATTTGTGGGATAATTTAAAGTAAGCTGAAAGTGTTGACCTGTGGCTGGTTTTGTGATTGATGACAAATTGTTCTAGGAAATGGAAGGCATTGGCCATTCTGCCCCTTAAACCTCTGCCAGCATCAATAAGATCACACTGAACCGCTGGGACAAATCAAAATAGGACGTACAGGGTAAATGGTAGGGAATTGAGGAATGCAGTGGAACAGAGGGATCTGGGAATAACTGTGCATTGTTCCCTGAAGGTGGAATCTCATGTGAATAGGGTGGTGAAGAAGGCGTTTGGTATGCTTGCCTTTATAAATCAGAGCATCGAGTATAGAAGTTGGGATGTAATGTTAAAATTGTACAGGGCATTGGTGAGGCCGAATCTGGAGTATGGTGTGCAGTTCTGGTCGCCAAATTATAGGAAGGATGTCGACAAAATGGAGAGGGTACAGAGGAGATTTACTAGAATGTTGCCTGGGTTTCAGCACTTAGGCTACAGAGAGAGGTTGAACAGGTTGGGTCTTTATTCTTTGGAGCGTAGAAGGTTGAGGGGGGACTTGATAGAGGTTTTTAAAATTTTGAGAGGGACGGACAGAGTTGACGTGGGTAGGCTTTTCCCTTTGAGAGTGGGGAAGATTCCAACAAGGGGACATAGCTTCAGAATTGAGGGACAAAGGTTTAGGGGTAACATGAGGGGGAATTTCTTTACTCAGAGGGTTGTGGCTGTATGGAATGGGCTTCCGGAGGAAGTGGTGGAGGCTGGCTCGATGTTATTATTTAAGAGTAAATTGGATAGGTATATGGATAGGAGGGGATTGGAGGGTTATGGTCTGAGTGCAGGTAGATGAGACTAGGTCAGGGAGAATGGTCGGCGTGGACTGGTAGGGCCGGACAGGCCTGTTTCCATGCTGTAGTTGTTATATGTTATATGAGGTGCAAATGGATTTGGACATACTGTATCTTTAAAAAATTGCTTTCCCAGACTGACTGTCCTCGGCTGCAATTAGCAGTAAGCGTTTCTGCCCGCAAAAATTATATCCAAGTTAGAGTCATAGAGAGATACAGCAAGGAAACAGACCTTTGGCCCACCGAGTCCTTGCCAACTTAAGCACCCACTTTTACACCATTGCTAACCCAGTTTATTCTCTCACATTCCCATCAACTATCCCTTAGATTTTACTTACGATACGATAAAACTTTATTCATCCCCAGCGGGAAACCACTCGCCTATCGTGGCAATTTACAGTGGCCGTTTAACCTACCAAATCGCACATCTTGTTCAGTTGGTCAGAGGCAGGCCAGCTACTCCTATAATGTTTATGTTCTTGATATTGCAGCAATGTATGCCATGGAGATCAGCGTAGAAAAGGACAAGCTAACAGGGGAATCCAAGGTCCTCTCCACAACTCCTGTGGGCCCTGAGGGAGTCCACCAGAGAGGGGTAAAGGTGTACGACGATGGCAACAAGGTTGTGCACGAGGTATGTTCTGGAGGTGCGGTGGTGGAGAATGGAGTTCATCACTTAACTACGTCAGAGGTGGACCAGCTGATACACAGAGCAGGGAGAACGAATGTGGTCAGTAAATGTGTGTCGGAGGCACTGACTGTGTCGGAGAGCAGTGCGTCCCCAGACGATTCGCGGAGTGGCGGAGAGAGCGGACTGAGAAAGGACATGGTTGTGAAGGAAGTCCGGCACAAGGCTGGTCTGACGGGGAAGGTGGTCCAGCCGATCCCTCCAGGGCAAGCTCCGAAGGCCAGCGAAGACCATCCAGTGACAATGATCTTCATGGGCTACCAGAGTGTGGAGGACCAGGAGGAAACCAACAAGCTGCTGGGCTCCGAGGGCAGCATGCAGGCCGAGCTAGTGCTGATTGACGAAGATGACGAGAAGTCATTGCGCGAGAAGACTGTGACGGACGTCTCGACAACGGACGGCAACGCTGCAGAACTGGTGGCCGGCAAGTCCATGACCGAGGCCTCTGAGACCCTCTCAGCGGAGGAGAACGAAGGGACGGACACTGCGATGGAACCAGTCGCAGGTACAGACAAGAAAAAGCGCTGTAAGTGCTGTACTGTCATGTGACCACATCTCAAGGCTTTGTGGTCACACTGTCTCTCACTGACTTTAACCTCATTTTACTAATCACACTGCCTGTACTGTGAACTGGGAGGGACCTTCCTTAATCCACTGGAAACCTCCTCATGAATGCTCAACCAACTATGGTCTGACCCACACCAGGACCTTGTCATTGGTTAGACCTCCTTTGAGTTTGACATGGAACATACACTACAAAAACAAGTCATTCAACACCACAGTCCATATCAGTTTATGCCCCATTTAGGACCTACCCCCATCCAACTCTCACCCTCTCAGTACATTTAATCCCTCCTCCCACATCTTATAACTGCGTTTTCTCCTGCAACCATGTCAAGTTAGAATGACCTCATTTTAATCACTGACAGGGTTTCCCCTGAATTCCTTATTGGGTTTATTAACGCCTTTCTTACATTGATGTTTGTGTTTTCTTAGATAAATGATCATAAAACTTCAATAACATGAAGACTAAAAATTGAAAGAAAAGGATAGAATAACAATAGCCAGTTAATGTTACAACAAAACTCGTGGATAAAACATAATTTTGCATAAGCTTGTGATTCTGGACTTTCTGTGCTGAAATCTAATCACAAACATGTCAATGTTTGCCATTTGTTTCCTGAACAACTTCCTTTCCTGAAGTCTTTATTCTTTTTAAGTGTCAATTCATACCCATTAAAATTTTATCCTGCAATGCAAGCAGGCATTTGAATATATCATCCTTCATTCCAGTTCAAAAGACTTCCTGGTTTCCTTCATATTTACTGAGATGTTTCTGGCCCTGGTTTGGCAGGAAATTGTACAGTGGCTTCCAGGAGACCACAAGGTTAACTGCTCACCTAGAGTGTGATCTCTGAAGTATAGACTCGCCACATTGGGCTTCGGTCCCTGGTAATGCCCCATGCCCAGTAACTCTGATATCAGCAAGTGCTCAATCAAACTGGAAATAAACAGCAAATCAGGAAATAAAAATCACTAATCATCAACAAACATTTTACAGAGGTTCACGTAAAGTTAGATCGTATACATGGAATAAGGAAAACGCTGAAGCATCATTAATGAATTTTAAAATATATATACATGTACAATTTTGTAAAAAGATGGGCATTTTGAAATAACTAGCAAAGAGAATGACAATCCACCCATTTAACATTGGTTTTATTCTCTGAAAGGCTTCTTTTACCATAATTGGCTTATTATGCTGTTAAATACAGTTAATTCTCAATCTAAAATATTGGCAACTATCTGAAGGTCTTGTCAATTCACTGATTTCTGGTGAAAGTGGCAATAATGTTTACTGTGGAGATTACTGAGAGCAACTTCTAGATTTCTGTGCTTTACCCTGTGTGTGTGTGTGTGTGTGTGTGTGTGTGTGTGTGTGTGTGTGTGTGTGTGTGTGTGTGTGTGTGTGTGTGTGTGTGTGTGTGTGTGTGTGTGTGTGTGTGTGTGTGTGTGTGTGTGTGTGTGTGTGCGTGTGCGCGTGTGTGTGCGCGCGCGTGCGTGTGTCCCCCGCCCCAGGAGATGTGGTCAGATTTCTTTCATTGTAGCATCAATACCTTCACCATTATTCGCATCCAGTGAAGCAATCTGTGCTCTTCAGTCCTTGCTTCCGCTTAGAAGTTGCTGAAATGACACTGCACATAAGACCAATGCAGGCTGGTTTCAAATGAACAAAAGCAATCCCAGCGTAAGGATGCAGGGTGTTCTGGTTTGAGGTAGAATGAGTGCCAGCAAGGGAATGGGATAGAGGGATATCCTCCTTCCCCTGGTTTGACTTTCTGCTCTAGCTTAGTAGATAAGTATGCAATCTGGGGTAATTGAGCTTTGTAGCTGAGAGTTGTAAATTCAATTTTGGGTCGGTGTTGGATTTTGTTCTCATCATTGCTGGAGCTGCTGCAGTTGGCAAAAAATGGTTGCTCAACTAACTTTGATTAACCAGTCCTGATTGCTGACTGGAGACCCTGCTAAAGTGTACTGATGCATGGACATAAAGCCAATGAAGGATCCATATATGTTCAGTAGAAGCCCTGGCATCTGTGTAAAAAAGACCTTGGGAAACCAGTGAAAGTGAGGAGAATTGCTAGCTCCATGTGGAACGTCTTGCACTGATAAACATAGACAGGGTCTACCCATGGATTGTGGGTGTTAGCTTAATGTATGGTGTATAAACTGTTTCCCAAGAGTGCCACTATATTGTCAACTATTTATTTCCTAAAACCATTATCCATTAAGCAATATTAGACATATTTTCTCTTTTTGGTCACTAATGTACCTTTTAAAAACAATCAAAGTTTTGTTAATGTTCAAAAAGTGTTGCAAATAGTGCAATGTCACCAGACAACAATCGCAGCAAAACATTGAATGTCAGCATGAGATTTCCCAATCCCTTTTTGCTGCAGACAGATAATTGACATATTGTGCAAATCTGTATCCATTTTCACAGAAAGCCCGTAGGTAAATCCCAAAAGATGGATATCTTGTTGTGACATCCCCTTGGGTAATTATTATACAATTATTCTATTCAACAGCAACGTATAAGAATTACCCCTACAGCCGCCCTACATTTAACTGAGGTTCACTCTAAAAGGACCAATAGATGGATTGGGGAAAAAAAGGCAACTGCGAAAATGTTTAACTCTATTCTCAACGGGCTTTGTACACGAGTCACTAATAATTGCAAAGAATAGAAATATAAGATGGGGGGATGGGGAATTGAGGCTGGAGTTGATAGCAAATAATCAAATCTCCTTCGATGCACAGAAGCATCTTGCCTTTGATCATTGTTGTTTGAAAGCGATGCAGAGCTTCGAGGAGGAAACGGGCTCGAGACAGAAACAAAAACTTGAAAGAGAAGTCAAAGAACAGAGAGCATAAACATGCATTAAATCAAGAATAAATGCGAGTGCTTAAACATGGAGTCCCGTCCCGATATACAACAACGCAACGCAAGGATCTACCCAGTTAATAAACTGTGGTGAAGTTTGGGATCCATGCAGGTAGATCCTGATGTTGCATACTGGTACAAAGTCGACAACAGCAAACCAGCTGCACTCTATTTCCATTGAAGTTAAAATCAAGTCAAGTTGAATTTATTGTCATATGCACAAGTACGACAAGGTACAGTTACAATTAAAATTTGGGAGAAATGTGGATGTGCCATTGCTTTGTCTTGCACACTTGTGCAAGGTCAGAAACTGTCCTGGGTAAATAACATGACCTGAACTGGATTCTCAAAATACCAGTTACCCAGTCAGTCCATATAACCTGTTGGATCACAAAGGCCTTTGTGTGTTCTCATAAAGATCTCTCCGAACCTATTTCTTGAATTACATTTAGCAATTTCTGAATCAGCAAATATTTATTTTATATTGGTAAATGGATTTTTCATAAGGTCATGATAGATAGAAGTAGAAAGGCCAATCGGCCCATCAAGTCTACTCCGTCATACAATCATGGTTGATCTATCTCTCCCTCCTAACCCCATTCTCCTGCCTTCTCCCCATAACGTCTGACACCTGTAGTTTTGTATTGGTAGGAAATTGTGTGGGTGGGCGGTAGGGTGAAAAAGTCCTATATTTGGAATATTGGTGCCTTTCTCCAATAGCTATGATTGCACCGAGAGGTGGAATACCTTGCAGTGATTCCGGGCCTCTGGATCAGTTACAGTGGATGACAAGGATAACGTGACAGGGTTTGGCTTAGCTACCAGCTTACTTCTGTGATTTGAAGCCTGTTCATAATTGGCATCCTGTACAACCCAGCTGGTTCAACCTCAGCCCCAATCCCTCCTGGTTCACAGTGGTTCTATTACCCAACCTATTCATGAGCACAACAGAGAGAACTAACAGTAAGAAGCAGTTGTTGATTTTCTGCGATGCCTTTTGGTAACTGTGCCTGATTTTTTTTCTCTCGCTTTCTATTGCCAAATCCCATTCACTATTGGGTTTTTTGCCTAGTTTCAATTTGATTAAGGATACTACTGTTTATGAATGTTCAATGATATGGTCTATAATTAATATCTTGTTGAACTGATGGGCAATTCCTCATCCCTGTTCTTTCAATCGCTAAGAGTTGTGAATTTCCTACTTTTAAAGCAAATTTTTGACTCGATTATTACTTTTTTTCTGAGACATATCTAGCAGGTGACTAACATGGTTATTCAATCAGAAGGGTGTCTTTTGAATTGACCATTTTGTACCTTGTTCTATTGCAGTTTGTATGAGATTTCTACTTTATCTTTCCTTTTTTAAATCATTATATTCCAGAGAAAACTTAGTAACTATTGCTGTTTCTAAACATTCAATGCTATGTACGATTATTGTTCTCTGTTCCCTTTTCCTTTGGTGCCAGTTCCAACGAGCTCTTTTACATTATCTCTTCATGCTCCTCATCCACACACTGAAGCTTAAACAAGCACCCAAGCAGTGGGGACTTAAATCAACAGCTTGAAGTCATTATTCCCTGTAAGTAATTAATTGCCCTTGTTGCCATCATGTGCACAAGACCTGGCTTTTGATGCAGTATGTCATACTGAATTGAATATGCTTTTTAAAAAAAATAATGTGACACAAGAGACTGCAGTTGCTGAAACCTTGAGCAAAACACAAAGTGCTGGAGAAACTCAGTGGGCCAGAGAGCATCTGTGGAGGGTACGGACAGACGAGGTTTCGGTTCGGGACCCTTGAAAAAGCGTGTTTTTGTGGAGCACGTTGAACATAAAAATAAGTCCCAAAGTGCCCTCCAACCACTGTTCTGTCATTGAGCCACATTAGAAGATATTGGGGTAGGTAAGTGTCTGGTGGACTAAGGTTTAGTTTTAAGGATTTTCCTTAATGAATGAAAGAAGGGGAAAGAGTGTGGAGATGGTCAAGGAGAGATTTCTGGAGGTTTTGGCAGCTTAAGGGAAGACTCACAATGAATGAATGCTTAAAATAGGGAGTGAAGAAAACTCTGGAGGGATACTGCATCTCTATCAGATTGTTCAGTGATATGCCTGCTCACACACACCACACAAATGCTGGCATTCCAGCACACACATCCCACATACACAGACATGCTCAAGCACATGTCTCACATACACAGGCATGTCCACGCACATGCCTCGCATACAAAGGAATGCCCGCGCACACGTCTCTCATACACAGACAGACATGCCCGTGCACATGTCTCGCATACACAGGCATGATCACATACACGGGGATCTCTGCAAACACATCACATATATACGGACATGTCCACACATGTCTCATACACAGACATAACTGCATACGTCAAGTCACATACTTGGACATGCCCGCACACGTCTCACACAGAGATGACACCAGCAACACAGGGACATGCCCACATATACACCTTGCACATACATGGACATGAACATACACACGCGCACATCCTACTAATGGATGCCACATCACACAGAAACATGCCTATGTTCATGTAGCATGCACACAGGCATGCCTGCACTCACTCTTTTAATACAGTTTCCAGTTGTATGCAGGTAGTATATTTAAATGGGAAGTAATTCAAATGGGACATTGGTGAATTTAAAAAGTGGCTCAATTATTGCCATGGTAACGGTGAGTTATTTGCCTGTGGGACATTAAAAATAAAATGACTTGCATTATGTTGCACCTTTCTTAACTCCAGGATGTTTCATAGTGCTTTACTGCCTTTTTTACTTTAGTCACTATTTTATCATGAGGAGTAAAATCATTGATTTGTGCAGAAGAGGCTCCCAAAAACAACTATTCAATGGTGTCCTGATTGGTTAGAGACATGGTTGCTTGTGATTGTTGCATCTGGTTTTGGGATTGTCGAGGGAAGCAAATCATCCTGCTTTGTCTGGTCAAGCCTCTATGTAACTCCGGGTCCATGCAACAACATGATGACTATAAAGATCCCTCCAAATGGCGGGTTGGACCAAGTCCCCATTCTCACCACATGACCTCCAGTGCTTCATGGTGGTTGGCATGACGGTGGGACAGTTAAAGCTGCTGCCTCATTGCTCCAAGGGTCTAAGTTTGATCCTGGCCTTGGGTGATATCAATATGTGGTTCACACATTTTTTCCATGAGTTTGGAGAAAGTGGTCCCAGTGCTGGTTAGTTGGTTACTCTACATGGTCCTTCAGTGTAAGTTATTAAGGATCAAAAAGAGCGCTGGTGGACATATTAATTAAAAGATACAGCATGGAAACAGGTCCTTCAACCTACTATATCCACAGCAACCTGCTCACACTAGTTATACATGTTATCCTGCTATCACATCCACTCCCGACACACTGGGGGCAATTTGCAGAGGCCAATTAACTTACAAGTCTTTGTGATGCGGGAGGAAACTGGGGCACTCGGAGGAAACTCCTTCGGTCACAGGGAGAACGTACAAATTCCACACAGGCAGCACCCAAGGTCAGGATCGAACCCAGGTCTCTGGCGTTGTGATGTAGCAGCTCTACCAGCTGCACCAGTGCCGCCATAAGTGAGAGGGAATACGTTGCAATGGAGAGGAAATGGCTTTGCTCTCTGGGAACTGGTGTTGACCCAAGCATGCCACCATTTCCAAAAGAGGAATGAGAGATGAGCATTAAATATTGACCTCACTACCAGAGGAGGTAATACTAAAATTTAAAAAAAACAATTGATGCGTCCAGTTTTTCTAAAGGCTATAATACATCTTTTCGCAATAGGACCATGCAGAACAAAGGAGGTCCATTCAACTTTTCCATGTCAGCCAGGAGTTATTTAAACAATTCGTACCTCCAAATTCCTGCGTGGTTACACACCTGTAGATTACAGCCCATCCAGACACCTTTTAATTGTGATGAGAGTTTCTTCTTCCATGGTACATTCAAGCATTGCATTCCAGATCACCACTGCATGTGAATAAATTCCTCAACTCATCTCCAATCCTTCTACATGTCACCTTAGATTTATATCTTAAAAGGGTTGGTCTCTCTGCCAAAGGCATTTATTCACAAAATGCTGGAGTAACTCAGCAGGTCAGGCAGCATCTCAGGAGAGAAGGAATGGGTGACGTTTCGGGTCGAGACCCTTCCTCAGACTCTGATTTCTGCCAAAGGCATATTCATCCTGTTTAGTGAAATTCCCTTTGAACCAAGGAATCAGTAGGCTGCCCTGAGTGGGGCAAAAAGATAATCTTAAGAAGTGAATATTCTGTTTAAAAGTACAAATCATTTTCAAATGCCACTTTTGGGTGGGAGGCACACTCTTGTACAACTCGGGGAACGGAGAGTGGTCAGAGTATACAGGTAGGAAAAATACACTGTACCTAACCCATCCTAAAATCCATGTGCGTACAGAGAGATTATCACGTGATTTATTTTTATTTAGGTCATCTGTTCAATTCCTACACCAAACTATTGAGGATGTTGAGTCTTGCCATTAATTCAGCAGCGGAGGCAAAAATTCCTTTGTCAAACTCGTCCAGCTGGAAGCTTTCTTCTTTGTGCCCCCAAGGAGACTCGGAAGCCCAGGAAATGGAGGCAGGGACATTCTTTAAATATCCAAAAGTCGTATTTCAAAGACAACTGAACCCGCATGGAATTTACAGTCCATGTGTCCATATCTATAAAACCATTATGTTGAAAGACTGGAGCGACTAGGCTTGTATACACTGGAAATTAGAAGGATGAGAGGGGATCTTATCGAAACATATAAGATTATTAAGGGGTTGGACACGTTAGAGGCAGGAAACATGTTCCCAATGTTGGGGGAGTCCAGAACCAGGGGCCACAGTTTAAGAATAAGGGGTAGGCCATTTAGAACGGAGATGAGGAAAAACTTTTTCAGTCAGAGAGTTGTGAATCTGTGGAATTTTTCTGCCTCAGAAGGCAGTGGAGGCCAATTCTCTGAATGCATTCAAGAGAGAGCTAGATAGAGCTCTTAAGAATAGCAGAGTCAGGGGGTATGGGGAGAGGCCAGGAACTGATTGAGAATGGTCAGCCATGATCACATTGAATGGCAGTGCTGGCTCGAAGGGCCGAATGACCTACTCCTGCACCTATTGTCTATCTTTGTGATGACCTTGGGGTGAATAGCTTGGGAAAGGGGTGCTGTAAGGTGGCTTGCAGAGAGCTTGTGGGTTAATCAATTGCTCAGCCTTTCAAAATGAGGTCTCTTTATTACTAATGCTATGATTTATTTTTATAGTGTTGAAAAGAACTTGCTTCAATAATCTGAAAAACAAACTCTCATCTGGCAAGAGCACATAAGGAATAGAAGTGGGAATAGGCAACATGCCCCCTTCACCTGTTCTGTCGATCAATAACCTTACAGCTGTTCCTCTACCTCAAATGCATTCTTCTGCTCAGTCACTTTTATATCTCCCAAATCCTTTGAATAAACTCAATGACTGAACATCTAGAGCTCTTTGGGGGGGCAGCGAACTTCAAAGATGTATATATTTTCAGTGTGAGGGAATCATTCTACATATTTGTCCTAAATGACCAACCCGTATCTTATTATGGTGCCGTTAGTAGCTGTTGCAGGCTGAATTTGATCATGTGCTCGGGGATCTCCTCAGTGAAGATCCTAGAGTCCCTTAAAGATGCCTGCACTAGTTCCCTCACAGTATTTGCTTTCAGATTACTTGGGTTCAATTTGATCAACACCAACCTCGCTCATTGAGACCAATGCTTCCAGAATATTAGATTTCAAAAGGCGGTTAGAGTTGCCCTACTTTCAAACTGCAATGGGGAATATTTCATAACCATGAAAATGTTTACCACTGTAAAAATGTATTCCTGTAAATTCCTTTTATTTACAGAATCAAACCTATAACAAGAAATACAAAAACCTATTCACCAATGACAATGGGTTCAAGTTGCTTTGATACTTTTGTACATTAGTCTATCAATAGAATATCATGCTGATAAAATGACAATGGCCTGAAGGTGTTATTGAATATTGGGTTCAATGTCGTCATTAAAATCTAGGGCACTTCTAATGTAATCAAAAATAATTACTGCCTGCAATTGGTTAAATGTAGAGTTAGAACTAGCATATTTGAGCTGTTGATATGGTGGGGTAGGAGAATGCAAGGTTTCATTTGAAATATGCATGTTACAGTGGCCTTAAATGCAAGAGCCATCTGTAATAATACTCCACCCAAGTGTGCCCAGAATGAAGCATAATGCCATTATTGTTTTCACTAAATGAACACCACAGTTGAAAACAAAATCCTTTGGGGACTTGCCTTAAAACTTGTGGAAAAGTTTATCAAGGCAAAATGTATCAAATTTCCTGCCCCCACAATGGTGAAAATGCATCAAATCCTCTGATCTTCTACAGAAGATTAATGTAATCACAGGTACCACTGTAGGATGGGGTGTGAATAAATGTCGACCCCCATTTCCTCCATTGTAATACTGACCACACTTCAAAAGTACTTCTGCGACCGTAAAGCACTCTGGGATGTCCTGACATAGCAGGTGCAGGTGCATTCTAGAAATGCAACTCTTCTTCTTAGGATTGATGCATTGTTATTTTGTGGTTTTTCGCTTAATCTAGTTTATACTACATATTTTTGCATATTTCTACAAATTTAAAACAGGTGTTGTAAGTGCACAAGCTCCATTTACAGCCACCATTGTCCTTCATCTCCCCTGCTGAAGATCTTGGTCTTGACTATAAACAACATCCTGGTCTTGATAATAACCAGCAACACAGTGTTGTTGCAGATGGGACTAATGGTGCTTATTCTATGCAGCATAGAGCTATGATGTTAGAGAAGTGGGTTAAGTGCAGTAGATGGAGGTAAGTATGTCGCAGTCAGGACTGCCTCTGTATTGGGCAGTGCTAATTTAGTAGTGGGCAAAGAATATCAGCGATAGAGCAATAATGTGCGTTGTTTAACTTGGGTGGAGCTGCAAAAGGTGAAGGGTGGGATTGGAGCTGCAAAAGGTAAGGCCAACACTGCAGAGGATGGTGCCAAAAACTCAGATGGATCTAAAGGCACAGCTGCGGGATTGGCGTTTTAGTAGATATAGTATCAGACAGTACAGATGTTGCTGTTGGTCTGGAGTTATAGTCGGCAGGGCTAAAGGTGTGGAGAGAGGATAGTAATAGATTGAACTACTACAGAATGGGATGAGTTAAAAATGTAGTTGGTGGAGATAAAGCCGTGGTTCTCACATTTGCAGAACATTTTGATGATTTGGTTTAATTAGGTACACATTTAGATATTACAACCTTTTATTGTCACACTTTTATTTTACTTGTTTTTTACTTGTGTAGTTTGCATTTTTACAAAAATCCAATTTTTATATCTGAAATTTTAAAAATCAATCAAAAAAGATGCTATTAATCTGTACGCCCAACAGAAGTGGGCTTTCAGGTATTTAGACAAAGCTGATCTGGAAATGCAAAAGGCTTGAAACTCTAAAGTGCCTTTTATGACATAAGGAACATCCCAAAGTCATTGAGAGTTAATGAAGTAGATTAGAAGTGAGAAACGTGACAGGCAATTTGCATGCAGTCAGCTCCTATAAGCAACAAATGATCATTTGTGCTGGTGCTACTGAGGTTATATATTCTTTTGGGAACTGAGGATGACTACATGAGTGGACAGAAAAGGCCTTGGTTTAATACTTCATCCAAAAGAAGGGAGCTAAGCAGTGCTGCACTCCTTCAATAATGCAGTAGAATAAGTTTGTATCAGTTAATCTGGTCATAAATAGTTGGGTCATTAGACGGCTAAATGATGCTAATGGGAAGGAGGGAACAAGTTGCCTTTTGGCCATTACTCACTTTGTGAAATTAAACTGTTTGTAATTGGATATTGGCATTAGATGAAATGGGCTACGCCATTCTTACAGCAAAACATAGCAGGTGCATGTGCTGAGCTCAAGACTGCAAGTGCCAAGGCGTAATAACTGGTTACCACTTTAAGTACTTCTTCAGTCATTCCATATAACTGGGCCAAATCTAAAAGGCTGCTCAATGTATTAATACTTTGAGCAACTTCTTATCTGCCATTCAGCAAGAGAAATTTTTCCAGTTGTCAATGTAAAATGACATGAAGCACAATTAGTAAAATCCTTTACATTGATTTTCATCTGCTTTTATATTTTTGTTACAATCTTTCCACGATTCCACCCATTAAAGTCTTGTCAGATTGTTTTTAAACATTTATACAATTCGAATCATTTAACTGAGAGTTCTCTTAATGAAGCATCTAGAGAAAATTCAGTATGCCAGGAAAGTGAGTTAAAACCAAAGAGTGCCGCTGCATCACGAGGGGAGGGGAGGGGGGGGGTGGTGTTGGGAGGGGGAAACACCATGGTTTCATTGATAAATCCTCTGGCCAAATAAATGTAAAAGAGCTCGGTGACTGGGAATAATGCTGTGCTAACACTGGTTCGAACTTGCTGCATTTTCTGCTGTACTCTTGTAACCTAAAGTGTACTTGAACTGTACTGTTCTGTTCTGATAAACTGCCACTGGCCAAGCTGTAACTTCAGCTTCTCTTCTGTACCGAATTAATATGAATAAACTGGCTCTACACCGTGTCTACACAAGATGGTCTCTGCTACATTTCTTTCTAACCTTCACTTTGTAAGATACTCCAGACTGCAAAAAGAAGCACTGTTCTGATATCACAGCTTGCACTAAAAGGTTACTAATCTCTTTAACTTCCACTCTGCACGAGCATGTACCTCTGTTCTCACTGTTTCTACCACTGCAGCAGCTTGTTACTGCCTTAAGCAAGTGCCTTTTACACTTGGATTCCTGGGGTGTTAGGCAATGTGGACTCTCTGCAGGAAAGGCAATGAGATGCGGAGGTCGATCATTAAAAGAAGCACAATGCCCTTCATGAACTGAAATGCTTTCCTGTCAATGAAGAGGTACTTTAAAGTGAAGTCATGGTATTTAAAAGTAGTCATGGTATTTAAAGGTGTAGTCATCAATGCAGTACAGCAAGCAGGCACTTTGCAGTATAGCAGGCACGGCAGCCACATTGTACTTAGCATAGTCTCATAAATAACTGTGCAAATGACCAGGCTGTTCATTTTAGTGATATTGGTTCAAGTGTAAATGACAGCCAGGAAATTATTTTTCCTCCTTCAGAATAGTTATATGGGATCATTTGGATATACCTGGGTGGATAAAGAGGTGTTCAGTTTAATATCTCATTCTCAAGATAGCAGCTTCGATAAAGTATCACTCCCTCGGTACAAAAGTGTTATCTTAGATTTTATCCTTAAGTCTCTGGAGAGAGGCACAGATTTAGTAGCTCCAGTGGTGTAAGCTCTACCAACAGCTGCAAAAAGTATTTGCCAAGAGTTCATTTCATTTCACTGTGGTACTGAAATGAAGGTCGGTGTGGTTGATACTCCAAACCAACAGGGCTAAGTCCCACCTAACAGAACATGCAGACACAAAAAGAAGCATCTCACATTCAGCCATGGAACAAAACATGGTTAAATAACCGAATGGTAATCTCACAAAGGATAATGTATATACCCAATGTCATTCAACATCTTTCCAAATTGAAGGAGAAAACAGAAATTATGTTGGTGCAGGAGAAAAGGTAAATTAAATGGATATTAAGAAACGGGCCCTTCAGCCCAACTTGTCCATGCCAAGCACGATGCCCCATCCAGGCTAGTCACAGTTGCCGGTGTTTGGCCCATATCCCTCTGAACCGTTCCAAATGTACCTGTCCAATTGTCTTTCAAATAGTGTTATTGTACCTGCCTCAAACACTTCCTCTGGCAGCTCGTTCCATATACAAACAACACTTGATTCCCCAACCTGGGGAAAAGACTGTGCATTCAACCTATCTTAGTTTAGTTTATGATGGTCACTTGTACTGAGACACAGTGAAAAGCTTTTGTTTGCATGCTATTCAGTCAAAGAAAAGACTATACATGAATACCGTCAAGCTGCCAAAGTGTATGCCACATGATTTTATACACCTTTATAATATCATCCTATGCTCCAAGAAATCAAGCCAATTCAGTCCAGCCTCTCCCTATAACTCAGGCCATCGAATCTTGGCAACAACTTTGTAAATCGTCTCTGCACCCTTTCCAGCTTAATGCCATCGTTCCTATATAAGGGTGACCAAAATTGAACACATATGTGTGGCACGGTGGCGCAGCGGTAAAGTTGCTGCCTTACTGTGCCAAAGTCCCAGGTGTGATCCTAACGACAGGTGCTGCTGTACGGAGTTTGTACATTCTCCCCGTGACTGCATGGGATTTCCCCGGGTGCTCCAGTTTCCTCCCACACTCCAAAGACGTACAGGTTTGTGGGTTAATTTATCTTTGGTAGAAATTGTAAATTGTCGCTGATGTGTAGGATAGTGTTAGTGTGTGGGACTCGTTGGTCGGCGCGGACTCGGTGGGACAAAGGGCCGGTTTCCGTGCTGTATCTCTAAACTAAACTAATACTCCAAGTGTGGTCTCACCAACTCCTGTACAACTGCAACATAAAGCCCCAATTTTAATGTGGCCAGAGCAATTCAAGGCCAATATTTGTGGCCTGCATGTGCATCCTCCCATGCCTCTTCATCTAACTAAAAATACAAAATAGAGATGAAATGTTGGCAATTCCTGTTTTTTTTTTTAATGTCCTACCTCTGGAAAAGTTTCCATCTCCTGGTCAGGAGTAAGCCATGGTGGGAGTTATACACTATCGTGAAAGTTTTTAGTTTGAGATGTTAGTTTTTAGTTTGAGAAGAGGCACTTGAGGTTGGGTGAGCAGAGCATGATGCATGGCAGAATGTGGGAGGTGGAGGTTCAGCTGAGATGGAGTTTATGTCAGGTTGGTTAGCTGATAGACAATTAGACAAATCCTCAAGAAGTGACAAAGAGTTTGGACGAAGTTTAATGAATTGAGGTAGAGGCAGAGGATGGGATGGAAGGTGGTGATGTGGCATTGATGATGGGAATGGCCATAGTGTCCTACAGCACAGGCATAGGCTTTCTTGCCCATCAAGTTGCAGGCCATCAAGTACTTATCTGAACTGATCCAATTTTCCAGCATTGATTCATAACCTTCCATGTGTAGGAAAATAACTGCAGATGCTGGTACAAATCGAAGAGCATTCATATAGTTGCTTCCTAAATGCTGTGAGAATCTCTTTCTCCACCACCTCCTTATGCAGTTCCAGATTACAACTAACCTCTCGGTGAGAATATTCTCTTTCAGGTTCCCTCTAAATCTTGTACCCCTTACCTTAAACTTATGCCCTCTGGCTTCACACACCTCTGCATCGGGGAGAGGTTTTATATTAACATATCTTCTGTCAGGTGCTCCTCTGCCTCCACTACTCCAAGAGAAACAAACCCAGCTAATTCAGTCTCTCCTCATAACTGAAATGCTCCATCACAGGCAACATCTTCTGCACCCTCTCCAGTGTAATCATATCCTTCCTATAAGGCGGTGACCAGACTTTCACACTTTATTCCAGGTAAGTACTAGCCAATGATTTATACTGTGGTACCATATCCTCACTACTCATATTCCATATCCCGTATGCATCCTTAACCATCTTATCTACCCCTGCTGCCACCTTCAGGAACCTTTGTACTTGCACACCAATATCTGTCAATACTCCTCAATGTCAATGTCCCTCAATACTCTCTAGTACCTTCCATTCATTGTGTGCCTTACCCTTATTAGTCGTCCTAAAGTGCATCATCTCACAATCCATCTGCTATTGCCTTGCCCATCTTATCAACTCATCATTATCATCCTTAGCCTAAAACAACCCTGCTCACTATTAATAACATCCTTTGCAATCATACATTATGCATTCATATCCAAATAGCTATGTTTCTAATAAATAGTAAAGATACCTGCCATCACTATTATACACCATTGATCGTAGGTTTTCAATGACAAATCAGCCCTCTTTCATTAGCCTCAGGTTTCCTATTATGTGAATTTCTGGCCTAATTCCCCCTTATGCCAAGAGGTCTGACATTTGGGATGAGTCTTCCATGTAGGACCTTATCAAAATCTTTATTGAAGTTCATATAGATTACATCAACTGCACTGCCCTCATCAATATACTTTGATTATACTTTTCTACCTGTTTGAAACAAAGCAATCAAATTTGTCAGAAGGGACCCCCCTCCCCCGACAAAGTCTCCTGATTATCTTTGATTAATCTCTTCCTTTTCAAGTGTAGCTTAAATCCAGCTCTCAAAGTTTTTTCAGTCAACTCCAAACCACTGACATTAGATTCACTAGGCTGGTGTTACCTGTCTTATCCCTGTTGTCCTTCTTGAATAGAGACCTTGAATAGAGACTGTATCAAGAGTCAAGAGTGTTTAATTGTCAGATGCACTGACAATGGAACAATTCAATTCTTGCAACAGCAAAACAGATCTCCAGTCATCAGGCATCTCACCAGTTACCAGTGAAGACTTACAAGTGCCTGGAGCCATAGCAATTCCACTCTAGCTTCCCATCATTGACTAGGATACATCTCAAGCCCATGGAATTTATCCACCTACAAGCCCGCTAAGATATCTCACATCTTTTTTAATGATAACATGTTCTAGTATTTCACTGTTCCTCTCCATGAATTTTCCAACTATAAGGTCCTTCTCCTTCGTAATACATATGAGAAGTATTCATGTATACATATCCTATACGTATAAAACACTTTGGGAATTTCCTTAATCTTGTCTGCTAATGATGTCTCATAGGTTGGTAGAAGGGACCGGACCCGACCCGAAACGTCACCTATCCATGTTCTCCAGAGATGCTGCCTGACCCAATGAGTTACACCAACACTTTGTGTCTTCATTTTTTGAAACCCAGCACCTGCAGTTCCTTGTGCTTCCATTCTCATTCTGCCTCATTGCCCATCTAATTTCCACCAGCTTCCTTTTATCACTTTATCCAACCTGCAATATCTGTTGAATCCAGGGTTCCTTGGAATTGTTGTCCTTACCTCTCACTCTTTCAGGAAAATGTTGGCCTGGAGCTCTCGCTATTAACATTTGAATGCCTTTCACTTTTTGAATGTAGACTTACCTACCAGTGGTTACTTCCAGTATACTTTTGTGAGGTCCTGTCTTATGGTGTTGAAATCAGCCTTCTCCTAATTCAGAACCTTATTTTCTGGTTCACCTTTCCCACTTGAAAATCACAGAGTTTTAGTCATTATCTCCAAAATGCTCTCCAGCCATTTGCTTGCTTTCATTTCTTAAACTTAGGTCCAGTTTGGCCCTTTCTCCAATAGTATTTATGTCCTGGCACAAAAAAAATCCACACTTTAAATTACATTTGATTGTTGCATTAAGTTTTATACTTAATCAGAAGTCATATGGGTTTCTTATAAAATGCCTAAATGAAAATAGCATGGTTCAAACAGACTGGGAGAGAGACTGCACTGATTAGGTAAATATGAGGTGTATGGCAGAAGTTCACCAAAGGCACTGTAAGAAATCACTTTCCATTTTGTGAGTGATAATGATCACACATTGAACTTCATTTCTAAAATTTGTTTCCACTGATGTCAATGCAATTGAATTTCAGACCCAGAGTTCAATGCACATGTCATTTCATCGTGTATTTAGGACACACAATAGAGGAAAATACTGCCCAGTGATTAACCGGATGAAGCTGTAATACATCTGATGCCAATCACTAAGCTAAATAAATATTCCATAGCTGCATCAAATTCAATGGTTCCTGTAGTTCACCCCAGTAGTGCTACAGCTAATTCATCAGCTCCAGGATTCTTTGAGAATAAATGGGGGGATGGGGGCACAATTAATAAAATCAGTGCCACTAAGTTTAGATAAAAGTTTGAGTCAATATATTGATCGGTTTCAATCAGTCATAGGGACTTCTAATTAGTTGATGGTCACAATCTGTGGTCTCCCAGCCACATGCCGGATAAAAAATAATTCAGTGCCTTACTTTTTTAGGCTCATGGTTCCATTTCCTTCATGGATAATTCCACAGGCAAGTAATCAATCTATTCCCAAGCTTTTGCCCATAATTTTTTTTATCCATTTGATGGATGGAGAAGGCAGTGTAGAAATGCCTCATCACTCCCACACAACAGAAGTCTGTCCGTTGGATCACAATCTCACATAACCAGCTTGAGAATCCAGGCACTCATTTTGGGCAGGGAGGCATTGTTTTATTCCTGGAAATTATGGGAAGTGGTCAGTGATGCAGTTCTTCAAGAACTGAATCATCTAGAATGTGTATAAGAAGAAATGTGTCATGGAATCCTTAAGGGGAGAAAGGAAGTTGTTGATACTCCGGTATTTCGAGGAACTCCATGAGTACAAGCTTTGTCCCAGAGAACTAGATTACTCAAACAGTGGTGGCTGGGAAACCAAAGACTGGTCTGTCCATTAATGATGGTATACCGTTGTTTGGTAGTGTTCCATGGGGCCTCAGTACAAGTTCAGATAAACTATCCAGGTTTGGAACCAAAAAGGTTCATAAGAAACACAATGGGATAGATCTTTCACGAGATGAAATCAAATAGGGCAGTGCAAACTTATACAGTTTTCCCAGCTCCCAGCTGGACAATCGAGCAGCTGATCCCACAGCTAGTTACCCTGGCACACTGCCAGTGGATTGAAGTCAATGGGAGAAGTCAAACCCGAGCACAAGGATAGTGAACAATTTTTACTTGCATTTATTTACATTAGTTCAAAAGTTTTATTTGTTTTAAATGTGTGTTTTGACTTTTGGCTTCAAAATTGTTACTTAATACTTTTAAGTCATTTAACATTTTTAATTTTGGGCCGCTCTTCAGTGATTGTGAAAAGCGATACCAGTCATAAACGCTCAAATTTAAGCATTGCGTAGGAAGGAACTGCAGATGCTGGTTTATACCGAAGATAGACACAAAGTGTTGTAGTAACTCAGCGGGTTAGGCAGCATCTCTGTAGAAAAGGAATAGGTGACGTTTCGGGTCGGAACCCTTCTTCAGGCATCAACTTAAACAGTAGGTTTGACCGTGCTGAGCTGGAATGATGAACAATTATTGTCCGTACTGCCGGACATCAGGTCCGGGAAAGGTCCCCTGTTGCTTCAGGCCTTGGTGATGTGCAGTGGCCAAGAACACAGATGCACAATGCACCCAGCATCCTGGTGGAGAGAGAGAGGCTCCTTTCATCCACTCTGCTATTCAGTTGTTCCTCAAAACCATGATAATCTTGTCTCACAAAACATCCCAAAGGTGGCGACCTTTGAAAATTATGAGGATTCAGTAACTAGGATTAGCTTGGATTTTCAGAACTGATTTGAAAAATATTTCCACTGTGTCGACCTTCCAATCAGTAAAGCCAATTGAATTATCTGGACTCAAAACTACATGAGAGCAACCCCCACAACTAAAATGTGGATTACGGAAATGACAGAGACCTTGCATTTGGAAAAAATAAGATTTGCCTTAATTGACAAACCTGATTTTTAAAAAAAAATATGGTCTCCATTTATTGAATTTTTAGAAAAGTAAATGGGCTTGACACAGGACTAAAATAAAAATTTAAAATTAAAAGTTGAAACTTGAGTTTAGGGTTGGATGTACAACTGTGGTTATTGTCTCCCGGATCTACCCCCTTTAATGTTTATAGTTATAACTCTTTTTTTTTTTTTTTCATTCTTCTTTATTTTTATTTTCTCTCTTTAAATTTTTTTTAATTGAAGCTATGTAAGAACTTTGTAACAAATTTGTCTTTTATTTCCATCTGTACATATGCTTTTCAAAAATAAAAAAGAATTTAAAAAAACCACATGAGAGTTAGTAAGCAAAGAGGATCAAGAAAAGCAAAAGATCTTAACTAGTCGAGGGGTCTTTGAGCTTTCCGGTTAATAGGATCCCCTCCAAAGCATTGGCAGGCTTCCATGAAACACCTGTGGATATTGGCACACTCCTATAGTCACCTACCAAAATGAGAACACTGCTGCAATCCAAGGATTTATTTTGAACTGCATATTCACAGCGGCAGCTCTAACGTGTCAGTAATGCCCTGGATATGAGTAATACTGAATTCTAGTGTCTTTAGAGACATGGAACAATGAACAGTTACATTGAACATAGAATACAGCACATAAACTTCACCCCACAATGTCCTTTACGAATATGACATCAAGTTCACCTAATTTCGCCTGCCTGTACATGGTCGATATCCCTCCATTCCCTGCATATCTATGTGCCTATCCAAAAGCCTCTTAAATGCCAGTATCTGTCTCCACCACCACCCCCTGGCAGCATGTTCCAGGCACCCACCACCTCTGTGTAAAAAAACGTGCTCCATACATATCCGTTAAATTTTTCCCCTCTCACCTTAAAGCTATGATCTCTAATCTTTGACATTTTCACCCTGGAAAAAAAAGGTTCTGATTGTTTACCCTATTTATGCCTCTCATAATGCTCATCCTCCTATCGAGTTGTCCCTTAGCATCTCTTCTCCAAAGAAAGTAATCCAAATTTATCCAACCTCTACTTACAGATAATACCTTCCAATCCAGGCAGCATTTTGATAAACCACTTCTACACCCTCACCAAATCCTTCACATCCTTCCTGTTATAGAACGACCAGAATTGCACACAATACTCCAAATGCGGCCTATCCCTATAAGTCATAAAGCTGCAACATGACTTTCTGACTCTTATATTCAATGCCCTGAGATATGAAGGCAAGCATACTTTATGATTTCTTTACCTCTCTATCTACTTGTGTGGCCACTTTCAGGAAGCTGTGCACCTCGACTCCAAATCTCTCTACACATCAATGCAGTTAAGAAGCTTGCCATGAACTATATACTCTCCACTTAAATTCAACATCCCAATGTGCAGCACCTCACACTTACTCCGATTAAACTATGTCTGCCAATGCACTGCCCATTTCTACGGCAGATCTATATCTCACTGTCTACTTTGACAGCCTTTCTCACGCTCTGTGACTCCAGCAATTTTGGTGTAATCTGCAAACTCACTCATCAACCCATCTACATTTAGGTCCACATCATTGATATCTATCAAACAACAGAGGTCCCAGCACAGATTCCTACAGAATTCCACCGGTGACAGACCTCTGGAATAACACCCTCCACCACAACCCTCTGCCTTCTATGAGTAAGCCAGTTCTGAATCCAAATGACCAAGTCACTGTAGATCCCAAGCATCTTAACCTTCTGGATCAGCCTACCATGAAAGACTTTATCAAATGCCTTACAAAAATATATGTGGAAATCTACTGCTTTACCCTCGTCAATCACCTTTGTCACCTCCTCGGAAACCTCAGTCGAGTTCATAAGACATGACCTGCCATGGACAAAGCAGTTTAGCCCCATATCTGAGGAAAGATGTGAGAAGGTCCAGAGGAGGTTTACAAGAATGATCCCACAAATGATTGGGTTAACACATGATGAGCATTTGAAGGCACTGTGCCTGTACTCACTGGAGTTTAGAAGGATGATGGGGGGGACCTCATTGAAACATACCGAATAGCAAAAGAACTAGATAGAAATGAGAAATAATTTCTTTAGTCAGAGGGTGGTATATTTGTGGAATTCATTGCCACACAAAGCTGTGGAGGTTTAGTCAAGGCGGATTATTTTTAAGGCAGATATTGACAGATTCTTAATCAGTAAGGGTGTCAGGGGTTATGGGGAGAAGGGAGAAGATTGGGGTTGAGGAGGAAAGATAGATCAGCCATGATGGGCCACATGGCCAAATTCTGCTCCTAGAACCTATGAACTATGACAAAGCCATGTTGACTGTCCCTAATTGGCCTATTCCCTTACAAATAAGATTAAATCATATCCCAAACAATCCTCTCCAATATCTTCCCAACCACTGACGTGCGGCTTTGAGGCCTATAATTACTTGGATTATTTCTACTTCCCTTCATAAATAAAGGAACAACATTGGCTACTCTAGTCTTCCGGGATCTTTCCTGGTGCCAGAGAAGATACAAAGATCATCAGGGCCCTGCAATCTCCTCTCCTGTGTCTCTCAATAACCTGGGATAGATCCCATCAAGCCCTGGGAATGTATCCACCTTAATGCTCTTCAAGGGCCCCAACATCACCTCGTCATATCATCATATCATATCATATATATATACAGCGCAGAAACAGGCCTTTTCGGCCCACCAAGTCCGCGCCGCCCAGCGATCCCCGCACATTAACACTATCCTACACCCACTAGGGACAATTGTTACATTTACCCAGTCAATTAACCTACATACCTGTACGTCTTTGGAGTGTGGGAGGAAACCGAAGATCTTGGAGAAAACCCACGCAGGGCACGGGGAGAATGTACAAACTCCTTACAGTGCAGCACCCGTAGTCAGGATCGAACCTGAGTCTCCGGCGCTGCATTCGCTGTAAAGCAGCAACTCTACCGCTGCGCTACCGTGCCGTCTTTGATTTCAAACTGCCTAAGCACATTAGTATTCCCCACACCAGTCTCATTGTCTTCTGTCCTTTTCCTTGGTGAATATAGTTCAAACAACAACAAGAACTGTTCCAAAAATAAAACAAATGATTTGTTAACAATAGGAATGAGCATTTACATTGTATATTAAATAATTTATCCCAGGGCTTTTTTCCTTGTCTTTAACCCCAATAAAATATATGGCTGCAGGTATGGTGTGGAAGAAGTTGAGAGGGTTTTTTTTTAAATTTAGAGATACAGTGCAGAAACAGGCCCTTCGGCCCACCGGGTCCGCGCCGCCCAGCGATCCCCACACACTAACACTATCCTACACCCACTAGGGACAATTTTTACATTTGCCCAGCCAATTAACCTACAAACCTGTACGTCTTTGGAGTGTGGGAGGAAACCGAAGATCTCGGAGAAAACCTATGCAGGTCACGGGGAGAACGTCCAAACTCCGTACAGGCGGCGCCCGTAGTCAGGATCGAACCTGAGTCTCCGGCGCTGCATTTGCTGTAAGGCAGCAACTCTACCGCTGCGCCACCGTGCCGCCCAGGGGAGCAGAGGGAAGGGCGTATTTGTTTATGATGCTTTAGTCTGACCGTCATGTGTATGGGGCAGGGTTGATAGAACAGCTCAATAACTTTGCATTCAAGTAACTCAAAATTATAGAAATTAATCTGATCTGGTAGCGTCCAATTCTATCTAATAATTTAACTCTTGTGTTTACTCCAAGCTTGTGACTTCCTTTATTATCAACTCCAATTATTTAATTGCTTACAGCTCCTTCATAGAAACCTCTGTACGTGAAATTCCAAATCAGTGCAGAAGATGATCTCCACATAATCAAATAGCAGTGGATGAGGCTTCTGAACCCATTATACCAGAGCTAGCTTTTTGTAGGAGTTACCAATTGCTATTTCTGGTAGCGATTTTCTCCAAACAATTATTTGTCAAATTCCTTTCAGTCTGATATTAAATCCAATTCTGGCTCATAATAATTCACTGTATTTTTAAATTAACTATTCCTATCTTTGTTCTTTTTAGTTGTCTATTTTAAATTTCAGTGTGCTGCCAGTGGGAACAATTTGCTCTCTTTCACATGTGCCACCATTTTGAACTCCACTATTAAATCCTCCCCTGTGAACTTCTTCCATGCAACTTCTTCCATGCAGCCCCATTTTCTCAAGGCTTTGGACCAAATAATATTAACCTCTCATAAAGACGAGCGAGCCAGGGGAAGGCGATCAATGGGTTGATGGGGGTTAGGGGATGATAGCGTTAGAGTGTGAGGGAGGCTGACATGGGTATAAATCATCAAGATGAAGAGAACTGAAAACTCAAATCCCCCAAAACATCAACCACAGATGCTAAAAACCTGAAGTAAAAACAAAAATCGCTGCAAAACGCTCAGCCGGTCAGGCGGCATCTGTGGGAAGAGAAACAGAGCTAGCGTTTCAAGTCAAAAACCCTTTGTCAGATAAAGGTACAGTTCATTTTACTGCAGTGTTGCTGGTTGCAACATTATTCCTTTAATAACACAGCATTGATGCCTGAGGAGATTCATTGAGGTGGGTCTTGACTTAATGTGAAGTGGATGAGAACGGCAGAAGAAGCCCATGTGAGATCAATGAGGAAAGGTATAACTTGGTGTAACAACTCAGTGCCGGCCCTTCAACCCGATCACAGGGGCATGTGCGGTGGGGGTCAAAGGGTTGCAAGGAACTCCTGGTGATCATGAGAATAGGCATGAAGTCACGGACACACTGAGGAACAGGACCTGAACAGTGCCCCCGAATGGTTAATAAGTTTAAATTAAAAATAGAAAATGCTCGAAACATGCAGCAGGGCAGACACAAACTGTGGAGAGAGAAACAGTTAATGTTTCAGGTTGATGTCCTTTTATTAGTTCCCTCTGTTTCTTTCTCCACAGGTCCTGCTTAACCTGAGGAGTACATTCACATTTTTCAGTCTCGATTTCATACTTGCAGCATCCATTTTTCTTGTTTTTTGACAATTTTACATTTCTGCACACATGCCTGATCAATCACAAATTAAGATCTGTCCCCCTGGATGTTTGGATGGGGCGATTTTAAACTCCGTTTTATTTAGACTGCTAAATAAGCAAAAGCTCATCCACTTCAGTTAGTTTTTGACTTTCAGCCTGGCTGACCCCTCTATTAAACAACAAACCACTGGAGGAATTCAGCAGGCCAGACAAGCATTTGTGGAGGAAAATAAATAGACCATGTTTCACACGAGGACCTATCTATCTTCAGTCTGAAGATTCAGTCTGTTCCCTCCACAAATCGCCCCATCCTTAGAAGGATGAGGGGGGATCTTATTGAAACATATAAGATAATTAGGGGATTGGACACATTAGAGGCAGGAAACATGTTCCCAATGTTGGGGGAGTCCAGAACAAGGGGCCACAGTTTAAGAATAAGGGGTAGGCCATTTAGAACGGAGATGAGGAAGAACTTTTTCAGTCAGAGAGTGGTGAAGGTGTGGAAGGTGTGCCTCAGAAGGCAGTAGAGGCCAATTCGTTGGATGCTTTCAAGAGAGAGCTGGATAGAGCTCTTAAGGATAGCGGAGTGAGGGGGTATGGGGAGAAGGCAGGAACGGGGTACTGATTGAGAGTGATCAGCCATGATCGCATTGAATGGCGGTGCTGGCTCGAAGGGCTGAATGGCCTACTCCTGCACCTATTGTCTATTGTCTATTGTCAAATATGCCTGGTCCTCTGTTCTTTCATCAGTTTGTCTTTTTTTGCTCAAAATTCTTATTGAAACATATAAGATTATTAAGGGATTGGGCACGCTAGAGGCGGGAAACATGTTCCCAATGTTGGGGGAGTCCAGAACTAGGGGCCATAGTTTAAGAATAAGGGGTAGGCCATTTAGAACGGAGATGAGGAAAAACTTTTTCACTCAGAGAGTTGTAAATCTGTGGAATTCTCTGCCTCAGAAGGCAGTGGAGGCAATTCTCTGGATGCTTTCAAGAGAGAGCTAGATGGAGCTCTTAATGATAGCGGTATTTATTCACAAAATGCTGGAGTAACTCAGTAGGTCAGGCAGCATCTCGGGTCGAGTCAGGGGGTATGGGGAGAGGGCAGGAACGGGGTACTGATTGTGAATGATCAGCCATGATCACATTGAATGGCGGTGTTGCCTCGAAGGGCCGAATGGCCTACTCCTGCACCTATTGTCTATTGTCTATTCCAGCTTCTGCAGTCTCTGACATCCTCACTATTCCTTCCTTACAGGCTGCGGCTCTGTTTTCTACCAAAAAGAAGGCCGATAGGTGACCTGAAAGAGATGCTTAAAGTTATGATAGTAGAGAGTGACACAGTGGTTGTTAATGAACTGGTATCCAGAACCCTTGACCTTTGGATCTGGAGTTCTGAGTTCACATCACTGGAGCATCATTAATGATGACCATCAAACTACTGGTATCTTATAAATGTACACCTGCCTAATACTTCCCCAGGAAAGTCAAATACCATCCTTACCTGATCTGGCAATATGTGACTACAGCCTCCAACAATGTGTTTGGCTTATAACTGCCCTTTGTAATTACCCCACTACCGATTGTGGAAATTGACAAAGACCCCAGAGTCAGCAACATCTTGGAATGAATTTGGATTTTAAAAATAGCAAATTAATATTAGGCTTGTATGCACTGGAATTTAGGATGAGAGGAGATCTTATCGAAACATATAAGATTATTAAGGGGTTGGACACGTTAGAGGCAGGAAACATGTTCCCAATGTTGGGGGAGTCCAGAACAAGGGGCCACAGTTTAAGAATAAGGGGTAGGCCATTTAGAACTGAGATGAGGAAAAACATTTTCAGTCAGAGAGTTGTGAATCTGTGGAATTTTCTGCCTCAGAAGGCAGTGGAGGCCAATTCTCTGAATGCATTCAAGAGAGAGCTAGATAGAGCTCTTAAGGATAGCGGCGTCAGGGGGGTATGGGGAGAAGGCAGGAACAGGGTACTGATTGAGAATGATCAGCCATGATCACATTGAATGGCGGTGCTGGCTCGAAGGGCCGAATGGCATCCTCCTGCACCTATTGTCTATTGTCTAATATGTTTCCACTACATCGGTTTACTTTAGTTTAGTTTAGTTTAGAGATACAGCGTGGAAATAGGTCCTTTAGCCCACCGTGCCGACCAGCAACCACCCGTACGCTAGTTCTACCCTGCATGCCAGGCACAATTTACAGAAGCCAAATAATCTACAAACCTGCAAGCCTTTGGAATGTGTGAGGTAACCAGAGCAGGCGGAGAAAACCCACGCAATCACAGGGAGAACATGCAAACTGTGTATAGACAGCAACCAACGACAAGATCAAACCCGGGTCTCTGCCGCTGTGAGGCAGCAACTCTACCGCCATGCCACCAAGATTAAGAGCCATAAGGTTGGTACAGTGGCACTGCTGGTAGAGCTACTGCCTCGCAGTGCCAGAGACCCAGGCTCAATCCTGACATCAGGTGGTGGAGTTTGCACGCTCGCCCTTGACCGAGTGGATTTCCCCCAGGTGCTCCTGTTTCCTCCTACATCCCAAGATGCGTGGGTTTGTAGCATAATTGGCCTTTGTAAAATTGCACCCAGTGTCTAGGGAGTGGATGAGAAACTGGGACAACATTGAACTAGTGTGAATGGGGACTCACTAAATTTAACTAAACTTAAACCCACCATAAGACATTTGCAGGAAAGGTCTTTCTCCAAGTACATTTGCAGTGTGAAATTCTCATTGCCCTGAGTAGCTGAGGCATCTATGGAAATAAGGGAAAATCAGGGAAGAAAGGAAATCAAATGCAAGATGAACGGGTAAGATGGAAAGATATAGGTGATGGATTGTATGGAGCAACATCACTGGAATGGACCTATTTTGGTGCTGGGCATTCTGTGTGATGTGATGCAAAGGTTTCCATAACTTGCTATGACCCAGTTTAGAGGAAAGTGTTTAGTTTGAATCTGCCTGGCAACATGCCTCCACCAATGTTCTAACATATACAACACAAGTACAAAGATCCCAGGGCAGCTATTAACCAGCTCCTGCAGTCTGCCAGAACAATAGAGGCCTCTCTCTGTTCAGTTCATTGCACACCGTTCATCATGAGGGAAGCTCTCCTTCAGTTAACAGATGGCACTGGAACCTGCTCCCAGCTCCCTCTTCTGCCATGAGGGTGGGAGGTAAGTGTCAAATGTAACTTGAGTCACAATATCCTGGGGAGAGATTAATAAGAGTAGGTGTTACCTCATCCCATCTGCTTAACTCAACAGGAGCATTTGGTTCTGGATGAGGGCAGTGAGTTTCAGAGTCACTTTCGCTTTCGTTCAGTGTCTGCTGCCCAGGGACATCCAACAACTTTAGATTGCACCAGTTTGCACGTTTGGCGTTCAAACTCCCCCCTCTCTCCCAGATCTTCATCTTGGAGAAGATTCGATTTGTGGCTTTTCACACATCCCGCTCATTTACTCGATGAATTTGAAGTTCATACCTGCATCCTGAGAGGAAGTGGTGGGAAGCTGTGAGACTTGTCAATGTATATGCCACCTGTCACTGCAGCAAGCCAAGGAGACAGACCAAGAGTGAGAGTGGGGAAAACTCAACGAGGAAAGAACAAAACATGCATTTTTATAGGTCTTCAGGATCACAGTATTTTCTGGTTCACGTGTTAAAGAAACGTCACTAATGTCCAAACCGCAGAAGACAATCTGTACGTGGCAAGATCCCGCCCAAACAAAAATAACGTGGCAAACTGTTTGAGTAATGTTAGGGGTCGGGGGTAAACATTGGGCCAGGAGCAGTTTAATTCCCTCACTCTTTGAGTAAGTGCCACTGAATATTATTCAGACTTCTGAGTGGACAGATGGAGTTTCAACTTAATATCTCATCCAAAAATAGTGCCTCCAAGAATGCTGAAAACCCTTGTCGCTACTCAGTGTGTTGGCCTTTGGAGTCAAGTACTTGAGTGTCTGCAACCTGCCAGCGGACAAAAGTGGTCCTGACTCTAAATACAGCTAAAGCGACAATGTTATTAAAAATCAGATGCATTTAGATGCTACATTTATTCCAGCACTTGCCCAACAAGTTATTGGATTGGTGGCTGGTCTGCTGGCCAGGAATATCTTTCATTTAAAACACCAGTCTGCAATTCTTTTGTTTTTGTTTGGCAGTTCAGACTCAGCGGGTCAGGCAGTATCTCAGGAGGACATGGATAGGCAATGGTCTTGGTAGCACAATTTTAGGGTAGAGGGAATTACTTTGCATTCTGATTCTTAGGTAGCCTTTCAGAAAGTGCATTGTAGGATTATAGAATCTGGGCCCAGTGTATGGTAACTACTGGTGACGCAAGGAACCGCAGATGATGGTTAACAAAAAAACCCACAAAGTGCTGGAGTAACTCAGTGGGTCAGGCAGCATCTCTGGAGGAAATGGATAGGTGATTTTTCAGGTCAGGAGACTTTTTTAAACCTCTGAATCTGAAGAAGGATCCCGACCAGAAGCATTGCCTATCCATGTCCTCAGAGTCTCTTGCCCAGAGTAGGGGAATCAACGACCAGAGGACATAGGTTCAAAGTGAAGGGGAAAATATTTAAACAGTTGAGTGACTGGGCAAATGGAGTTTAACACGAAGTGCAAAGTCATGCACTTTAGTAAGAAGAATCAAAAGATGGTTTATCTGATTGGAAAGAGGCAATAAATAGAGTCATAGAGTGTGGAAAGAGGCCCTTTGGCTCAACTTGCCCATACAGACCAAATTGTCCCATCGACACTAGTCCCACCTGCCTGTGTTTGGCCCATTTCCCTTTAAACCTGTTCCATCTATGTACCTGTCTAATTGTTTCTTAAACATTGCAAGAGTGCCTGTCTCAACTACCTCCTCTGGCAGCTCATTCCATACACCCACCACCATTTGTGTGAAAAAGTTACCCCTCAGATTCCTATTAAATCTTTCCCCCTTCACCTTAAACCTATGTCCTCTGGTTCTCGATCCCCCTACTTGTGACGTTGGTGAGACCGCATTTAGAATATTGTGTTCAGTGTTGAGCACCATGTTATAGGAAAGATATTGTCAAGCTTGAAAAGGTTTAGAAAAGGTTTCCGAGGATGTTGCCAGGACTAGAGGGTGTGAGCTATCGAGAGAGGTTGAGTAGGCTGGGTCTCTATTCCTTGGAGCGCAGGAGGATAAGGGGTGATCTTATAGAGGTGTACAAAATCATGAGAGGAAAAGATCGGGTAGGTGCCCAGAGCCTCTTGCCCAGAGTAGGAGAATCGAGGACCAGAGGACATATGTACAAGGTGAAGGGGAAAAGATTTAATAGGAAACTGAGGGGTAACTTTTCCACACAAAGGGTGGTGGGTGTATGGAACAAGCTGCCAGAGGAGGTTGAGGCTGGGACTATCCCATTGTTTAAGAAACAGTTAGACAGGTACATGGTTAGGACAGGTTTGGAGGGATATGGACCAAGTGCAGGCAAGCGGGACAAGTGTAGCTGGGACATTTTGATTGCCGGTGAGGGCAAGTTGGGCCGAAGGACCTGGTTCCACACTGTATCACTCTATAACAGCAGCAGATTAGCATGAGAGTTCCAGTACTCACTCCAATAGCTCGCTTGTGAATCAGGACCATTTTATTGGATTTTTCATTTGTGGGATCTGGGAATCATTGACATGCCCAAGGTTATTGCCCTTGAGATGGGGGTGGTGGAACCCTTCTTGAAATGCAGTTTAGTTTAGTTTAGTTTAGTTTAGTTTAGTTTAGTTTCGTTTCGTTTCGTTTCGTTTGCATCAACCAACAATTACCCTTACACTAGTTCTATCCTACACACACTAGGGACAATTTACAGAAGTCAATTAACCTACAAACCTGCATGTCTTTGGAGAGTTGTAGGAAACCAGAGCACCCGGACAAAACCCACATGGTCACAGGGGGAACATACAAACTCTGTACAGACAGCACCCATAGTCTGGATCGAACCAGGTCTCTGGCACTGTAAGGCAGCAACTCTACCACTGTGCCACCCACCTCCTGCAGATGGTGTTCCCATGTTGCTGTCAGGTGGAGTGCTCAAGCATTTCGATCCAGTGATAATGAAGGGAGAGCATTATATTTTCAAGTCAGGATAGTATGAAGCTTAGATGGACACCTGCAAGAGGTGGTATTTCCATGCTCCTGCTGTCCTTGTCTTTCTCGGTGGTAGGGACTCTGGGTTTGGAAATGTATTCGACCATACATTAACATGACTTTCTCTCTACAGTCCATCATATTGTCTCTGCAGCAAAAGGAATCCTCCTGTTTTGTTAACCCCCAAAACCATGCAGGACTGGGAAAAAAATGTTTACATTGGTCCTCTCAAATCCAAGAGAAATGGTACCCATGGGAGAAGATAAATGAACAACGTCTCCTCAGAAGTTATGTAATGCCCTGACTTGTGCCATCTGTTTGAAATGAATTTTGGTTGAAAGCTTCAATTGTTGCTTTTTTAGGGACAGGGGCAAGCAACGCCTTCCAATCCAAAGAGCTGGATCAATCGACAGAGTTTGGCATCGCTGGAACGCAACAGGTCACAGTGGTGAGTCACATCCTACCTTAATGCACGACCTGGAGATCTTTATATCTCATACCTCGGCAGTGGCCACATGAGACTGGGCTGATTTGCTGTGGCTCTTAGTAGATCAGTGCAACCAGGTGATAATAGTTGCTGATTGCCACGAAATGCAATGGAACAGATTTGTTTGGGTGGGCGGAGAATTTGTTCCATGATCCGGAGCCTTAAAAGAGCGCCGCATTAATCACTGAGATTATGTCCATACCCAGCCATCCTGAAGTCTGTGGACACTTTTCTTGCAAATAAAGAAATTTCGAATGAAAGCTGCAAGGGGGCAAGTTATTTTGCAGATTTAAAATGAAGTACCTCAACTGCTTCAGAGTAAATGTTCTTCTCTCTCCATCTTCAATCTCTTATCATTTAGTTCTCAGCCTTTTGGCAATGTGACCTATGTTTAGACAATAGACAATAGGTGCAGGAGTCAGTATCGCCATTCAATGTGATCATGGCTGATCATCCACAATCAGTACCCCGTTCCTGTCCTCTCCCCATACCCCCTGACTCCGCTAGCATTAAGAGCTCTATCTAACTCTCTCTTGAAAGCATCCAGAGAATTGGTCTCCACTGCCTTCTGAGGCAGAGAATTCCACAGATTTACAACTCTCTGAGTGAAATGTTTTTTCCTCATCTCCGTTCTAAATGGCCTACCCCTTATTCTTAAACTGTGGCCCCTGGTTCTGGACTCCCCCAACATTGAGAAGATGTTCCCTTGATTTGATTCTGCATTCACCACCAGGCCCTCATTGGTACAGGTCTTGTCCTAAGTCAGAAGATTGTGGAATTCAATCTCACCCCAGATACCAGAAAACAAATCTAAGTGGTACTAAAGGAGAATGCTACACAGTTGGAGGTGCCCTCGTAGTGGCTTGGCCTATTCTCTAATTGTACCATGTTGATAAAGACTAGGAAACATGTTTCTCGGACAACAGCCACCCCTCAATCTACATCACTTAAACATGCCGGGCAAGTTTGGGTAAGTTGCTGAGTGGAAATAAACACACTTTAAAGAATACTTCATTGAAAACATGGCACTGTATTCTGAGGATGCAAAAGGGAAAATATAAAGTCTGGACATTTTCTCCAGCCTATTGACTTCCTATAAAAGCTTAAAAATAAGTTAAAGATTATTTTGGGGGAATGCCTAAATAAGGTAACTTCTAACATTGGAACGGATGATTTAACCTTTGTCTGCCATGTAATAAACCCATAGATGGTTTTTAAAGATCGTGTTTGCAGCTTTAGTGCCAAGTAAAACAGAAAACAACTCTTCATCACATGTGAGTGTGGATTTAAAACCTTTACCTATTAAAGTCTTAGTGCAGAAAAGGCTGACGCAAGATTTAATAAAGTTACTCAAAGTTATGACGTGTTGTGATTGGGTAACTAGGGGGAAACTATTTCTTGCTGGCAGGAGGATCAGTAATCAAAAGACACAGATCAAAAAATAATTGGCAAATGTTCCAGAGTTGGATGGAAAATGAGGAAAAAATATTTTACTCAGCTGCAATACACTGGAATTCGCTGCTTTGAGGGTGCTGGAAGTAGATTCGATGGTAACTTACAAAAAGTGATTGAATAAGAAATTATTTTGGGAAAAAAAGGAGCAACTAACTGGATAGAGCTTCTCAGGGACACAGTGTGAGCAAAATGGAATGAATGGTCTCTGGGTGAGCTACATGTTTTCATATTTCTACTTGGATATCATTCCAGGTTAATAACCCTAGAAACCATCTTATTTCTGGTGTGGCATGTCCTTTTCCAATGAAGGTCACATACCTTTACTGTTTTTAGCAGTATTATGGAGTCATGGAGTTGTACCAGATAGAAACAGGCCCATCGACCAAACTTGCCAATGCTATCCAAGATGACTATCTATGATAATCCCATTTTCAAGCATTTTGTCTATATATCCTTCTTTTCCTTTCCTATCCAGATTGCCTGTCCAAATGCTTTTTAAGTGTTGTGAATGTACCTGCCTCTATCAATTCCTATGGCAGCTTGTTTCATATAACCACCATCTTCTGTGTGCAAATCCTGCCCCTCAAATCTCTGAAATGCAATTAGAACTTAATGAAACAATCAATTACTGTCAAGTGCTGAGCAGTGTGAGGAGTCTGGGCGCCACAACTCAGGAAGGATATGTCAGTCCTGGGGGGAGTGCAATTTAGATTTACCACCAATACACCTAGGCTCCAGGGATTAAATTACATGGAGAAATTATGCGAGGGAGAGTTGTATCCATGGAATTCAAATGGTTAAAGGATGATTGAAGTAATCAAGATGGTATGGAAAACAGATAGGATCGATGGGGAGAAACAACTTCTGTTCACTGGGGAGAATGGCGCCAGGGGGCATCGTCTCAGCATTAGGACCAGGCATCACAGGAGTAAAGTTAGAACGCATTTCTACACACAAGAGGATGGCGGAAATTTGGGACTAGCTTTGAATGGCCTTTCATGTGAGGACAATTACTAACTTAGAAAATGTGTTTATCTTATTTTTTTGTTAAACAGAGGCATTAAGGAATATGGGAGACGTGTTAGATAATGTCATTAAGACACATTTAGAAATATATAGTCTATACTGTACAGTCAATGGACTGGAGAAACTATACATTCATTCTTCATGTATTCATTCATACGACACTTGCATCCCTTCTTTCACCACCTGAGCTGAATGCAGGATTTAGTGCTGCTGCCTCACAGCTCCAACGATCCATGTTGGACCCTGACCTCCACTGCTGTCAGTATGAAGTTCACTCAATCTCCCTCAGTGATCCCTATGGGTTTTCCTAGGATACCTTAATTTCCTTCCTCACCCTGAGGACATTTTAGTTGGTAGGTTAATTGGCCACTGTAACCTACCCATAGGTGTGTGTAAGATAGGAGAATCAAGGTGGAGTTTACAAGCATAGGAGCGAAATAGGTTGCAGGGAGGTTATTAGCAATCTCAGAACCTGCATAAAATCAATGGACTGAATGTGTTGTAAGAATAACACATGAAATGTGAAGGAAGTTCCAAAGTGTTTTGCGCTTACTTGTAAAAGTGTAGCCTATTTGCATACAGCGTACAGTTGGTTTGTAGATCAGCCATGGTTTCACTTAAGAAGGTAAATGGCCCACTTCTGATCCCATGTTCTGATGTAAAATAATTTGGTTTTAATTCAATAATAGGCCATTTGCTGATTAATCCAGTGAAATGTGCGGATGATCCTAGATTCATGAATCTGGACCACAGTTGCCAGCTGACTTGAGCATGGAAGCATATTGTTCATTCAAAGCAAATCACAGCTTGGCCTCTTAATCTCCAAAGAGCAGCCAGCAGCAGCTAATGGAATTCAGGAATAATATGGCAATCCAATGTACTTGAGATAAGCGATAGGAAACCTCTGGGATGCTAAAAATACCAGCACATCAGTAATGCAGTGCAAAATAGGTCGAACTGGATTCTTTTTCTTAGATAAAGCTGTTTCTCCAAATATCTATGCAATGGATTAAACAGAATAGTCCATCATGTTAATTGAGTTTCGGTTAGACAGTGAGTGTGATGTAAAAACATTCTACATTTTACTTATGTCAAATGTATATCCAATTAGATTTTGTCTATTTTGCTACCTAAAGCATTAATATCTCTGCAGTTATGATTTCAGTGCTATTTGTGCGTGGATAATAGTTTACATTTTATAAAGTAATTCTCTGGAGGTGACTCAGCAGGTCAGGCAGCATCTCAGGAGAGAAGGAATGGGTGACGTTTCGGCCCAAAACGTCACCCATTCCTTCTCTCCTGAGATGCTGCCTGACCTGCTGAGTTACTCCAGCATTTTGTGAATAAATACCTTCGATTTGTACCAGCATCTGCAGTTATTTTCTTACACTCTCTGGAGGTGAGCTTCACATTGCCTATTGAGAAATGGATGATGAACCACCTTCTTGAAGCAGTGTTGGTCACATAGTCAAGGCACTCCCACAGTGCTCATAAGTCAAAAGTACCAGCAACACGATGGAATAATGATACCTTTTTAGATCAAGATGATGTGTGATTTGAAGGGGAACTTGCAGGAGGTAGGTTTCCACAAATTGCCTGCCCTTGCTCTTGCAAGAGGTGAAACTCCAGCTGCCTGGTGTTGATCTTTCACCTCTGCCACAAGCACTAGCAATTGTTTAGCTTAGTTTAGTTTAGAGATACAGCACGGAAACAGGCCCTTCGACCCACCGACTCCGTGCCAACCAGCGATCCCTGCACACTAACATTATCCTGCACACACGAGGGACAATTTACAATATTACCAAGCCAATTAACCTACAAACCTGTATTCCTACGGAGTGTGGAAGGACACCAAGTCCTTCCAGGTGAGACAGAGGTTCACATGCACCTCCTCTAACTTCATCTATTGCCCACTAACTCATCTTGGAGCCCAGTTGCATCTTCATCACTAATCACATGCCCACTTAGTGTTGTGTAATCAGCAATCCTGCTGGTGTTATATTTTAACCACTTTCCGAAATTGTTGATATAGATTATGAATAATTGGAGCCCAAGCACTAATCCCTGTGTACCCCACTTGTAACAGCCAGCCAATCCATTGTTTCCTCTCAGTTAACCATACTCGTAACAAACCCCATAAGCCGTGAGCTCTGAGTTCACTCAGGAAACGTCTGTGTGGTCCTATACCAAGAGTCTGGCAAAAATCCAATTACATGCAATCTATACTCTGCTGGTCATCCTCAATGAATATCAATACATTATACAAAGATAGACACAAAAAGCTGGAGGATCTCCAGAGATGCTGCCTGTCCCACTGAGTTACTCCAGCTTTTTGTGTCTATCTTCGGTTTAAACCAGCATCTGAAGTTCCTGCCTACACAATACATTATACAAACCTGATTTCCTTTTCATTAATTCACATTGAGTCTGCTTAATCATGATATTGTAAATGCCTTGATTTAACATTGTTTATTATGGATCGCAGCCTTTTCCCAAGTGAAGGTCAAGCTAACAGCTCAATAGTAATCTGTATTCTGTTTCCTACTTTTCTTAAATATGTGTGCATTGAGATCTCCCAATTTAGGACATTAATTCCTCAAAATGCAGTCAAAAAACATTTTATAAAATGGCAACGTATTCAATATTACAAAAGATTTTTTTGCGATCTAACGTGACACACTTCAACATCAGATGTAGGTATCCGTAGAGTGTGAGCTGGGCAGCAATACAAAACTAGGAACTGGAATCTGCCATCCAGCCACTCAATGCTGCTCCAGCACTCAGGGATCAGAGCTGATTCGCATTTTAACCCCATAACCCTGCCTTGCTTCCATAGTCCTTTGACCTTTGTATTTTTGCATGGCTCATATCCTTAATGCCTTTTCCTAGTGACACACATTTCCCTTATCCACCATACGGAGCTCTTTTGTTTCTAGTGTTGGTTTCTCCGCCCTTAAGTCTGTCCAGATCTCTGTGCACCTGCTTGCAGGGCTATTAAGAAAGCTGGGGCACAGTAATCACCAGGCCAGCTATATGTTTAAAGACATCGGTTGAGCCAGTTGGGGTTCTGAGAAGTGACAATGACAAGGTGCATGTATAAAGTGTTGCCAAGCGAAGCCTCCTGCAGCTGCTCTTTGCTTTGCTGCCAGAGGGGTCCAGACATAATAGAAAGAGCAGCCAGATGTTACAGATGCAAGGAGCCATAGTGCTACAGCTGGAAGGTTTGCATTAATATGGCTACAGGCATTAGTGCTACTCATTGTTCACACCTCATTCTAACCATTGTGCAAATGATCATTCACATTTCCAGCATCTGCAGAGAGATTTTTTTTAATTAAAATAAATCTGTATATGAATTAATTTCTTTTAAAGACAATACAAATGATAAAACAAGAGCCATTATCTGAATGTTCTTTTGCTTTATGGAGAGTCATAGAGTTCAACAGCACTGAAAAAGGCTCTTCAGCCCAACTTATCCATGTCTTCCTGAGCTAGTCCCATTTGCTTGCCCATATATCCCTCTAAACCTTTCCTATCTATAAACCTGCCCAAACATCTTATAAAACATTGTAATTGTAGCTGGCTCTACCACTTAATTTGGTAGTTCATTCCATATACCCACCACCCTCTGTGTCTTGCCCCTCAGCACCCTTTTAAATCTTTCCCCTCACCTTAAACCTATGACCTCGAGTTTTTAACTCCCCTGCCCTGGGAATAAGACTATGACCATCTTCCATTCACCTCTATACATTTCATGAATTTATAATTTATTATAAGGTCACCCCTCGGCCTCCTTCGCTCCAGGGAAAAGGATCCCAGTCTATCCAGTCTCTCTTTACAACTGAAGCCCTCAAGCTCCAGCGACATCCTTGTTAATCTTTTCTGCACCCTTTCCCAGCTTAATCACATCCTTCCTACAGTGTTGCGACCAGAACCGCATACAAAACTCCAGGTGCAGTCACACCAATGTCTTGTCGAGCTGCAACATGACACCTGAAACACCTGTACTCAATGCCCTGCCCATAAGTATAGAAAATAACTTCCATTTCTTCAGCAGTTTTCGCATCCCTTCCAGAATGCTCCGAATCATTTTGTCTAACTTTGTCTGCCAAGTTGTTTCATGTTTCTAAGCTGTGTCTTAGTTGATGGCATTCACATCTCTGAGTCAGAAGGTTCTGTATTCAAATCTTGGCACTCCGAAGTAATACTGGGGGAGTGCTGCCTCCTATATTATAATGAAACACTGCCAGCTCCGAAAGGTACCATTTGAAAAGAGAGTATTGGACTTTGCGTTTCAAAAGATGATTGAAATAACGGATTTATTCGTTTAGTTTAGAGATACAGCGTGGAAACTTCGGACTACCAAGTCCACGCCGACCAACACTAGTTCTTTCCTCCACACTAGGGACAATTTACAGGAGCCAATTAACCTACAAACCTGCACGTCTTTGGGAGGTGGGAGAAAACTGGTGCACCTGGAGAAAACCCACGCAGTCACAGGGAGAACATGCAAATCAATACAGACAGCACTCGTAGGTCAGGATTGAACCCGGGTCTCTGGCGCAACAGTCTACTGCAGTGCCACTGTGCCAATTAGAGACATAGAGCGAAACAGCCTAGAAACAGGCCCTTCGGCCCAAGATGCCCACACTGGCCAACATGTCCCACCTGCCCGCGTTTGGTCCATATCCCTCCATCCCATCCTATCCATTGTGCACAGCACACTCCCACAGCATGATAATGATCAAATAGAGTCATGGAGTCGTACAGCACAAAAGCAGGCCCTTCAGCCCAATGTGCCCAAGATGTTCCATCTACACGAGTCCCACCTTCCCATGGTTGGCTCCTATCCCTCTAAACCTTTTACTTTCAACCATAGATGTTTCCTATTAATGATTGGGAGATAAGTATTGGCTAGGATGCCAGATTCTTCAAAATAGCACATAGAAGAGCCGGTAGATGTTTCTCAGTATTACAGGTCTTCCAGAACCTTCTGAGTAGAGATCATTGTTCTACCAACTTAGATCCGGTTGATCCACATGGAAGAATTTGACAGACAATGTCAATTGAGACAAAAATATTAGGAGTCATTGCAATCACACTTTGATACTAAACTGACCTAATAATTGAAACTAATAACAGTATATTTTTAATGGATAAATTTATAAGCACAAGCCTTTCCATCAAAATTACACCTGTGCCCATTTGCCTTGTTTTATGCTTTAATATTTGAAGTGAATTTTAACTCTAGATCCAAACTTCTGGACTTTGTCCCAACAAAGAGCACCATTTCCATGTTTTACTGTAGCTGGTGAAGTGACGAGATATGGAGCACCATTTTAGCGTCAAATGTTACAACTATGAAGGTCAAACAACATAAGAAAAGAGACATGAGCGATACAGCAGGAAGGGAATTAAAAGTATAGAGGTGGGAGGTTACGAGGCCAAGATTATAGACATTACATGTCCAGTTACATCCAGACATGCACAACCTTTGAAGTCTCCCATCTCTCATACTAATGTTAGAAACATCGCAGGACATTCAAGCCCACACGTCAGTGCTAGCACTTTGAAAATAACAGTTCATGCATCCACCATGCTCATGAACATTTTTCCTTAACAGTTTGGATACCATCGATATTTGAAATCTGATATCCCTGTTTTACAATCAACGACCATGTTAAATCTGCCATCCTGCAAGATCCGGTCACACTGGCGATCTATGAATGAAAAGATGAACCACTTTATCCCTTAACCGGGCTCAGAGATGGGCTCCACAATAATCCTTAATCTAAGTTAAAATCACTTTGCTCCTCTGTGACCGGGAACAAGTACATCTTAATTCGAGGATGGTCCCTAGATACAGATGCAGGGTCTGAAGAAGGGTCCCAACCTGCAATGGTGCCTATCCATGTTTTCCAGAGATGCTGCTGGACCTGCTGAGTTAGTCCAGCACTTTGCATCTTTTTCTTTGTAGACCAGCATCTGCAGTTCCTTGTTTCTCCATTAACCCTGACCTGTTGCTTCCCACTAAGGTTGCACACTGGCTGCACTGCCTTCTTGTTCACATGAATGCTGCATGCAGACATCACAAGCCATGCTGCACAATGGCTTCTCAGCTCAGCAGGGGAATCAACATTGTGAGTGGTTCGCACCACTTATAGAAAGATGGCATCTACCCTGCACCCTTTAAGGGGAAAGTTGCAGCGGGTTCTGACAGATGACCTCGAATTTATTCTGACCCACGGCCCATTGAAAAATGCACAACATGGGAGAGATAAGACTGCACTGTTCTTCAATGTACCAAAGAAGGCCTCAGAGCAGGAGGTAGGGAGGGATGGGAAGCACAGATGGGCTCAAGGCCCTCCAGACACTGCAAAAAAAGTGGGAGGAAATGGCTGTGAAAACCAGCGTGAGGAATAAAGCCTCGTGGGCCTGGATTCAGCACTGGAGGAAGTAAAGTGACCTTACAGATGTGGGCACGGTCAAGGAATGCATCTTCAATACATCCCACAACTGCATCAGATACCATTCAAGGCACCACATCTTCATCACTCTGCTACTAACAATCTCGAGCAATTAGTTCTTGCATCTAACATTAATATCTTCCACCACACACTCAGACACAAGCAGAGGCTAACATTTTGTGACCACTTCAGCTGTTGTAGTGTCCAAACAATAGATGCTGTGATCTAAATTGTCCAACCATTTTGTGGTGAACCGATGCCATAACAACCAGAACAAATTCAACCAGTACTCCCTAGGAGATTGCTCAATGATCTCAATCAAACCTTCCACGTGGGTCTGCTAGGCAATTTATCAAAAGTGGTACCCCTTTTGGCTGAGATGTCAAATGGAGACCCATTCTCCCTGCTCTTCTGCTTTAGGTAGATGTTGAAGATCTCAGAAAATTCTTCCAGTGTCTAACTCAAACTATATCACTCAATAAACTTTGCCAAAATTATAATACCCATTTTTCCCAGATTTCATCCATAAATACGCCTGTAAATTGCTTTACAACATTCCAAGATTCTTATATGTGTGCAGTATTTTCTTTTTCTCTTTCTTTCTTTTAGCCACTTTCTATCCTTCCCTCTTTCCCCCCATGCGTCTCTTTTGTTGCTGATTGGATGAATCTGTGCGTAAATGGGTTGATGCACTTGATTACACAATAAATGTAGCTTATATTTATGGTGCCTTTCAAGCCCTAAAATGTCTCAAGGTACATCATTGATGGCACATGGATACAAGTTATTGGAGAACAATTGAATTACTTTGAAGTCAAAACTACCTGTTTTCCGACTAGAAAGTATGGGGAGCAGTGAAGAAGAATCCCAACCCAAAACATAGCCTATCGATTCCCTCCACAGTGCTGCTTGACCTGTTGAGTTACTCCAAAACGTTCTCATAAGTTCATAAGTGATAGGGGCAGAATTAGGCCATTCGGCTCATCAAGTCTACTCCGCCATTCAATCATGGCTGATCAATCTTTCTCTCTCAACCCCATTCTCCTGCCTTCTCCCCGTAACCCCTGACACCTGTACTATTCAAGAAGAACTTTCTGTTCTACTCTAGAATGAAAGTGTTGTATTTTTGGTCCTTTTCAGTTGGTCCAAAAATGAATTATAACCATTGATGAACATCTGAAGGGTGATCAAAGTTCGAAAGTAGGAAGCATTTAATTTATGCACAGTAAAACTCCCAGATATGGCAAACACGATAGCATCCGATAAAACTGTTTTAATGCTGTTCATTGAGAGATAAATATTAGTTATAACGTGGGTTTAGCTCCCTTGCTCTTTTTTGAAATAGCATCCAACAGGGGAGCACACCGGGACTTGGTCTGGCATCTCATCCAAAGGACACTATATCCAGTAGTGCCGCACTTCTTCTGTGTTGTGCTGGACTACGTTTTTGTGTTCAAGTCTCTGGACCAAGTCCATTTGGAATGAAGTTTCTGTGTTCCACTTCCAGTATGTGGTGGTGCTTCCCTGTTATACCCTTAAATTGATACTGGGACAATGTGACCTGAATCTTTGGAATCCTCCAATCTTAGAATGAAGGATTTTGGGTGCCACCCGGCAAGATCAACTGCAGTAAAATAAAGCCAGTCAATGCACCGTAGCCAGCATCATTTCTCAGTGGCCAGAGCGGCACACTGTGGCATAGCAGTAGAGATGCTGCCATACAGCACGAGAGACCTGAATTTGATCCTGACTACGGGTGCTGTCTGTGCAGAGTTTATCCATTTTCCTTTTGACCGCATGGGTTTTGTCTGGGTGCTCCGGTTTCCTCCCACATCCCCAAGACGTGCAGGTTTGTATGTTAACTGCCTTCTGTAAATTATCCCTAGTGTGGAGGATAGAACTATTGTACGGGCGATCGTTGGTTGGCACGTGCTGAAACATGGTGGGCCGAAGGGCCCGTTTCCACGCTGTATCTCTAAAACTAAAAAAAGCTCAATTAATGAAAAAGCTGGTTTAGAAGCAAGTTTGAGGGGACGTAACTGGACGATTACTGAACAGGTAACTGGGCGGTTATGGTGGCGCAGCAGTAGAATTGCTGCCTTACAGCGAATGCAGCGCCGGAGACCCCGGTTCGATCCCGACTACAGGTGCTGTCTGTACGGAGTTTGTCCATTCTCCCCGTGACCTGTGTGGGTTTTCTCCGAGATCTTCGGTTTCCTCGCACACTCCAAAGACGTACAGGCATGTAGGATAATTGGCTTGGTAAACGTAAAAATTGTCCTCAGTGGGTGTAGGATAGTGTTAATGTGCGGGAATAGCTGGTCAGCGCGGACCCGGGGGGCCGAAGGGCCTGTTTCCGCGCTGTATCTCTATCTCTAAACTAAAATCCATTTCAGGTGACCTGTTATCCAGCGTGGCAAGGTTTCAGATAACAAAGAGGTAAATCTATTGCACAGGTCATTCGGAGGCCGGAAACAGATCCTCAATATTCTGGACCCTAATAATCAACAAGTTTAATAATTTATTAATTTTAAATTAAAATAATATTAATAAAATAATAATTAATAATTTAAAACATTAATGCCGTTAATACCGATTATTGTCAAATAAAGTGACAGCGTTTGGGGAAGTAGGCCTGCGGCTTTGACATGATCAGGCCTCTACACGGTTTTAGTCATCAAGCAGTTGTTGCCAGCACCTTCTCAAGGACAATTAGGGACTTGGACAACAAATGCTGATGAATAATCTCCCGTCCTTTCTACTGTGCAACTCTGCTGCAGGCACATAATCACATAATCACAACATTCCTCAACCACCAAAGAAACAGGTGCCATTAACAACAGTTAAAGTTGTAGACAAATATCGTGGAACAAACTAAAGGGTTCTTCAGAAAGTAAAGAACTCTGGCTTCAGCACTACATGTCTGGCAAATTGTGGGAGAAATTTGCATGGAATTTATTGCACAGAAATCGACCGCTTGGACTAATAAGTCTTCAGCTGGCATTTATGTTCCACACATCCCAATAATTTTATCTCTACTATCAACATAAGCTGTATTCCTGGACATATCCTCTGGACATATTTATCCAGCTTCTCATTTAATGCATCTATTTAATTCTGTTCTATCATAGCTTTAGGAATGATTTCCATACTCACGACTGCCGCTGTGACTCCTGGATTCCCTGTTTGAATTGTTAATGTCTACTTTACTCTTGATATATTCCAGCAAGCAGAAAAGAGGAGTTAAGGATTAAAACCTGGATATGTGAATATCTTTGTCCACCCGTCTGCCTATCAAAAAAAAGCTTCACCTATACCCACCTCATCCTCTTTTCCAGCTTTCTCCCCCCCCCCCCATTACAGTCAGCCTGAAGAAGGGTCACCACCAGAGATGTCACCTGCCCATGTCCTCCAGAGATGCTGACTGACCTGCTGAGTTACTGCAGCAATCTTGCATCAACTTAAAATGCTGGAGTTACTCAGCGGATCAGGCAGCATCTGCCATTTCTTGTAACTCCATGTGAATATCTTACTTGACAGGGGGAATGAATTGGCATAGTGATGATGCCTACTTGACAGGGTCTTGAGAACTAGGCTTGTCCCAGGACAGAGTGAAGAAAATGAAGCTTAGATCGAAATGCATTTGTGGGGTCGCTCTGTGTACTGTGTTTCAAGAGTGGAGGGAGAAGTATCAATAGGAGGAGGCTAAATGGAGATGATTACCACAGAGCTTGAGGTATATTTGGTGGTTGGACCTGCAAGACATGTTCCTACTGCTGTTCACCCACAAGTACAAGAAGGACCTAATGTAGTGAGTACTTCTCATCTGCTTTTACCTACCGTGCTTCCTTGGGCTTGAGAACCACACCTTAGATGCATTAAAACTAAAGTTCTATACAAATGGAAGCATACAATTTTCTCAACAGCAATTAGCAATGGACAAGTCTCCTGACTGTCCTACCTCCATTAAAATCAAAAATGAAGGTGGGTTGACACCAGATTTTAAACATTTTCAATTCTGTCTTATTATCTGGTTTAAGCCCTAAGTTTGAACTCCTCATTTGTCTCACCATTCAATTCCTTCATTATTTTAACTGTCTCTGTCTCTGTATATGGCATGTGAGTCACCATGTGGTATTTACATCTTTGAATCAGGATGTTGTTTGTTCAGGCTGAAACTTGGATGCGCAAATATAAGCTATTGTTCAAGTTCAGTGCTAACAAAATGCTGCATAAACAGAGTACCTTCTTTCCGATGACATAAAACATTCAGCGATACCATTGCAGGTAAGTTAATTCATCGTGTTCTGGCCAATGAAAATTCTTTAATCAATGCTAGCATTCAAAAGATAAGTGAAATTATTATTTAACTCATAGCTGACTTGTTGCATATTTTTGCTGTAATTCTTACATTTCATAAAGTGTCTAATTGATTGGAAAGTGTTTTGAGATACCCTGAGGTTATTTCTTATCCTGCGGTTATCTCTTATCCTGTGATGATTTCAAGAACTCCAGGAGTTCTGTCGTTCATGTTGATTATTTGGTAAACTAGTTAGGAAACAGAAGTGTTTGGATTTCCAAACACCTGCACAAATGCCACTTTTGCGCTAGTTCGTAGCAATCTGCTAACTTGAAAATATAAACACAAATTTGAATTAGTTAACGATGTGTCATACGTTTGAGCAGAACATCTCCCCAAAAAATAAAATGAATGTTATTTATTCAATTGTTTCCTGCCAAAAGGTTATTTATGAAATATTCATGGCATCAGCTGGAGCTGACACCCAGGGCCCATTCTTGGGATGGCAAATGTTCAAAGCATTGATTCTGTAGCCTAATAGCTTTAGACAAGCATTCAAGACTGCTACTAAATGAAGCAAAGCCTGCAGGCAAATTGCCGCAGTGTACAACTGGGAAACCACACAAATGGAAAAGGTGGGGCTGGTGAAACTAGAACATTAAATAAATTCTGGGTCAATGTAAAACTGTGCATAATTCACAAATAAAACTTGAACTACAAAACTGGTGACCTGTTAAAACTAGAAATATAACCAACCTACAGAATAACAAAATAATTGATTATGTTCAACAGATTGAACATAATTCATAAACAAGGTGTTCCATTTATTTAGAAATGCAAAACTACTGCGGATGCTGAAAATCTGAACTAACAAATGAAAATGCTGTATGTGTAGGAAGGAACTGCAGATGCTGGTTTAAACCAAAGATAGACACAATAATACAAGTATGAAATAGTATATCATATCTATGCACTCATAGTTTTATATGATACTCCGATCTCTTTCCACTGATGCTGCCTGACCTCTTAAGTATTCCAAGCATTTTTTAGCTTTAATTTATAAAATACTTCTAACAGAGCAAAAACATCCCAAAGAAATTCACAGAAATATCAGACGAAAGAAAATTCTCTACATATTGGCCTCAAAGCGCTTAAATTTTCTTCCCAAACTCTCTCTTCTTCTCCTTCCTTTTCAAGGGGATGGTGAGGATTTTAGCAACAGATGAGTTGAAACCAGTGTGCTGTTGGTCAATGTTACAAAAGTGGAAGTTGGAAATCATGTGATGGTGCGAATGGGACTTCAAAAATTAAACTGGGTCAAATGCAATATCAAGATTGTGAAGGGTTTGGTGGACTCTCAAGCAGATGACAGAGAGAGGGGTGAAATTAAAAAGGATACAGAGTGCTGGACTAACTCAGCGGGTCAGGCAGCATCTCTGGAGAACATGGAAAGGTAACATTTTGGGTCGGGACTCTTCTTCTGACTTGGTGGCTTGGAATGCAATTTGTGAAGGTGACTATGATGACAGCTATGGTCTTCCCTATATTAATCTGGATGACATTTCTGCTAATTCAGAGCTAAATCTTGGATAATCAGACTGATCATTTACAAATCGTGGAGAGGCCAAGAGAGCTGATGGTGGGATGCAGCTGGATGTCACAACCTTGGAAATGTGAAAAATAGCACCATATTTTACTGATAACAGAAAGGTGAAAAATAGGAAGGGACCAAGGAAGGATCCTTGGTGGAATGCCAGAGGAAATTGTGTGGATGCAGGAAGAGAAGGTTCACCATTTTAAGTGATTCCCCTGCTTTGATTGCATGATAAGAATGGAAGCTAATGAATACAACACCATCTAGTTGGATGACAGAGGCATTGGAAGAGGGTGGTTGTAAAAGGGGACAAAAGCTACAGGCAGGCTAAGAAGGATAAGGATAAGTTATCCACAAAATGTTACCAAACTGAACATTACCTCCAGAGTAATATTAACCCTTGCATAATCAACCATATAAAACGTGATGCAAACAATGTAAAACAGTGTATGAGATATACAATAAACTGGATGTGTATGCCGTTTACAGCAAAAGCAACAATGTAAAATCTGTGCACAATTTGTAAACTTGGGAAAGCTCAATGGCATGAATTGTATCTCAAGGCTGTGATTTTCCCAAATACCCCTTCAGAAAAATGGCTCAGAGTTGTGATGAACGTGGGGGATGTTGTTAGCCTGCATGATTTGCCATCCACCCAGAGGATAGAAGCATTCTACAGGAATTCTGTAGCCACTTCCCAAACTTTTTCCACGCTAAATCAATGGAAAATGGACATTGCAACTTCTTAACAGAAGCAATCATGTACAGTATTAAATTGTGCAGAGAAACACCTAACATTCATTTCGTAGGCTCAGGTTTCCACCGCCTGAGAGACAAAAGAGACTGCAGATGCTGGAACCTTGAGCAAAACACAAAGTGCTGGAGGAAATCAGTAGGCTCTGCAACATCTGTGGAGGTAAATGGACAGACGATGTTTCAGGTCGGAATCCTTCTTCAGTCTGAAGAAATCCTAATCCAAAACGTTGTCTGTCCCTTTCCTTCCACAGATGTTCCCTGACCTGCTGTGTTTCTCCTGCACTTTGCTCTTTCCTCCCCCTGAACTTGGCAGGCGGGTATGATGGTTTAATTACTGGACCTGGAAGTGAAACGAATATGACGAATGATACAGAAACATTAAAAAAATCCCCCAAAAATTAAATCCAGTTGATGAATCTTAAATGAACATCTACCTTCAATAATGGCAGCTGCAATGGCATCACTATTGTAAAAATCCATCTGGTTTGTAATGTCCTCAATGAATGGGAAATCTGCTGTCCTTATATGGTGTGTGGTTCTGTTGCAGTCTGAACTTGCTACTGAATGGATTGGGTTTATGCCTTTAGGGGAAGCCAGATAAAGAGATCTTATAAATAAATCAGTAAAAAAATCCGACTTATAGAGATGTGAGCACATGATGGGGGTGGGGGGGGGGGCATGTTTGTTCATGGTCTAATTCCAAACATCCACTGGTGCAAAATGAAAGGCCCTTTGGGAGTTTAACAAACATTTTTTTTCCCCTTCCAGTCTGAAGAGAAATCCGTGCAATTCTTTCATTGACTGATATAAGGACAAAAAAAAGGATGCTTTGATCTTCACTATTTATCTGCCTCGCAGAACGAACTGGGCATTACCTTCTCCACTCACTCCCACAGGAAGCGTTAGCTCGGGTGTTCACAAACTAACTATCTTATTCCACCCCAAGGCAAATGTTGATAAGTGTTTCATGTGCCGTTCGTCAAGGAAGCCTGATAAAAAAATAACAGAGATGGATCTAAGAAGCTGACTAAGCAGGACTAAAGAGCGAAAGGAATTGAAGGTTATGCTGGTGGGATTAGATGAAACGGGCTCAGAGAATTCTCACAAGCATTGACCTGATAGGCGAAATCGTGTATATTTCTGAATATGCTCCAATTTGTCTCTGTAAGTGATACTCGTCTCGTCAATGCCTCGCAATGTGTACAGGAGGTAGATACTGTCGACGTTGTAGCATTTGTGACCACGATTAGTGTAACCTGCAACCACCGGGAAAGGATAATAACTCAAAAAAAGAAAAATAATGCAGGCAGGGCACTCAGCAGGTGTTTATCTTCTGCCCCCTGCCCCAACCCATCTCTGAAAGATTGTGGTAGGTGGAGGTCTTTAAACAAGGTTTGCAGTGAGGCGAGAGAGGTGGCTTGGTGGGTCGGAAGGAACTGCAGATGCTGGTTTACTCCAAAGATAGACACAAAGTGTTGGAGTAACTCAGCGGGTCAGGCAGCATCTCTGGAGAAAATGAATAGGTGACATTTCGGGTCGAGACCCTTCTTCGGACTGGTGATAAGGTGGATGTTCTTGCAATGATTAGGAAGAAACTGCAGATGCTGGTTTAAACCGAAGATAGGCACGATATGACTTCTTGAAGAAGGGTCTCGACCCGAAACGCAACCTATTCCTTTTTCTCCTGAGATGCTGTTTGACCCGCTGAGTTACTCCAGCTTGTTGTGTCTATCTTCATACAATGATTTCAGGGGTTTGTCAGAAATGGAAAAGGTGTTTCTACCTGAGAAAGAATTTCCAAAATAAAGGTCATTAATTTAAGGCAATCCATGAAAACAATCGGTGGCAAGATTCCCCCCCCCCCCCCTCGGGGTGGTGAGGTGGTGCGTCTTGCAGTGGTCAATGATACAATGGTTTGATGCATTTGAGGGAAGCCAATGTAGCCCGGTGCGAGAGAGAGAGAGAGAGAGAGGCACCTCAGTGAGTGAGTGAGATGAGAGGGGCTCGCATGGGCAGAGGGGCTCGCATGGGCAGAGGGGCTCGCATGGGCAGAGGGGCTCGCATGGGCAGAGGGGCTCGCATGGGCAGAGGGGCTCGCATGGGCAGAGGGGCTCGCATGGGCAGAGGGGCTCGCATGGGCGCTGTTAACTCTGTGCAGCCTTTCGCTTCGATGAGACGGCAGCGTTTGAACGACCGTCCGCGCATTAAGGGGAGGAAGGGCTGGCCATGAAATAGAGAGGGTTTAACAAATTCCTAAAGCATGACTTGTTTTTTGAAAGAATTGGGCCCAGTTTTGATTGGACCCCGTTCCCCCACCGCCTCCAGACAAGAGGGAGGTCGGGGGTTTGTAGTGACTGTCTGAGTGAGGAGCAGCGACTCGGTTGCCGACGCTGGATGTTGAAGGCAGCTCTCCCCCTTATTCCCCACCCATCCTGCTTTGTACTGGTAGGCTGCAGCCAGCCAGAGAGAGAGAGAGAGTGTGTGAGAGAGAGATAGAGAGAGAGTGTGAGAGAGAGAGAGAGTGTGTGTGAGAGAGAGATAGAGAGAGAGAGAGTGAGTGTGAGAGAGAGAGAGAGTGTGTGTGTGTGAGAGAGAGAGAGAGAGAGAGAGTGTGTGTGTGTGTGTGTGTGTGAGAGAGAGAGAGAGAGAGAGAGAGAGAGAGAGAGAGAGAGAGAGCTCGCAGGCACACGTTGCCTGGTTTCATTCATTATTCAGAGAGAGAGAGAGATCTACACCCACGAGGTGGAGAGAACTGGCCAGCGCTATCTATCCTGCAGCTCCAACAACCGAAACCCCCCTGGATATTTCACCAACTTCACTGCTCGCTGCTCTGTCTCCGCCCGGGTGGTCTCGCCGAGCTCTGGGACAAAAGTTGCCAGACCCAGTGAGGTAGGTCTTCAGATGGGAAAGGGAAGGATGGGAGGGTGAAAAAAATAAAAAATAAAAGGGGAAGCTTGACTGCGTGGCAAGTGCCGAGCCCGAGGAAGGGCAGGTTTGCCCATCTGCATCTAAACCATAAAGCGATTGGCAGCCTGCAGAGTGTCCCCCCAACCCCAACCCCAACCCCCCACTGCAGTTGGCTATCGGGTCGTGGAGGAGCAATGTTGCACTGGGCTCGGCCGCTGAGCTCCGCGTCTCACTCAGCAAGACCAAGGGCAAGAGCCTGCCACACGCTTCAGCCAGACCTGCATCTTAGGCAGGCAAGTGGACATTAACTATGTGCAGGGGGGGGGGGGGATGCGGAATTGGGCGAGAGGGGGAGGCATTGAACAGTGGACTTGAAAGGGTGGGAGATAGAAACCATCAGAACCACATTGGTGTTTCATTTACAAGATGTTCGCGATATAGTTTGTAGTGGTGTCTGATACTGGACCCCCCCCCAAGAAGATTCAATGTTGGGGTTAATTTGGGAGTTTGGCCGCAACAAAAATAAATAGTGGTTGTGTGCACGCACTTGTGCTCAAAGGATTGGAGGACCGTATTATTCATTGTCTGTGTCATTGGGCTGTAATATCCATGCAACCTGTCCCGCCCTCCCCTTCCCTCCCTGACCAGATGCTCAGTAAATACCTCCCTCTCAACTGTCTGGTTTCCTTTTGAAGGGGGCAGTTGAACCTGCTTCCGTCATTCTGTCAGGCAGAGCAGTCCATATATCATGACAACTCATTGTGTTTGGCTGGGAGACAAATCTCATCTCCCCACTGAATTTTTAATCTGTCGTCTTGTGTTACTGGCCCTTCCTGCCCTCAAAATCTGCCTCGTGTCCTTATTTATTCTATCAAAACTGGGTGTCATTTTGAACAATGTGATCAGCTCTTCGCTCTAAGGAGATCAACAACAAAAAAATGTCAAATTGCCTATTTTTGACGCGGGTAAGGAACGTGTCACAGGAGCTTTATCACACAGAATGGACCTGGAGCCTCAAGGTGAGATGTAGAGGGGGAAACAAAAAGGAGATTGGTCAGAGAGGTAGGTTGTAAGGAGAGTCTGCACAGAGGAAAAAGGTTTAGCAAGGGAATTGTAGAGTTTGAGCCAGGGGATTGAAGGCATGTTGGGAGCATAGAAAATCAGCCGTACAGAAGAAACGCAGTGATCCAAGGGTTGTACAACTAAGCACAGTTCAGAGGGAGGTGGAGCCTGGACTCTATCTGAGCGCTTCTGTCTTGGGAGCTGGGGAAATTGCTGAGTGTGTAGGAAGGAACAGCAGATGCTGGTTTAGACTGAAGATGGACACAAAATGAAGAAGATACTGATGTATCGGTCCAATAATGCAGCAGGCACTTCATCTTCCCAGAGCAGAACTCAGCAATTTCCTTGAAGAGAGACACAAAATGCTGGAGTAACAGTGGGATGGGCAGCCTCTCTGGAGAGAAGGAATAGGTGATGTTTCAGGTGTGAAGAAGGGTCTCGACCCGAAACGTCACCCATTCCTTCTCTCCAGAGATGCTGCCTGTCCCGCTGTTACTCCAGCATTTTGTGTCTATCTTCAAGGAAATTGCTGAGTTCTACTCTGGGAAGATGAAGTGCCTGCTGGATTATTGGACCGATACATCAGTATCTTCTTCATTAATATCTGCAATACAGAGTGTTGGATGTTGAAGGTGCTGCCTCATCCATTAGGATGACAAAGATGCTCTCAACATTGCAGTCAGTTGTGCTGTATCACTCCGAAGGCCAATCAGCCCCTCAATTAGATCCTAACCACAGCTCAATCCAACCACCTTGGTTCCTTAAGTATCCCTGCTCATTTTGAACTTTAAAATATTCATTTTGTGTCCAGTTTTGAGTGGGCAGCTCCAGCATGAATGCTACAGGATTTTTGTTTTAATTTCAGGATTGCCTAATATTGGAGGCTTGCCAGCTTGAAATGCACCTGAAGAGTTATTTGTCCTTCAATGCCTTTCATTTAAATAATGCCCTTACCAACATTGTCTCAGTGTTTCGTTCGATCTTTGTGAAGGATTGTCACATGACCATGTGGTAGGTAGGGCTTGGACTCTTACCTGTGTGGTTTTGTCCTGGGATGTAGGGTAAATTGATGAATTCCGCTCTAGGAAGGTGAAGAGCCTCCTGGGTTGTTGGAGCTGTACATGAGGGGATTAAGCTCCCGGTCAAATAGGTAGTTTCTGCATTCTTCTCGCATGAGAACAGTAAGGAGGAAAGGTTCATGGAGGGAATATAGACACAAAAAGCTGGAGTAACGCAGCTGGACAGGCAGCCTCTCTGGAGAGAAGGAATGGGTGACGTTTCAGGTCGAGACCCTTCTTCTGACTGGTCAGGGAAAAGGGAAGCGAGGGGAGACGAGAGATATAGACGATGATGTTACAGAGAGATAATGCTGACCAGTAGTGGAGCAATGGGATCTACAAGTGACCAGAAATTGAGAAGCAGAGAGTTCTCCAGAGCGGAGAAGGTTTTAGAAATGGAGAGAGACATGCCAAGGAGGGATATGAACACAAGACTGAGAATTTTAAATCTGAATCAATATATGTCGATTATTAGTCACAGTTCTGGGGACATTCCCAGCAGATGAATATCTAAAAAAAGTTAAGCTGCAAGTTGAAACTCTGGCACATTTTAGACTTGCAAAGCCAGCATAAACATGGAAACCACTGGAATATCTTGGCTTTAAGTTGTTTTTTTAATGATTTGGGGTTGCATTATCTGCACCGTCAATGCATCATAGACTGGGGTCTTAAATGCAACCCTGTGGAACCTCGAGGACTAAATTGCAGGAACTGTCTCTCCCAGGGTGTGTGATGGAGTCCCATAAAGTGAACGGAAATGTTACATGAAATAAAGCCCCCCAGAGTTCTTAGATGCAGGATGCAGGAGTAGAAATTCTTCCTTATATATTAGCTAAATAGGCAAAGGGTATGTCTAAAAAATGGTCCTGATCCAAAACGTCGACTGTCCATTCCCTCCACGGATGCTGCATGATCCACTGAATTCCTCCAGCACTTTGTTTTTGCTCAGAGTAGTAATAGTTTTGCACTGAACTCCAAATCCGGAGTGCAGTTGTCCTCAGTTAAATAGGTTCCCATTACTTCTGAAGATCAGCTGCTGTTCCACAGGAAGTTTATTAGAGGTGTGATGCCGCATTGTGGCAAGGATGGTTGGGAAATAACCTGAGACTGGTCTGTACTAAGAATGGTTCTAATATGGACCATGTCAGTAACTCGCCAATGCTACTCCAACACCAGTGCTCAGGCCCACAGCTTGTACCAACAAGAAGAAGCATATCTGCAAGGGCATTTCACCACCGGCACCACCTGCAGATTCCCTGCCGCCACATGTCATCCCGATGGGAAATATATTGCTCCTCCATCTTCATAGAGTCATACAGCATGGAAACAGGCCCTTTGGCCCACCTTTCCCATGCCAATCAATATGCCCCCATCTACGCTGGTTCCATCTGCCTGTGCTTGTCCTATATCCCTCTAAAACTGTCCTATTCATGTACCTGTCTAAATGTTCTTAAATGTTGTGATAATACCTGCCTGAACTCCCTCCTCCAGTACCATACACATACCAGCCTTTCTGTAAAGAAAGTTGTCCTTCAGATTCTTATTAAATCTTTCCACCCCTACCTTAAAAGGGCATTATTGGTGGGTCTAAATCTTGGAATTTACAACCCAACAGTATTGTGACAGTACCTTCACGAGAAAATCTGTAGCAGTTCAAAATGTGAGTCATCTTCTCAAGGGCAATTCACAATGGGCAATTAACCGCAGCCTTGCTGTTGTTGCCATATCCAAAAAACTGAATTCGTTTTTAAAAATATGAAGTATTAGTAAGTGTATCTAAGAAAGAATATCAATGTCATGGGGAATAGAATTTCTGTGGATTTGGCATGTTCTCCCTGTTACCACGGTGGATTCCTCTGGACATTCGAGTCTCTCCCACACTGCAAAGATGAGCAGGTTTGTATGTTGATTGGTCATCGCAAACTTCCCCTAGTGAGGTGAGTGATAGAATCTGAGGGAGGGGGGGGGGGGGAATATTGATAGGACTGTGGAAGAATAAGAATACGGGTGTCAGAGGTTATGGGAAGAAGGCAGGAGAATGGGGTTAGGAGGGAGAGATAGATCAGCCATGATTGAATGGTTGAGATGAATAGATTAGCCATCATTGAGTAGACTTGATGGGCCGAATAACTTATGATCTTATGAATGAAATGGATTAGCGTAAATGGGTGTTTGATGACCAGCATGGGATCAGTGAGCTGACGAGCCTGATTCTGTGGCGTGTGCGTTTTGACTCTACAGCTGACCTAATTAAGATGATTAAAATATTGAAAGGAGTCGACAGGATAAATAGAGAAAGTCTGTTATTGCCTCCAGGCAGGAATGCATAAGCAAATTAGTTAGGTGTGATGTCAGGGAGTGTTTTCACACAAATTAATGAAACCAAAACTCCCTAGGCTGTCGGAAGGAGGGATGGACTGGTGTGAATTAAAACCTGACTAATTTCTGTTGGGCAAGAGCATTACAAGATGTGGGAGCCAGGGCAGGGAAATAGAATTTGGTATGCATCGGACATGATCTACTTGAATAGTGAAACAGGCTTGAGAGAGTGTGAATGTCCTGATTTGTTCTACATTTTAATTTATACGTAACAGCTCTCTGTTCCAAATGCCAGTTGAATGTCAGAGCAAAAATCGAGCTGCTGGAGGAACTCGGCGGATCAGGCAGCATCTAGGGAGGCAGAGAGATGTTCGACAATACACGTCAAGACCCTGGCTCTGCAGTGTCGACCATGCCCTCTGCCTCCATAGATCCTGCCTGACCTGCTGGGTTCCTCCAGTATCCTGAAATATTTATTTTCTCTCCAAGATCCAGCATCTGTAGTCTCTTGTTTCTCCAGGTAAGATGTTGCTTCACTGATCTCCCAGATGGCAGAAGAGGGGCAGCAATTCGAGATTCGGGCCCCCTGTGCTTTGTATCATAATGAGGTGTATCTCAGCAGCAGAGGGAGAATAATGTAAAAGGACTTTGTACTTGTGATTTGATATAGCGTGGGGTTGCTGTTCTAACATGACACGAGCTCTTGAGTGTAATTGAGTACATTAGGGAAATAGTGATGAATTTAAAGAGATTCAGAGCAGCTGTTGGTGTTTGTGTTTCATGCATGGTGTCATCTTTTTTCACGTTTTTCATGTATCATTCAAACAGTACACGAGTACAACAGGTAGTGCAAAAAGAGAAAGGAAACAGGGTGCAGATTATGGTGTTGGGGTTACTAAGAAAGTGCAGATAAAGGAGAGAGCAAGAGCTGCCATGAGGTAGATTGGGGGATAGGGAATGCATCCTAACTTATTGGAGGTCTGTTCAAGAGTCTTATAATAGCAGGGTAGAACCTGTCCTTGAATCTGGTGGTACGTGCTTTCATGCTTTTGTACCTTCTGCCCGATGGGAGAGGGGAGAATAGGGAATGACTGGGATGTGAGTGATTCTTGGTTATGTTCGCGACAGTCCCAAGCCATCCTGAAGTGTAGATGGAGACAATAGGGGGAATGGCGGCTTGTGTGATGAGCTGGGCTCTGTTGGCAATTCACTAGGAATGTATGAAATGGCTGGGCTATCACGTCTTGATACCCCAAAGGCCAGTAACCATAAAGAAAGACACGCGCATAAATCACCTTTTGCTATGTGCGTCTTTAGTGAGGAAGTGGTTCTGGGAGCTTTCTTGCAGAATGTTCTTGCAGTTGACCAATTTACCTCTACTTTGTATTTAGTATTTCCTTTATGTTTGCTTCAGGTGGTGTGTGCTGGGATTAGAGAGGGCTGGAATGTTTAACTGATAGGAGGAGATGATGCAAAGATTGCAAATGGTTTGCATAAAGCACCAATATTAGCCTGGGCAGATGGGTTGAATGGCCTGTTTGTGTGCAGCAGACCTGAATTGTCTTTTGGTCATCCTATTCCAAACTTCAATCTGGTATTCTCAATTGCAGCACCTACATTGTACAAAGCCCAGAGGAAATTTCTAGGACAAATGTAATCCTGAAACAAAGTAATTATAGTAGTTAATTATAAATAGACATGCACAGCCATAACTTCAGAAAATCGGCCATTTTCAAAGTCGTTAATTATTTTTTAAATGAGGCATGAAGCAAGACACCGGTTGTATTCAGGAAAGCTGTTTATTTACATCTGCTCAACTCCAAGCCACGAGGCAGACTAAGGGAAGATCTCTGCCCCTCCCAGAAACCCCATAGCTTAAGGCCATCCCCCCTGACCTGTCCATCTAGTGCCGAGGTGTTTGACCCAGGGAGTGGCCCAATCCCTCAGGGACCGCCACAGTACAGCATGAAGAAGTGAAATCTGCACTACGGTTGTAGATGTTGTCATCAGAGGGAACCATATGGTTGACAGCTGGGGAAAGTGGGCCAGAGACTCCTCAACTTCTAAGTCCCTGGAAACCTGCTGCATGGATTTTCTTTTTTACACAAAGGGTGGTAGGTGTATGGAACAAGCTGCCAGAGGAGGTTGTTAAGGCAGGTACTATCGCAATGTGTAAGAAGCATTTAAACAGGTACATGAATAGGATAGGTTTAGAGGGATATGGGCCAAATGCTGGCAGGTGGGACTAGTGTAGATGGGACAGGCATGTTGGTTTATGTGGGCAAGTTGGGTTGAAGGGCTTGTTTCCAAGCTGTATGACTCTACGACTCTATGGATGTGCTGTAAGGAAGAGTGAAAATACAGTCTATCCTGAAATCCCACAATCCCTGATGACCCCAAGGTGGTTACTTTGGAGAAGATTCAGCACACAGGAAACACCGTTGAAGTTAAACAGAAAGCTAATTTTATTCCTGTTGGAATCATTTTGTTGCTGGCAGCGTTTACTATTGAAGTCAAAATGTGTAGGAAAGAATGGCAGATGCTGGTTTAAACTAAAGATAGACACAAAAGCTGGAGTAAATCAGCAGGTCAAACAGCATCTCTGGAGAAAAGGAATAGGTGACATTTCAAGTTAAGACCCTTCTTCAGACAGAGAATCAGGGGATAGGGAAATAAGAGATATAGATGGTGATGTAGCGAGATGAAGAACAAGTGAATGAAAGATGTACAAAAAAGTAATGATGATAAAGGAAACAGGCCTTTGTTAGCTATGGGCTAGGTGAAAATGAGTTACAGACAATGAGACTCAACAAGACGACGTTGAAGCTAGTATAACAACGTGGGTGGGGAAGGGACAGGCCGAGGGGATGCAAGGGTTACTTGAAGTTAAAGAAGTCAATATTCATACCGCTGGGTTGTAAGTTACCCAAGCGAAATATGAGGTGCTGTTCCTCCAATTTGTGTTTGGCCTCACTCTGACAATGGTGGAGGCCCAGGACAGAAAGGTCAGAGTGGGAATGGGAAGGGGAATTAAAGTGTTTGGCAACCGGGAGATCAGGTAGGCCCAGGCAGACTGTGCTGAGGTGTTCTGCGAAACGATCATCCAGTCTACGTTTGGTCTCGCCGATGTATAAGAATCTACACCTTGAAGAATTGCCTTTAGTGATTCAGTTGGCAATACCCTTATTGTCGGAAGGCTTTAGCTTGAGAGACAGGAACCCAGGTTAAAGTTGCAAAGCAGTGATTAGGGGAATATGGCACTATTTGAGGTTTGGCCTGCAGATGAGACATCTAATGGAAGCCCAAACTGTCCATCCTGTGGATGTGAAACATCCCATGGAACGGTTTTGAACGGCACTGAAATTATCCTTGGAGTCCAAGGAAAATACCTACCCCATAAATTCTGTAGGTTTTCAGGTCATTGCTGCCATGTTGTTTGTGGTAATTTCTTGTGCTCAAGTCAGCAGCGTGATTCCTACCAAGAAGTCGTTTAGAAATACATCATCGGCTTTGAAGTGTTTTATGATGCACCGAGGTTGTGAAAGGCGCTATAGGAATGCATGACCTTTTCTCCAAAAGAACCATGGAAAAACAGCTTTAAGTTCCAGAAATGTGCCAGAATAATCTGCCACACACCTTGTTCAAAAGGATTCTAACAAAATGCAAACTAATTTATTGCCATACATACCAAGATGCCATGAAGCTCATAGTGTGACATTTAGATACAATAATGATAAATACAACAATAAATATGACAGCGACTGCAAAACAGAAGAATGGCACAAGATTGTGGTGCAAAAACCAAGTAATGGAAAATAATATTAAAGGTACAATAACAGAATGAACAATGAGGCAGTGCCTCCAGGAATTCTGTGTGGAAGAGGTAATTGCTTCAGGAGTCAGAAAGCAGTGAGGAAGCTGTTCTGGATATCAGAGCTTTTAAAAATCTTCTGTATCTTCCCCAGAGGTAAAGGAAAGGATAGAGAATGGCCAGGATGGCAGACAACACTCCCAGCCTTCCTGACGCAATGCACCATGAAGATGGAGTGTATGGAAGGAAGTGGTGAGCCTGTGATGGACTGGGCTGTGTTCAACGCTCTCTGTCAGCTCGGGTGGTAAAGAGCAGAGGAGCGGCCATACTCGACTGAGATGCATCCCACCAGAATACTTTATTTTGCGCATCTGAGGAAGATCTGTAGTGCACCTGAGCGGTGTTGTGCAGATGGTGGTTATCAATGCCATTTAGTTTAAAAGCAGTGGTGTTGTTGGGTGGCCCAATTGAGTATGAGACTTGTGTCTGGGCAACTCATTCAGCAAGGTTTCAGTCTGAAATGAGTTGCAAGCACCGTCCATTAACTGAGGGTTTGGATCCGATTCCAATGTCTCTCCATCCTAAACCCAACTGTTGGAAAACCTGCTAGCAACTATAGAGGTAAAATGAGTAGTTCAGCCAAGCACTGAAGGATTTCCAGTAACTTTACAACCATTAACAGTATGAATCAATGGTGCTCAATGCAGAAATGAGGCACATAAATAACTGTCATTTGTTTATTTTTATTGCATGTTTCACAGAAAAACACTGCTTTTTTTCTGCTGCTTCAGCTATTTCCAGGACCAGTCAAGGTGACCTATTTGCTGATTCAGTTTAGCTATCAGTGCATTCTGGCTGACTCAGCAAAATAACAGCAAAACACATTTGTGCTGCAGGCCTGGAATTTGGTGGAAGCCTCTGGGCTGATTGTCATCCCCCTTGTGATGCAAGAGTGCTCATCACCCCTGCATCACAGGCACCAACCAGCACGGAATGCAAAATCTGGGCTGATGCTTCGAGTACAGTGTGGAGAAGCAGGAACCCAGACTTCAATGAGTACTGATCCTTGATTTATTGCTTAAATGATTTATTGTAAATGAAAAATCTTAACATTTAATGCGTTATTTCTGGTTTGAAACACAAAGTACTAGCGTAAATTTGCAGGTCAGGCAGCATCCCTGGAGGGAATGGAGCGGCGATGTTTCGGGTTGGGACCCATCTTCAAGATTCACTCAAGTTTCCAACAATTGCAGTTCCTTGTGCCTCCATTTTACTGCTCCACTGTGAATTCTCCTCAACATGTAACTGTTTTGAAGAGGTTTTCCTCCTCTCTGCTGGGAGTTATGTGAGGCTCACTGTCTTTGCTCCCCCTCTGCTCTCCTGTTCTTTGGCCATGTTCTGCCTCAGGCACGCTACTACAACCACACGTGTTTCCTCAGCACTTCTCTGCACTGCCATGTGGTTTCCAGCTCCAATTCCCGTGACCCCCAGTTTGGGCCCAACCAGAATCACTCCATGTGGATCTACACTCCACCCACCACTTCTGTGCAACAGTTCAATCTAAAGAAGAGTCCCAACCCGAAATGTCGCCTGTCCATTCCCTCCAGAGATGCTGCCTGGCCCGCTGAGTTACTCCAGCACTTTGTATTCCACTCAAGATTCCAGCATTCCTTGTTTCCCCTCTTGGGTTACTTCTGGCCTGTCTTAATTTGGGGTTGAAGACAGATTATACTTTCAACGACACCTTTCTGAACCAAACCATCAGACAGTGGAATGTGGGCATTGAATGTATTAAATGAAGCAGCCAGTTCCTGCTCCTGGTAATGATAATGGTACATGCATGGTCTTTGCTAATGAGGGATAAATAGTGGCCAACAAAACAAACATGTTAGTTCAGCCGAGAGGTCTATGACCTTATCCTCTTCCCATAGCTCTACGCATTTTTTCCTTTCAGATCCTGTCAGAGCAGTACTGTCTTAGACCAGCTGGGCAGAATTTGGCTTCTGTGTTGCTCAGGATGATTCTATATCCTGTCACTTTATAGAGGGAGTCTATCTATGGCATTGCTTTAATAACCATTCCATGAATTCTGGTGACAGAGTGGGGTGTAAATAGCGTGGACCATTCGGTCTAGTGTGATTTCTCTGGTGTTGGCGTCCTGCATACATCCGGGGAACTGACAATTGGGTTTGACGTTAAATTCAACAGGACTTGGTCAACATGTCAGCCCTGAGGAACCATGGAGTAGAGCACTGGATCTCTCTGTGCCAACAATGGTATCGGTGCACAGGTGAAAAACCTGGCAAGTGAGGGTCAATTCAAAATGACATTTCAAAACGTTTATGGACTTTCATTAAAATACAGAGATTGGCTCAAATAGAGCCGAGATGGGGCTTTTACACAGTGAGGGGCCACTGTCACCAGGTGGCACAGTGTCGCAGCGGTAGAGTTGCTGCCTTGTAGTGCCAGAGACCCGGGTTCGATTCTGACCACAGACGCTGTCTGTGTGGAGTTTCTCCCTGTGGCCGCATGGGTTTTCTCCGGGTGCACTTGGTTTCCTCCTACACTCCAAATACGTGTGGGCTTGTTGGTTAATTAGATTCTGCAAATTGTCCCCAGAGTGTAGCATAGAAATTGTCCCCAGAGTGTATGGGTGATTGTTGATCGATGCGGACTTGGTGGGCCGAAGGGCCTGTTTCCATGCTGTATCTCTAAACTAAAAGTAAACTAAACTAAATTTAATCTGTAGCATCTAAAAAATGAATAAGGTATGGGGGAGGGGGAGGGGGAGAGGGGTGGGCATGGGGTGCAGAAATAGTTGCTCTCTGCCCTCCACTGGCAGTAAACACCAAGCCCCTGGAGGCAGCATCTGTCTCCATATCACTGCATTTGCTGGCTGTGTGTGCACTCCGCTTCTGGCTCTGTGGATAGCAAGGTGCTCTCTCTGATTAAAGGTCCCAAGTTCAAGATCACAGCACGTGGCTCATGCTGACACTCCCACTGCAATACGAAGAGAATCCTGAACTGTCACGGTTACAATTTACTCTTGAGCTTCCAACAAGGTATTAACATGTTGTCTGACACCACTTCAGGGAACCAGTGAGGGTTGTTTTGCAACATTTCCCTGGCTAATATTTATCCAATAAACAATTGGACTGTCACAAAGTTATTTGGACCTGATCCCAGGGTGTTCTCAGCTCTGAGGTGGGATCCCCCAACTCCACCCAGTGAATGCTGAAGACAGATGTTGGTTCTTCAAGTTCAAAGTCGGGGGGGAGCCAACATTCCACAGAAAATGAAGGAAGTGTTGGTTGATAATAACATCTTGAACCCAAAGCAGGAAAAAATACAGGAAACACCACAGGAAGAAAGTATTGTGGGCACCTGGACTTGGATAGGAGGGTTGATTAGACGAGGGAAAACACTCGTAAAACTTTTGCAGGGAGGTCAAAAGGCATCTAAGTTAATCATTTTGCACTAATCCTTGGGAGTTGTGCGAGAGGTTTGTTTGTAATTCCAGTCACAACTTCGTCATTGACAATGGGCGAGGGGTAAGGTGAGGGTGATTTGAAAGAGGCCTGAGGGGCAACGTTTTCCACACAGAAAGTGGTGGGTATGCGGAATGAGCTGCCAAAGGAAGCTGGAGAGGTGGTACAATTACAATGTTTATAATATTGCAACTCACTGAAGCCACAGACAACATGTGCGCCTCAATGAGTGACAATAGAATCTGAGGAAGCGTCTCGACCCGAAACGTCACCCATTCCTTCTCTCCAGAGATTCGGCCTGTCCCGCTGAGATACTCCAGCATTTTGTGTCTATCTTCGGTTTAAACCAGCATCTGCAGTCCCTTTCTACACAATGGAATCTGATTTTGTTTATACTGGAGTAAAGCATTGTGTGTGAATCCAGGTGAGACTTTAAATCTTAAACATGTTTCCAGATTGAACCTGACCAAGTCTCTGGCATCCTTCTCCGATCACTGGTAACATTTGTAATTTTTCAGCAAAGCCCTGGGATTCTTAACTGCATCAAAAACCCGATATATATATATATACAGGTGTGTTTATGCAGCACCATATCGCATTTTGCTGAGTCGGAGGAGGAGGAGGAGGAGGATGCCAGGAATTTGGTCAATGCAAGGAGTATTTGGTGGATGAGGTGGGAATGATGGTGAATTGAGAAAGTGTGTTCAAGAGTTAGACTTGAGGTAGCTGAAGTCTCTGCCTGTCAATGGTACAGCCACAAATGGACAGAATTACTGGCATAAGGAGGTGCCTGGGGTTGGTGAGCCGGAGGAGGATAGATTCGGAGAGGGATCTGAAACTGGGCTTTGGGAAAATTCTCTGAGAGTCCGAAGTGAACTCGCTGATCGTTGAACTTTCACATGCCGCATGATGAAAGCTTGGAATGAAGTGTTTGGGGAGGCAATTAAGGCAGATTACATCAGGAATTTGAAGGAGGAGTTAAACAAGTAATTGGTTTTAAAAATCAATAAAGAGATCAAGATTATGAGGCGCCTATATTGTCCAGATGGACTGAAATGGCTTTTTATGCATGTGCAGTAAAAAAAAGGATAATTTCCTGTTGCCATTACATAAATGCTCCTGTTATGGACCTGTAATTTTAGAAACACATTAAAGAAACTTTTGAGCACAGAGTTTTTAAAGGCTTGTTTGTATTCGTCAAAGATTCTCTAGCGCACTAGCTCACTAAATCTACTCCACAGTAAACTAGCAGTATGCACATTAAAGCCCAAAATACCATGCACAGCCTTTGATCTCTTTGCATTCATTGTCAGTTTGATGCACAGCCTTTGATCTCTTTGCATCCATGACATTGCTCATGTTGACTCATGCCTCTAAGTCAGAAGGTTGTGGGTTCAAGTCCAGTTCCAAGAACTTGGAGTACAAAATCGAGGCCGATGGTTCACTTTCTTTTAAGAGGGAGCTGCATTGTCAGAGCTGTACAGTTAAACTGAGCCTCTGACCAAGCTCTTGCAATGTAAATGCAAGTAATCCCATGGCACCATTTCAAGAAACACAAAGGAAGTTCTCCCTTGTAATATTTATTCCACGGATCAACACACAATGCTGGAGTATCTCAGCGGGGACAGGCAGCATCTCTGGAGAGAAGGAATGGGTGACGTTTCGAGTCGAGATCCTTCTTCAGACCCAAAACGTCACACATTCATAAGATCATAAGATCATATGATCATATTCCTTCTATCCAGAGCTGCTGCCTGTCCTGCTGAGTTACTCCAGCATTTTGTGTCTCTCTTCGGTTTAAACCAGCATCTGAAGTTCCTTCCTACACAAATATTTATTCCACACTCCATATCACTAAATCAGGTTATCTAACCATTAACATGGTGCTGTTTGTGGTAGCCTAGCACGATGTGGCTGATACGTGTGCTATGTTGGATCTGCATCAATAAAACAAGTACATTCTGCCTGTAAAGTGCATTGGAACGTACTGAAAGAGATATCAGTGATGCTATGCAAGTCTTTCCATTTTATTACCCTGAATTTCCATAGCTCGCTCACACTAGGATGGCATTCCATTAGCCTGTGAAGTGTTGCCATGACCACAGCACAAGGTTTGTTGCACATCCGTGTACACTCATGGTGACTCACGTTGAACTGAGAAATGTGTCCCAATTTTGCTTGGAAACCTTCCTAAAGTAGACAGATGGTAATGAAAAGTTGGTCAAAATAAAGTTATTGTTGGCTTTCTCTAACTGAATTGTAACCATTGAAATAGTGTCAATGACTTTAAACTGATGCCAGCACAGTAAGTGCTTTTTATTTTAGTTCTCATATTTTGCAATTCCCAAGTTGTGTTCCTACTGACATTTGCCATGTCAGATCCCTGCTCTCCCCATCCACAGCACTAGACTAATCTAGTAATTCACACTTGACCTACCACCAATTCTATCTGATGTTGTATCCCCCGTTCACATTCATAAAGTTCTGGCATGCAGGGATGGGTGAGTTTAAAAAAAACTGATGATGTATTAACAATCTAATCTAACTTGTCCTTGGGATGTAGTGTTAGAAAAAGATCACGATAAATGGTGATCTTTTAAAACATCTGTTTCAAAGCGGCTGTATTGAGGGAACTGATGAGAACAGTTTTTGCAGGAAACTCTCCACATATACTGAACTCCCACAAACACGTTTCTGTTGTACTTTCGGTACAATGGTTTCTCTAAACTCTCCATCCAAAGCAATGTGAGTGTTTGATTCGCGTATTTCACACGGAATTCTCTCCAGGGGTCACGATGCTGTTTTAAGAAATAATTTTGTTTCCAGTCCTTCTGCTGAGACCTTGGAACAAGGCTCCATCTTCTCTCAAGTGTGCAGAGAAAAATGTCCTGGCATGGTTTGAGTTTTCTCCAGTGTCCCGGCTAGTACTTGTACTTCGCTCCATATCAATGAAATCAATATCAATCGGATTATCTGCTCATCACGATATCACCTTTCGTGCAAATTGATGTGTGCAATGTGCCAGTATCACAATAGTGTAGACACTTTACAGTACTTTCTTGGCTTTAATATACTTTGAGATGGATATTTTCCATTTTTATTGCTTTCCGAGGTGCAATTTGGCTAATCTCTTCTTGATGCAGCCCAATTGCCCTCATTGAATTCTCCAATTTCAAGTAACACCTCTCTATCCCATTTTCCCCTGTGCCCCTCCCTGGTGCGTCCACATTTCTCCCACTATCACCCATGCTCTCAGGATCCTGCTCCTTTTCCCTCTTCTGTACGTTCATCTCCTATCCCCATGTTGTCGATTTCCCATTTATTCCCTTCTGTCCCCTTCCACCCATAACCCTTCCTCTGACTTTATATTCTTCCCGTTCTCTTCTCTCCTTACCTGTCATCTTTTGCTTCCTTTTCACCTCTAGCCTTTGTCATTTACTCCATCCATCTGTCCATCAAACTCCTCTCGCCTGCATCCACATATTACTTATCAAGCTTTGTCCCAACCCTACATCTTTTCCAGCTTTCAACCTCCGACTCCATCAGTCTGAAGGAGGGTACCAACCCAAAACATTTTCTGTCCATTCCCTCCCCAGTACTTTGTGTTTAGCTTAAGATTCCTGCATCTGCAGATTCTTGTGGCTCCAATTGCTCTGATGACTGGTATATGTAATGCTCGCCTTCTATAGTTCAAATCCACAGTGTGGCATCTATGGTTGGAGAATTGGGAGGAAATTCATAGTATGGATAATCTTGGTCACACAAGAGACTGCTGATGCTGGAATCCTGAGCAAAAATCAATGCGCTGGAGGAATTCAGCCGGCCAGGTAGTCTTGTGGTGACAAATGGGCAGATGACATTTCAGGAAGGGTTCTGACCCAAAATGTCATCTGTCCATTTCCCACCACAGATGCTGCCCAACCTGCTGAATTTCTCCAGTACTTTGTTTTTTTTTGCATGGGAAACCTTTCCCTTTAAGTCTTAAAGTTACCATGATGTTACAGAGGTTGTACTGGGGATGTAGACTTTTACCTGACCTTTTGCCAGTATTCCTGCCTAAGGCCCTTTTCAGGCAACCTTTCTCTTAGAACGAGCTTACATTTTAACTTACTAATCTTGATAACCACTATCACTTTGGAAACCATACATTCTATCTTAAATAGAATTAGATTAATGCCACAAAAGCTGACTGTTCAAGCCAGCTAGGTATTGCTAACCCGAAACGTCATCTCTCCATGTCCTCCAGAGATGCTGCCTGACTCACTGAGTTACTCCAGCATGTTTTTTGTCTTATTGCTAATGTTATGCTCTGCACAAGCCTCTATCCATTCCTCTTCACTCCTTCATTTCTTTTATTTATTCTCCTTCCTCTGTTTACCTGGTTTCTATGTAATCACTTACTTTGTTCCATGTGGATTTTGTTTCCAATAACCTATCACTTTTGGTGAACTTTGAGCTGATTTTCCTTGTTCCTTTGCCCAGGTCAGCAGGTATGCAGAATGGGAGTTCTGAAGGTTTTTTAATGGCCTCCCGGTGTCCTTGCTAAAATATATTCCTTGGACAACATCAGTAAGAAGAGCAAGGGCAGCACTGGTGCATGGAAGCACCACCACTGTCCTTGTATGGAAAAATATTAATGGTTCTTCCTTCATCACTGCTGTATGTAGATCCTGGAATACTCTTCCATGCCACCCCCCCACCCCCCCCCCCCCCCCACCCCCCCCCCACCGCCACCAATCCAACAATACGGTGGGAGATTTAGTCAAAAAGCTGGGTCAGTGGGTTAGACAGCAGGCCTGGAGAGACAGAATAGGTGACGTTTCGGGTCGAGTCTGCCGCCTGGGCCTGCGTGATCTCCCAGTTGCCAAACACTTAACTCCCATTCCCACTCTGACCTTACAGCATCTCTGGAGAGAAGGAATGGGTGACGTTTTTGGTCGAGAACCTTAGTCTGAAGAAGGGTCTCGACCAAAAACGTCACCCATTCCTTCTCTCCAGAGAAGCTGCCGGTCCCGCTGAGTTACTCCAGCATTTTGTGTCTATCTTCGGTTTAAACCAGCATCTGCAGTTCCTTCCTACACATTTTGTCTTCCCCCACACTGACCTTTCTGTCCTGGGCCTCTTCCATAAATACTCTTGCTGCGATATAGTGGGGGTACCTGCATCCCACGTTCCTGTGGGTCACCACCTCTTTTTGAGGACAATTAGATTTGTGCAATACATGCTGAGCCTTCCAGCCAGCAACACCCAGATCCTAAAAAATGAATAAGGGACGCAAAATCTAGTCATTATTTCACAATCTCAGGATATCCTAAAGCCAAGTACATTTTGATGTGTGTTCACTACTGCAACAAAAGACATTTGGCAGACAATTTCTCTCATGTATCTACAGGCAGCATATAAAAATGCCACCTAGGTGCTTGGTTCATAAGATGAAAGATAAACATTAGCTCCCTTTTAAAATAATGAACTGTTGCATCCACCAGAAAAGCTAGATTTTTGCACTATTTGAAGTACATTGATTACCATCCTGTCAAAGACTTAAAGGGACCATGATGTCAGAGGTTTTGGTGGAGAGACTGACTTTTATAGGGTTTTTGCTAATGTTCCTTATAAAAGGAACAGTCTCATGTGAAACAGCAGTGCTGTCATGACCCAGCAGACTGGGTGCTTCGGCCTGGCCTGAGATTTGAACTCCAGAGTTTAACAATGCAGAATTAACTGAACAATTGACTGAGCAAGACCAAACAATTAAAGCTGATGATTTGTTTACTTGTGTGTCCTGCTGGGACAGTGAGTGTGTTAGCCATTGAGGCAAGGCACACACCCTGCCCCTGAAACCCAGCCATGTTTCATTCCAGCCACATAAGCTCACAGGATAGATAGATGGCTTCTCCTCTGATCAAACATGCTAAAACGGGATTGGGATCGATTCCCAGTGCCGCTGGAAAGCTGTGATCCACCAGCAGTGCAGCGGAATGATGTAAACCTTGTGTCGTGTCAGGTGCAAGCTGAAGTGAAGCGGAGTGTGGCATTTTCCCACAGCCCGCATACATCTCCCACCGGGATACACAGTTCATGGCCACTGTGTTTCTGTGTCTAGACTGTGGGACTCCAATGCTCGTTCCAAAGGACTCCAATGCTCGTTCCAAAAGTGTATTGTCAGAGACCCTGCTTCTCTGATGAGATGATTCTTGAGGCCATGTCTGCTCTTGTCATCTGGGCGTGGAGTTATCCCCCACCATGTTATTTTGAAAATTAGAGGGGAGTTCTTATTGAACTGCCTAAAAATGACCTCAGAACCCACCGCACTGAAGAAAAAGTTATCTGGTCATTTGTCGGAGTGTTTGTGCTTGCTGTGTTCAAACCGATCATTTCCCATTTTATAGCAGAAGCTCGTTTATTGGCTGTGGGAGGCATTGAGATATTCTGAGGTCAAGGTGCAACAGAAACACTAGTCTTTGATTCATTTAAAGCAGGGTGAACCAGTAATGCTTTAGACAAACTGTAAATGGGAGAGGGGGCATGGAGAGCTTCCTTTCAATTTAACATTCAACATGGGCTCAAAACGTTTATTTACAGAGGGAGATAGAGCACGGAAACAGGCCCTCTGGTCCATGTAGTCTCTCTGCACCAAAAGCTCATTTACAGTAATCCTACATTAATCCCATTTTAATTTTTTTTCATCAATTCCATCCAGTTTACAACACTTGCCTACTCACTTGCGGCAATTTACAGTAGCCAATCGTCCTATCGACCCCACATGTTGTAGGAAGGAGCTGCGGATGCTGGTTTAAACTGAAGATGGACGCAATGTTGGAGTAACTTAGCGGGGCAGGCAGCATCTCTAGATAGAAGGAATGGGTGACGTTTTGGGTCGAGACCCTTCTTCAGACTGAATCGGGAGAGTGGGAGATGCAGAGATATGGAAATGTACGGTGTGAAACCCACTTGTTTTTGCGATGTAGGAGGACAGTGCCCAGTGGAAACCCATGTGGTCACGGGGGGAACGTGCAAACTACCCACCCAGGCCGCACCCAAGGTGCTGTAAGCCACCAGCTGTGCTTGTCGTGCAATCCATTCCTGAGCAGAAATCAGACCAAGGTCGTTGACCTGATCGCCTCTTGCCAGAAAACCGAAATAATTCCTCAAGGGCACATAAGACTAACCACTCATTACAGTGCCGTTACCAAGAAATTGGATCACGTAGAAACACCTGTGCACCACATACATAACTTTCATTGTAAGGACAATGGTAAATGAGCATCAGTGAGCAGTTGGGAGCTGCACAGTGTTGTCTCTGGGGATATTTACTCAGGCAGGCACAGGCAATTGCCCACTCAAGTTAAAAGGCAGGCCTTTGCAATAATTGTGAGGCCTGCTTCATTGTTCCAACCAGTCCTGGCCCATGGAACCTGCCTCAGCTCCTCCTTCAGTGATGCACTTGACTGCCTCCCCCCACCTCTCACCATCATTCCCCACGTGTCAGCCGCTCTTAAACTCTTGAGCTGCCACCCACCCTGTGCTCACCCCAGCCCCAACTATCTAAATTTACCCACCCAGCCTACTCTCCATCTCTTTCTCCTATCCTGCTTCAGTGGCAGAGCACGTGAAGGGGGAAGCTTACCTATAGCAAGGCCAGTTCAATAGACTGCAGTACCTTGGGCATCAAGGAGCTGGTGGCTATTTCAGCACAGGTCCTCAGACAGAGAGTTCAATGGCCAGCTGGTTTAATGGCCTGGGCCTAGTGCCTCTCAACTATCTTATGGGCACAGTGGCAACAGCTCGTTGAGTTGTTGGCTCACAGCGCCGGAGACCCGGGTTCAATCCTGACTTGGAGTTTGCACATTCTCCCTGTGGCTGCGTAGGTGCCCTCCAGGTTCTCCATTTTTCTTCCACATCCCAAAACGTACGGCGTTGTAGATAATTTGGCCTCTGTAAAATGCTCCTAGTGTGTAAGGAGTAGATGAGAAAATAAGATGACATAAAACTAGTGTATGGGAAAATAACTGCTAATGCTGGTTCAAATTGAAGGTAGACACAAAATGCTGGAGTAACTCAGCGAGTCAGGCAGCATCTCAGGAGAGAAGGAATGGGTGACGTTTCGGGTCAAGACCCTTCTTCAGACTGATGTCCGGGGAGGGGGCGGGACAAAGATAGGATGTAGTAGGAGACAGGAAGACAGTCGGAGAACTGGGAAGGGGAGGGGAAAGAGAGGGACAGAGGAATTATCTGAAGTTGGAGAAGTCAATGTTCATACCGCTCGGGTGTAAACTGCCCAAGCGAAATATGAGATGCTGTTCCTCCAATTTGTGCTGGGCCTCACTATGACAATGGAGGAAGCCCATGACAGAAAGGTCGGAGTGGGAGGGGGAGGGGGAGTTGAAGTGCTGAGCCACCGGGAGATAAGATTGGTTAAGGCGGACTGTGCGAAGGTGTTGAGAATAAACAGTGTATGGCGATTGATGGCCTGCGTGGGTGGGCTGAAGAGCCAGTTTCAATCAATCAATCAACCACTCTCTTAAACTGGGAGGCATAAGCATTAAATCTTGTGGAAAGATGTAGTGTTGGCAGCAAAACATACCAAATGCAGGTGTGAATGACTGATGCAACTAAGTTCAGACCCATTAAAGCAGCAACACCATGGAACAATCACTGACATTTGGAATTGGCAGAATCTACCTGAACCATTCATAGCGATCCTGTCATCACCCGGAGACATTTGCTCCGCTACAAGTGCTTTATAAATGATGGCAGGGGTCACCGAGAGAGATGTGTTTAATGTGTATAAGTACTTGCCCGACTGGTGGTTGTTACAGAGGCAAACAACCAAGGGCCTTCAACAGAGTAACAAGACCAAGGTTTTACATAGGAACGTCAGCAAACTAAACTTACTCTGGACACAGAAGGAGATATCAGGACAGGCACCCCAAACTGAGTGCATAATCTACAAGCTCACGGATATCAGTTGCCAAAACCAACTCCTAAACTGCAGACAGGATTATCAGAAGAAACCAGCGAGAGCAAGCTGTTTGAATGTTGCAGGAAAGAGATGTAAATACTTCCTCCAATGCTAACTGAAACATACAAATTCAAAATCACTTTCCCTTTTAGCTTTTGTGGAATGTTTCAGGTTAGGAATGTTCTGAGGTGTTGTATAATTAGCTGTTTTCCAAAGGAATATCACCTCATTGTGTCACGGTCCTACACCAATGCTGATGATCAGTTGCCTGCGTATGGTTTCAACTTCTCTACCACCCCCACCCCACTTCTTCCAAACCCAATCACTCTCCAGAGCATTTATTATCAACAATGTACCAGACAACAAGTGGAAGGAGGATCAGAACCGGTTCTGGGGGTAGCATTTGCTGCAAGGTCATATCACCCCGTAAACAGTGTAAAGCACAAAGAAAACAAACTACACCAACTTCTTCCAATAAAAACAGGCTGACTTCTCCAAATGAAACACAGTGAGTGGGAGAGTGGTTGCATGTGAATTCAGTGCAAGATGTCAATCTCAGTCACTGACAACAAGCTGGAAAGAGTGCAGAAATATTTATGAGGATGTTGCCAGGACTCAAGGGATTGAGTTTTAGGGAAAGGTTGGGCAGGCTAGGACTTTATTCCTTGGAGCAGAGGAAACTAAGGAGTGATCTTATTGTGGTGTATAAAATCACAAGGGGCATTGATAGAGTAAATGCGCACAGTCTTTTTCCCAGGGTTGGGGAATCAAGAATGCGAGGGCATAGAGAGGAAAAAGGTTTAACGGAAACCCAAAGGACAACTTTTTCATACATAATGTGGTGGGTATATGAAAGGAGCTGTCGGAGGAAGAAGTTGAGGCATGTGCTACAACAACATTTAAAATACACTTCTCCCTCTTCTCTTTCCCTTCACTAAACAGAATTATTTATATTATTCTGTGTGTGTAAGCTGCACATTTTACAATCCAATTATTTTCAGGTGTCTTGATTAAATATAACAAATTTGTGTAATTGGTAATGTTGCTACTATGATCTGCTAGTGAATGTTTCTTATTGCTGGGTTTGGAGTTTTCCAACAGAAATTGGCTCACGGAGGCATAAAAACAAAATATCAAAAGCCCTGTAAACTTCGCCACACTAGTGGTTGGGTTTGGTGTATTATTATTGTCACTGCGATGCAGTGTAAAGGTTGCTATGTGTGCTTTCCAAACAAATCATGATGTACATGAGTACAATCAAGCCGTACACAAGTACAAACAGGAGGTGCAGAGAAAAATACCAGCGAGCAGAATACAGTGTTACGACATTGTAGCTTCACAGTGAAAAAATGCAAAAATCTGCAACAAAGCAGGCTGGAAAATCGGGACTACACCCTAACCTGTGGGAGGATCGTTCAGTAGCCTGAAAACAGTAGGGAAGAAGCTGTTCCTGAATCTGGTGGTATGTGCTTTCAAGATTTTGTATCTTCTGCCCAATAGGAGAGTTGGTAGAAGCCGGGATGATTAGGATGAAACAGGTCTCTCCACCTATACTCTCCAGAGAAGCTGCCTGACCCTCTGTGTTACTCCCGCATTTTGTGTCAATCCTTGATTACTTTGGCTGCTTTCCCAGGGCAGTGTGAAGTGTAGATGGAGTTGATGGGGGTGGGGGGGGGGGGGGCTCTCCATTGCTCTGCAATTTAATTCAGTCTTGGACAGAGATGTTGACAAACCAAGTTGTAATGCCTTCCGATTTATTCACAAAATGCTGGAGTAACTCAGCAGGTCAGGCAGCATCTCGGGAGAGAAGGAATGGGTGACGTTTCGGGTCGAGACCCTTCTTCAGACTGATGTCAGGGGGGCGGGACAAAGAAAGGATATAGGTGGAGACAGGAAGAACAGGAAGAAGGCATTGTAATGCCTTCCAATGGAATGCTTTCTTTGGTGCATTTATAGGAGACGTTAAGAGTTGTTGGAGACATGCCAAACTTTCTTAGTCTTAGGAGGTAGAGGCGGTGGTGTGCTTGCTTGGCCATTGCTTCATTGTAGTTAGGCCAGGAGAAATTGTTGGTAACATTTACAGCTAGGAACTTGAAGGTCTCCACCATTCCACATCGGCACCATTGATGCTGATTGGAACGTGTGCACCATAATCAGCAATCATGAAAACAATAACCAACTCCTACATCTTGCTAACATTGCAGGAGAGGTTACTATCTTGTCATCAGGCTGCTTAGGTCCAGGAGTTTCAAGCTGAGTTGGGTTGGGATTATAGTGTTGAAGACAAGCTATGGTCAATACTTAGGAGTCTAATGTAGGTGTCCTTGTTATCTAATGTTTCCGGGGTGAGTGTAGGGGCAGGGACATGGTGTTTGCCATGGACCTGTTGTGCTGGGAGGTCAGCTGCAGTGGATGAAGGTTGGTTGGGAGGCTGGAGTTATGAATGCCATGCCTCGTCCTGCTTCCATTTCTGGTGCTGATATGTCAAGCTTTAAGGCGAGTGTCATATAATGACAACGCCAGGAACACATCCAGTGTTGATAGCTCGGTGTTGAAAACCTTTCCTCGACTCAAAATCCAGGTCCCAGTGGGTGAAATGAAAGTCCACCGTTGCACTGAACAAAGAGTCTGTATAACCTTTATCTTTGACCCCATTGCGGTTTCTGCTCAGTCCCAGTGGGGGATGGTCGCCCCGGAGAAAGGGCCTCTCCCATTAGAGTCTGCAGACGGTGTTGTCCAATCCACGATCAGGCTGGCACAGTGAACAAACCAATGTCACCGAGTCCACGCCGACCAGTGATCATCCTGTACACCAGCACTATCCTGCACACTAGGGACCATTTTACAACTTACCAAAGTCAATAAATGTACAAAGCTGTACATCTTTGTAATGTGGGAGGGAACCGGAGTACCTGGAGAAATCCCACGTGGTCACAGGCAGAACGTACAAATTGTATTCTCAAAATGATACCATGGACTGCCCCCTTTAAGACTGGTACTTTTTATTCGACTGCTAGCAACTCTCTGGTTGGGGCATCCAATGTAACAACTATGCTTTAATTTTTAATTGTGAACTTTCTAATTAGACCACCCCAACATTTTTGCGAGATCGCAGATATTTTCCACCCCATTGCACCCTTGTCCCTCCTCCAACCCCCTCCCCCCCCCCCTCCCCGCCCCCCCTCCCCCAAAAGGTAGATTCATATTCCAATTTGGGAACAAGTGAGTGGGAATGACGCAGTGTTGAGGAAAATGGTGGAGGAATTTCCTGGATGCAACTTGGTTGCCGTGTAATTGTGTATATGTGTGCGTGTGAAAGTTGGGATTGTATGGAAACTCGAACTGTTGAAAATAAACAGAGGTCTGTAATATCATCATCATATCATATCATATACATACAGCCGGAAACAGGCCTTTTCGGCCCTCCAAGTCTGTGCCGCCCAGTGATCCCCGTACATTAACACTATCCTACACCCACTAGGGACAATTTTTACATTTACCCAACCTACATACCTGTACGTCTTTGGAGTAACATGTTCACAATGTTCACATCGTGTTCCTTTCAAGGATTGGCAAGTGGGGTGGGGGGAGGGGAGGGAAGAGAACTTTTTATTTTAATACTCGCATTAATTTGCAAGGTACTGTCTGAAATGATGATGAGAGCTGATTCAGCAGCTTTTTAAAAATGATCTGAGGGGGGGTCACTGCAGAAATTGCAGGGTGCCAGTTTGGGAGTTTATTCAGGGAGCTGTCACAGAAATGATGGCTATTGTGTGACTTTTAGACTTTGGACTTTAGTGATACAGCACAGAATCAGGACCTACGACCCACTGGGTCCGTGCTGACCAGTGATCACCCCGTACAGCAGCATTATCCTACACACTAGGGGCAATTTATGATTTTACCAAAGCCAATTAACCTACAAATCTGTACATCTTTGGAGTGTTGGAGAAACCGGAGCAACCACAGAAAACCCACGCAGACACAGGGCGAACGTACAAACTGCGACCAGACAGCACACGTGGTCAGGATTTTTTCCTCACGTGCCTCACAAGGGCAACACGGTGGCACAGCGGTAGAATTGCTGCCTTACAGTGCTTGCAGTGCCGGAGACCCGGGTTCGATCCCAACTATAGATACAGTGTGTGCGGAGTTTGTACGTTCTCCCCGTGAGTTTTCTCCAAGATCTTCGGTTTCCTCCCACACTCCAAAGACGTACAGGTATGTAGGCAGATTGGCTTGGTAAATGTAAAAATTGTCCCTAGTGTGTGTAGGACAGTGTTAATATGTGGGGATCGCTGGTCGGCGCGGACTCGGTGGGCCAAAGGGTCTGTTTCCACGCTGTTTCTCTAAACTAGACTAAAATGCCCTGGAGATTAATCTTTCAAGCCTCTAGGTCCCAGTTAACATGGGTTTGCACAAGTGATGAGTTGAATTGTCTCGAAGGTATCACAAAATGCTGGAGTAACTCAGCAGGTCAGGCAGCATCTCAGGAGAGAAGGAATGGGTGATGTTTCGGGTCAAGACCCTTCTTCAGACTGAATTGTCTCCTTGTGCTGCAAGCCTCCCAAACATGCCTGCACCCTGAGATTAAAGTGAAACATGGCTTGCTGTAAACGAGGTGTGTGGAAATATTTGTGGTTATGGTCTGAAATAACGTTCTGACCGTTTATTATCTCTGCAATGTTTTCCTCTGGAGGTTGGTGGGTGGGGGAAGTGGAAGAGGGTGTTGGTGACAGTGGATGCTTCAGATTAGGGAAGTCCAAAGTAGCCTTGCCACTGGTTGTGTAATCAGAAGTAATGATATTAAAACAATTGATATCAAACTCTGAAGAGGGAATAATGAGAATTATTTTCAGCAGAAGGCAGCGTCCTGAAATATAACTGAGTATGATTTGAGCCCTGGGCCAATAGATATATCTGCTAAAGTACTGCAAATTTGAAACTAATACCTGTTTACAATTGCTGCTCGGGTCCTGCTGTGTAGGAGGCCCATCCTGAGGTGAAGTCGGGGCTGACCATAGGAGGGAGTTTTCTGCAAGGGGACAGGGGCTTGACGGAGGAGGGAAAGCTGAGCATGAAGCTGATCGAACAAGGGGAACCGGCAGGAGTAGACAAATCTCCCAGAGGAGTCGAGGATTGAAGCTGGTTGTCGGAAGCCAGGCTGTGAAACGTGGCAGGAGTGCAAATCCAGCATTAGTCTGGGACCTAGAGGATTGAAAGATTAATTTCCAGAGAACTTGTAAGGAAGCCCTGAGCGCAATATCTCAATAAGCATCTTTTTTTTTTTTTAACATTTTAATGGATTCCCTGTGAAGACTTTATTTGTGATTAGTTATTCTCACAACTGTACTGTTCAATGTATTCAGATATCAAACAAAAAAGGGTCTCAATCTGAAACGTTACCTATCCACCCTCTCCAGAGATGCTGCCTGACCCTCTGATGTACTCAGCGGGTTTCCTTGCAGCAGGTGAACCAGCTGTGTCACTGTACCGCCCCAAATCCGACAAGCCCGGTCTGGAGTATTCACAACAACGGAGCACTTGCAGCTCTCTGGGCAGCGAATTCCAAAGATTCTTATGTTTCGATGATAAAGGTACTTCTCTTAAAATTTAGAATATGGAGCAGTACGGCACAAGAACAGGCCTTTCGGCCCACAATGTCTGTGCAGAACATGATGCTAAAACCATCGCTTCATCTTTGTCTCTGATATGTTTCCTAATCCTACACTGTTCAACTAATAGAAGTGACTTAATAGAATCTACCCATTACAGGCAGTCCCAGGTTACCCAAGGGTTCCATTCTTGAGAACTGTCTGTAAGCCAATTTCTCCATAAATCAAAAATGTCCGTTTTCTAAAGCTACCCACACCACATCGCTCTTCATACACTTGCAATGTCTTTCATTCATCTAATGGAATATAATGAATACTCAAGATATTATTACTATCTTGAAAAATGCTTTAAAAATAGTTGGGAAATTTATCACAAAGTCAAGATTTCTGTAAGTCAGGTTCTTTTTAATCCAGAGCTCCTGTATCTACTAAATCTTCAGTACAGCATCTCTCATGACTGGGGTTAATCCAAAATCCTCAATTTAATTATATGCTTCTGAAATGTGGGCACTGTTGCTATGTAGAGACTTACCAAAATACTGCCTGGATTGGAGGCTAATAGCCTCTCCTTATAGTCAGACAAACTTAGATAGTTGTCTCTGGACCATCGGAGATTGAGAGACCTGATATACTAAATTATAAGAGGCATAGAAAGGGTAGACAGTCAGAACCTTTTTCTTAAGGTGGAAATGTCAAAGACAGGGGACATAGTTTTAAGATCAGAGGGATCAAGTATAAAGGAGAGGTGTGGGGCAAGTTTGTATCCACAGAGTTGTGGGTGCCTAGAATGTGCTACCAGGGATGGTGTTGAAAGCTGATATCATAGTGGTATTTAAGAGGTATTTAGATAGGCACATGGATATCCAACAAATAGAGGGATTTGGATCACGTGCAGCCGAGGAGATTAATCTGTGTATGTTCGGCACACAGACTATGGGTAAATGAGTCTGTTCCTGTGCTGTACTGTTCCATGTTCCATGCAAGTAATGCAGTGCCAATATATGCACAAGAAGCCCCTACAAAGCGAAAGGACAATCTGATTTGCGTTGTTGATTGAAAGATAAATATTGGCCAGGGCACTGGAAAGGTCTTTCTGAGGTGGGGTTTTTTTCTCTTTAATAGTACGGTGCAATTGTTTGCAGACCCCTGTGAGTGTAGATCAAGATTTTTGACATCTCGCATTGAAGATAGCGGCAGCAGCACTGCGGCACTCCTTTAGCGCTGCACTGTCACTTCCAGCCCTTCGTGTGGGAATGACCTCCGAGCCTCCTGGCTGAGGAGCAAGGGAGTGCTACTGACTGAGCTATGCTGACACCATGTCAAGCTCCGCTTATTTTTGTTTACCTTTTGTTCTGCGTTGCCGTGCCTGGGCCCGTGTTTACTTCCCGGTGGACCTGAAAGCAGCCTGAGCAGGGCTGTGACCAGTGATTAATGTCTCAAGGTCATACTTTGCAGCAAATTAGCAGAAATTGTTTTGTTTCCAAGTGAGCAGCCTCACCTCTGCGGAGGTTTACTGACTTTCGGAGAGCACGTAAAGGATCCGGGGCGAGCTCTGTGCTGGAGTTGTCCTCAGGTGTTGAGGAAACAGGTGACCTTGTCTACAAGCTGTCCGATTGCCTCTTCTCCATGCTTCCAGTTCCAAATGAGCACTCCGGCCATTTTCTTCCTCTGCTGCAGTCTTTGGAATTGCTTTGACATTGAATATAAGTGCACGTGTTCCTAAAGTAGAGATTTGTTTGGAACAGGATGTGACAGAAAGATAAAGGAAGAGACCAACACTTACAGGATTTATACAGCCGACAAAGAAATATCCTCTTTGTTTTACGTCTTTGAAGGAGTCGGGCACCATGATTTCCTGGTTAATTCTGTGCTCCCTGTTTTCGGTGAGTAGGTTAAAGCCTGACTGGAGGCTTTCGAAGGTTATTTAAGTGGCTGTCCTGAGATAATTGTACCTCGTACATGCTGATTTGAGCTCTGCTGCAACAGGCTAATTTGTTCTGAATTTTAAAAACAAGAGGCAAGATTTGGAGTTCATTACAGGATAAAAGTCAACTTTAGACCTCTTGTGTCTCTTACGGCTCAACACTGGAGCTGAGAAAGTAAATACAGAATATGTGTTAACTACATGATAGCAAACTGCATTACATGTAAAGCCCTTTACATGTATTTTCTGAAATGCAGTCATGGCCGTAATCTAGGAAATCTTGCACGGCAAGTTCCCACAAAAAACTTTGTGATAAATGTTCAGGAAATCTGGCGATGTTGGTTGAGAGGCAAATGTTGCAATAATAGCCCCCTCAGGGAAGATCACACGAGGTGCCATAACTAGAGACCCAAATATTTTAAAGCATGTCGTTTAATTGATTTGAGGTGGTATGTTGCAAACCCATCCCTCCCACTATCCTGCCCTTCTTCCCCTCCCAACCCCGTCCTCTTCCACCTTTATCCCTCCCTCTGGCTTTACATTTCACTCCTATTCTCTCCTTATCTGTGACCCAATTGTCTCCTTTTTGTCTCTAGCTTTTGTCCATCTATCTACCAATCAAAACTGTATCCACCTATCACTTGCCCGACCCCCCACCTCTTTTCCAGCTTTTTCCCCTTCTTCAATCGGTCTGAAGAAGGGTCCCAATCAAATCCATTCCCTCTGCAGACCCGCGAGGTGTTTTGCATTAATGGAGCTAATATATTGAAGGTGAAAGGTTACGCTGCTGTCTAACTCTATTGGATTAGGTTGTAGTTCAGGACCCACATATGGAGCACCGTTCTGAGGGTGGGAGGAGGTTTTGCAAGAGTTGTATGCAAATTCTGCATTTCTCTATGAAGTTGCCTCATTCCCCCTCAGGAAGACAGAGGAGATGCAGGAGAGTTGATCAGAGTGATAACGAGTGGAAAGGACAGGTTGTCCAGTCCATGTCTGTATGCCTTTAAATGTGAAAGAATAAAAAGTGATTCCCTTCAGATGTTTCAAATAAAAGTTAACAGAATGCATGGAGGGACATTATTTTTTCCCTGATTTCCTTTAAAGTTAGAGCCAAACCAACCTGAAGGGCTTTTGGAAAGCACTCCTGGACACAAAGAAAGTGGGATCCTGAACTCCCCTTTAAACTGATGTTGAGGTGGAGAGGCAGACTGGTCAGGTTTTTATGCATAAATTTCAAAATGGGCCAGAGCAAGGTGCGTACAGATGAATAAATGTTGCAAGTTTGGACACATATTAGAGATGAATGGCGTACAGTCTGCCACGTTGTGAAGGCCATCTCCTTTACATACTCGCACAGGGTGGCATGGTGGCGCAGTGGTAGACTTGCTGCCTTACAGCGAATGTAGCGCCGGAGACCCGGGTTCGATCCTGACTACGGGTGCTGTCTGTACAAAGTTTGTACGTTCTCCCCGTGACCTGCATGGGTTTTCTCTGAGATCTTCAGTTTCCACCTACACTCCAAAGGCGTACAGGTTTGTAGGTTAATTGGCTTGGTAAATGTAAAAATTGTCCCTCGTGGGTATAGGATAGTGTTAATGTGCGGGAATCGCTGGTCGGCATGGACCCGGTGGGCCGAAAGAGCCTGTTTCCGCGCTGTATCTCTAAACTAAACTAGATTGGTGATACAGCCTTCCTGCTCCAAGTGCTGACATTGAAAGAGACCCGCAGGCACTCAGATGAGAAGATTAAAAAATGAGCCAAAAGCTTCCTTGGAGAAGGTGTAATGTGCTGCTGACTCTTGGCCCTTGAGCATTCAGTGGAGAAGGAACTTTCAGGATGGTATTGAGAACTTCAAGGCCAGGCAGCAGGAGCACACAAAGCCCTTGCAGAGGAAGATAATGAATGAGTGGACCATCTCACAAACTACCCATCTGCCTCCCCCGTCAGCCACTACTTGCCCGTTCAATGAAGAGTCTGCAGTTCCCACTTTGGTCTCATCTGTTATCTCAGATCCTTCAAAACAACCACACAAGAAAATAGGGGCAGGAGTTGACCACTCGGCCCCTCAAGTCTGCCCCACCATTTAATATGACCATGGCCGATCTATGCTGGCCTTAACACCTCTTCTCTGCCATTTCCCTAGAACTCTCAACTATTTGATCTTGTAAATACTTATCTATTTCCACCTTAAATATATTGAGTGATCTGGTCTCCACCACCCTCCAGGGCAGAGAGTTACAGAGATCCAGCATCATCTGACAGAATAAACAGAAGTGAAAGCAAGTCATCCTCTATATTGAGGGACTATCCAAGAAGAAGAATTTGCAAGGGGTTTCCCTGAAATCACCGGGGATCCCCATGAATATTTGCAGGGGATTCCCATGAATTTGACAATGTTTCCGGGAAATCCTTGTGAACAGGCTGGGCTTTGCAGTGAGGTAAATTGTGAAAATATTACCCAGTGGGTAATCAACAAGCTGAAACATGTGTGTTAGAGTGATGTGGACCAGAACAAGGGGCAATGGGTTTTGTTTAAGTACCATCTCCACTCAAAATGTGCACAATCCCCTGGATGTGCAGCCAAAGCCAAAGACCTATGTATACCGTGTTTTAAAACACTTAAGGGCCTGTCCCAGTTACCCGATTTTTAAGGCAACTGCCGGCGACTGTCAAAGTCATAGCAGATCGCCAAAATTTTCTTTTACCCTACGACAATGACCACGACAATGCTGAGTCAGGTCGATACAAGTTACTTTTTTTGTGAAACTACCAGCTGGCTAAGAGATTACACCGTCTTCGGAAACATCGCGAAATTCCCACGCTTACCTGACCGTCAAACTGTCGCTTCCAATCTACCGGTCAAATGTCCTGATGGTAAATAAATTGGTTAAACACAAGTATTTTATGGTATCTTCAAATTACTTTACTTAATTTAATATTACGTGCTTCCAAATGCATCTGCAACAACCTGGCAAACCTGGGGACAGCATGCGACAGCGCCCGCAATAAGCAACGATACCTGGCGGACAAGCCAGCTATCGCCGAGAAATTTCTATCCGGACAATTTCTCAGCGAAGCGCCGAGATCCACTACGATTCTTTGAAGACTCCTCATGATCATGCCCGCGACACCCCGGCGAACTGTTGGCGACAGCCTAGTCACCGGCAGTCGCCTTAAAATCGCCTAAGTGGGACAGGACCTTTAGTTGTTTTGCTGCTAGCACTGCACCATCACTAATTTGAGGTGATAAATTAGTGATGGTGCGGTGTTCCTTGTTGATATTGGAGCCAAAATCTTCAAACTAGTTACACTGTTCCAGTTTCAGTTTAGTTTATTGTCACGTGTACCGAGGTACAGTGAACAGCTTTTGCTGCGTGCTATCCAGTCAGCAGAAAGGCACTACATGACTGCTGTCCAACTCAGTGCTAGGTTGTAAATTCAAGCCCCACATGGAGTTGGTCAGGGACTGCTAAGGGAATGAAGTTTTGCAAGAGCTCTATGCTAGAGACCTGGGTTCGATCCTGACCTTAGGTGCTATCTGTGTAGAGTTTGCACATTCTCCCCGTGACTGCGTGAGTTTCATTCGGATGCTTCAGTTTCTCCCCGCATCCCAAAGATGAGCAGGTTGCTAGTTAATTGGCTGCTGTAAATTGCCCTTGTGAAGAGGTGAGCGGTACAATCTGGGGAGGGGGGGGGGGGGAATGATGACAATAAGGAGAGAATAAAATTGGATTAGATTAGTGTAAATGGGCGATTGATAATAGTAAGATTAAATGAGAACTTACCAGTTCGAAGTTTGATCTGTATTTTATGAGGAGTTACGATGAGGGATTACGTGAAGACCCCGTCCAGCACGCATGCGCGACATTCTTCAAAGCAGTGGTGTGGATTCACAGAAAAAACACAACGATTGAAATAAATATAGTAAAGAAAGAATAAGAACTTAATTACCAGTTGATCTGTATAAAAGAGGGTGGGAGCGGAGGGCACGTAATCCCTCATCGTAACTCCTCATAAAATACAGATCAAACTTCGAACTGGTAAGTTCTCATTTAATCTTACTATTTTATTTCGGAGTCACGTGAGTGACTACGTGAAGACTTCAAAGCTCTGTGATTCCGAACCGTGTACCAGCTCATGCTTCACTCACTGTCTGAAGACCTTAGAGGGAGGAAGTATGTTATCGCAATCAAGAAACCTGTTTGTGAACAAAAAAGGTTTATTAATGACAACAAAAACAGAGAGCTCCCCAGGGCTCAAATTAAATATTATCTGCAGACTCTAAAATTCTGTCTGCAAATGTAGCAGGTTGCGCCAGCGGTTTATTATAAAACCTTTGGAAAGTTCTTTCCGAGGACCATCCTGCTCTGGCCAGAATATGGTCCATAGGCACGTCCATTCGACTAGCCGCCGACGTAGATGCAGCCCTGGTGGAGTGAGATTTGTAAATATTAGTATTGACTCCCGCGGACTTAAGCACCTGCTTGAGCCACCTTGAAATGGTTTGGCTCGTCACCTGACCATGAGGCTTCTTGTGGCTTATCCATAAGGCTTTTTCTCTTCCTCTTAAGTTGTATGTTGTGTCTATGTAATTGGCGAGATGGGTCTTGGCACACAGCCGTGGGTCAGATGAATATGCCCAGAACTCCATGACTGGAGGCGTGGTACCTGGTCTAGTTTGTTTGACCAGTCCCTGAATATGGAATGTGAAACAGTCCAATGACTCTGTCATGCTGTCCAGCCTCAGAAGGTGGAGGGACTGTACCCTTTGAGCTGACACTAGTGCCATGAGCATGACTGATTTCAGTGTAAGTTGTTCCAGCGTGAGTGCCCTGGGCGGTGGCCATCCCCTAAGGTACGTCAGCACAATGCTGACATCCCAGATCTGAGTGTACCTTGGTCTGGGGGAGTTAGTGTTAAAAATGCCCCTCATGATTTTGATTACTAGTGGATGGGACCCGAAAGCCAGTTGTCCTGCTGCTGGAACCAAATAAGCTGACAACGCACTCCTGGCTGTATTTATGGCGCTGTAGCTGAGTCCTTCTCGATGTAATCCAACCAGGAACTCCACAACACTGGTGGGTGTCGCTGTAGTGTAGGTAGTTCCTGTTTTGGAGCAATACCGTTCCCATTTCCTTATGTTGGTCAGGTATTGTCTCCTGGTGGACTCCCGGTGGGATGCGGTCATCATGTTGATGGCGTCCTCAGACAGTCCCAGGCCCAGTAGAGGTCTTTTTAGAATCTGCAAGCCAGGAGATTGACTCTGTCATGGCACGGGTGACTAATGCCTGACACTGGGTGGATTAATAATTCCGGACTGCTGGGGAATTCCAACGGTGTTTCGACAGCCATGTCGAGGGCCACTGGGTACCATGGCTGTGTAGGCCAGTCGGGTGTTATCAAGATTCCTGAAGCGGAATCCAATTGAATCTTGCGTAATACCCGACTGATGAGGCAGAAGGGAGGAAAAGCATAAAAGAACATTTTCCCCCAATACAGCGTGAATGCATCAACTGCTGCTGCCTCAGGGTCTGGTTCCCAAGCGACATACGTTGGTACCTGGTGATTCAGCCTGGATGCAAATAGATCGATATCTGGTGTGCCATATTGCTTTGTAATTTCGGCAAATACTTTGGGATTTAACATCCATTCGATGTTATCGTTAAATTTGCGTGACCTGGTGTCTGCCACTGTATTTTGCTTACCTGGTAGGTAAGTTGCTGATAACCAAGTATGTCTTTCGACACACCATTGCCAGATTAGGTTGACCAATTTGTCACACGATATCGACTTTATACCACCCATGTGGTTGATATAAGCCACCACCGTGGTATTATCTAGTTGCAACCGGACATGTGCATGATGCGTATTAGATGAATATGCTTTTAAACCATAAAACGCACCCAACATTTCTAAATAGTTGATACCCCGTGTCTGTAGGCAAGATGATTCAGAATTAGTCCATCTGCCCCCTGTGCTGGATTGCATGTTAGTTGCTCCCCAGCCCAAAGCACTGGCATCCGTTTGAATGGTTAATACTGGGTTGGTGATTATTATGGGACTGGAACTGAGCCTAATGTTCCTTGTCCACCATTGTAACTCTGGAATGGATTCAGCAGTTAAATACATAGCTCGGTCAAAGTGACCTGAGTTTTGCTTTAGTGCGTGCACTTTTGCTCTTTGTAAATTTTGGTAGTGCAAAGGCCCAAATTGTACAGCTGGAAAAGCTGCTACCATTTTACCAATAACTCTAGCTACCTGCCGTATGGTTGGCTGACGTTTATGCATTAGTTCGTGGCATGATAGTGCCAATTGTGATGCTTTCCCCTTCGGCAGAGTTACAAACATGCGAACAGTATCAATCGTAAATCCAAGATAGTCCATGGTAGTGGATGGTGTAAAATTGGATTTATCTGGATGTATGACAAACCCCAAAGTTTCAAACAAACGTTTGGTGGCTGCTACTGCCAAAATAGCTGTCTCCAAGGTTTTCCCTACTATTAAAATGTCGTCTAAGTACGCCATGACTATATGCTTTTGTTTCCTCAATAATGCCAAGGCGGGTTTTAAGATTTTAGTGAACAACCTTGGAGCGGAGGTTAGTCCATTTGGTAAGGCTTTAAATTGCCATAGCTGTTTCATCCAGATAAACTTTAAGTATTTACGATGCTCCTTGTGTATGGGTACTGAGTAGTAGGCATCTTTTAAATCAATGCCTGCTAGAAAGTACCCTCTAGAAATCAAAAGTCTGGCGGTTTCAAAAGTTTCCATCTTAAAATGTGTATACTTAACTGACTCGTTTAACGTAGTTAAGTCAATGATGATGCGACATCCACCATCTTTTTTAGTTTTAGTGAAAATATTAGACACAAATTCCAAAGGTTCATGTTTTGTTCTTTCAATGACACCTTTTGCTAGTAGCCTCACAAGTTCAGCTTGACCCTCTTGTTTCTCTTTGACTGAGAGGGTGAATACCCTTTGGGGTATATGCTGAACTGGCGGAATGTTTTCATGAACAAAGTCAATTTTATAGCCATGAATGCAGCTTAGTATGTACTTGTCATTAGTGATGGTTTCCCATGCATCCAAAAACAAGTGCAATCTCCCCCCTGATAGTATAGAGTCCCTACTGCTCATATGCTGAGAGGTACCAGACCCACCTACCTCCATGGTTACTGGTGTTACTTCTGCCTCTTCGCTGGACGATGAGGTGTCTGCTGGGCTGTAGAGGGCTGCTGTTGACGTTGATGTTGTTGGGGGTGGCGCATTTTCCATGGGGTCCGCTCTGGGCCCTGGCCTAAAAAAGGCTTACGGGGAATGGTTGCGGACCCCGAGCTTTCACCAGTCCCATATGGTGGTCTACGACTGGTGGACACCGTGGGGTACTGCCGCCTGGGTTTGTTAGGTCTGCTCGGTCCCAAACCTGCCCTCACGAGACCAAAGGTCTTGGATTCTTCCTCTAGGTCTTTCACCTTTTTTGGAAGGTCCTTTCCAAAAAGCAGAATTGGAGGTTCTGAACCCGGTGTTTTGCAAAGTCCCGCAAACTTAGGGTTGAGGGCAGGCTTGATGATTTCCTTCCGTAAAATATTTATCTGGTATTGAGTGGTGCACAGCAGAGCTAATGTATCTTGCTGATTTGTGGAGATGTCCACACCATCAATGGACCGAGCATATGATGTTATCCCTGCAGTCAGGAGATTAAGGATTTTCTGGAGCTTCAACTCCAGGTTCCTGATGTTCTGCCCCAAATGTCCCCAAATTTGGCTGTTTACAGCTGGTACATTTAATGATGTACAATTTTCTGGGGCTGTATATAGCTCAAGAGCCTCATTGACCACCCGTTCTTGTAGGGGTTTTGAGGACAGGTGGTCAATGCTGGCTGCAAGTTTCGGCTCTAAAGGCCGACCCCCTCGTGGAATGACCACGTAGCGGTTGACCACACCCAGCAGCTCTTCCTGATCCTGTACACTCTGCGTACTCCGGACATCTTCAGCCAACAACCCCTCTTCCTGACCAGCCCAGACCTGGTCGCCAATGCTGCCTTCAAAAGAAGGTGAGGCAATGGCCAGTGCCGTAAAGGGCACTGCGGGAGTACCTGGGCTCCCTTGGCGAGTCTGCTGCTGCTCTCTCAGCAGATCTCGCTGGAGCATTTGCTCCATAAGCCGTTCCATTCGGCTTAGGCGGCTGCCAGTGCCGCTCTCGAGCGGTGTGGCATCTTCATCCGAATCGTCGGATACTACCGCCCGGTTCTGGCTGCAGGTACCTCCAGCTCGCTGCTCAGGCTGCACTAGCGGTGCTGGGCTCGGCTCGGTAGTTGCTGCCGCCTCTTGCCCCCCCTCCAAAGAACGTTCCTCAACGGAAGATGAACGGGGGCGAGCTGCAAATTTCTTTCCTCTGGTCTTGCTCATCTTGGAACCTAAAGCAGACCACAGAGAAAATACTCACGGCCACGGTAGAACTTACCTGTCGGCCCGACTTTTTGAATTGTAGCGGGAGCACCTTGAACTCCCGTTCGTCGCGGGTGCACTGCATGAACGCTAATGTCGCGCATGCGTGCTGGACGGGGTCTTCACGTAGTCACTCACGTGACTCCGAAATAAAATCCGTGTGGACTCAGTGAGCCACAGGGCTCGTTTCCACACTGTATCTCTATATGACTAACCTCTGCACAGCCTCAGTTCTGATTATTCCAATTGTGGAAGGCTGTACTGGTGGGGAGGATGCAATGAAGATTCATCATTGTGGTAGCTGGAGTGAAAAGTGCCGGTTGTCGAGTCTAATGAAAAATAATGATCTGCTTGAAATGTTTCTAGTAACATAATCAGGTAGTAGAAGGAGTAGAGAAAGAACATTATTTCTAGTCCATAATTTTACAGCTGGAGTCGTGCCAATGAACGGTGGTTTTACAAGGTGCTCTACACATAAAGGGGAATGGAATCTGGGACTCTGTATGTCGAGTTGATAATGCTGGAGGTCAATTGAAAGATTTTAAAACCAAGTTTGGAAGACTGTCTTACTTACACGTACACATTTGTTCACAATGCCTACAGAACCCAGGGGGATTAGGGATGCCACTGGATGGGTCAGTATTTATTGCCCATCCCCAATTGCCCCTGAATGGTGGCTTGCTTGGACATTTCAGAGGGCAGTTAAAGATCCAACAGCACAATGTTTTATTTTTAATCCATTCTATCCTAGAGCAGATCAGCGTTACATAGGATAAAGTGTTGGAGATTTTGAACGTGTCAAGGGGGATAAATCCCCAGGGCCTGACCAAATGTATCCAAGGATATTACAGGATGTAAGAAAGTGATGTTTGTATCTTTCCCAACCACCGTTGGGGTTGTGGGAGTCTTGAGCATGGATAATGTTGTGCCTTTAAAAAGAAGGGCTGCAGGTATAAGCAAAGTAGGCTTGGTCAAGGAGTCGGAGGGTGGTAGCAGAAGGTTGATTTTCATGTTGGAGGCCTTTGACCAGTGGTGTGCCACAGGGATTGGTGCCAGGTACGCTGATGTTTGTCATATGCATTAATGATTTTGATGAAAATGTAGGAGGTTTGATTGTTAAGTTTTATTTAATGGACAATGAGGTGGATTGTATAAGGATGCAACAGGGTGTAGATCAATTGGGGAAAGTTGAATGGAAATGGCAGATGAGATTTAACATGCATAACATGTCGGAGACAGGAAGACTAGTGGGAGAACTGGGAAGGGGGAGGTATAGAGAGGGGAAGCAGGGACTACCTGAAGTTCTCTATTGACTTCTCTAAGTTCAGTTAGTCCCTGCCTCCCCTCTCTATCCCCTCCCCATCCCAGTTCTCCGACCAGTCTTCCTGTCTCCACCTACATTCTATCTTTGTCCCACCCCCTCCCCTGACATCAGACTGAAGAAGGGTCTCGACCCGAAACGTCACCCATTCCTTCTCTCCCAAGATACTGCCTGACCCACTGAGTTACTCCAGCATTTTGTGTCTACCTTCGATTTAAAACAGCATCTGCACTTTTTTTTCTTACAAATGGTTGGTAAGGCCACACCTTGATCTAGCATGTGAAGTTCTGGTTACTATGCAATAAGAAGGACATGATTAAGCTAGGGAAGGTGCAGAAAAGATCACAGGATGTTTGCTGGATTGGATAATGAGGTATCAGAAGAAATTAGGTAGAACAGGTCATTTTCTGCTGGACCAAAGGAAGCTGAGGGGTGACATGGTCGAGCTATATATAGTTCATGGGATAAAGTTCATGAGAGGCATAAATACGGTTGATAACCAGGTGTCTAGAACTAGAGAGATAGGTTTATGTTGAAAGGAAAACGTTTTTAATGGGATCGAAGGGGTAAATACTTAATTTAGTACATTTGGTGTCTGGAATGAGCTGCCAGAGGAGGTGGTGAAGGTAGGAACAGTAACAATATGTAAGAGGCATTTTGGAAAGTACTTTAATAAGAAGGACACAAGAGGGATATGGAATTGATGCAGGCAAATGGGATTTGTACAGATAGGTAGGATGGTCAGCTTAGACAAGGTGGGCTGAAGGACGGGTTTCTATGCAGTTCAATTCTGTGACTCTAAATTTAACTGTCCAGGGCTGTGGATACCAGTTCTATAACTTAACCTTAACGCTTCTTACCCAATGCTCTCAACCCTTCTGCACATGGAGAAAGTCACATGGGAAGGTTTGATTCTGTTTGTTTTTTTTAACCATCAATCAACTGGGGTTCTTTTCTCTTTTCTGAGCCTATACCATTCCTGATGGGCAGTAAAATTACCGGAGAATTTAATGTCATAAATTGTATTTTTAGGGATGTGGTCTCAGACCTACATTTTTAACTCGATAAACCACAGAGCAAACCCCGCACAGTCAGCAAAGAGACATTTATTTAAGGGTACCTGTGGAATTCACTGCCTCAGAAGGCAGTGGAGGCTAATTCTCTGAATGCATTCAAGAGAGAGCTAGATAGAGCTCTTAAGGATAGCGGAGTCAGGGGGTATGGGGAGAAGGCAGGAACGGGGTACTGATTGAGAATGATCAGCCATGATCACATTGAATGGTGGTGCTGGCTCAAAGGGCAGAATGGCCTCCTCCTGCACCTATTGTCTATTGTCTATTGGTACCTACTCTTCCATTGATGTATCACTCTCTGTGTTTCCTGGTGTGTGTTACTCGGCCTATCTGACACAGCGTTGCGAGGTCTAGTACTTGCCGTTTTGTAGACTCCGTAGTGTACATCTATGCTACAACCGCTGACAGAGCGCCACTTGCAACATGGGACCAGGGTACATGATGAGGTGGGAGTTGGCAACCAGATGCATTGATGACATGTTTCCCCCAGTTTTCTGTATTTTCCCTCCCCTGCCACAGCAGTCTGTTCTACAGCTGTTCCTTGATTACCTTCTCTGCACGCAGCTCCATTGGGAAATATGCATGGATGCATATGCATTAGTGCATGGATCAGACTGAAAATTACTACCTTGTACCTGTTTCTTTTCTCCACCTGCATCCCATCCAATGCCTGCACAATTCGCAATTTTTCTACCCTCGACTTTCACAATTCACAACTCTTTATTCTTTTTGGGCTCACACCTGTCTTTTCAATTCTGGCTTTTGTCCAACAATCTGCCTATCCAAAAAAAACCCTTGCCCGTGTTCACCTCTGCCCTGCCCCTCCTCTTTTCCAGATTTCCTTCCTGCCCCACCCCCGGCAATCAGTCGATCCAAAACGCCGCCTCCATATTCTCCAGAGATGCTGCCTGACCCGCTGAGTTACTCCAGCACTTTTGAGCCTGTCTTTGAAAGATAATACAGCAGTTTTAACGGGCTTTTTTAAAATGTATTTTTGCAAATTTTCCAATTGGTTGCGATTGCAACACACAGCGCATGTTTATTGTGGCTAAGCACTAATTCCTGGGAGTGTTTAAATCCCTTCATTGGAGTTTAGTGATTGACGGCCAACTTAAGAGAAGGTTCTTGAGATCTTGCCTGTGCTCCCTTAACCCATCTCTCAGCCACACCCATCTTACCACTTCTCATTTCAAGTCAACAAGGATTCATCTTTTTTGTTGTCATCCAGTGAGAGATTTTAACCAATCCAGAAGGAATGTATTCCCAACCAAAAATATGTATTGTGTTCATTAGGAGTTTCCTGGGTAAAAAGTGAGAAATTGAGCTTCACATTTTGCCCTAAGTTGCAAGTCCTAACTTACCTTGATTTTGAGCTAGTACGAACGTTACAATTGTGGCTAATTTTTGAAAGTATTTAATGGGGAAAATGCAATAGGATATTACAAGATTGAGATAGTAGCTATAGAAGAGCAAGTCTGCTTCCTCTTCCCTACTGCAGTGCAAAGAGAGAAGGGATGATAATTTTCTGTCTCTGTTTGGGAAGATGGTACCTATCAGATCTGTAAAGTGAAGAAGCTAGAAACCAGTAAAATATAAACAGATTCAAATGCAGCATGTCATATACTGCATTCCTTCATTTAATGAGTTGCGCATTGTGGATTCAATGTGCAGTACAGTGTTATGAGTAGTTCCGGCTTGACTAACCTCGGATTTCAGTAGCATGGCCTCATTGATGTTTATGCTGTGCTTTGTAAAGGGAAAACTGTTCCTCATCACTGTGCTTGGAAATGAGATGGATCTCTGATGTTCCATTGTGATTTTCAAAAGAGCTTAGCTTGAACTTGAAATCTCCTGACAAATAGCTGTTCAACCTACAGCGAGCAGTGGACGTGCAAAGGCACAGAAATGTCTCTGCTTTGAGTGATGTTTTGTTTACACTGTCCCAGTTCAGAAACCTTTTCTTTTTGGCTGCAGTTGACCTCATTGTGTTCCCACTCAAGTGACACAGATGCTTCCTAGGATCAACATGTTCCCATCCCCTTCAGACCTGCGATGCTGCCATGCCCATGACCGTCCGCTCAGCCTAACCATTTAATGAACGCAGTTAGCAAAACCTTGGGGAAGCAATTGCCACCCACTATTCCCTATCTGTTTACAGGAGAACAAAACCTCACGATGAAACAGTAAATGAAAATCAAAAAGTTGCAGATGCTGGAAATCTGAAATAAATTTGAAGAGTCCCAGACCTGAAATGTTAATTGTTACTCTCGCTGTAGGTGCTGCCCGACCTGCTAGGTGTTTCGAGCATTTTCTTTTGTCATTTTGCATCGCGCGAAATTGCCATTATTAGTTTTGCCATTATCAGGGATGACTCAGTTGGTCGAACTGTCTGCCCACTGAATCTGAACACTGTGATTCTGTGTCCCAGAACACTGCTTGAGCACAAGCTTTGAATGGACAGTTCTCTAGCAGTGCGGAGGGAACACTGCGCCATGAGAGGTGCTGCCTTTCAGAAGCAAATCAGGTTTTATCCCTCTTGAAGGGACAAAGTAGATCTTGGTTGAAGATCTGACCCTCAAACGACACCATTGGTATTTATGGGATCTTGCTGGGTACAACTTGGCACAAATAGCAGAGGCAGCATTTTCATTGGATGGGAAGCAGAAATCAAAAAAGTATCTGCAGATACTTTTTGAAATCTGAAGCAATAGCTGAAAACTCTGGAAAAAATCAGCAGGTCAGACAACATCTGGTGGAAGGGGAATAGATATAACATTTCAATTGAAGACCCTTTGTCAGAATGAGAAATGATTTGAGTTGTCTCAATAGGTTTTCCCTTGCTCATGTGTTCAAAGGAAATGGGAGCTTGCACAAGGTATCCTTCTTCATTCTATTTTTTTCCTGCAAATTGTGCCAGTCCCTGGAGTATGATTCTCCCATGCCTTAACCAAGTAACCAGGCTTCAGGTGTAAGCTTAGACATAATCATCAGCACTTGATCCAAGTTGGCAGCTTTTCAGAGCTCTGTCCAGACACAGCTACACCTGGTGTCCACACCATGCCTTTTCAATTAGGCTTGTCACAGATCAAACAAATTGCTTGGTGTATCCTGATCTTCGCAGCTCAAGAGTCCGAGGCCAATTTTCAAGTTCCAGGGGCTGTTTAGCTAAGTCTACATGAACTGCAAATCATCGTAGGGAATTTATCTATCCATAAATGAAGATAGATACAAATTGCTGGAGTAACTCAGCAGGACAGGCACCATCTCTGGAGAAAAGGAATGGGTGCATTGTGCAGCTCCAGGTTGCACAATGCATTGTGCATGTCCTGTTGAGTTACTCCAGCTTTTTGTGCCTATTTTCGGTGTAAACCAGCATCTGCAGTTCCTTCCTACACAATGAATAGTCTTCCATTGGCATTAAGCTGTTGGAAGAGCTTGTGCTTCCCCGTTTGATGTCAGCTACTGCAAAGTCACTTATGTTTGCTGGGGGTGTGACAACTTGATTGAATGTTGATCAATGTGAGGTGGCTGATTATATCTGTATTGCCAGCTGGTCCAATGTCTAAAATCATTATTCATTGATCTTGGAAGTTAAATGTCATCTTGCATAGTGCATCTCCATGCAATGCTAACTTATCACAAATGTAAGACTCACTTCTTATTGATGCCAAACTATCACAGTTGTGATATATCCATTTAGTGCTAGCTGACTGAAGACCAGATATGTCTATAGATGAATCAATTGTCAGCTTATGTTGAACTAAAACAGGCTTTTATATTTGTCTTTTTTAATGAAAATTGTAACTGCAGATGCTGGAACATTTACCAATTTGATGAAGGGTCTCAGACCTAAAAGATTGACACTGTTTCTCTGCACAGATACTGCCTGACCTGCTAAGTGTTTCCAACATTTCCTGTTTTATAATAATAATCTATTATTATTATTAATAATACTTTGTATTATTATTATGTCATTCATTCATTGTGGTTCTCTGTCAGATCTTTGTGTAGACACGGTTCAGTCTTCCCTTTTGTGTTTCTTTTTGTTTATTGTGTCCAAAATCATGAATGGTTTCCAAACCTGTCTGGCACCTTGCAAGGAACTAGTATTTCCTTCACTATAGGGCTTCTGCCTATGCCCATCTTGTGGATCAATTCCCACAAAAACCCTTGCCTGAAAACTCGGTGAAGGGTGCAGCATAATTTTGGGCTTTGACCTCTGTGCTCCGGTACATTGGTGAAAGGATATATATTATATCTGAGTCATTGCCCATTGGAATTGATGTGAAAGTGGACTAAATGTGTCCAAATTTGGGAGGGTCGTCTGTTAATTAATGTCAGCCATATTTAGGATTAGTGCAGTGTGAGCCAGTATCTATATATAACTAAAACACCCATCTTGTCGGTTTTGTGCACACCCGATATACAGCCAAAATGGTACACGATAGCGCAACAATTTTAGGCCCACCTTATTCACCATTGGCCTGCGGTTCAAATGGTTATTATATCTTAAAAGTTATTAACTTTTTAAACTTTAAAAAATCACTTTGTAAACTTTAAATTTGTTTGGCTCTACCACCTCCCCCCCCCCCCCCACGTGGGGTTCGGCGTGTCCTGATTGGCTCCTGTCGCTCCTCCCCGCGTGGGGTCGATTGATTGGCTTCGACCTCCCGCTTGGCGCCCGATTGGTCGCCGTTCCGGGTCCCACGTGGGGGGAGTGCCGCCGCCACTGCAAAGCAATGGCCGTCGCTGTCGAGCTGCCACTGCAGGAGAGGTTTCCACCCAAAGGGTTCACAGGTTGCTCTGGATGCCCCGATGGCCGCCCGGGGCCGGGGTGAGTGGCTCCCTCTCCCCTTTCCTCTCCGCCCTCACCCGCCTCTGGCTCCTGGGGAGACTCCCGGGTCGTCAGTTGGGGGAGGCTGGCCGGGGCCGCAGGAGAGGTTTGGACGGAGGGTTGCCGGGCCCGCAGGAGAGGTTTGGACCCAACGGGGGTTGCCGGGCCCGCAAGAGAGGTTTGGACCTAACGGGTCCATGCCCGTCTAGTGCAAAATAAAAGTATCCTTCCGGAGTGATCAGTAACCAAGGGGATGAGTTTAAGGTAGAAGGATTAAAGGTTTAAATGATTGCACCAAATGAATTGTTGGAATCTGCTGTTTGACATGATGATAGAGACAGAAACTTTATTGAGGTAAAAAAACTTGCCCAATTGAACATGTAATGTTCCATTTAAGCAGTTCCCCATTGCAATCGTTTCACTTGATGAGTCATGTTAGCTGAGAAGCCACAGAATTTTCAACTGTGGGGGAAATATGTGCATTCAGAACACACCTGTGATTCCAAGGGGTTGGCCAGAGAGATTTCAGCAGAACCCTGGGGAAATTACCTACATGGCTGAATGTCATCCAACAATCTTTTAGGGTTTACACTAATTAACAGTGGAAAGTCAGGAAACCTCAGTGGAAATTTAGGACCTACATGTCAAGAGCAGATTTTTGACTTTAGAGTTTAGAGATACAGTATAAGAACAGGCCCTTCGGCCCACTGAGTCAACGACAACCAGCGATCTCTGTACACTAACATTATCCTATGCACTAGGGACAATTTACAATTTTACCGAAGCCAATTAACCTACTAGCCTGTATGTCTTCGGAGTGTGGGAGGAACTGGAGCCCCTGGAGAAAACCCACGCAGTCACAGGGAGAACGTACAAACTCTGTACAGATAGCACCTGTAGTCAGGATGAACCTGGGTCTCTGGTGCTGTAAGTCAGCAACTCTACCGCTCTGCTGCCCTGCAGTCATCCTGCAGATGTTGTGCCAGAGTTGTAACTTGCAATTTTAGATTTAAATTATTTTCCATACTGAGGTCCTCATTTATTATTGCCTTTTGTGTCCTCAAAGCCACATTTAACTACCTGTTTGCCTGACTTGATTGACTTGAAGATCTGTTCATTGGTGTCACGCCCAACATGAAGCATAAAACTTTGCTGGATTGCAGACAATCAATATCTTACCGAAGAGAGTAATAATTTGAGAATTTGATTGAACGAAAGAATGATGAGAGGGATATGGGCCTAACTCAGCAGGTGGGACTAGTGTAGAAGGTGTGGGCAAGTTGGGCCGAAGGGCCTGTTTGCACACTGTGACTCGCAATGCAAGGGAATTGAAGAAAATAATTCACCCAAAAAGGGGACGAAAGCAGAAAGAATCGTGATTGGCGTGTCTGGAGATCCTTCGCTAGGATGTGGGATCAAACGGGATGGATCCCACTCTATCAGGTGTTGGCGGGAAGGACTAATTTGGTCTCCTGACCTTCAAACCTCCATGATTCTATGAATTTAAAAAAATGAGAACTCAGCACGTCAAGAAGCATCAGTAAAGGCAAAAGGTGTGTGTCAATGTTTTGAACTCCCCAGATGTCGACTTGTACCTTTTGCCTTCACCAGGCACTGTTTTTCCACAATCTGCTGTTCCTTTTGTCTCTTTTTCATTCTAGGAATAACTGTGAATTTTTAGTTAATGTTTGGAAGCCATGTCCACTTCTCTGCTAACAAATTTGGATTTTATTAGTTGAGGTATTATATTGTGTGCGATTATGATTGCTATAAATGAGAGAACCACTTCTCAATCTAATTATAGTATTTATGAATAATATTATATAATCCCAAGAGGGATTACTTGTGTACTAATTGATGCCTTGCAGTAAAATAGACGGCATGAAGCTAAATAACGTATCATTGAAAAATTAGAAACATTTAGTTCATCTCAACTACTGACAGTAAAACTGTGACTAATTCAGTCAATGCAGACTCGATTCATTCCAAGAGTAGTCATGCATGGATTATAATGTATTTTACAATTTAGAAAATGATTTTTTGCACAAGATTTTCCATTTGGTGTGGGGTATTGTAACACCATGGTTATTACTGGACTGTTGTCCAGAGATGCAAGTTTAGATTAAAAATAAATTATTATATAAAGCTGGTAAAGCTGCAGTCCCTCGGTGCCAGAGATCCGAGTTTGATCCTGACCTCGGGGGCTGTCTGCGAGGAGTTTGAACATTCTCAGTGTAACCGTACAGATATCCTCCAGGTGCTCCAGTTTCCTCCCACATCCAAACAGTGTATGGGTTTGTAGGTTAATTAGCCTGTATAAAATTGCCCCGGATGTGTAGGGAGTGGATGAGTAAGTGGGATACCCTACAACTAATCTGAACAAGCGATCAATAGTCAGCATGGCTTTGGTGAGAAATTTCTGAGCCGTATCTCTAAACTAAGCTAAACTACCTGGAACACATAATTATGATGGGCCAAATGGCTTCTTCCTGTGCCATACATTTTTATCATTCTGCAGTCTGAAATTAAAGATATTAAACCATGTGATGCCCACTCCCTTGAATAAATGCCCAAAAAATGTAGCGTCCTTTACGTTGTAAAATGTCATGTTACTTGCTCTTGGGAGAAGAAGGGTCTCGACCCGAAACGTCACCATTCCTTCTCTCCTGAGATGCTGCCTGACCTGCTGAGTTACTCCAGCATTTTGTGAATAAATGCTCTTGGGAATGATAGACAGTAACCGTCTGAAGATGGTAGTGAGCATCTTGAACCTTGTATCAGGAGCACAGCTGCAGAGGTAACAGAAGGTGCACACCGTCTCATAAGCTACCAACCCACCTGCTTTGTTTGGCACCTCTTGCCCCACCTGTGGAAGAGTCTGGCGATTTCCACATCTGCCCCATAAGCCACCCCAGAACCCACAAAAGTGGACGTAAGTCAACTTCAATCCTGCCAAACTGCAAAAGAAGTAATAATTCTTGTTCAAATTGGGTGAAGTCGTGGGTGAGATTGATAGAGTTGTGGATGCAATGGGAATCTAGGGACACGGACATCAGATGGAAATGGACAGTTGAGATGTGGTATCATGATCTCTTTGAGTGGTTTTGTTTAGTTTATGTGTAAGAAGGAACTGCAGATGCTGGTTTTAACTGAAGATAGACACAAAAAGCTGGAGTAACTCAGCGGGACAGGCAGCATCTCTGGAAAGAAGGAATAGGTGACGTTTCGGTCAAGACCCTTCTTCAGACTGGTTAGGAATAAGGGAAACGAGAGATATAGACGGTGATGTGGAGAGATAAAGAACAATGAATGATAGATATGCAAAAAAGTAACGATGATAAGGGAAACAGGCCATTGTTAGCTGTTTGTAGGGTGAAAATGAAAAGCTAGTGCGACTTGGGTGGGGGAGGGGTAGAGAGAGGGAATAAGTTTATACAGTCACGTGTACTAAGGTACAGTGAAAAGCTTTTGTTTGCTTGCTATCCAGTCAAAGGAAAGTCTATACATGAATACAATCAAGCTGTTCACTGTGCACAGATATAGGATAAAGGATACATTTAATGCAAGATATAACATTGAGGTCCAATAAAGTCCAATTAAAAATAATTCAAATGTCTCCATTGAGATAGATGGGAGGTCAACACCACACTTTAGCTGATGAGAAGATAGTTCAGTTGCCTGATAACAGTTGAGAAGACACTGTTCCTGAATCTGGAGCTATGCATTCTCCTAAGTCTTTACCTCATCTTTGATGAGAAAAGGGAGAAGAGGGAGGGACCAGAGAAGACTGGTCCTTGATTATGTTAGCCGCCTTGCCGAGACAACATGAAGTGTAGATGGTGTCAGTGGAAGGGAGGTTGATGTGTGTTTTATTCACAAAATGCTGGAGTAACTCAGCAGGTCAGGCAGCATCTCGGGAGAGAAGGAATGGGTGACGTTTCGGGTCGAGACCCTTCTTCAGACTGATGTCGGGGGTGGGACAAAGGAAGGATATAGGTGGAGACAGGAAGATAGAGGGAGATCTGGGAAGGAGGAGGGGAAGGGAGGGACAGAGGAGCTATCTGAAGTTGGAGAAGTCGACGTTCATACCACCGGGCCGCAAACTGCCCAGGCGAAATATGAGGTGCTGCTCCTCCAATTTCCGGCGGGCCTCACTATGGCACTGGAGGAGGCCCATGACAGAAAGGTCAGACTGGGGAAAGTGCCCGGGGTTGGGGTGGTGTGATGGTCTGGGCTACGTCCACAAATCTCTGCAATTTCTTGCGGTCTTGGATGGAGCTGTTCCTAAACCAGTCTCTGATACATCCTGATTAAATGCTTTCTACGGTGGTCTCGAAGGCCATGTGGCTTACACTTGCCCTTGGGTCTTGGCTTCTCATAATTTAAAGAAACATTGACTCCATTTTTTGTAAAAGATTGGGATCAGAACATTTGCTGTTTTGTAGGTAGATGCTGTGGTAAAGACCAGACAAGTTTCAGTGGATTAAAATACCCTTTCCCGTGCAATATTGTCCATGACTCTGCACCAAAGTTTTCTGCTGTGTATTTATTTCTGCATGAGCAATAGGATGGTCCATTGGCAAGGCTGAGACCTTGAATCTGTGGTTGCAATCAATTCTGCCATTCTCAATTAAGTCTCTCTTGATGGACTGCAGAGTTGCTGAGGTTATTGATTTTGAGAGATAACAATACTGGATGCTCTTGGTTACAGTAATCAAGAGTAAAATAATAAATAAAGTAGCATGATTTCTCAACTATTTGTACAGTTTTACAGATGCTCTCAATGTTATTTAGCACACAATCATATTGATTCCAATTGGCTCAGTTACACTGCACCACAATATGGTAACTCCAGTTAGATTATGAAAGTAGCCGTTCCTTTGTTAGCAGCCAATGCTGCAAGATGACCTTTTGTTATTATCGTATTATCACCATTTCACCTGCTTCACACCTCCCGCACAGTTCCTGCAGTGTTGCAAAAACAAAAGCGCACTGGTCAAGTGCCAGGTGAAAGTAGTAATTCAATCTTAGTCTTCTGTTTCTTCTCATAATCACTTAATCTCCACGTTGTGTGTTTATGACAGCACTTGAAACTTTAAACTGAATTATGTCTTTGTAATACACCGCTGATCACCGTGTGTTTAATATAGTGATGTGTAATTTCGGTAGATAACTATCAGACTCTGCCTGTTTGAGCCATGTGCTGGGCAGTAGTGGTGTCACGAGCACCACACTGTTGGGATGCTGTCTCTGGGAGGAAATCTGGGAACCAAAGCCTTTTCTGTTCTTTGCTTCGAAAGATGTACCAGATCCTAGGTCTAAAGTCTAAAGGCATGCATGGGAGTTCTCCCCAGTACGCTGGACACCATTTACCAACATCACCCCAAAATAATGCTGCTTGTGGGGTCTGCATTGTGCCAGCTGGGTGCCATGTTTCCAAGTTACAACAGTGACTTCACTCAACACCTTTGGCTGTAAAGCACTTTCATAGAGTCACAGCTCGACAACACGGAAACGGGCCCATTGGTCAAACTTGTCCATGCCAATCAAGGTGCTTAACCAAGCTGACCCCACTGCCCTGCACTTGACTCATTTCCCTCGAAACATTTCCTATCTATGTACCTGTCTTTTAAATGTCATAAATGTACCAACCTCTAGCATTTCTTCTGGTAGCTTGTTCCACGCACTCTGTGTGGATAAAGGTGCTCTTCAAGTCCATTTTAGGTCTTTCCCCTCTCATCTTAAACATGTGCCCTCTAATTTTAGACTCTCCCAACTCCCAGGGAAAAGACTGTGGCTATTCATCTTATCTATGCCCCTCAGCAGTGGAAGCAAAGTCTTTGAATATTCTAAGGCAGGGGTAGATAGGTTTTTAATAAACAAGGAAATGAAAGGTTTCTGCTGCATAGAAGAATGAAGAATTGAGATTACAGTCACATCAGCAATGGCTTCGGCTATTAAATAGCAGAGCAAACTAGAGGGACTGAATGGCCTTCTGTAGCTGATTCATATCATCAGCTAATCCATCATTCATGTGGCATTGATTCTCCACCCTTCCTGAGTTATATAGGTCAGTTCTGCATTGCCTTTAACTAGCTTGTCTGTTAGGTAAGCTCAGTGCAGCATTTTGGCTCCTTTTCTGGTCAATGGCCTTCTCCGCCTTTGATATTTGTTGAAGGGGCAGCTGTCAATATAATGGCTTGTGCTGTGTACATTGCTACCACAGTGGTCGAACATATTCCTGGTAGTGACTCAGTTTTAATTCTCCTCCAAATCAGCCACACAATAGAACAGTTTGTATGTTCCCTTTTTTGATTCTTAGAGACTCTAGGGTGTGTGTGTGTGAATCTTGAAGGTTTGGCAACCTTTAATGTGTGTCCTCTGGGATTTGCTGATGGTTGAGATAAAGAGGACTGTGCGGGTTCAGTCACCATGTAGATTTAAGGCAAAGATGGAAAGATCTTAAGAGGTATGGGGTCAGGAAAGTAACATGGAGGCCATGATGGTGAAGAAAGCTAAAATTCCTTTCAGTTGAAGTCAATCAGAAGCCAGGATGGGCTGCAGCTAATCTGATTTATACATTGTGGTGCAGTACTTTGTTTAAGAAGTCAGCAAAGTATAAAATCCAAAAGAGATATATTATGAACCTGGAACGTGGACAGGATAGGGGCAGACAGTGGTGCAGTGCAGCATGACGGGCAGTGAGAGGACCAGAAAGTGTGCCAACACCTCCCAGAGGTACTGGAGCCAAGGATGACAAGAACATTTTGTGCTATTAATTATCTCTCTACCTTCCCACATGACTGCCTTGAGGCTCCAACGACTTGGACAATTACATCGGTAAGCTGCAGAGAATTTAGGAGTGGAGGGGGAATGAAAAAGTAGGAAGGGACCTCTGTTGTTTCTATTCATTTTAATCGCAACTTACAAGGGAGGAAACGACACCTGCAACGCTCCCAACGCGCACACGCACACACACAAACGCACCCCAGACACACCCCACGCACCTGACAGCAGCTCGTGGAAATTATTGAAATAGAAGGTGTGTGTTGTCTCGACAGAAACTCTTGATGTAGAAAGTGCCGCCTGAAGGGACTTTGAAAGCTGATTCAGTAATAACCTCCAAAGGGGAATTAGATAAATGCGTGAAGGAGAAAGGGTTTACATGGCTGGAGTAATAGGACAGTTGGGTAGCGGGGAGAGTTTCATGGCTCTTCGGAGTTAGTACAGGTATAATGGGTGGAATAGTCCATTTCTGCACTTTACTATTTTAAATATGAAACAGAATAGAAAGGACCATTTTATAATATTTGATGATGCGTGATTTATAAGATGGTTGATTTCAATTTCATCTCTGCTGCGGTGCAGTCACATTATAAGAAAGCATCTCTCTTCCGTACTGCAATATTATGAGTAAAAGCTGTAAATTAATTTGTATCAGGTAATGGTGCCTTGTAACTCAAGGAATCTGGGATGATTATGAACAGTGATGCTGGTGTTGGAATTCCATTGTCAATGTTAATTTAGTTTAAAGAAAGGTGCTATATGAATACAGCTCTGGTTCTGGTTCGGGTTGATTACTGCGCAAACACCCCATAAGTGGTTATCTCGCGCAAGGTAACTCTGACCTGGCCTTGGGGCTTTGCAATTGGATTGCAGCCGATTATTTTAATTGTTCTGATGTATGAAACTTGGCAGCCACTTTGTGCAAACAGCAGTGTGACACTGGTCTATCTCAGTGCTGGGGAAGGATGGACAATTTATAGTGGCCTCAACACCCTTGCTCTTAGAACAGAGATAAATACAGCCCAGGAACAGAGCCTTCTTCCCACAATGCCTGTGTCAAATATAGTGCCAAGTCAAACTAATCCAATCTGCCTATTATAATCCATAATCCTCCATTACCTGCTCATCTAAAATCTACTTAAATGCCACTATCAAATCTGCCTCCATCACCATCCTGGGCATCATCCATTCCAGGCATCTACTCACAGCTCTTCTTATATAAAAACTTGTCCCGCACATCTCCTTTAAAATTTGTCCCTTTTAACTTAAAGGTGTGCCCTCTAGTCTTTGCCATTTCCATCCTGGGAAAAAGGTTCAATCTATCCTATCTGTGCCCCTCATAATTTTATATACTTTTATCAGGTCTCTTTTAAACACTTCCGGTGTTTCCAGAGAAAACGATCCAAGTCTGTCCAACCTCTCCTTATAGCTGATCCCTCCCCAAATCCAGGGAGTATTCTGGTAAAGTTCTCCAGAATGTTTTTTATATCCACATAGTAAGACCACAGTTTAAGAGCTCCGTTGAATGATCGCACCATGTACAGTACCGGGACAGTATGGCTCTCCCGCATGGACAACGCCCTTCATTTTGTGCTAAAGTCTCTTTGAACAGACCCTTTCTCTCCAATACAGAGGGAAAGGGTCTAACCGCAACTGAGATTGGGAAAATAAACACCGATTGCTGAGAGCTCAGGACTCAGTGGCCAAGAAATGCCAGCACGTTTGTGGATAGAAACATGGAAAATAGGTGCAGGAGTAGGCCATTCAGCCCTTTGAGCCAGCACCACCATTCAATATAGTTATGGCTGATCATCCAAAATCTGTACCTTGTTTGTGCTTTCTCCCCATATCCCTTGATTCCGTTAGCCCTAAGAGCTATATCTAATTCTCTCTTGAAAACATCCAGTGAATTGGCCTCCACTGCCCTCTGTTGCAGAGAATTCCACAGATTCACAACTCTCTGGGTGAAAAAGTTTTTCCTCATCTCATTCCTAAATGCCCTACCCCTTATTCTTTGAATCTAATCTGTTGCCAGAGTCCACGTAGAATCCAAAGGCAGAGCCCGATCTTGCTGGAGAATCTCCTCTCAGATCCTGTGCTAGTTCTTTATCTGCCACGGGGTTGGAGGCCCGTGGATATCAATAGAAATTCTAGGTCTCTGGAAAAGGAATAGTCAATAGGCAATAGTCAATTTATTTGACTATAAAAAGCAAGTCACTTAAGTAATTATTTTACTGTAATATTTTTAATTATATTTTTAGTTTTAATTAAAATAACTACTTTCAATTTTAATATATTGTACGTCTCTGGACGTCAGCCATTTTAAATCACCAGCTTTTACAGTACGCAAAGCCGTATCCCCTGCCTTTCTGCCAAGGGCGATTCGGGAAAGGGCCAGTTCACTGCTGTGCTGGGACTTGCTCCCTGACCAATTTGAAGGCTGGCGAGATCAGACCCCACAACCAGCTTGGACACACAGCTACCACAGACAGTAAGGGACTGTGTTCAGCAAGATCCTACCTAATGCTTTTTCTATTTCAAAATGTAAGTTACAACTTTGAAGATTAAAACACTCTTTTGGTGACATACTTTTTTTTTCCATTATGAATAAGGAGGTGTGGAAAGGATGGCAGCACTCATTAATTTCACAGCACAGGTGAGGAGCATAATCTTTTTATAGCCTGGCGCTTGTCTGATGGGAATCTCAGAAATACTCTCAGGAAAAAGTGTGAAGAGAAAGGGATGATTGGAATTCATGCCACATTTCCCAAATTAAAATAATGAACAATTTCATTGGTTTTAAAATGCTTTCTAACACCCTAGCATCATGAAAGGTGATGGATAAATGCTGTTTCCCCCTCTTGTGTATTGGTTGACAATTTTAAGGATAACATCGGACACCCCTTGAAGGAAATCGAGCAATGCAATGATTTTTAATTTACGTTTGCTTCTAATACAGGTAACACACTAACTTCCTCTAATCCGGAGGTGCTAGGAACTGCAGATGCTCAAATCGTGCGTAGAACAGAACGTGCCAGAGTAACTCAGCGAGTCAGGCTGCCTCTCTGGAGGATGTGGATCGACAATATTTCAGTATATTGGCTCCTAATCATGTCATCCAGAGATGCTGCCAGACCCGCTGAGTTAATCCAGCACTTTGTGTTCTACACAACTTCCTCTAATTGATTAGTTAACATATTTCCGGGTGTAGGAGCACAATAGCTCATTCTCTGGACTAGGTCTGCAAAATCTGTGGACTGAAATCCCACAATAGGGCAACCACAGAAGGCAGTGGAGGCCAATTCACTGGATGTATTCAGAGAGATAGATATAGCTCTTTGGGCTAACGGAATCAAGGGATATGGGGAGAAAGCAGGAACGGGGTACTGATTTTGGATGATCAGCCATCATCATATTGAATGGCGGTGCTGGTTCGAAGGGCTGAATGGCCAACTCCTGCACCTATTTTCTATGTTTCTATGTAAATTTGATTTATTGAATGAACTCTTGAATAAATAACTCGAATCACTGGGGTACAAACTGTGGAATACCAAATTATTGAAAAAGCAAACATGCGGTGGTGTTAGGGTACGACGTAATGATTGGCTACCTTTAGTTAAAGCATGAAGGAAAAGTGTGTTCTGGCTGCAGCAGTTGGGAAATGTCAATGAGGACATGCTACTTGCAGTGGAGGTATTTTGTGCACTATTCCTCTCTGAGATTCGAGGAAGGGAATTGCATGTAGGCATAACCTTCTTTTGTCTTGGGAACCAAAATGGCAGTCTGCTGCCCTACAACTGTGCAGGCATCAATTGCTGCACTTCAACAATACCTAACTGGTCCTAAAGCAGTCTGTGTTACCCCATGGCTGTATGACAGGCAAAATAAATGCAGTAATTTTTAACCAGTAAACATTTTGATTGAATGTATTTGCATTTTGGCAGGATGTGTTACTCTTTGAGTTGTGGCCATAAATGGGCCTGACCCAGTTTGTTTCTCTTTCACTATCGTTCTGTGTTGGATGACTTTGTGTGAGGTCAGTGTAACTCATGGGACCAGGCAGGGAGTGCTCTTCCAGTCTGCACTGTTAGATTATACATACAGGGGAATTGGGTGGAAATGGCAATGAAAAGTTCAAGTGGAAATTGGTATGCATCAGTCTACCTAATCTGCTTTAAAAAAAAAATCACCGAAACAATATATCATGTGTCACTTCTCCATGCAGTGAAGTCAGCACTTCAAACCATGCTTTTTAGTTTAGAGATACAGCACGGAAACTGGCCCTTCGGCCCACCGAGTCCACACCGATCCCGCACACTAACACTATCCTACACACACTCGGGATAATTTACATTTATACCAAGCCATTTAACCTACATACCTGTACATCTTTGGTGTTTCGGAGGAAACCGAAGATCTCGGAGAAAACCAACGGTCACAGGGAGAACATACAAACTTCGTACAGACAGCACCCAGAGTCGGGATCGAACCCGGGTCTCCGACGCTGAAAGTGCTGTAAGGCAGCAACTCTACTGCTGCGCCACCATGCCCCCCCTGTAGAGTACACACAGACCAGCTTTCTAGACATTCTGCAAACAGTGTGTTAAAAAGATAACAATCAGTGTGTTAGAATTTGCTTTCTTCTCCCATCTGCCTTTTTCTCTTCATCTGTCCTCTTAATTGTGCTTTGTTGTACAGAAGTGCAGGTGAAATAATTTTTTTTGCTGTCTGAGTGAGAAAGTATTAATGCACATGTCAGTCTTGGAGAGTTTGTCAGAACTGTTCTGATGAAGGGTCCCCAGCCTGAAAACATTAACTTTTTTTCCTCCCACGGGTGCCATTTGGTCTGCTGAGTGTTTCCAGCATTTTCTTTTTTTGAAGAGTTGGCTGGATAATCTGAGCTATAACATAACATGTACAGATCCAAAGCTAAGGTCATCTACCTAACGTAGTCACCTTAAATGCAACAATGTAGTAACTTCTATAAGTAACTAACTTATAATTTCTTATATGACATAGGGGAAGGCCATTCAGCCCATCAAGTCCATGTCAGCTGCCAGTAGGACAATTTCATCTGTCACATTTCCCCCCTCATTTTTTCCCTGTACCCCTGAAATCTGTCTATTTTCATGTGATGCTGCTGCAGGCAAGATTTTCATTGTATCTGTGCATCACTGTACTTGTACATGTGACAACCTCGACCTGACTAGCTTTCCCTTGACTTGATTAGAGCATCACTAACACAGTGAAACAGTACAAGGCTCTTACCAGATGTTTTGTAAGTCAGAATTTGATTGCGAGCTGCAAAGAGGAATATTAGATCCGATTTCTCCAATATGTCAGTGTAAATAAATCTCCTGTTTCATAAGAGGAAAATCTTGTGCCCTCATCTCCCCTTGTACTACTGTTGGTCAGATTGCATTGCTGTGAAATAATGCTAATTGAATGCTGTTAGAATGCACACTAGACTAAATCTTCCTTCTTCCTGCTAATTGCATATTTTTACTTTTTTATAACCCAAGCCTTTAGGAGCAAAAAATTCACAAATTCATTGCCCCAGTCCTGCTGGTAACAACGTGATTTTTTTCATGTTGATCTTTATAATTGAGCCACTTTGCAGCCATCGGCACCCTCCCCCATGTTTATCACTCAGTCGGTAACACCACAACAAGATATTAACTCAACTATTTCATTTCTGTTTGTTTAACTTGTCCTGTACACATCTACTGTTGTATTTGTCCTCTCATCAGAAGTGAACTTATTTGCAAAGCACCAATTGACATGCAATAAACTTGAAAATAGCCCTATTAGTACAAAACTTCCTTTGTTGTTTTTCATTCAGGGGGAGGAAAATAAAGACATGCCTCCATCTTGCAGTGAGCTCTTTCTTTTAGTCCTATCTCTTCATTTAGTAGGTGCAAGCTTGAGTTCCAGAAATTCATGCACTAAATGGATGTATTATAATGCTTCATTCACTCTGATAGAATGTCGGCAGCAGAATTCAATTCCTTTATCACATATTTAGTAATAGAGAATTAATTTCTGTTCCGAGGACAGGTGGCCCAGCGGTAGACTTGCTGCCTTACAGCACTAGAGACCTGGGTTGGATCCTGACTAGGGGTGCTGTTTGTACGGAGTTTGTACGTTCTCCCCATGACTGTGGGTTTTTCCCGGGTGCCCTGGTTTCCTTCCACGCTCAAGTCATACAGCTTTGTAGGTTAATTGGCTTCGGTGAAAATTGTACATTATCCCTTGTTTGTAGTGTTGTGCTTGTGTACGGGGATCGCTGGGCGGCGTAGACTCGATGCACCAATGGGCCTTTTTCCGCGCTGTATAAACTAAACGCACGGTAGCGCAGCGGTAGAGTTGCTGCTTTACAGCGAATGCAGCGCCGGAGACTCAGGTTCGATCCTGACTACGGGTGCTGCACTGTAAGGAGTTTGTACGTTCTCCCCGTGACCTGCGTGGGTTTTCTCCGAGATCTTCGGTTTCCTCGCACACTCCAAAGATGTACAGGTATGTAGGTTAATTGGCTGGGTAAATGTAAAAATTGTCCCTAGTGGGTGTAGGATAGTGTTAATGTACGGGGATCACTGGGCGGCACGGACTTGGAGGGCCGAAAAGGCCTGTTTCCGGCTGTAGATATATGATATGATGATGATATGATAAACTAAAGACATGGTTTTGAGCAAAAGAAAGCAAAATGAGAGAATTGTGGTTTTAACAATAGCAAAATTATTATATGCCCCACTTGCTTTAACCAAACCTATTTAATCATTTGCCCACTCATATTACCAGTGATCACAATCAACTTACTTTAAATAACTAATTGTGCGAAAAGTACAGACAATGCTGTTAAATAATTCTCAGTTAATGAATGAGCTGTTCCAACACAATAAATATTACAAGCTAAGTCAGACCTTCGTGGCATGAACTAAGAAAGGTGCCAGACAATCTGCGATGTTGTGATTGTATAGAGCCTTCCTTTAATCCAATACGACCTTCAAAACTACCAAAACTTCAAAAACTCCATTGTTAAGCAGAAAAAAAAAATGAATGTAAGCCATTAGAGATATGAGAACAGGTGACCAAAATCTTGTTCAATGGTGCGGGATTTACAGAGCAATTTAACAAAGGGGAGAGAGCGAGACGGGGAGAGAGCGAGGGAGGAGGTGTGGGAGGGGGGAGGGAGGGACAGAACCTTTCTGTAGGACTCATTAAAGTGGGATATGAGAGTCATTCAGTCACTGAGGCCACACATTTTCATTTGACCTGTGGTGGCCTCCCACAGCCTGATAATAACTGGTCTTCACTTAAGGCAGAAGCTGCATTAGGATGCAGCTTTTAGCCTGCTGCGCTGCTCTCCTCCTTTGAGTGCTAGAGTTCGGTATATTAAGTGAAGAAATGTGCACTAACACAGGAAGAGAAGGCACAGCCTTCGTTAGCACAAAGGAGCGGGTAGGGTCAAAGTTTATCATTTTGTATAAAAAGGAATGAGGGGCAAGGAAACATTCAAACGCAAATTTCTCAGAACTGAGTTTGGGGATTCTGTGGTAACCTGAGAGAGGAATTAAAATTAAGAATAGACAGGTAGTTCTTCTTATCCTTTCATGGGATGAGGGCATCATTGGGAATGTCGAGATTTATTGCCCTCCCTTAATTGCTCTTCAACTAAGTGGCTTATTAGGCTATTTCAGAAGGAATAATAGCTGAGCCACATTGCCCTGTCCCTGGCCTGTGTAGCCCAGACTGAGAATGTCTCCCGAAAGGACTTTCATGAAGGCAGAGGAATTGAAAGACAATCCGCTCACTTCATGGTCATCATTAATACATTTTTTGATGTTTTTAATTTGCTGAATTTATATTCTACAGGTGCACTTATTGGTTTTACACATAAGACTTGGCACATCAGTCGTGACCTCTGGACTGGTTATTTTAATAGAGGGACTGCAGTAAAGGTTCAACAGATAGATCTTGAGATGATGGGTCGAGCAGAATTAAGAAGAATAAGCCTGTGTTCTGAACATAGTCTGAATTAGGATCCCAACCTAAAAAGTCACCCGTCCATGTTCCCCAGGGAAGCCCTGACCTGTTGAGTTATTCCAGTAGTTTGTGTCTTTTTTTTGTAAACCAGCATCTGCAGTTCCTTGTTTCTGCAAGCCTGTGTTATCATGAGTTATAAAGGAAAGCTTATCTCGTTCAAGCATATGTAATTCTTACTGACTTGACAGGGTAGATGAAGAAATGTTGTTTCCCCTCTGCCTCAAAATAAGTAGTCAGCCATTAAGGAGATAGATGAGAAGAAATGACTTCACTCAGAGGAAAGTGAATCTTTGGAGTTCTCTAGCTTAAACCCCTTAAAAGCTCAGTCACTGAGAATGTTAAAGATAAACATTCCAGGGAATGTGTGGTCAAAAAGGTGGCTCTGATCCATGATCCTTTTGAATGAAGGAACAGTATCAAGGGTCAAATGCCCCACTCCAGACCCTGTTTCTTGTGTTCTTACTTACTAATAGTTTAATAACAGTGCTACCACGTACAGAGAACATTTTATTTCCGGAGAGATGAAAAGCAGGGAACTAAACTTCCAGGCAGGCATTAATAAATCTAGTGGGGAAGTTCCTTTAAAGTGTAGGAAGGAACTGCAGATACTGGTTTACACCAGAGATAGACACAAAATGCCGGAGTAACTCAGCGGGACAGGCAGCATCTCTGGAGAGAAGGAATGGATGACGTTTTGGTTCGAGACCCTTCTTCAGACTGACCACTCAGATTGTGACTTCAATATGAAACTCCACACTATAGGAAATAATTGAGGCAAACAACAACGCTTTTAAAAGAAAACTAACTGTTAATGAGAGAGAAAGGAAAAATAATAGAAGGTGAGAGACTGAGATGGCACAGGAAGAGATGGATGTGCAATAGAAATACCTGTCCGGATCAGATGGGGTGAATGACCAGTTTCTGTGAATTATATTGTCCTTGTTTGTAATCTTGCAGCAACTAATTGAGTTTGACAGGAGACTCATCCATTGTGAAATAAAGCCTCTTATAGCAGCTTTGTTTAGATTTCCATCGTGCTTAAGTGCACAGCCTGAAGATAGAAATCCTTAGGACAGCATTTACCTGTAGGAAGTCTTGCTGGTTTAACGAATATATTGGAAATAAAAGCCTCAACTTAGAGATTACTTCATTTGCTGCTGGTGATGATGTTCAGGTACACATCACCATGGCAGGTGCTTTGCTATTCAATGGAGCAAGATCTCGGGGTAAGAGAATAAGTACTTTTATTAACTCAATGATATCTGTCAAAGAAATCATGAGAGAAAATGATTTGGTTTTATTTACAAGCTAAATTGCCCCATTATTTGTGCACTGCAGTCTGTTTTTATTCATTTTCCGGTCTTTTAAATTGTTCATTTTTGCTCTCTATTTCTCGTTAAACAAACCAGTGTAAATGTAATTTACAAAAAAAAGTACAAAATGATCAGGACAATGAAAGTGTCATTGATACTTGTATGATGATTACAAACACATTTGATTGTTTGAAAAGACCTGTACAGAGATACCCCTTACCAGCAATTAAGGCAGCAAGCTTGAAACAAAATGGGAAACGTTATATTTACCAGCAGGCCATAGTCGTACAGCACAGAAACAATCCCTCAGCCCAACTCCTTCCTGCCAGTCAAGATGCTTCATCCAAGCTAGTCCCATTTGCCCACTTTTGGTCCATATTTCTCTATACTTTTCCTATCCATTTACCTGTCCAAATGTCTTTAAATGTTGTTCTTATACCTGCTCAACTACTTCCTCTGGCAGCTTGGTACATCCATCGTCCATCATCTTCAGTGTGAAAAGGTTAACCCTCAGGTTCCCATTAAATCTTTCTGCTCTCAGCTTAAACCTATGTTCTCTAGTTTTTAATTCCTTACTCAGAGAGACAGACTCTATGCATTCACCCTATCTATTCCCCTCATGCTCTTATACACGTCTATAAGATCACCCCTCAGTCTCTGCCTCAAACGAATAAAGTCAAGACTTGCCAAACTTCTTCCTATATCTCAGTCTCTTGAGCCCTGGCAACATCCTTGTAAATCATTTCTGCACTCTTTTTAGTTTAATGGCATCTTCCATATAGAAGGGTGACTAAAACTGAACACAATACTCCAAGTGTGGCTTCACCAACAACGTGTACAACTGTGACATATCGTCCCAACTTCTATACTCAATTGAAAAACAAGGAACGGCAGAAGCTGGTTTACAAACCAATCTGAAGAAGGGTCGTGACCAAAAACATCACCTATCCATGTTCACCAGAGATGCTGTCTAACCCACTGAGCTACTCCAGTATTTTATGTCTTTTTCGATACTCAGTTCTCTGACTGATGAAGGCCAGCATGCTAAAAGCCTTCTCCCACCACCCCACTCCTCCCCGCCGCCAATCTACCGGTGAGGTCAGATCCAGGGAGTTGTGCAGTGAAAGTTACAGGATTAAAGTTTCAGATCAATGACAGAAAGTGCTGTGCAAGTCCTGTTAATGTTCCATCCCATATCTCATAAAACATCCGGAAACCTTGATTGTCCATCTCCCTCGACAGATGCTGCCTAGCTGAGTTCCTCCAGCAGTTTGCTTTTGCCCAAAAGGTTTAAGAATGATTAGATTGGCTTTGTCACAATCTCATTGGATATTATATAGCAGTTTGTGGAATACATCACAAAAAACAGGCCATTCAACCCAAGCAAATCATGATGGTATTTGTGGTTCTCTTGGACCTCCACCTGTGTAGCTCTCATAGAGTCCCACAGCACAGAAAGAGGCCCTTCGGCCCATCGTGTCCGCGCCGCCCGTTACCAAACACAGTCTAATTTTAATCCCATTTTCCCGCATTTGGACCGTAGCCCTGAATGTTGTAGCATTTCAAGTGCCCATCCAAATGCCTCTTAAACGTTGTGAGTGTTCCCCCTCCACCACCACCCCAGGCAGTGAGTTCCAGACTCCAACCACCCTCTGGGTGAAAAAGTTCTTTCTCACATCCCCCCGAAACCTCCCTCCCCTTACCCTGTCCACCAGTGGAAGAAGTTCCCCGCCATCTACCTTATCTATGCCCCTCATGATCTTGTACACCTCGATCATGTCCCCTCTCAGCCTTCTCTGCTCCAGGGAAAACAACCCCAGTCTGCTCAGTCTCTCCTCATAGCCGAGGCCCTTCATCCCTGGCAGCATCCTGGTGAATCTCCTCTGCACCCTCTCCAAAGCTATCACATCCTTTCTATAATGTGGTGACCAGAACTGTACACAATACTCCAGCTGCGGCCTCACCAGTGTTCTGTACAATTCCATCATTACCCCCCTAATTTTATATTCGATGCCCCGGCTAATGAAGGCCAGTAACCCATATGCCTTTTTGACCACCCTGTCCACCTGTCCTGCTGCCTTCAAGGACTTGTGTACCTGTACTCCAAGGTCCCTCTGTACCCCTGTCTTCCCTAGGGTCCTTCCATTCATGGTGTACTCCCTCTCCAAGTTATTTCTGCCAAAGTGCATCACCTCGCACTTTTCAGGATTAAATTCCATCTGCCGCTGCTCCGCCCATCTGACCATCTCATCTATATCTTCCTGCAGCTTGCAAGTAAAGCTCTGTATTACTTTCTCCCTCATAAACTTGTGCAGCCGCCCTCGTGTCAAATTATAATATTGGCTTCACCTACTCACTGGTTGGCAAGTTCTTTACTCCCATTACTCATTGGGTAAAGGCTTCTTCCCAATAATTTATTGGATTTCATACCGGTTGTCCTATATTGATGGTCTCTAGTCATGCTCTTCCCTACAAGTGGAAGCATTCTCTTTACAGCCTTTGAAATCCGTTCATCATTTTAAAGATACCCTTCAGCCTTGTTTTCTTAAGAGGTGAAAATCCCAGTCTGCTCATCCTTTCCCAATATTTATTCTATTGCATGCCAAGTATCATCCTTGTAAACCTGCCTTGTACCCTGCCCAATACCTCTCTACCCTTTTGCAACATAGCACCTAGAGCAGTACACAGGAACTGGCATGTGATGTAACCAATCTTTGATTCAAATGTAACCATCATTTCCCTGCTCTAGAGTTGCAAGTATTCAGACATATTGCAAGAAAATTGTATGCAGAGCTTTTCCTCAATGCAGCACCTATGAAATATAATTTAATTCCAGAGTTATTCTGAAATTACAACGATATCTGGAGTTGGTGAAATCACTGTACTTTGCAAATCCGCCAGGATGTTTAACGGCCACCAGTGCCAGGAACGTGACTGGCTCTTGTAGCAGATATGGAGTGGATGTTTCTCACGCAGTGCGCTGATACTGCATTGCCCTGAAAACTGGTCTGTTGCTTGGAGATGTGCTTAGCACCGGGCAGTCTTAAAGCAGAATGTTTTAACAGAGTGGTCCCTGAGGAAGTTCCAGCTTGACATATGTTCCCTTCTGTCCTGCTCTCAGGGCACTCCACAGCACCAACATACCCCTAACTCATAAATCTTACCCCTTGCCTCAGCCATTGTCATCGATTCTCTATTGCCTCCCCCGTGATCCGTCAGTCCTAGTTCCAATCCAATCCCCAACTCAAACTCAAGGTCCTGACTTGACTACGACCCTCTCTGCCCGAATCTTCTACTCGCCCCACCTTCACCAACCCCCACCCCGGCCCTGGACTTCCCTGATACATTCCTTCAGATACTCTTTGGGGAATGGAGGCATAAAGTGCGGAAGGGGCAGTGTGCAGCTATAGATGTTGTTGTTTTAGAATGAAAGGCCCACAATACTGTGCATTGACCATTTAGGTCTTACCCCAGCACTAATGAATCTCTGGGCTTTGTAAATCCAAGTTGTTGTGCATGAGAAATTTTGCGAGCTTATATAACCTTTGCCGTCTGTTTTGACCTTTTCCTTCTGAAAACAGACAATCTAGTGTCCCTTGCACCATGTAGCTATTCACTTGAAAGTCACATCAGAGGGCACTCCACATTCTCAGTGCCTCAGTGTTTATGAAGTTTGTAACTCGCATATGTACTTGCTGACAGCCTATAAATTTTATTCCTAGCCCTATTAACCATGGGACAGTGACCAGGCAACAGAAGGCAAAGGAAAGATTTCAGACCATTTGCTTGTTATTTTATTGACTGGTTCAGGAACATTGCAGGGTCTTGTGTACAGGTCTGATGGATCATTGTTGCTGCATTAAATCAAACTTTCAACTGCATTGCGCACCTTGTTTATTTGAGCAATATAAATATACTTTGTTTTGAACAGAAGCTAGCCAGAAACGGTTGGATGCAATGCCTCGTGGTCACGGGAATTTCAAGGAATGTTCAGAGATTCAACCAATATAGCACAAACTAAAAACCATGAGCATGAAAAGGCAGTGACCCTTATTTTTTTTAATGTACTAAAGTGGAATAATAAATCAAAGGATTAAGATCAAAGTACAAACTCGTTTTAGTTGAGTCCACCCATCGTGCAAGAGGTGAGCTGAAGTCTTGATTGTTAGGATCTTCCCAATTCTGCACCTCTTGTTACTTAAAGTCAGGTATGAAGCAGAGTTAGTGAAGATTGCAGTTGAATTTCCTTTGTGGGAGGTGAGAGGACCAATTTTGTTACAATAAGCGGAGATAAGGATGTGATATATATCGAACAGCAATAACGTGAAAGCATAGAGGGTGATCTCTGTGAACCCATGATATGTGGCTGAGTCTGGAGGTTAATTTTTGGGTAAGGTAAGAGAAAGCACAGTCTTCACACTGTAGATGGACACAAAATGCTGGAGTAACTCAGTGAGACAGGCAGCATCTCCGGAGAGAAGGAATGGGTCATCTTTCAGGTCGAGACCCTGCTTTCGACCTGACCCGAAATGTCACCCATTCCATCTCTCCAGAGATGCTGCCTGTCCCGCTGGGTTACTCCAGCAATTTGTGTCTATCTTCAGTGTAAACCAGCATCTGCAGTTCCTTCCTATACATTTTGTTTTCACACTGTACCAGATTGGCACCATTAAACAGAACTTACTTAGCTGGTGCAGAAAGTGGCAGAAGCAGGGGAGCTTTTAATGATGATTTTCATCCAATATTCAAAACCAATTTGTGAGAGATAAAACAAAAGGGCGATAATCGCAGTTATATACCACGTTTCACAACTTCAAGCTGTTCCATGTTACTTACAGTAAACAAAGTACTTTTGAAACCAGAAACTGGACATGGTAATGCCTGGATGTTCTGTTTCAATTATGCTGATTGGGGAACAAATGTAATGCAGGTCATTAAGGCCCATGGTCTTCAACAGGGAACAAAGGGATCCTCCCATTTTGGAGATTGGAGCTCGGTTTAAGGTCTCGTCTCAAGGCTAGCACTTCTAATAATGCAGCATTTCCTCAATGCTGCACTAAAACATTCTGGGTTGTGGACTCAACCTGGAGTAGAACCTGAGCCCTCGATCTTCGCCATCGAGACAACGCCATGGTTCAGGACAGCATTACTGACCCAGATCCTTCCTTTGGAGGGGGGCATTGTGGATCAATTAAGTGATTGAGGCTCAATTGATTAATCAACCATTTATTCCATCTGAAACTGTGTGGTGTCGAGAGGGTGAAGAAGTGTACCAGCAAGAAGGGAAATGAGCAAGCAGACAAAACAACTGTGGCATTCATGGAATGAATCTGTGCAACATTGTGGGGAATGTAAATTCAGCTTTGCTTGGGAGCTTTCAATCTATGGCTCCAACCAGGAATTGCTGAGCCACAACATGAACGGTATAGTTGTGACTATAGAGAGTAGGGGATGGTATAATGTTTATTTTCCCCAAACAAGCCTTGATATATAGAAGGACATGTACATCCCAACCCAGATTATATTCTTCTGCACCAACACCTCACCCCAGTCCCACAGGGCTGCTAGGATAATACTGGGGCAGTCAGAACTGAACTGGATTGAGTTTGAACTATAATACTCACGATCCCTTGCAATCAGACTCCCACAATGCATCACAAAAGAGAGGGTCACACCTGTAGAGATTCTCAGGTGTGTTTTTAACAGAATGAATAATTCTCCATTTGGCATTACATATTGTTATAAATCTGAGTCCAGTTCCTACATGTCTGAATTATGGTTTATTGAAGTACCTTATTGACCCTAGTCAATGAAAATAATTCCACTGTTCTTCTGCAAAATAGGACCATGGTAGGTTAACATGCACTGGAGAGGCATAACAGGAACCCAGTTCAGCCGAACATCTGAAAAGCATGGCCCCTGATTCCCTCAGCACGGTGAAATGTCAGCCTAGATTATGCGACTAACTCTTTGGAGAGTACATATCTTTCAACTTTACGCCCATACAGTACTTAGGTAGCCCTGAAGGGAACAAAAGGAGGCCATGGTATGAATGGCAGTATGACTGCATCTCACCCAAACTCTTGTAGGAAGGAACTGCAGATAATGGTTTAAACTGAAAATAGACACAAAATGCTGGAGTAACTCCCTGGATAGAGGGAATGGGTGACATTTCAGGTCGAGACCCTTCTTCAGACAGTGAACACAGTCTGAAGAAGGGTCTCGACCTGAAACGTCACCCATTCCTTCTATCCAGAGATGCTGCCTGTCCCGCTGATTTACTGCAGCATTTTGTGTCTATCTTCACCCAAACTCTTCTTCCCTTTCCCTAACCCATCCCAAGTCATGTCAGCCCAACACTGCTGTGTTCACTGACTTACACAGACTCCCATTCCATTCACCCATACCTGCCTTCAAATAATTCTGCAGCCACACAATTCTCTTTCTCTGCATCCTCCTTCAAGGATTCGCCTTGCAACGGCATGGGTTTTGACTGGGTGCTCCGGTTTCCTCACACATCCCAAAGGCATGTTGGTTGGAAGTTTAATTGACACCTGTAAATTGGTGATTGACAGAATCTAGGGGGATGAATGGGAGTGTGGGGAGAGTATTTTTTTTTTAAATGCTTGATGTTTGGCACGGTCTCTGTGCTAAAAGGCCTGTTTCTCATGCCGTTTCACTCTCGCACACTTCCCTCTTTAAAAAAGGAGATGAGGAGGAATTTCTTTAGTCAGAGGATGGTGAATCTGTGGAATTCCTTGCCACAAACAGCTGTGGACTCCAAGTCATCAGCTATTTTTAAAGTGGAGATTGACAGGTTTTGGATTAGCAAGGGTATCAAAGGTTGTGGGGAGAAAGCAGGAGAATGGGGTTGGAAAGGGAAAGATAGATCAGCCATGATTGAATGGCAGAGTAGACTAGATGAACCGAATGGCCTAATACTGCTCCTACAACTTATGAACATGAACTCATGCAATTCTGATGTAGCTTCACATATCCAATTCATACATAATCTCCTTCATCCCATCATTGGTAGTCATACCTCCAATTGATTGGGCCCAAGGCTTTGAAATCCCCTTGTTAAACTTCTCCACATCCCTGCCCCTCACTCCTTCCTGATGACAAAATCCTTCTTTGAGCTTTTGGTCATCTACCCTCAAATCCACTTGAACCAAAGTTTGATTAAGAATACATTTTCATGACTCTATCACATTAAAGATATTACATAAATGCAAGTGGCCACAATGGGTGAGACTGTCACAGAGAGATATAACGTGCAAGGAAACTGAGCCGAGATAAGCATGTAATTTCAAACCTTTGTCAACGTGCAACTAAATCTAGAACCACAGACCACACTGATAGAGAAACTGAACTCTTTGTAAAGGGAACTTCCAGGCGCACAGCCTGCTGTGTCTTTCAACGGTCCTCTAGCTAACGGAAGTAGCTGGTGCTTTTCTACAGTTAGCAACAGAAACTGAGGTATGCAGTCAACTGAATGGCAGACACTGGTAGGGACAAGCCTTCGCTGATTCTCCGTTCCTTATTCAAGCACCTACATGTGCAGGTACTATCGCAACGTTTAAGAAACATCTACACATGGATAGGACATGTTTAGAGGGATATGGGCCAAATGCAGGCTAGTGGGACTAGCATAGATGGGACATGTTCGGTGTGGGCAAGTTGGCCTGAAGGGCCTGTAAGATTCTACAACTCTACATCAGAAAGAGCTTGCGCTGAATAGATATGTAAATCGCACTGCAACAATAACATATATAACTGGTAAAAATCACTGAATTTGCATTGTGCATAATATTTATATGTTTTGTGAGTACAAGCCTGTTATTTGGCTGCAAGTAAGAATTTCATTGTTCTGTTGTTGGCACATCTGGTAATTAAACACTTGACTCATTAGGTGCCTGTAAAAATGTTTTAAAAAGTCCCAACCATACCAATTTTGAAAATTTGACACCAAGCCTGGTAAGGTGATATTAAGGTAAAGTGGGTTTAAGAATTAGAGGGCAGTAGAAAAGCTGAAAGGTTTCGGGATTTAGGCTGAAACCACAGCCAATCGTGCGTGGGGGGGGGGGGGGGGGGGGGAGGGGTGATTAAGATTTGGAATGTGCAAGAAGCCAGGACTGAAGGAACATGGAGATGTTGAACAATCCTTGGATTGGTGGAGGTTGCACAAGCCGGGAAGAGTGAGGCCCTAGAAAGAGATGAGGACTTTCAAGTCTGGACTAGGGTCCAGTGCTGGACTAGGGTCAGTGTCAATTGCTGGACTAGGGTCAGTATCAATTTGCTGCTGGAGGATAGGGGGGACTGGACCCAGAGCAAGTTGGAAAGAAATTCAAGTTTACAGAAGATGTCCTGCTCCTCAGATAATGAGTTTGATGAAGATTTGTTGCTAGGTTTAGTTTGATTTGATATGGTGAGTTTAGTAGGGGCGAAATGCCAGCCCTGGGGCTTTGGAATTAGATTCTCAATCCAGGCTGTGTCCTTGGTTTCACTTTCCCCGTCCCTTTGTTTCACTTTCCCTGTCCCTGTCCCTTTTCTCCCCTCCTTCCCCAAAGCCCAGTGAATGTGGATGATGTGAGTCTGCTCCCTATTCCCAGTCTTCAAAGTCAACAGCTTCCAATTACATTACACCTTTGAAATAGCCAAACGTCAGAGGGGAGGTTTGCAGGAGTGTTATCAAACGAGCCTGGCTGCCAGCCTCAGAAGACCAATGACCAATAGCTTGGTCAAAAGAATGTGTAGGAAGGAACTGCAGGTGCTGGTTTACACCAAAGATTGATACGAATTGCTGGAGTAACTCAGTGGGCCAGGCAGCATCTCTGGAGAAAAGGAATAGGTGACGAGTCGGGTCAAGACCCTTCTTCAGACTTTAAGGAAGGTTGGGAAAAAGAGAGTTTTAAGGAGGGAGTTCCAGAGCTTAGGTCCTTAACAGATGATCGAACAGTGGCATTCATGTTAAGGAGGGGGTCAACAATGGAGGAGCACCATGCATGAAGGAAATAAACCCCATCCTCCCACTGCAACCTATATCATGTGGATTGTGAGACTCCTACAGTGCCCACCATAATGTTTGGGACACAGCAATGTCATGTAAATGAAAGTAGTCATGTTTAGTATTTTGTTGCATATCCTTTGCATGCAATGACTGCTTGAAGTCTGTGGGTGTCTTCTCTGGTGATGCTCTGCCAGGCCTGTATTGCAGCCATCTTTAGCTTATGCTTGTTTTGGGGGCTAGTCCCCTTCAGTTTTCTCTTCACCATATAAAAGGCATGTTCAATTGGATTCAGATCTGGTGATTGACTTTGCCACTCAAGAATTTACCATTTTTTAGCTTTGAAAAACTCCTTTGTTGCTTTAGCAGTACGTTTGGGATCATTGTCTTGCTGTAGAATGAACTGCCGGCCAATGAATTTTGAGGCATTTGTTTGAACTTGAGCAGATAGGATGTGTCTATACACTTCAGAATTCATTATGCTGCTACCATCAGCAGTTGTATCATCAATGAAGATAGTGAGCCAGTACCTTCAGCAGCCATACATGCCCAGGCCATAACACCCCCACCACTGTGTTTCACAGATGAGGTGGTATGCTTTGGATCTTGGGCAGTTCCTTCTCTCCTCCATACATTGCTCTTGCCATCATTCTGATATGTTAATCTTCGTCTCATCTGTCCACAAGCCCTTTTTCCAGAACTGTGGTTGCTCTTTTAAATACTTCTTGGTAAACTGTAACCCGGCCATCCGATTTTTGCGACTAAACAGTGGTTTGCATCTTGCAGTGTAGCCTCTGTATTTCTGCTCATGAGGTCTTCTGCGGACAATGGTCATTGACAAATCCACACCTAACGCCTGAAGAGTGTTTCTGATCTGTCGGACAGGTGTTTTCTTTATTATTGAGATAATTCTTCTGTCATCAGCTGTGGAGGTCTTCCTTGGCCTGCCAGTCCCTTTGCTATTAGTGAACTCACCAGTGCTCTCTTTCTTAATGATGTTCCAATCAGTTGATTTTAGTAAGCCGAAGGTTTGGCTGATGTCTCGAACAGTTTTATTCTTGTTTCTCAGTCTCATAATGGCTTCTTTGACTTTCATTGGCAAAACTTTGGTCCTCATGTTGATAAGCAGCAATAAAAGTTTCCAAAGGTGATGGAAAGACTGGAGGAAAGATTAAGAGAGCTCTCTTATACCTGCATTAAGGAGGCAATTAAACACACCTGAGCAATTACAAACGCCTGTGAAACCATGTGTCTCAAACATTATGGTGCCCAGAAATGGGGGAACTATGTATAAACACTGCTGGAATTTCTACATGGTGAAACCAAAATGTATAAACATACCCTTTAATAAAATCTGACAATGTGCACTTTAACCACATGTGATTTTTTTAATTGCAAATCTCAAATTGTGGAGTACAGAGGCAAATAAATAAATGATGGGTCTTTGTCCCAAACATTATGGAGGGCACTGTGTCGAAGGCGATCGTGTTTAAACTCTGTCGATGGACTGTGGGAATTACTACTTAAGTCTCCAGTAACGTTAAGCACTGCTGGTCTGACACCCGCGGTGTTAAAATAGAGTTATTGTACAGAGCAGGGGAGGTGGGAGGGGAAGGGGTGTGGTTTCGGTGGCAGACTGAGCTCTTGGAATAGAACAAGAATTAGCAGGGCGAGAGTGAAGAGATTCTTTGTGTGGATGGAGTGAGAGGGAGGGGGTGGCTGTGTTCCGCCACACAGTCCCAAGCCGCTGACATCACTGGCTTGTGAAGGCAGGCAGGGGAGGAATGTGCGAGGAGGATAGGGGAGAGAGAGAGAGAGAGTGAGCGGGAAGGTCGCAGCACGGATCTCTGCCGAAGAGGAATGCTCCGCAGGTAGGTAGGTAGGTGGGCGCCCGTCTGCGGTGGCAGCTGTGAAGGAACGTGGCTGACTCAATGTGCAATGTGGCTTTCATTAGGCATGTTGCATTCTGAGATGAAATGCAGAAGCGTGCAGACTTTTATCTGGGAGGCTGTCAACACTGGGCTGGGCTGCTTCAGCAGGGCCCTGCGTAACGGAGGGAAAGTCAAGGCATGTGAATGAATAATTCAGCACTGTCCCTCTGCCTGGCTGTTTCTCAAGCGACAGACAGTTCAGTGGAGGCAGACGTGTCTGACGTTTGTGGCGGCGCCCTGTGTCTGTGGCTTAACTTTCACTGTGTCCCAGCCCGCCGAGTCTCTGTGTGTGAAGCATTGCTGGGGCAAGGGGCAAGGGTCCCATCTGCTTTGGGCGTGAAGGCCAGGCTGTGTGGCCCGATGTGTTTAGGATAGCCGGACCTCTCCGTTCATCTCAGTGTTGTACCATGTTATTTGGGCACACAAGTGGACTGAGCGCGGGGGACAGATCTGCTTTGGTTACCCGGCACGGAACGTGTTAAGTGTGCATGTTTATAGTTAAGTTCCCATGGTCGCAGAGTGCAGAGACGGTGGCTGATGTTGGAATAAGCTGAGCTTCCTAGTCAAGGTCGTGGGTCAGTAATCCCTTGCACTGGCCCACACCCCACCATGTGAATCATTTCTGATCAATCTGTGAATCATTTCTGATATCTGGCAATCTGCGAGTTGCTAATCACTTTGAGACATCGCAGTGCCTCGTGTTTGTGTGAGACAGTTAATGCAAAACAGCACGCTGTCTTTCTTACTTCTGACAAGCCACATGTTTCCAAACACTTTGCGATCAGTAGCTTGGCCTGGCTGTGGTATTGTAGTCTTTCTTTCATAAAGTGGAGCTGGTTTTGAACGCAATCTCGCCAGCATGAATCACGCTTTTGTTTCACGTTGACTGTGCCACTGTAGATTTAAAAGTAACCAACTGTTTGGTACAAATCCCAGACCATTAACAGCGGAAGCAAGATTCACCGCTAAATCTTGGCTCACAAGAGGTAGAGGAGAAGGCCATTCAGCCCTCAAGCTTGTTCTACAATGCACTTGTATCTTGGCTGGTCTGCATCACAACTGTTCATCCCTTTTGATCCATACGTGGGAGAGCCCTGACCCGACAGTCTGTGTCTGAAGGTCTCACGTAATCCGGAGCAGCCACAGCTTCTCAGGGGGTCGAGTTCCACGTGGCCATGAGAAGACGTTTCATTCCCGAATGACGAGTCTGCTATTTTAAAATTGTGCCCTTTTGATCTGAAATCTCCAGTCAAATGAATCAGTTTCTCCATTTCTAACAAAACCCTTTATCATTCTGAATGTTGCTACTCGAAGATCAGACTGGCTATATATTCAGGGCAGTTTCGAGAGATTTGATATTAAGGAGGAAAAGGGATTACTGCAGGAGAATGGCACCAGATGTACAAATTCAAAACATGATCCTACTGAATGACAGAGCGGGCATTCCTGCTTTTTAATGTTCATATGGGTTTTTTTAAACACACCTGTCAGATCCTCCTTTAACCTTCTCAACTCAATGGAACATAAATCAGCTTGATGCAACCTGTCATTATGAATTAAACCTTTAAGTCCCAGTATCAACATTGCACTTTACTGCTTCAGTTGATATCACCTTTTCCTGAAGTTGGATGCTGGTAACCGAAGGCAGTGTTCCATATGATATCTGATTAAAGCTCTGCTCAGCTGAAGAGAAAAATAATAATTTTCTCCCTTTTTGGATTTCGACCCTTGTGAGCTTTAGCGAATCATTAACACAGGCCACAAATCGGTCTGCTTGCTCGTGTTGTTTACCAGCAAGAAAACATTTTGATTTGTTCTTCATTGTTCCAGAGTGAATGGCCTCAAACTTCCATCAATAATAGTTCCGTCCTCACACTCAATCTGTCTCTTGATTTGCCTTTCCAATCCCAAACCTCCCATCAGGGGTGGCACGGTAGCACAGCGGTAGAGTTACTCTCTCACAGCGCCGGAGACCCAGGTTCGATCCTGACTCCGGGTGCTGTACTGTACGGAGTTTGTACGTTCTCCCCGTGACCTGCGTGGGTTTTCTCCAGGAGCTCTGGTTTTCTCACACACTCCAAAGACGTACAAGTTTGTGGATCAATTGGCTTGGTATAATTGTGAATTGTCCCTAGTGTGTGTAGGATAGTGTTAATGTGCGGGAATCTCTGGTCGGCATGGACTCGGTGGGCGGAAAGGCCTGTTTCTGCGCTGTATCACTAAACTAAGCTAAACTAAATTGGATTCAACTCTTAATCTAGAAATCCGTGCCATAACATATCATCGCTGGCACAGTGAGGTATTAAGAGGGTGCCACATTTTTAGCATGATGCAATACACTTGCCCCCTGCCCTCTCAGGGGAATTCAAAGGATTCTGTGCTGTATTTTGAAGGACAGGGTTGTTCTCTATATTGTTCTTGGTGATACTTAGCCCTCAGACAAAACACTAAAAATAGATGAGCTGATCATGATCGTAATGTCATTTGAGAGGGCAAGGTTTACAAATTTAAGAGTTCCCAGTTTACATTCTCGCTGCAGCACCACTGACTTTACACGCATTGAGGTAGATTCACCAGGTGGTGTTGGAGTATCCAACAATATTCAATGACTGACCAGTTTCAACACAAGTACCACCTCGACTCCCACTGGAAGATCATGTTCACTCCTCCAACAAAAGTTGATCTCATTTCAGAAATATCGCTAATCTGGCAACCTTCTTGGCTTTTTTTCCCCCAGACATGGTTCACTAGGAATGGTGTTCAATGTTAGGTGTCTCCATTTTTACAACAGGATTCCAACATGTGTTTACCTTCATTGTTTTACCTTCTGCCGATATCTGATCTGCTGGGAGGTTTAAAGACACAAGCTCACTCCTGCAAATCCATCCTCTTCTTTTTGCAGTTTGTATGGTGTTATTCTCTTTACCAGGATTTTACCAGAGCTATTTTATCAACGCCAATTAATCTACAAACCTGTATGTCTGTGGAGCGTGGAAGCAAACCGGAGCACCTGGAGGAAACAGGGAGAATGTACAACGTTCAGACATCACCCGTAGTCAGGATCAATCCTGGGTCTCTGGCGGTGTAAGGCAGCAACTCTACCACTGGACTAATGTTCTGCCCCAATTTCCTCTCTTTCATTTTACTTTCCAAATTGGATTGAATTTCAACTGCATATTTACCTTTCTATTTCAGCATGAATAAATCCTGTTGTGGATTGTGACATTATAACTTGGTTCAGGAGACATGCTGCGAGTTGATTTTCACGAATGCTAGCATTTATATCAAGAGGGTTGTTAGCATACAAAAACAGGGATGTAATGTTGAGGCTCTGTAAGGTGCTGGTCAGGCCGCATTTGGAGTATTGTAAGGAATATATAAGGAAGGGTGTGCTGCCTCTGGAGGGGGTCCAGAGGAGGTTTACAAGAATGATCCCAGGAATGAGTGGGTTAACATACGATGAGTGTTTGTCAGCACTGGGCCTGTACTCGTCGGAGTTTAGAAGAATGAGGGCAGGCCTCATTGAAACATACAGAATAGTAAAGGCTTGGGTGGAGTGGATGTGGAGAGGATGTTTCCACTAGTGGGAGAGTCTCGGACTAGAGGTCATAGCCTCAGAATTAAAGGACGTTCCTTTAGGAAGGAGATGAGGAGGATTTATTTTAGTCAGAGTCTGTGGAATTCTTTGCCACAGAAGGCTGTGGAGGCCAAGTCAGTGGTAATGGGGAGAAGGCAGGAGAACGGGGTTAGAATTGAGAGAGATCAGCCATGATTGAATGGCGGAGTAGACTTGATGAGCCGAATAGTCTAATTCTGTTCCTATCACTTGTGGTATGGGGAGAAGGCAGGAACGGGGTACTGATTGAGAATGATCAGCCATGATCACATTGAATGGCGGTGCTGGCTCGAAGGGCCAAATGGCCTCCTCCTGCACCTATTGTCTATTGTCTATTGACCTTATGACGTTGATGTTCGGTCAACCTATCATATGATAATTCAGTGCCTCCTCTACTGAGTGAATTGACCTTGCTACTCACCCATTGGGTGGTAAGAAGCAAAGCAGGATCTTCCACTGCTGCTCTTCCTGATTCATTTCACAATCTAAATTGTGAAGCTATGACTTCTTCAGGAAGTTGGGGTGTGGCAAAGATGGACCTTAGCTCCTCTAGTATGTGTTCTATTCTGGAACAAAGCCCCACATACTTCACTCGGGTCACTCTGAGTGCCTGATGGAGGGCCTTGACCAGAAATGTCGAGCAACCCTTTGGCTCCAAAGAGTTCTTTGCTTGCGATTGCAGCAAATTGTTTCTCCACTTTGATTACCTGTCAATTAAAACAACTAAATTATCCGTGTCTTTTTCACAACAATCTGGGGGCCTGCTTGAATGTTCTTGTTGATCAGTTCCACCCAGCCAAGGAGTTTTTCTTTGGGCATTTGTGTTTTGTAATCTTCTGACTGAGTCTTCTACATCTTTGTCAATACTGGGACAGTAGACTTACCCTCTCGCATTGCCGTTATATTTTCCTTTGCCAAGGGTTCTGCATATGGTTTGCTCCAATGGCCTTGGCTGTTGGTCGCTCTTTATTCTTCACCATAGATTGCTTACCTTTAACAGTTGGTAAATTGGAGTAAATGTTGTGACAAGAATGTTTAGGCATTTGGGGTGGTCTCAGTCACATCTGGAAATGAACAGTGGTCTGCAGCTGGTGCAGAAGGAAGTGATTTGACCCAAATATCTGCCTATCAAAACACCACCCCACCCGTATCCACACATCACTCGCCATGCTTTGTCCCACCCCTGCTCTCTTCCAGTTTCCTGCCCCCCCCCCCCCCGCCAAAAAAAAATCAGTCTGAAGAAGGGTCCCGATCTGAATCGTCACCGATCCATGTTCTCCACAGATGTTGCCGGACCCGCTGTGTTACTCCAGCACTTTTATCTTTTTTGTAAACCAGCATCTGTAGTTCTTTGCGTCTCAATAAATGTTTTGTCTGGAAAACACATTTGGGTTTTCCAGGTCGACCTCTTTATATGGTTGCAGTCCATTTCCATCTCCTCACAGAACTGGATAAATCGCTTCCATCTGCACAAAGGCATATTTGCTTATAGTTTTGAAGACGCTGTGTTCTATTTAAGGCTTGCCTTTGGAACTTGTGCTGTGCAAAATCACTCATCGGTGTTTTGTAAAGCTCCCTTTTGTGGTTTTCTCCTGCAATCAAAAATTCTGCTGGGTGAACCACATAAGTACCATGGCTTCAAGGATAAGTAGGATGCAATGTATACTGTGGTGCAACTCACCTCCTGCCACCCCAAAGTCCCTTCACCATCCACAAGACACAAGAGCAAGATGGAACTCCCTCCACTTGTGTCCTAAACCTCAATCCCTATCACCAGGAAAGACGAGGTCAGCAGATGCATAGGAATACCACCACCTGCAGGTCAAATCAAACACCATCCCGAGTTGGAAATATATCGCTGGCCCTTCGTTACTGCTGGGTCTAAATCCTGAAGCTTGCCAACCCAGAGGTACTGTGCAAGCACCTTCATCAGAAAGATTGAAGCACTTGAAGGAGGTGGCTCATCACCACGGCCTCGGCGCAGTTAGGGCTGGGGAATAAATGTTGACTTTGCCAGTGTCACCCATGCAAACTTGCAGGGCCAAGCACTTTTACATTACCTGCTGTCCCAACTGTTGCAGGTGTACTGCTATGGTCTCCAATCCCATGCAATCTCTTTTAATCTGATAATTATTTTTGTGCAATGTCAGCAAAAGGACATTTCCCTCTCTGCCACGTTGGTGCTAGCTAGATTAATCAATCATATTTGTTGCAAATCTATTACTGTCTTTCTGATCAAGGGAACGTGAATCAAGACTCCTGCTCCTAGTTATCACGTGGTGCTCTCTACTGACAAATGGGGTGACTTGTGATCACTCCAGTAGTAGAATAGTTGTGATTAATTTTCCTGGTTTAACTTTAAGCCTTTGCAAGATTTGCTTTCATCATTCCCACTTTTCTTTGAGCATGAAAATCTTGAGGGTTTTCAAGGTAATATAGGCTGCTCCCCACAGAGTTTCATGGACCCTGCAGTACCATGCCATAGCTGTGTGGGTCAAGTGAGCCAACATTGGTAGCAAATCCACCCAGAGAGGCATCATCTTGACTTCCTCCCCTCTGAACCCAAGCTTTCCCACAGATCAGAGGCTCCAGCTGGAAGCCTGGAGCTAAACCTAGAGTGAACTTTCTCTTCCCAGCCTTGGGAGGTTGTTACCATTTTCAGTCTATCATTGCAGAACAGCAATCTGCTCGGACTTGGCCAGAATTTAACCCTTAACTAACATTTCTATAAACAGATGATGTGATAATCATCACATTGCTGCTTGTGAGAGTTTGCCGTGTGCAAGTTGGCTGCTGCATTTCCTGCGCCAAGGCATTGACCTCGATTCATTGGCCGTGAAGAGCCTTGCAATGCATGAACTGTGCTAAAAACATTTGAAAAAATCTTTCAATGTCTTTTGTGTCTTTTACAGTGTGCTACATTCACCTCTAGCTTGCCAGGACAAGGTAGTTATACCTATAAACTCTCAATTGGCTTTCTCCCACTCACCCCCTCACCTCCTGCTGTTCATATTCCCGATTGTGGGCTGTGGAGAGTAGGGACAGATGAATATGGCCCAATTTTACCGAGCAGTTGCCACAGTGGATAATTGAGTGCCATCTCACGGCGTAGTGTTACATCCGTGTATATTTATACAGTATTACATTTTACAAAACCAAGATTGACAATTGTTCTGAGTGGCAGATTAACCAGAGGCTAATACAGGTGCAGAACGAGCTTGTGAATGAATATGAAAACAGTATTCTCAGATCTGGATTAATGAACTCATTTGAAGTAATAAATATCAATATTTATTGGTGATGACCTACAGTAATAGTTAGCAGGTCAGGCAGCATCTCAGGAGAGAAGGAATGGGTGACGTTTTGGGTCGAGACCCTTCTTCAGACTGCTCCCCCTCTGTGCATGCTCTCTCGCTGCTCCCCCTCTGTGCATGCTCTCTCGCTGCTCCCCCTCTCGCTGCTCCCCCTCTGTGCATGCTCTCTCGCTGCTCCCCCTCTGTGCATGCTCTCTCGCTGCTCCCCCTCTGTGCATGCTCTCTCGCTGCTCCCCCTCTGTGTCTCGACCCGAAACGTCACCCATTCCTTCTCTCCTGAGATGCTGCCTGACCTGCTGAGTTACTCCAGCATTTTGTGAATAAATACCTTCGATTTGTACCAGCATCTGCAGTTATTTTCTTATACTACAGTAATAGCTAAATAAACCATTACCCCATGGGGACTAATTAGTGCATTTGGATAGTTCAACTCATGACTTGCTTCCCTCCTTTATCCAGTTCACCTTTTCTGATTTACAAATTTAAATGCTGTATAGAACCCATACCTTCAAAAGATATAAAATGTGGAAAGCATTTTGATATCCTGCTAGATCATTTGCTTATTTTAAACATGAAACAAGCAGTCCTCTTTGAATGTTCCCCCAAGGTCCTCTGCTGTTCTGTTGAGATTGCTTGAAGCATAAGTCCGAAAGATGGCATTGGCCTCACAAGGATCTGACCTCTCGTGTCCAAGCTAAAGACCACATGTTTAGGTTTTGGCTTATTATTGTCACGAGTACCGAGATACGGTATAAAGCTTTTGTTTGCATGCTATCTAATCAAATCAGGTAATACTATACAAGAATACAATCAAGCCCACCACGTTCAAAAGGCAGAGCAAAGAGAAAAACACCAGAGTGCAGAATATAGTTTCTCAACATGTTAGTGTGACAGTTCCACAGAAAAAAATCCAACGTCCATAATGTGGTAGGTTGGAGAATTAAGACTGTGCCTTAGCTTATGAAAGGACTGTTCAGAAGCCTGACACCTCCCACACTCCAAAGACGTACAGGTATGTAGGTTAATTGGCTGGGTAAATGTAAAAATTGTCCCTAGTGGGTGTAGGATAGTGTTAATGTACGGGGATCGCTGGGCGGCACGGACTTGGAGGGCCGAAAAGGCCTGTTTCCGGCTGTATGTATATGATATGATATGAACAGAGAGGTAGAAGCTGTCCCTGAGTCTGGTGGTGTGTGCTTTCAATCTTCTGTACTTTCTGCCCGACAGAAACGTGGAGAAGAAGGGAATATCCGTGATTATGTTGGATGCTTTCCCGAAACAGCATGACGAGTAGATGAAGTCAGTGGTGGGGAGTCAGATCTGTGTGATGCACTGAGCCACATCCACAACTCTCTGATATTACTTGTAGTCATGGGCTGAACTGTTCCCAGAACAAGCTGTGATGCAACTCGACAGTATGCCTTCTATGGTGCATCTGTAGAAGTTTGTAATGAGTTGTTGGAGATGTGCCGAATTTCCTAAATCTCCAGAGGAAAAGAGGCATTGTTGTGCTCTTTTGGCTGTCATTTTGACAAGAATGCATTTCCATGGCCAAACTGTGGAATTACTTCATATTTTCTGCCTAGATCTAAAGTAGGGCAGTCATATTTTTATGTGCATCACTGATGTATTTCTTAAAAGTTTACTCCCTGTTGTAAAACAGTGAACAATGTACATTCAGCAAAATGCCACAAGCCGTTCTCACGACTTGGCACCTCCGTAGTGAGACAGTTTATTATTATTTTGTCGCTATCTGTGGAATGCGGGCACCACCTACTCCCTGGGACAGTGAGGGGACATCGATATATTTCCAAGTCAGGATGGTGTGCGAATTGGAGGGAAACCGAGAGGTGGCAATGTTCTAGATGCCTACTGCCCCTGAGAATAGTGGCGATACATTGGGAGATGCTGTCAGAGTAGACTTGAGAGATAAATGTAGCGTAATTGTGGACTGCAGTCACTGTGCACATCTGGTGGAAAGACTGAATGTTCAGACGCTGACTTTTCTTATCAACTTGTGGCATATGGCTGAATTGGCATGGCCATCATTTATTGATCATCCTTCATTTCTTTTGCAAAGATGGCGGTAAACTATTGCCTTGAACCATTTCTGGTAAAGATATTCCCACGATGCTATAAGGGAGGGAGTTCTAGGATTTAGACCCAGTGATAATACAGGATATTTATAAACCAGTTCTGTTTTTGAAGTCTCCAGCTTCTTTTTCTGCTCGCCTCTTCTTGTTGAGGAATAGTTTGAGGACAGACAGCTCCAAGCTACACTGCAACAGTGTTCTGGAAGTGAATGGGTACTTTATTAGTGTTTATCTCCCTCCCTCTCATTGGCTTGCAGCCAGTCAGTTATTATGCCATTTTGACCTACAATCCTTCAGGACTCCCCCAGTTTTGGCCTTGGGCTTGTATCTGACTTCCCTCCTTTGCCATTGGCAACTGGGCCCTTCAGCTGTCAGAGAGTAAACTCTAGAATTGCCTCAGAAATGTGTTCCACTTTCTTTATCAGTTCTACCTCTTTAATGGTTTTTGTAACCTTTCCTGATGTTGAGTTACACTTTATAATGCATCTGAAAAGCCCCTTGCAAAGCCTTACCACAATAACTTCATTTTGTTAATCTTACTTCACACAAAGAGATTATTTGGCCCATCAGGTCCATGCCAGCTCACAAGGGAGAAGTACAATGGTTTTTATATTATCACATGTATCAAAGTACAGTGAAATATTTGTTTGCAAACAGCTCAGCAAGACGAACGTCATACATAAATAAGCACAATCCCCTGGTAGGTAAAGAATGTGCAGAACAACCCACTGAGTTGTTTTTTTTAGATTTAGATTTAAAGATACAGCGCAGAAACAGGCCCTTCGGCCCACCGGGTCCGCGCCGCCCAGCGATCCCTGCACATTAACGCTATCCTACACCCACTAGGGACAATTTTTTTTTTTTTTAACATTTGCCCAGCCAATTAACCTACAAACCTGTACGTCTTTGGAGTGTGGGAGGAAACCGAAGATCTCGGAGAAAACCCACGCAGGTCACGGGGAGAACGTACAAACTCCGTACAGACGGCACCCGTAGTCAGGATCGAACCTGAGTCTCCGGCGCTGCATTCGCTGTAAGGCTGTAAGGCAGCAACTCTACCGCTGCGCCACCGTGTCGCGGTTTATATGCAAGAGGTACCATTTTGGTGCCACTTTGCAGTGCCAGCTGCAGCCATCGCCTCCTTTCCAATCGTTCCGTGACCTGTTGCACCTCTCCTTGAATGGCCTTCTTCAGCCCTTGTTCCTCAAGGGGTGCTGCCCACCGCCGTCCTTGAGGGAGCAGAAGGTGAGACCCCCTGGTTCTTCTTACCAGACCCTTTGTCCAGTGTCCACCACTGTCTCCGTCCCTCCTCCTCTCCAGTTTCCTCCTCAACGAGCAGGTTCCCAGTTCCATGGAGTGCGAGCGAGGCCTAATGTTGTGACATGGCCATGGCTTGCCAGGATTCCTTTCCAATTCCATCCATCTCTCTTCACGTTCCTGTCTCCCTGCAATTTATTTTCTCTCCCACGTGCCCGACACCTCCACTATGATTCCTTATGCCATTAACTTGCACTAAGTAGTAATTTAACATCACCAGCATGTTATCTGGAAGGTGAAATATAACTGCAAAGTGGAATTGTTTAATTAAGATTTATTATGAACTTCCAGAGTATCTGCCCCTGTGGGAGACTGATGGTAATGGGTCCATATAGCTAGCTGCAGGCCACCTGAAGTTCTCACAAACAGACTGGCTGGCGGAAATCATTGGATTTCTTTCCTTTTGAAGCACTAAGATCCGCAGTTCTGTTTTTGATTTACATTTGTTAATGGGATATGGGTCGTGCAGGCAAGGACAGCATCTGTTTTCCAGCCTTTGTTCTTCCAGAGAGGGTGGAAATGGACCTTCTGTCTCGAACCTGGTTGGTGAGTTGGCTTGCACAACACTGTTAGTCAGGGAGTGTCACGAATGGCCCGCATTACGCCCCAAACAAAAACAGAAGCTGGAGATGCTCAGCAGTTTAGGCAGCATCGGTGGAGTGAGAGCCAGAAGTTAACGTCTCAGATGGATGACCTCTCTTCAGAATTGGTAGAGTGTGAAGGACGGTGTGCTTTTAAATTCAGAGAGAGGGGGAGAAAACAAAGGGAATGTCCATGATAAGTTGGAGATGAGCTGTGTCACCATGATAACCTTTGGCTCAGTCTGAAGAAGGGTCTCGACCCGAAACGTCACCCATTCCTTCTCTCCCGAGATGCTGCCTGACCTGCTGAGTTACTCCAGCATTTTGTGAATAAATACCTTCGATTTGTACCAGCATCTGCAGTTATCTTCTTATCTAACCCGTGGCTCTATCCTCTTGCTCCCACGCCTTCTGCAACTTGAAACATACTTGTTTTCTCCTCTTCCCAACTCTGACAAAGGGTCTTCGACCTGAAACATTAACTGTGGTTCCCTTTCCACAGTTGCTGCCTGACCTACTGAGTACTTTTGCTATTTTTTGTTTTTATTTTTAATTGCCAACATTTTTTTTTGTTGGTTTAGTAGTTTAGAGATACAGCGTGGAAACAGGCCCTTCGGCCCACCGGGTTCGCGTCGACCAGCGATCCCCACATATTAACACTATCCTGGGACAATTTTTACATTTATCAAACCAGTTAACCTACAAACCTGTAAGACTTTGGAGTGTGGGAGGAAACCGAAGATCTCGGAGAAAACCCACGTGGTCACGGGGAGAACGTACAAACTCCATACAGACAGCACCCGTAGTCGGATCGAACCCGGGTCTCCTGCGCTGCATTCGCTGTAAGATAGCAACTTCACCGCTGCGCCACCGTGCCACCCTTGTTCAAGTCCCAAGTCAGGGTGGAGTATATCTTGGAAAGGAAATTGATATTGCATCAAACATAAACACTACATCCTGGCAAATGATTTTATTGTGTACACAGGATATCTGACATAAACATATTGTGTTCTAACATCCATTATTCAGACCTACAGAGGTCAACGATCAGGCTTTCCAAATAGTTGTTATAAGGTGATTATGTGTGGATTCTTAATTTACGTGTCGATGTTAAATTTACATACATAAATAATACTCCATTTTCTGAACAAAATGCCACTAATGTTTGACTTTAAGTGCAGAGAAATTTGGATACCTCCTTTTGTGGCAGAGATATATTGTCATGAGAAATCAGATGTGTGTGAGGTGTTGCACTTTGGGAGGTCAAATGAAAAGGAAAATTATATAATCAATGATATGACCCTAAACAGCAGAGATGTACAGAGGGATCTTGGGTCCAAGTCTGTAACTCCCTGAAACTGGCAACACAAGTAAATAGAGTGGTAAAGAAGGCATATGGTATGATGCTTTCATAGGCCGGGGCATTGAGTACAAGAATCAGGAAGTCATGATTCAGTTTTATAAGACTGTGGTTAGGCCGCATTTGAAGTATTACATTCAGAACTGGTCGCCCCATTACAAGAATGATGTGAAGGCTTTGGAAAGGGTGCAGAGGAGGTTTACCAGATTGATGCCTGAATTCAGGGGTATTCGCCACAGTGGGAGGTTGGACAGACTTGGATTGTTTTCTCCGGAACAGCTGAGGTTCTGGGTAGACCTGATGGAAGAATATAAAATTATGAGAGGCACTAGAGGACATGGTTTTAAGGAGAGAGGGGCAAAGTTTAAAGGAGATGTGCGGGGCAAGTTTTTTACACAGAGGGTGATGAGTGCCTGGGAAACACTGTCGCGGGTGGTGGTTGAGGCAAATTCAATAGTGGCATTTAAGAGATTTTTGGATAGGCATATGGATATGCAAGGAATGGAGGGATATGGATTATGTTTAGGTAAATAAGGGATGGCCTTGGAATCATGTTCAGAACAGGCATTTTGTGCCAATGGGCCTGTTCTTGTGCTGCAGTGTTCTATGTTCTATGAACGACCTGACAACGGGATCACTGTGGTGATCAGCGATCGGCCGAAATTTAAGAAACCCAAATGGGTTGGAAAAGGTTAACTAACTAGATCAGCACCTTAGAAATTGCTGCGCATTGGAAAATGAAAACAAAACTAGTTGAGCACCTCAGAAATTGCTAAATAAACCACATGAATGGGCCTTTCTATGCTTCTCTGCAAACTGAACTGTTCCTTTTGAGCGGTTACAATAGAAAAAAAATAACAGGCATGATATTATATTTTGTTACCAAATCAATGATACCATAATTATATCATAAACCTCAGAGATCTTCCATTGCAGACTGTAATGCTTTGACAATCTTAACATATTACATTTACAAAGAGACTTTAATGGACCGATGTACCCCAATGGATTTCTGAGGACTGATACAAAAATCAGGAAGGGGCAGAAAGAGGAAGAAGGGGGAATAAATGTGATGCTTGACTCTGATCTGGCAGAGCTTGAGTATAAGAGTGTGCGTGACCACCATATTCAATAATAGCTTCTTCCCCTTACAACCATCTTGAACACTGGCTCGTGAACATTGCACAACATTAACCTCAACTATGAACTTCTATGGACTGTCTTTGGTTGCGCGAAGGATGACAGGTTTTTTGCACTAGTATTGTGGCTATTAATTTATTGAGTTTTTGTTTATATATTATCTGTGATGCATTTAAAGGCTTGTTATGCTGCAGCAAGTAAGTATTTCATTGTTTCGTTGTCGGTGTACATGACAATTAAACACTTTCGACTCTTGAGCCTCTGAAATTGTGACTGTTGCATCTGTGGCTTACCAATCACTTGGTCGAGACATTGCAAAATTAATTTGTATGTATTTCTTTTTGAACTCCAGCACTTTAGTTTGTTATGTAACAAACGTTATAAGTCTATGGTATATAATTTTAGCAAACTCACTGAGCCGCAATTGTGATGAAGAGACAGGTACCTCATCAGAACTCCCTGGTGTGTTCCAGCACTAGAGATGGCTCACTGTTCTCGTACACAGGAGGAACTGTGGAAACAAGCGGCACAGACTAAATGACCTACTTTCTCTTGCACATAAATCAACTCAGACATGAAGGAATGAAGGCAGGAAGGTCTCTGATTGATAATACCTCTTCCAAACATCTGTACTTCCTTGACACTGTTACCATGCTGTGAAGAGTGGAGTGGCTAAGATGAGTAGGGCAGATATGGTTTATCTGGATAAACCTAGGAGGGAGAAAGTAACATCTCTGTTGATAGGAGAAGATGAGGTTGAGTGAGAAGGGCGAGTGTAAATAATGGGTTGGACAGATTGAGTGAAATAGTCTGTTTCCTGGCTGTAAAATTCAAATTTAATCCTGCAAATTACTCCACGATGCCAGTAACGACAGGACACTTGCCACTCCATTACAAAGCAGTAAAAAAAAAACTTCCACCATTACAGAATATTTCATGAAATAAACCGATCCCAGAGTGATCATTGGAGCAATTATCAAATAATGTTTGACGTACAGCCAAATAAAGAGATATTTGAACAAGTCGAGAAAAGCTTGGCTAAAGAAATTTTAAGGAGTGTTGCAAAATAAAAAAAATGGAAATATAGCAATGTTGGGAAGGAGATCCAGACCTTAGGGCATTTGCAGTTGGAGGAACTGCAGCCATTGGGAGCTTGATTAAATTGAAGGTTGTACAAGAGACCAGAATTGGAGGAGCACAGAGTTCATGTTGGGTTGTTTGGCTAGAGGTTGTTTGCAGAGAGAGTAGGACGAAACAATGGATTTGAATACAAAGATGCTTTTAAATGCATGATAATTAGTTCCATGGCCCTTTTCCATATTTCGCAAGGGTGCGTGTTTTTGTTCCTGAGAAACAAGTGTTTTTAGTGTGAATAAATATTAAATGTGTTCAAGAACATCTACAAAAATGCAGATGATGAATTCAGATATATAAAGCAAATGTTTTTTGCACTTCCTTACTCAAGGGCAGCAGCTTTGTGATTCATGTTCAATTTCTTATGCTAGATTTTGAATCTTTGCATTTTTTGCTTGCAGCATGGGTTTAGTGCCAAAAGTGTCTCATCTTTGTGCCGCATGGTGCTTGGAAGTGGTTGGTGACATAAAACGGTGCTGGGCAAGTAGGAAGAAATTTCTAATGTACTGCAGCATTGTTTTGGAGGGTTATTGAAAATGCGCACTTCATGAGAAGCAATAACATTGACCTCATGTGGAATGGAGTCTTCTTTAGAGTAAATAGTTCTTACTCAGATATTGTCTGCAGCACATTTTCACCTTGGGTCTGAGTACACCGTTCCTAGAGCAGTGTTACACCTCCCTCTTCATCTGGCCATCTGAGGTTTACTTCCCTTTTGCAGCTCTTGGTCTTTCTACCTTCAGCCCATGGGATGGAAAAGCCAATGCAAACTTTCCTGACACAAGGTAGACATCCATAGCTACCTGGCAATTTATCTCCTGCTTTATGCCGCTCTACTGACCCTGTCACCTCGTCCACACTCTCTGAGATCTCTGACCTTCTGTAGTTCTGGACCCCCTTTACTTTGTTTTGGGGGATTTGGCATCAATGGCCCCGCCCAGGATTTATTGTCCATCCTCTAATAATCCTTGAGATGCCAGTGGTGAGTCAACATCTTGAATTGTTGCGACTCCCCTGGTGAATAGGCTCCTGCAGCATCGGGTGGGAAGGAGTTCCAAGATTTCTATCCAGCAGCAATGCTAGGTCACTTTATTTCCAGGCCAACACGGTGTGCTACTTGGAGGGGAACGTATAGGTGCCAGTTCACCCACGCACCTCAACCATTGTCCTCCTTGGCAGTAGAGGTAGCAGGTTTGAGTGGAGACACAAATGCTGGAATATGGGGCAAAAAGATACAAACTGCTGGAGGAACTCAGCAGGTCAGGCAGCAGCTGCAGAGGGAGATGGACAGATGATGTTGGAGACAGACAAATGACATTGTTTCCCCTTTTCCCTCCACAGATGCTGCCTGACTCACTGAGTTCTGGCAGCATTTTGTGTTTATTATCTTTTTGGTTTTTGCAGGCTGGTTGATTAGGCATGAGGATAAACAGTGGGATTGTCAAATTGAACTAATGTATCGAATTAAATGGAATCTCAATACATTAGCTCAAGAGGGACAGTAACAACAAGAAGGCATCACTCCATTTCATAGCAGTAATAAAACCTCCATGAATACAAGGCCTTGCATCAAATAGATTGTCATAAGTCGATTTTAAGAGCAATTATCAAACAAAGAGGGAGTTAGATGTGGCCCTTGTGGCTAAAGGGATCAGGGGGTATGGAGAGAAGGCAGGTACGGGATACTGAGTTAGATGATCAGCCATGATCATATTGAATGGCGGTGCAGGCTCGAAGGGCCGAATGGCCTACTCCTGCACCTATTTTCTATGTTTCTAAAGTTTGACAGAGCCATGTGAATATGATTTTTGATCAGAAATCAAGACCAGCAGAGTTGGGCAGAGGTAGAGTTGCTGCTTTACAGTGCCAGAGACCCGGGTTCGATCCTGACTATAGGTGCTGTCTGTAAGGAGTTTGTACATTCTCCCCATGACCTGCATTGGTTTTCTCTGAGATCTTCGGTTTCCTCCCACACTTCAAAGACGTACAGGTTTGTACATTAATTGGCTTGGTATAAATGTGTGTGTGTGTGTGTGTGTGTGTGTGTGTGTGTGTGTGTGTGAGAGAGAGAGAGGAGAGAGAGAGAGAGAGAGAGAGAGAGAGAGAGGAGAGAGAGAGGAGAGAGAGAGAGAGAGAGAGAGGAGAGAGAGAGAGAGGAGAGAGAGAGAGAGAGGAGAGAGAGAGAGAGAGAGAAGAGAGAGAGAGAGAGAGAGAGAGAGAGAGAGAGAGAGAGAGAGAGAGAGAGAGAGAGAGAGAGGAGAGAGAGAGAGAGAGAGACAGACAGACAGACAGACAGACAGACAGACAGACAGACAGACAGACAGACAGACAGACAGACAGACAGACACGACAGACACACTCTCTCTAATTAATTCAAAGTCTTTTCATGCCTTTCTGTTGCCAGTTTCCATTGCTCGGTCATTGGGCTTGATCTGACCAGTTGTAAGCTCTGAAATGTCGTCACTCAATACTTCATCTTGGACAATCACTCGGGTACATTAGGAGGCTTATGCTTGGCCTACCATTCAGTAAGGTAAAGCTGAGATTTCTTCTTGCCTGAATTACCTTTGTTTAATACAAAGCAAAGAAACTTTAAAGTACATATTGACCTAATATACATTGAGTTTACCAGAGTAGACCTCCCTAAACTTCTGCCCTCTGTCTAAAAGTGTTTTTTCGATTCACTTTTCATGAATCTAATTTTTAGGTTTTGTCTTCTAATCTTAGTATCGTCAACCAGATTTTTTTTTCTCTCAATCAAACCTAAAAGATTCCCATAATATTCTGAAAACTTTGATTAGATATTTCCTTTATCTAATTCAATCCCAGAGAATGCAGCTCTGCGATCTCTTCCCCATTAGATGCTGCCTTAAACTTAATCATTCGCAATGCTTTTACTCGTCATTCCTAAAACCCTCCTGATATGACTCAACATCGTATTCTGTTTGACATCACCAAAAATGAAGCAATTTGGGACATCTTACCATGTTAAAAACACAACATAAATGTTAGTTGTATTGGTTTAAGGCAGCAAGATGAGAGGATATCTACTGAAGATGGGCAGGTTTTATTGCCACTAAGTTGTGATTCAAACAATTGGTTGAAAGTTAAGTGTTCCAAACTTAGTGTGGCTGAGGATAAAAATGTAGCAATGAACAGATCAACCAAATTGATCAACTAAGGTGTATCTGATCTGATACACCACGTATCCATTCCCTTCACAGATGCTGCCTGAACTGCTGAGTTACACCAGCACATTGTGTTTTGCTCAAGATTTGTAAGGAGTTTGTACGTTCTCCCCGTGACCTGCGTGGTTTTCTTCTCCGAGATCTTCGGTTTCCTCCCCACACTCCAAAGACGTACAGGTATGTAGGTTAATTGGCTGGGTAAATGTAAAAAAAATAAAAATTGTCCCTAGTGGGTGTAGGATAGTGTTAATGTACGGGGATCGCTGGGCGGCACGGACTTGGTGGGCCGAAAAAGGCCTGTTTCCGGCTGTATATATATGATATGATATGATGATTCCAGCATCTGCAATTCCTTGTGTCTCAAAGAAACCTTTGATGTTTTCATTGCCAAATGCTGCTTTGAAGATTCGATTAACATTATGCCTTTAAATTGTAACTACTATTTTGGACTGTAATGTACTACAGATTTAGAGTTACTCCAGCATTTTGTGAACAGATTTAGATATTGTTGATTCCAGTTTACCAGGGCAACAGGGAGAGCATTTTTTTCGCTTTTGATTGATACTAGCAATAATGAGGCTGATTGCTCATTAACTATTTGTTTAATTGAACAGAAAATTAATTGTGTGGCTTCTCATTGAATCTTTTCATTCTGGAATTTTACTGGTTCTTTGCTTCCTGGCCATGCAGAGTGCAGCTGGAATTTTGCAATTTTGCGATCAACAATAAACATATTTGTGGGTTTAGTCATCAATTGGGGCATTTGATAGGGTCAGAGTGCTGGCTGACTTAAGCAGTCAGGAGGACGCATGCATTCATTGAGCATGACATTTAATACATCAGTGCACCATGCAAATATTTCCAATTTACCATTTCTCTTTAGCCATTGAATAGCAAGAGCCTGCAACTTGTTATCCCAGAGAGTGGTTGAGGCAAGTAGCACAGCTGCATTTTAAGGGGAAGTTAAAACAGCACACAAGGAGAAAGAAGCTATTGGTAATGCCACTTTATTTGATGATGAAAAAAGATATATGAGTCATAAAAGCTTTTGGGGACAAGTTGGACCTGAATGGGCTATTTCTCTCTGCTGTAGATTTTATGTGATTTGTACATCAAAATGTCCACACAGTCCTTTATTCCCATCCATACTTAAGGAAATTCCCTTTAAGTTGGGATATAATGTCCCATATTTACATTGATGGGGAATATTTGGTTGACCCTGTCTTTAGGAAACCGATTCCTTACCCTGGTTGTGGGAGGGCTGGTATGTTTCCTGGGTGGTGTTGGGCTCCGTAGGAAGAGAGGGCTGTGAGTCGGGTTTTTGGGGCCAGCTTGAGTTTTGTTCGCCTCAATTGGGTTCATTCGGTCTCTTCGACCAGGGAGGGGTTGCCGATGTTAATGAGGGTGAGGTTGAGGGGGGTCCACAAGACTGTGACGAGAAATTGTTGATAGGGTAGAAGTGTTGGCTTGTTTGGTGCAAATTGTTTTAAGTTCTTGAGATTATATCAAGTTCCATCACGAATATGCAGTAAACTATTCCAGAATCTGTAGCAAAGTTGTTTTTGTCCACAACAAGTAGTCACAAACAGTAAAATATCGATAACCTGATTTTTTTTTTAAATTGATTGAATGATGAATATTTGCCAGGGCACTGATGGTAACTCTTTGGGAGAAGCACCTCCAGTCTTCTTGGGTGGAGATGAGAGATCCTATAGTGCCAATCCAAAGTGAAGGTGGGTTCTCCCAGGCACCCTGTCAATATCTATCCCTCATTTAGCAATTCTGAGACAAATTACCTGGTCATTATCACAGTGTTGTCATTGGGGAGCTTACTATTGCAAAAATTAGCTCCACATTTTCCACTCATTGGCTGTCACATGTTCAGGAATGCCTTCAGCTTGTGCAAAATCTATATACTAAAAACTCTCGTTTGTTTGTTTGATTGTTCCTGAACTACAGCCAAAACGGTACACGATATGCAGCGACAATTTTTAGGCCCCACCTTACTCACCGTCGTTCCTTTGGTGCTAATGGAAGAGGTTTAATTGAAATCGGTGTTATGTTTTTTAAAGTTATTCACATTTTAAAGTTTAAATCTATCTCCTAGGGAGGGAGGAGGGGGAGGAAAGGAGGGGGGAGGGAAAGAGGGGGGAGGAGGGGTGGAGGAGGGAGGGGGAGAGGTGGGCGAGGAGGGGGTGGAGGGTGGGAGGAGGGGTGGGGGATGGGGGTGGGGGAGGGTGGTGGGAGGGGGAGGGGGGGTGGAGCGGAGGGGGGAGTTGAGGGAGGGGGTAGGGAGGGGAGAGGGTGCTGCACCAATGCAAGAGAGGTTTGGGCCCAATGGTGTCCACACTTGGTCCAGTATTTAATATTCTGGACTAATCATTGTGCCGGGACGGCTCTGAGTTGCTGCTAAATCTGTTATGTCTATCTATCTATTCTGTTCCATCCTTTTATGGTTTTAAATGCCTGTATTAAACCGCGTAAATGCCTGTAATTGCTTACTAAAACATAGATGGGGGCTGAGGCTCGGATGCCATCGTCCAGCTGCTCCATCGTTCCTGGATAAGCCGGGAAGCACCGTGAGAGTCATTTTTTTACTTCTCCAGTGCTTTTAACACCTTCCTGCCTGCATTGCTAGGGAGCAAACTGACGAAGATGTGGGTGGATGCTCCATTGGGTCCTGGATCACCAGCTACAATATGTCAGGCTACAGAACTGTGTCTCCGACATGGTAGTGAATAACACAGGGGCCCCACAGGGAACGGTCCTCTCTCACTTCCTGTTCACCATCGACACCTTGGACTTCAGATATAACTCCACTTCCTACCACCTGCAGAGGTTTTCAGATGACTCTGCAATTGTGGGCTGCATCAGTGAGGGGAAGGAAGCTGAATACAGAGGTGTAGTCAACGACTTTGTTGAGTGGTGTTGGCTGAATCACCTGCAGCTCAACTACAGACAAGACTAAGTTAACGGTGGACGTTAGGAGGAGAGGAACACCCCTGTCCCCTGTCCCCATCAATGGTGTGGATGTGCAGTTTACCAGGGAATACAAATAACGTGGAGTGTACCTGGACAGTAAACTGGACTGGTCCAGGAACGCAGAGGCCCTGTACAAGAAGGGACCTGTAGAGCCGCCTGTACTTTTTGAGAAGGCTCCGCTCCTTCAACGTCTGCAGTAAGAGCTGTAGATGTCCTACCAATCGGTGGTAGCCAGTGCCATCTTCTTCGCTGCCGTGTGCTGGGGCAGCAGGGCGAAGGCTGCAGACGCCAATAGGATCAACAAACTCATCAGGAAGGCTGGCTCCGTCCTGGGGGCGGGGATGGATTCATGGGAGGTGGTCTTGGAGGGGAGGATGCTCCTCAAACTGTGGAGCATCCTGGACAATAAAGCTCACCCCATCCATGACACACTGGTCAACCTGAGGAGTACTTTCAGCAACAGACTGGTTCCACCAAGATGCTGGACAGAACGCCACAGGAGATTCTACTTCCCTGTGGCTATCACACTTTACAACTCCTCCCCCTTCTGTTGTGGGGTAGACTGACTCCCCTCTCTCTCCCAACCCCCCAAAAAAATATATATTTGCACATCCCAAATCCTTTCCACTCATCACTTTAATTTCATGTTTCATGTATTTTGTGTTTTTTCTGAATGTTGGCAGATCAATTTCCCTCCGGGGATAAATAAAGTTCTATCGTATCGTAGCATAAAGAAATTTCCCATTGGAATGAAAACTATCTCTGTCTCCCACATCCTTTATATTTCCTCAGAACAGGGAAATTCCTAGAGTCAGTGCTGAACCACTCCCTGTTGCCTCAACATCCTTTCTAAACATTTTGGCCAAAACTGCGGCCATTTCTCAAAGTAAAAGAAACATACTTTGGATTAATGTTGCATTGTTCACATCCCATTTTGCAGAATTTTACAGTCAGCTATCAGTTTTTCTACCGTTTAGGTTAAAGTTTTCTACAGATTTTAATTTCCAAAACTTATGGATTAAAAACTATTGTGATCATAACTTGCCCCCCTGACATCAGTCTGAAGAAGGTTCTTGACCCAAAACGTCACCCATTCCTTCTCTCCTGAGATGCTGCCTGACCTGCTGAGTTACTCCAGCATTTTATGAATAAATACCTTCGATTTGTACCAGCATCTGCAGTTATTTTCTTACATAACTTACAGCCAAATGTCTTCACTGGGCTCACACAAGGCGCGGGTACCAGATGCTGCCCTTGCCAGTTTGTGTGTGGAGGTGGATGAACTGATTGAAAGCCTATTGGCACATTGCAGTCATGCTTGTGGTTCACTTTGTCACCCCAAAACCCATGAGGCTGCGTGACCTGATTTTGGCTGCGCTAGATTGCCCTGCATCTTCTGTGTCAACGCAGGCCAGTCCCTCTAAACAGAATGCACAGCAAAGTATGAGCTCCCAGACACCAGCTGAGCTGCTGTTGTACTGGCACTAGCCATGGCCTAATGGGTAGCCTGCTCTCCTCAGGTTAGCTGATCACCCCAACCCTGAGTCTTGATTGCAAACGTCCAGGCTGTTAATCCAAGGAGGGCCGAGGTCGACTGCACGATTCACAAGTTATAGGAGTAGAATTAGGCCATTCAGCCCATCGAGTCTACTCCACCATTCAATCATGGCTGATCTCTGCCTCCAAACCCCATTTTCCTGCCTTCTCCCCATAACCCTTGACCCCAGTTCTAATCAAGAATTTGTATATCTCTGCCTTAAAAATATCCACTGACGTGGCCTCCACAGCCAAGTGGAGGTCATGAGTTCCACAGCAATGAGTTCCACCGATTAACTACCCTCTGACTAAAGAAGTTCCTCCTCACCTCCTTTCTAAAAGAGTGTCCGTGAATTCTGAGGCTATGACCACTGGTCCTAGACTCTCCCACCAGTGGAAACATCCACTCTATGCCTGAAGAAGGATTTCGACCCGAGACGTCACCCATTCCTTCTCTCCTGAGATGCTGCCTGACCTGCTGAGTTACTCCAGCATTTTGTGAAATAAATACTTTCGATTTGTACCAGCATCTGCGGTTATTTTACTCCACTCTATGCCTTTCATTATTCTGTAAGTTTCAATAAGGTCCCCACATTGCACTGTGAAATGCAGAATCCATTGAAGTCGGATTTGCCACATTGAAGCCGCCCATTGGTCTGGCATAAATATGGCCCTTTTTTAATCACTTGTTAACATTGGGGTACTGGTGGAAAATAGCTGAGAAAGTAGCCTGTACACTGTGCTGGCACTACAGAGTGATGGCATTCGCTTGGCATGTTGTTTGTGAAATTAAACATATTCATTGTCTTTAGCTGGTGTGATTTCGGAAAATATTTTGGAAAAAAAATCATCGGAACAAATTGGGTCAAGGTCGAAAACAAATGAGGACTGTGTTTTCCAGGCCCTTTGCAATGGTTCTTCCTGTTTGTCCTGTCCTGTCAGTGATCAGATGTTTTTATACCACCACCACCTCGCTCAAAGTAGGCCAAAAATAAAACTCGCCGCTCCAGGTTTGGCAGCACCATATCCTTCCTGGATGAAGTCCAAGTCCATTTCTTATTGCACCTAATTGGCATATCTCTGATAAAACAGAGGCCATTTGGTCCATCAAGTCTGGGCTGGCTCTCAAGAGAACAATGGCATTAGCCCCATTCCCCGCCATCCTGAGAGGGAGTATTCAACCCGGATCATTAACTCTGTTTGTCCTTCCACAAATGCTGTCTGACCTGCCGAGGGTTTGCAGCAATTCCAGATTTTTATTTCAGATTTTCAGCATCAACAGTTTCTTTTTGATTTTCTTTCCCTTTTTCTTATATTCCTGCAACATTACAGAATTCTCTCCCCTAAAACCCCGTCAACTTCCCTATGATTCTCTCTGTCATTAACTTCCATGAAAGGGATAATTTACAGCAGCCAATTTACTTGCAAGCACATTTTGCGATGTGGGTGGAAACCAGGGGCACCCAACCCACCCCTTCCGAATTTGGCGGAAAGTTTCCTCTTTCTTATTTCATTTCCGCCATTCCGATTTCACCTCACATTTTTCCGCAACACAGTGGGTAATTGCAATTTGTCAATTCGGCCGCTAGAGGTTCCGCGAGAAATCCCCCGCGCCCTGGAAGTATCCCCGAAAATGTGGCACCCAGGCTGGGCAAGGCAGCCAATCTCGACCTCATCGGGACTTCCATGGCCGATCGGTGGGTTTAATTTGCAACCTGCGGCCGGGGCTCTGGAACTCCAGCCCAGCTGGAGCCAGCACATCTATCCCCATAGCTGGCTGGATAAACCAGCAAAGCTCTGGAACCAAGAGTGCCAGAAAATCAGTGGTGGAACTGTAATGAGTAAATGTTAAATTTCAGTGCAAGATTATATAACTATATTCATTAATTAAGACGCGTTTAAAATATAAAACACAGCAGAAAAGCAAATTACCACCTTTTTGGGCTGATTATCAGTTAATGTGCGAATTTACTTCAACAAGCACTTCCGTATGCTTAGTCGAGTCGCATATATCAACTACTTCTTCATAACTTAGTCATACATTTTATGACCATTGTTCTTTTATTCAATACCAAGAGAATTGGGATGTGTAAGGGACAAGCAAAATAGAAGAAACAAAACAAAACATTTTTTTCTTTGTGTTGCAAAAAGTATCTCTGTTCAATAACCTTTCTATAAATAGCAGAATATACTCATGATAGGCCTGGCATTGTACATGTAGTCCAAGAACTACAGACTGTTGGCAATAATAGTTTTTCACACATGAATGTAGCGCAACGTGTATGCACATTTGGCTTGCATACTGTTTTAGCTGTAGTTCGATCACAAACAAACAAACAAACGAGAGTTTTAGTATATAGATGAGGGAATAAATAGTAAGAATCTTCTCCCTTTCTCCTTCGAACTCCTCCTCCACAGCATGGAAACAGGCCCTTAGGCCCACTGAGTCCACGTCGACCAGCGATCACCTATTCACTAGTTCTATTCTACACAAGGAAAAGATTTGCAGAGACCATTTAACCTACTTAGGCATGTGGGAGAAAACCGGAGCATCCGGAGAAAACCCATGCGGTCACAGGGAGAACATACAAACTCCGTACAGCCAGCACCCGTAATCAGGATCGAACTCAGATCTCTGGTGTTGTAAGGCAGCAACTGTACCGCTGCACCACTGGTGTTGAGAGGCCAGGCAGAGAAAAAACAATGGAACTACTGAGTGGTTTGTTAGAAAATATGAAAAATGCTTGCTGAACTGTCATGAAATATATTATGCTTTTCTTGGTCAGGGGATCCTTTAATACAATATTCTCTGTGGCTACATTAACATAGAAACATAGAAAATAGGTGCAGGAGGAGGCCATTTGGCCCTTTGAGCCAGCACCGCCATTCACAGTGATCATGGCTGATCATCCACAATCAGTAACCTGTGCCTGCCTTTTCCCATATCCCTTGATTCCACTAGCCCCTAGAGCTCTATCTAACTCTCTTTTAAATTCATCCAGTGAATTGGCCTCCACTGCCTTCTGTGGCAGAGAATTCCACAAATTCACAACTCTCTGGGTGAAAAAGTTTCTACTCACCTCAGTTTTAAATGGCCTCCTCTTTATTCTTGGACTGTGGCCCCTAGTTCTGGACTCCCCCAACATTGGGAACATTTTTCCTGCATCTAGCTTGTCCAGTCCTTTTATAATTTTATACTTCTCTATAAGATCCCCTCTCATCCTTCTAAACTCCAGTGAATATAAGCCCAGTCTTTCCAATATCAATAACAAAACCTCCTACTTTTGTCTGTGTCATTCATTAAAAAAGGAACTGCAACTCATTGTCTGGTGTTTTGAAAAAGTTGTAGCTTTGGATGAAAATAACTTTGGGGTTCTTACAAGTGTTGAGGTGACATCAAGAGAGAAAACTAATGTCATCCAAGCAAGTGCATCTATCGTAAAAAGGCAAAGTTGACACAGAGTTGACCAAAGCTTGGGTAATGGATGCAGGATTTAACTTCATATCTTCCCTGAAAACAAGCAATCCAAATATTTGTTTGAACATTGGTTGCTTTGTTGACCTGAACTGTTAATATCAAAGCTACCAAAGCCAGAGGCTTTCTATTGTCCTTTATTTCCTTTAAGCTCCACTTAAGTAAAGTTTAAATATAACTGAATTACTTTGTTTATCAAGTCCCAGGAGAGAGCTCAAACTGTGCAGAAACATAACTTTGCTAAAACCTCCAAACTCCCAGAAATTGCTTCATTAATTAACTGAAATTCCCCTGTCCCCTCGAATTGCAGTGATTCATTTATGAGAATCCGGTTAGTTAGGCCAAATGGTTTTTTTTCTCAAAAAGTAGCAACAATTTTGGTTTCCTGCAAACACTGATACAATTCCTCATTCTCTGCACTTCTTTGACAATGTGCCAGTGTGTTGCTACATGGGGAACCACAGTGCAGTTGAACATTGCTCTCTCATTCTGCAGTAGAGAGAGATTAATAACATTCCATCCACTCTCTGACTGTGGCCTGTTATATCGAGGTCCAATGAAAATGAGCAACAACATCTCCTTCTATTCTATAACATTACGCTCTTCAGGACTCTACTGAATTCTACAACTTGAATTAACTCACTATGCATTAGATTCAGCCTGCCCCACTGTAGGTCATCTGTCCATGATATTGATTCCGTTGTTTGGTTTCCATTAGCGCAGTAAGGTACATCCATCAGCCCTGTATCTTTTGAGACTCCGATGTTTGTATTATCACTCTCTAACTTCCCCCATTAACCCTTTGATCAATGTGAGCAAAGCAAGCTACAGCAAATGGCAATGTAACAATGTCACCATCAAAACAGATGCAGAGTACGTTTACTGCTGGGATTAGGGGGTGTTAGCTATAAAGAGTGGTTGGACAAACTTGGATTGTTTGTCTCTGGAGCGTCAGGGGCTGAGGGGAAACCTGATAGACGTTTATAAAATGATCAGAGGCATAGGATTGAAATGTCAAAGACTGGAGGGCAGAGCCTTAAGGTAAGACGGAGATCATTTAAAGGAGATGTGCAGGTCAGGGTTTTTACACATATGATGGAAGGTGCCTGGAGCACGGTGCCGGGGTAGTGGATGAAAAGATACGGTGGGTGGCATTTAAGAGGCTTTTAGAGCAGCACATGAATACGGATGGATATCATCAGATAGAGACATGAGATATGGAGAAAAGCAAAATAGGGGTCACTGATCAAATATTATTTTATTGAGTGTTGTAGAGTATCAAGATCTGATCATAAATCTCATAATCAGATGCTATATTTCTAGCTTGGAGGATTTGTGAGGATTTATTGCATTGTAAGAGGCACCATTGTTGAATGGAGATGATGAAGCAAAGCCTTCTAACTCGTTTGGGTAGATGTAAAAGATCACAGACACTTTTTTAATCCCTCAAACAATTGATCATTTATTTTGCTATCTGAGCTTGCTGTGAGTAAATCTTCCATCAGTGTTCATCGACATTATAACAGTGACTGTACTCCAGTGTAATTGTCTGGTAATAAGGCACCATGGGATGTCCTGTATGGACTACTTTTGCACGTTGTCATATTCCATAATGATGCAAGAGATTATTGGAATTAAATACGTGTGCAATATTTGTCACCTTCCAATGTTTCATTTAAAAGGATGTTTGAAAAGTAGCATTCATGCTTCCTCTCCCAACTTAAGCAGTCCAAGAACACAAGAAATAAGAGCGTGTGTAGGCAATACCCCTCAGGTCTACTCTGGTATTCAATAATATCATCATCATCATCATCATATATATACAGCCGGAAACAGGCCTTTTCGGCCCTCCAAGTCCGTGCCACCCAGTGATCCCCGTACATTAACACTATCCTACACCCACTAGGGACAATTTTTACATTTACCCAGCCAATTAACCTACATACCTGTACGTCTTTGGAGTGTGGGAGGAAACCGAAGATCTCGGAGAAAACCCACGCAGGTCACGGGGAGAACGTACAAACTCCTTACAGTGCAGCACCCGTAGTCAGGATCGAACCTGAGTCTCCGGCGCTGCATTCGCTGTAAAGCAGCAACTCTATCATCACCTCCTGTCTTATTCCTCTATCCTCAGTTCACATAGTGTCAGAAGAATTTATGAACCTCGGCCCTGAGTATAAACACTGGCTTCCAGGATGGAGATTTACAAAGGCTTGCAACAGAATATATTTTTTATCTTCGGTCTGAAGGAGAGCCCTGACCTGAAATTTTGCCTATTCATTTCCTCCAGAGATGCTGCCTGACCTACGGAGTTACTGCCGCACTTTGTATTTTACTCAAGATTTCAGCATCTGTGTCTCTCAAGATATCTTTCCTCCCCTTAGTCTTAAATGACTGATTCCTTATGCCGATATTAATTACCATCAATCTCCAGCAGTTTTTCTGCCTTTTAGTCCCAGTAACAATATTCATGAATTATTAATTTCCAATTAAAGCTCTTCTGCATCTACCTGAGGCACACCTGCTATCATGCTTTCAATTACAGTAAAAATCAAAAGTCATTGCTTTTTGTTGTATGTATTAACCAGTGTACACCATTAACTAGTGTACATCGGTAACTGGCCTCTTCTCAATAGCAAAGGATATTTATTTATATATAACTAAACCAAGTGGACCCGTTGGTCCCAAACCTGCATTGGTGCAGCACCCTCTCCTCTACCCTTCCCCATCCCCCACCCTCTCCCCCTCTCCTAACATTGTTGTGCTATCATGTACCGTTTTGGCTGTAGTTCAGGAACAAACAAACGAGAGTTTTAGTATATAGACTAGACCAAGTTGTCCCATTGGGCCCATTCCTCGTAGAGGGTGGTCAGGGAAGGGGAGAGAGTGTGAGTGAATGAGCCATGGACCCAAAGCCTCTCGTATTTGTGTAGCACCCTCAAGGCCCTCACTCAATCCCCATTATCCCCCCCTCCTCCCCCCACTGACCCACTCAATCCTCCCTACCCCACCCCCACTTGCCCCTCCCCTGTCCCCACCCCCGCTTGCCCCTCCCATGCCTCCACCCCCAATTGCCCCTCCCCTGCCCCCACTCCCACTCCCCCCAGCCCTGTCTCCACCCCCATTCCCCCTCCCCACCCCTATTCCCCCCTCCCCTCACCCCCACCTCCCACCCCCACTCTCCCTGCCTGCACCCCACTCTCCCCCCCACCCTAATCTTCCGTCCTCCCCACCCCCACTCTCCCCCACCCCCACTCTCACTCTCCCCATCCCCCTTTCCCCCCCACCCCCTATCCCCCCACCTGCACTCTCTCCCCCCACTCCCTCCCCCCACTCTCCCCTCTTCCCCACCCCCACTCTCCCCTGCCCCCCACTGTCCCCCTTCTCCCCACCCCACTCTCTCTTCCCCCCACCCTCCCCTGCCCCCCACCCCCAACTGTCCCCCATCCCCCCACCCCTGCTCCTCACCACCCCCACTCTCCCCAGCCCCACTCTTCCGTCCTCCCCACACTGCTCTCCCCCCCCCCCCCCCCCCCACCCGCACCCCCTCAGCGGCCGCTGAAGGAGGAGGAGAAGCTGCCCGCTGCGGCTTGTGTGCGGTAACGGTGCGGGGTGCTGGGCCCGGGCGATAGCGGGGAGTCGAGGACGCCGTGGGTTGAAGGGATGGAAGGGAAGGATGAGTGGACCATCAGTCCAACCATTTCCCTCCTGCTCGGAGTGTCCCCCGGGTGTAGGGGTGTGGGGGTGTGGGGAGAGGAGAGAAGCGAGAGGAGAGGGGAGCCCCTGATTGCGGGCGGACGGCTCCGCTAACGGCGTCCATCTTGCTTGTGCGAGTGAAGAGAGAGGCCGTGCGTGCCCTATGGTGACGTCATACGCACAGCAGCCTTTGGAAAAAGGTCTTTAGAAATGAGATTTTTGAACTTTAAAATGTCTCTAACTTAAAATATATAAGACCGATTTAAATAAAACTTGGTCTAAGCAGTGGCCGTGAGAGTGGTGATTAAGGTGGCGCAAAAATTGTGGCGCTATGGTTTACCGTTTTGGCGAAATCATAGAAATACATAGATACATACGGATATCTGCAGATTTTGTTTTCACCTGAGAGGTTGGTTGTGATATGGAACATGATGCCTGAGTAGGTGGTGAAAGCAGGTTGTCTCACACACTTCAGATGTATCTAGTGGAACATTTGAACTGTTAACCCATAGAAGGTACACCATGGGATTAGTAAAAATATGGACTTGATGATTGGCATAGATATGGTGGGCCAAAGGGTGCTGTTTTTGTTTGTTCTATATCTCAATGGGACATTTGAAAAGGTGGCCCAAAGCTGAGTCAAAGTGAGAGGCTCTTAAAGGAGGAGAGAGAGAGAGAGAGAGGTGAAGAGGTTGGAGAGCATTAGTGAGAGAATTCTAGAGCTTTGAGCCCTGGTCGTCGGTGATCGAGGATGAAGATAGGAGATAGGTATTGTGTGGGGATAGTAAGGAGTAAGACCTGTGTGATCTCCCGGACAAGTTTCGATCGCCTAGCTTGGGGTCGGAGAGGAATTTCCCGGATTTTTTTCTCCCAAATTGGCCTGGGTTTTTAATCCGGTTTTTCGCCTCTCCCAGGAGATCACTCAGTTCTTTTGGGTGGGCGGTTGGAGCGGTTGGAGCAGCGGCCGGGCAGTAGGTTTAGAAACCGAGCACGGGGCTTTGTTTGGGGAGTATGAGTGCCAGGGCAGTTTATTGTTCTGGGTGTCGGATGTGGGGAATCTGGGAGTCTGATAGTCTTCCAGACATCCACATCTGCGCCAGGTGCGACGAGATGGGGCTCCTAAGGGACCGTATTAGGAACCTGGAGCGGCAGATTGATGACCTCCGTCTGGTCAGGGAGAGTGAGGAGGTTATAGAGAGGAGTTACAGAGAGCGATAGTAATAGGGGACTCTATAGTGAGGGGGTCAGATAGGCGATTCTGTGGACGCAGTCGGGAGACCCGGATGGTGGTTTGCCTCCCTGGTGCCGGTGTCCGGGATGTGTCTGAGCGTGTCCAGGATATCCTGAAAGGGGAGGGAGAGGAGCCAGAGGTCGTGGTACATATAGGTACCAACAATATAGGTAGGATAAGGGAAGAGGTCCTGAAAGGAGAATTTAGGGGGCTAGGAAGAGAGTTAAAAAAAAGGACTTCCAAAGCAATAATCTCAGGCTTACTGCCTGTGCCACGCGATAGTGAGAATAGGAATGGAGTGAGGTGGAGGATAAATACGTGGCTGAGGAACTGGTGCAGGGAGCAGGGATTTAAGTTTCTGGATCATTGGGACCTCTTCTGGGGGAAGTATGACCTGTACAAAAAGGACGGGCTGCATCTGAACCTGAGAGGAACCAATATCCTGGCGGGGAGATTTGCTAAGGTAATTGCGGAGACTTTAAACTAGTACGGTTGGGGGGAGGGACTCAAACACAGATAGCTAATAGGCCAGTGTGTGAGGCAGGAGGCAGAAAAGGGAAACACTCAGACCCAATATGTAGGAGAGAAAGAAGTGAAAATAAATAAACTGAGAATAAGAAATGATGGGTCCCTTAAATGTGTATATTTTAATGCTAGGAGCATTGTAAGAAAGGTGGATGAGCTTAGAGCCTGGATTGACATCTGGAAGTATGATGTTGTGGCGATCAGTGAAACATGGTTGCAGGAGGGTTGCGATTGGCAATTAAATATTCCAGGATTTCATTGTTTCAGATGTGATAGAATCGGAGGGGCAAGAGGTGGGGGTGTTGCATTGCTTGTCAGGGAGGATATCACAGCAGTGCTTTGGCAGGACAGACTAGAAGGCTCGATTAGGGAGGCTGTTTGGGTGGAACTCAGAAATGAGAAAGGTTTAGCAACACTTATAGGGGTGTATTATAGACCGCCAAATAGGGAACGAGAATTGGAAGAGCAAATATGTAAGGAGATAGCAGATATTAGTAGTAAGCACAGAGTAGTGATTGTGGGTGATTTCAATTTTCCGTACATAGACTGGGAATCACATTCTGTTAAAGGACTGGATGGTTTAGAGTTTGTAAAATGTGTGCAGGATAGTTTTTTGCAGCAATACGTAGAGGTACCTACCAGAGAAGGGGCAGTGTTGGACCTCCTGTTGGGAAATGAGACGGGTCAGGTGACGGAGGTATGTGTTGAGGAGCACTTTGGGTCTAGTGATCACAATGCCATTAGTTTCAATATAATTATGGAGAAGGTCAAATCTGGACCAAGGGTTGAGATTTTGGATTGGAGAAAGGCTAATTTTGAGGAGATGCGAAAGGATTTAAAAGGAGTGAAATGGAACTTTTTGTTTTATGAAAAGGATATAATAGAGAAATGGAGGATATTTAAAGGTGAAATTTTGAGAGTACAGAGTCTTTATGTCCCTGTTCGGTGGAAAGGAAAGAATAATAATTTGAAAGAGCCGTGGTTTTCCAGGGAAATTGGACACGGTTCGGAAAAAGAGGGAGATATACAATAAATATAAGCGGCAGGGAGTAAATGAGGTTCTTGAGGAATATAAAGAATGTAAAAGGAATCTTAAGAAGGAAATTAGAAAAGCGAAAAAAAGATATGAGGCTGCTTTGGCAAGTAATGTAAAAGTAAACCCCAAGGGGTTCTACAGATATGTCAATAGCAAAAGGATTGCGAGGGATAAAATTGGTCCATTAGAGAGTCAGAGTGGACAGCTATGTGCTGAGCCGGAAAAAATGGGGGAGATATTAAACAATTTCTTTTCTTCGGTATTCACCGAGGAGAAGGATATTGAATTATGTGAGGTAAGCGAAACAAGTAGAGTAGTGATGGAAATTATGAGGATTAAAGAAGAGGAGGTACGGACACTTTTGAAAAATATAAAAGTGGATAAGTCTCCAGGTCCTGATAGGATATTCCCTAGGACATTGAGGGAAGTTAGTGCAGAAATAGCAGGGGCTATGACGGAAATATTTCAAACGTCATTAGAAACGGGGATGGTGCCGGAAGATTGGCGCATTGCGCATGTTGTGCCTTTGTTTAAAAAAGGTTCTAGAAGTAAACCTAGCAATTATAGACCTGTTAGTTTGACGTCTGTGGTGGGAAAATTAATGGAAAAGATACTTAGGGACAATATATATAATTATTTGGATAAACAAGGCCTGATTAGAAACAGTCAACATGGATTTGTGCCTGGAAGGTCATGTTTGACTAATCTTCTTGAATTTTTTGAAGAGGTTACCAGGGAAATTGATAAGGGCAAGGCTGTGGATGTTGTCTTTATGGACTTCAGTAAGGCATTTGACAAGGTTCCACATGGAAGGTTGATTAAGAAGGTTAAATCGTTGGGTATTAATAGTGAGGTTGCAAGATGGATTCAACAATGGCTGAATGGGAGATACCAGAGGGTAATGGTTGACAATTGTATGTCAGTTTGGAGGCCAGTGTCTAGTGGAGTACCCCAAGGATCTGTGTTGGGTCCACTGTTGTTTGTCATTTACATTAATGATCTGGATGATGGTGTGGCAAATTGGATTAGTAAATATGCAGATGATACTAAGATAGGTGGTGTAGTTAATAATGAAGTAGAGTTTCAAAGTCTACAGAGAGACTTGGGCCTTTTGGAAGGGTGGGCTGAAAGATGGCAGATGGAGTTTAATGCTGATAAGTGTGAGGTGCTGCATTTTGGTAGGACAAATCAAAATAGGACGTACAGGGTAAATGGTAGGGAATTGAGGAATGCAGTGGAACAGAGGGATCTGGGAATAACTGTGCATTGTTCCCTGAAGGTGGAATCTCATGTGGATAGGGTGGTGAAGAAGGCGTTTGATATGCTTGCCTTTATAAATCAGAGCATCGAATATAGAAGTTGGGATGTAATGTTAAAATTGTACAAGGCGTTGGTGAGGCCGAATCTGGAGTATGGTGTACAGTTCTGGTCGCCAAATTATAGGAAGGATGTCGACAAAATGGAGAGGGTACAGAGGAGATTTACTAGAATGTTGCCTGGGTTTCAGCACTTAAGCTACAGAGAGAGGTTGAATAGGTTGGGTCTTTATTCTTTGGAGCGTAGAAGGTTGAGGGGGGACTTGATAGAGGTTTTTAAAATTTTAAGAGGGACGGACAGAGTTGACGGGGGAAGATTCCAACAAGGGGACATAGCATCAGAATTGAGGGACAAAAGTTTAGGGGTAACATGAGGGGTAACTTCTTTACTCAGAGGGTGGTGGCTGTATGGAATGGGATTCCGGTGGAAGTGGTGGAGGCAGGCTCGATTTTATTATTTAAGAGTAAATTGGATAGGTATATGGATAAGAGGGGATTAGAGGGTTATGGTCTGAGAGCAGGTAGATGAGACTAGGTCAGAGAGAGTGGTCGGCGTGGACTGGTAGGGCCGAACGGGCCTGTTTCCGTGCTGTAGTTGTTATATGGTTATATGGTTATATGCTTAAACAGCTAGAAACTGCAGCATCTCTTTTCCTTCCGGCCTGTCCTTGCAAAATACGAAGGCAAAACTCTTGGTTGATGCTCAGTGAATGCTGCCCTGTTTCTTTCAACTTTCAGATGAGAACTTGAGTTCAGAATCCATCTGCACCCCAAGGTGAATATTCAATATCCCCATGGGACCTTTCTGACAAAGAGCAGTGGAATTATCTGTGGTATCATGGGACCAATATTTAACCGTCAACCAACAACAAGAACAGACCAGCTATGAAGTACCACACTGATAGTTGCTGAAGTTTACTGTTTGCAAATTTGTTGCTATGTTTTCTATACTTAATTGTGCTTCATTAGCTGTCAAGTCTTTGCTAAGTCCTGATCACGAGAGGTGTTTATAACCACGTCTTTATTGTTTACTCTTTTAAAGTACTCCTGCCTACTCCTCCAAGTGGTTCCCACTGACCTTTTCCGCTAACTGTATCCAACAGTCAGCGACTGTTCGTGAGACTGTCAATCCGTTCTTTTCAGGTGGTTATCAACACTGATTGTGTAAAAGTGATAAATGTAGCTACCAAGTGCAGAACCAACATACCAATTATGACAGAGTCTGAATATTGTATCTATTTCTTCATGCTGTTCATTTCTAGTTAAATGGTTGAATGGCTGCTGCTATTTAATCAAAATTATAAGTTCATAAGTTCTGGTGGCAGAATTAAGCCATTCGGCCCATCAAATCTACTCCGTCATTCAATCATGGCTGATCTATCTTTCCCTTTCAACGCCGTTCTTCTGATAAGTTCATAAGTTCTAGGAGCAAAATTGCTATTTTTAATAATAGGTGATATGATTTTGTTTTTCTCAGATATCTCCCTGTTGTCAATAACTTCACCAAAATTAGATCCTTGGATTCAAGTGACTCCTACCTGAGCACAAATAGCAAAGAAGCAGCAAAAAGCATGAATCACCTTTCATATGCAATTTGTTACATGCCACTTTTTGTAACTTTCTGCACATGCTATATTCAATATTATGTGCGGAATGAAGCTCAGTGTGGTGTGACCAGGATGGCCAACGATCCAGGGGTCTCCTGGTAGATCCGTTGCAGTTTGTTCTCTCCTCTGCCCAATAGCTTCAGTTGAAGCTAATGAAATCAGTTGTGCATTGTGTACAAGTGGCAACTAGTTCTGCCAGCAGTCATAGATGTGGTCCTCCCCCTTATTGTATGGTTATTATGTTGAGGGAAGGCGAGGCCTGGTTGAGAACTGGGAATCAAGTTTACTGTCGTGCGGTGAGGTACCGGTAGAAGAAAAAAAAATGCTTACAGCAGCTTTGCAAACACATAGACCAGGACAGCACACAAAAAGATAAATTCTACAAGAAGGTGTAAAAAACAACTGCACAAAAAAGCATGATATTAGTGCAAAATACAGTTAGAAAACAAATCGCTGGTCATACAAGGGATGGTCCACATTGTTCCATTGCCACTTTGATAGTTAGCTTAAAAGCCCACTTGTTAAATGATCGGCTGACAATGCAATGTTGGCGTCTTGGCTGACCATCAGCAGAATGTGGAGTTGGGGCAGCATCAGGTTATGTTTTCAAATCTCCAGTGTACTAACCTTAGGTATGGTGCCTTCGAATTAAGGGATAAGAGTAACTTGAGATTGACACTGAAAAATTCTAACAATTTTTGTGCTGTATATGACAGTGTTTTCATCATGCAACCCCTTTGTAACCAGTTAGAAAGACATTGGTTGCATGGATTTATATTTAGTTCAGTTTATTTTTGTACCGAGTTGCAGTGAAAAGCTTTTTTGTTGCGTGCCATCCAGTCAACAAAAAGACTAGACATGATCGCAATCAAACCATCCACAGTGTACAGATACCGGATAAATGGTATATTATTTGATGCAAGATAAAGTCCATTCAAAGATAGTTCAATGGTCTATTTCAGGGGAGAGGCCTGATAATCCTCAACAGTAATGAAGTTGAAGGCAGAGATTGTACCACATTTGGTGTTAGGAGCAGACATGCATTGTCACTGTTGATTTCCTGGCTCCTTTTTTCAAACCACAGATTTGTGTATGGTGTAGGAATAATCAAGAGTTATTGTGCAAAATGTAATGTTGATATAAGAGCTTTGCTGTCAAGAGTTATGTAAAACATAACCAAAGCTTCACACTTTTGTGCGGATGCATTATATAATGCCCTATTAAGGCATTCTGCCTTTGATACATGAGGTGTACTGGTGCATGTCATAGTCACATTTACAACATGGTTTCAATAGATCAAAGACTGATATTCACAGCCAATTTAAGAGTCCCTGCAGTTAAAACCATTGTTCATTCACTATGACCATATTCCTTCATTACACACCAGGCCACTTAAGAACATCAGTTCCTATTTTCAGCATTACATATTGAGGCTGAACAATATTTTAACCAAAATAGGAATGGAATGAAAACAGAAACAGCAAGAAATGCTTGGCAGTTTTTGTGCTTGAAATAATTATTGTCCTCTGTTAGGAATTAGTCGTAAGGACTTAAAGCACCAGATTGATTGAAAGATACAACATGGAAATAGATCTTTTGGCCCACCGAGTCCACGCCGACCATCAATAACCCATTCACATTAGTTCAATGTTGTCCCACTTTCACATCCACTCGCTACACACAAGGGGCATTTTACAGAGGCAAATTAACCTACAAAACCGCACATCTTTGTTATATGGAAGGAAACCGAAGAACTTTAAAGAAACCTATGTGGTCACAGAGAGAATGTACAAACTTCATACAGACAACACCAAAGGGCAGGATCAATCCCAGCTCTCTGGTGTGTGAAGGCAGCAGCTCTACCTGTGTGCTCCCCTTATAAGGACATAAAACATTTGAGGAATTGCAGAATTCCTTTCATTCTAAAAGTAGTTAACAGTTTAAAGATTCTTCAGATTTAATATTCCCAATATTTGCACATTGAACATTGTTGGTTCTCCAGGCCAAGATTGCCAGCTCCACCTGAACCTTTCCCTGCAGATTTCATGAGACTAGGTATATCACGTCAAAACTTTTTAAAAAGCAAAAAACATAGGAAACACACAGCGGGTCAGGAGGCATCTGTGGAAAGAGAAATGAAGTCAACATTTCAGGTCAAAAGCCTTTCATCAGATTCTTCAGAGGTTCTGATGACAAGTCCTCAGCATTAACTCTGTTTCTCTTTCCAATTGACACTTAAACTGTGGGTTGTTTCCAGAATGTTCTATTTGTACGTCAAATTGCTACGAATTTCCATTTTGTCTCATCTGCAAACAAGTATATTAAAGATGGGACAAATTTAGGTCACAATGTGGGGCTGTGAGAAAGCTGTAGAGAGGTTTGAGGGGAATATAAATATGGAAGACGGTGTATAACATGGAAGAATGTAAAGTTTCCCACTTCAGTCAAGAAAGCAGAAAAGCAAAATATGTTTAAAAGGTGCGAGATTGAAATGTGTTGATGTTCAGAGGAAACTGAATGCCTTTGTACAGAAATCTCTGAAAATGGATGTACAGACTCGGCAAGCAATTAGGAAGCCAAACAGTATGTTCTTGTTTCTCTAGCGTTTGATCTTATTTTGGGTAGGAAATTGCAGATTTAGACTTGGGGATGATGAATATCCTACAATACGACTGATATATGGCCTCCCATTACTAGGTATAGACTTTCCTAGTGGAAGTGTGCAAACCGGAAACCGTGGAACTAAACTAATATAACGCAAATGCAAGATTTAAAAATATATTTCAGTGTTTGCTGTCATGCTGAGATTGAGAGCAAAGTATTATCTCCACGGCTTGTGAGTGAAAATAGCAATTCTTGAGCCAAGAGCAAAAGGAGCAAGTTCAGATAGAGTCTTGGTCATGAGGGGGAATAAATTACAAGAACACACAACAGGAATATATAAACAGGAAGAGGTGAGCCCGCCCATTGAAGCTATTCCACTGAAGATAGACACAAAATGCTGGAGTAACTCTGCAGGACTGGCAGCATCGCTGGAGAGAAGGAATGAGTAATGTTTTGAGTCAAAACCCATCTTCAGACTATAGGCTATTCCACTACTCAATTCGAACACAATCAAACTGCATCATATCTGTCACCTACCTGTCACTTTAATATCAATCATTCTCAATTCATAAGGTTCGATTCACTCCTTAACTCCCCAACATTTGAGGATGGAGGTGCAGGAGTTTCCATTGGCCTGTGTTTGAAGATGTGCCATCTAATATTAACCATTAATATTTGCATAAAGGACCTTGCCTCCCTAACAGAGAAAATAGTTTATCTCAGACTACAGGCTATTCCACTATTCAATTCAAACACAGTCTAACCCTTTCAAATCTTTTCATCCTTTAAGATGAAACAAAAAAAGTACCCTCTTGTACCCTCTTAATCTTCTACTCCCAAAGGGAATACAAGCTCCCCACTGAATTTGACCCAGTAATGTTGCACCTTATCAAAAAAATAGTCAGAGTCGCGTGCATACTGTGGTGACAAGTTTAAAATATATCATTTAGTGAAAGGGATTGAGAAGAGGACTGAGTTTTCTGCAGTTCCTTGTGAATGTGATCTTATGTGATCTTGTAGAAACAGATAAAATTAGGGGTCTTATAGAAACATGAAATTGGGGATCTTGTAGAAACATATAAAACTCTTAAGGGATTGGATAGGCTAGATGCAGGAAAAATGTTCCCGATGTTGGGGGAGTCCAGAACCAGGGGTCACAGTTTAAGAATAAGGGGTAGGCCATTTAGGACTGAGATGAGGAAAAACATTTTCACCCAAAGAGTTATGAATCTGTGGAATTCTCTGCCACAGAAGGCAGTGGAAACCAATTCACTGGATGTTTCAAGAGGGAGTTAGATATAGCTCTTCGGGCTAACGGGATCAAGGGATATGGGGTGAAAGCAGGAACGGGGTACTGATTTTGGATGATCAGCCATGATCATATTGAATGGCGGTGCTGGCTCGAAGAGCCAAATGGCCTGCTCCTGCACCTGTTTGTCTATGTTTACTTCTAAGCAAAGACCTTGCTGCATTGCAGTCATTGGTCAGAGGAATCCCACCCTAGGATTATTCAAGTATCCTCTATCTTTGCCATTAACCCTCATTGAAATAAACCTAAAACTGATGATGTGCAGATCTCTTCGACTTCTGAACGAGTGTACGTGTTCTCAGACAGACAGTCGTGTAGAATTCAAGTCAACAAATATTGAGTGGGGATTTACAAGGGGAGTTCTGATGATCAAAGCCAAATTTCTACACAAGGTGTCTTTGTTAAATGATTTATCCCAGTGCCTTAGAATTATTGATGAAGGACCGTGAAGAGATACTTGACATATCTGGAGCCTTTCACCAGCACAGAGCAGCTCTACAGCTGTGAACTTCTTTCAGGTCACCAAGTCAGGTCAGACGTAGAAAACAAGAAGCCTCTTTTAAGAGTTTAGTTTAGACATACAGTGTGGAATCGGGCCCTTCAACCCACCGAGTTGGCGCTGACTGGCGATCATCCCGTACACTAACATTATCCTAGTGACAATTTACAATTTTGCCAAGCCAATTAGCGTACAAACCTGTATGTCTTTGGAGTGTGGGAAGAAACCGGGGCACCTGGAGAAAACCCACACGGTCACAGGGAGAATGTACAAACTCCGTACAGACAGTACCCGTGGTCGGGATGGAGCCCGGGTCTCTGACGCTGTAAGACAGCAACTCTACCGCTGTACCACCGTGCAGCCCTGGTGTGAAGGCTGAGTTGGTGTGGCCTCGTGATACAGGGAAGACTGTGGCAGGTGAGGCGATTGCCACATTTGAAGAGAACAAGGCATAAAGAAGTCATAAGACAAGAGTAGAATTTTGTTATTTTTATTATTTATTCAATCTTTGGGATCTGAGCTTTGCGGACAGGGCTAGCATTCATTGTCCATCTTTAGTTGTCAAAGAGAAGGTGGTTGTGGGTCGTAGAGTCTTTCAGCATGGAAATAGGCCATTCAGCCCAACTCTTCACACTAACTTGTGGAGAGGATGTTTCTACTTGTGGGAGTGTCTAGGACTAGAGGTCATAGCCTCAGAATTAAAGGACGTTCCTTTAGGAAGGACATGAGGAGGAATCTTTTTAGTCAGATGATGGTGAATCTGTAGAATTATTTTTCACAAAGGTTGTCGAGGCCAAGTCAATGGATATTTTTACGGGAGAGATAGATTCTTGATTAGTACGAGTGTCAGGGGTTATGGGGTGAATGGGGTTAGGAGGGAGAGGTAGATCAGCCATGATTGAATGGCGTAGGCTTGATGGGCCGAATGGCCTAGTTCTGCTATCACTTATGATCTTATGACTTTTGGCACCCTTCCATATGAATCCCTTCCTGCAGCACTTGGTCCATAGACCTCTCCACTTAGGCAACACAAGTGCTCATCTTAGACACATTAAATGTTATCATCGACCCTGCTTCAACCGTACTCTCAGACAGTGCATCCTTGAACCACTGCGCTCCTTCAATCCCACAATACTGCAACAGATCAGACAGCATCTCTGGCAAACAAAGCTAGGTGACGTTTTGGGTCGGGACTCCTCTTCACAATTTACACTGTGATACAAAATTTGTGCATGAAAAATGATTGCCGATGGATCCAATCTCCAATATGTTACTGTCCAGTATTATCGCTTTGGGATATTCTCTTTGACCTATCTATCCTCCCATCCCCTCCACCGTTTGCTGGTGCTTAAACTAATTTGTTTCCTACCTTTCCCTGTTCTAGTACAGGGTCACCAACTGGAAGCAGTATCTCTGTTTCTCTATCTGCAGATCTCTGCCTGATCCCTGAATATTTCCAGCACTTTCTGTTTTTGTTTCAGATTTCTACCATCTGCAGCTTTTTTAATTTTTTATATTGAAAATAATTTTATCCGCATCCCGTTCAATGGAAACATATAGTAAAGTTACCCCGTGAATATGAACCAACCAATGAGCAATGGCAGGAAGGGTCTCGACCCGAAACGTCGCCCATTCCTTCTCTCCAGAGATACTGCCTGTCCCACTGAGTTACTCCAGCATTTTGTGTCTACCCAGTGAGCAATGGCAGTCTGAATTAGAGTGAAGATATGTTTATGAGATGTGGCACGCATATTTGTTGTACTGTGTAATTGCTTGGTGTAAGTATCTGTTTTAATGCTCATTTCCCCTTCATTTTGCACAGAAACCTCCTGCTAAGCTCCTGGAGGATGGCACTGCACTGAAGGGCAAGAGCAGAAGCTCTGATTCCCATAACCCCGAACATCTGTCGTCTGGGCAAGAGGAGGAAATGGAGGTGGACCACCGCCCCAGCGGACCTAAGAGTGCAGGCGTAACCGTGCCGAAGGTCGTGGCCTCAGAGCCTGCCGCCCTGGACAGTGCGCTGATTCACCGCGAAGACAAAGGCCACAACGGCATCGAGAGCAGGCACGAGTCCCTGGACAGCGATGTCGCAAAGGAGATCAGGTACCTCGACGAGGTCTTGGAAGCCAACTGCTGCGACCCCGTGGTGGAGAATGGATCGAATGCGCCACCTTCTCCTGAGCCGGGCCCAGTGCGGGCGGACAGCCGGGGTCCTTCCATTTCCATGGCGCTGGAGCCATCTGCACTGCCGCTCAACGGCACAGTACACGTGGACGGGAAGGAACAGCAGATGCAGGAGAAGGGAGAGGTCAAGGTGAATGGTCTCCCGCCGAGCTGCTTCAGAGTGTCCTCTGCGGCAGAGCGTAACATAGAACAGCAGCCGGTGGAAAGTTCCAGAAGGTCCTCCAGGGACGGCGAGCCGGTCATCGTCCCCCTGAAGAAGGAAGCCAGGTTTGAGCTGCGGGCCTTCCACGAGGACAAAAAGCCCTCCAAGCTCTTCGCCGAGGACGGGAGGAGCAAACCGTACAAGATGAAGAAGGGCAGAGCCTCGGACGAGATCGCTGAGCTGGAGAGGGCCCGCCTGGAGGTCATCCGAAGCCAGGTGGTGAAGAAGAACCCCAGTATCGCAGATAAATGGAAGCCGCCACAGGAGAAGACCATCGAGGAGCAACTCGACCCAGATAAGTTGGAATCCCACAAGAAGTACGCCGAACGCAAGCAGAGGAAGCAGGGGGGCCAGCTGTCCCCAGTCTCCCCCAAGCTGAAGTCTCCCATGTTTGTGCCACCAGAGCCCATCAGCATCAACAGGGAAGATGTCGTCACCGAGCAGATAGATTTCTCCGCCGCGCGGAAGCAGTTCCTCAAGATGGAGAACGCGCCCGAGCACGCCAGCCAGCGGCGGCCAGCGAGCGCCCGAGGGACCGCCACCCGTCCGGCGCTGAAGTTGGTGGAGGCACCCAAAAGGGAACGGCTGGTGGGTTCGGGCGGCTTGACGGAGACGGGCGGGACTCGGGAGCACGCGGCGCCCCTGAGTGGCAGTGAGGTGTCCCTGGTCAAGGCTTCCAAAGTCAGCGTGGTGCCCGACGAGGATGTGAGCCAGGAGGGGCTGTCACCACCTTGGGAGGACCAGCGGAAAGAGGAGACGTGCACAGAGCCACCTCTGCACCGACCCGCTGAGCTGCTCATCAACAGCGGCCTCAGGGACGAGGTAGGGAAGGTGTGTGTGGATGATGAGGGGTTTACCAGGGTCAGGGCTGTTTTGACCGTGCTAAACGAAGATGGCGACAGCGACATTTCAGACCATTGCTTCAAGTGCGTCAGCCTCCCCTCCACAGCAGAGGAGGTGGACTCTGGTCTGGACGACTTATCCCTTCGGTCCCAGGACACTACAGTGATGGAAACCCTGTCCAACGAATTCAGTATTGACAACGTGAGCGACAGCGGTGCATCGAACGAGATGACAAACGTGTCCCTGGACTTCTCCCTGGGCGGCTCACAGGATTTTTCCCAGCCGCAGACGCCCCAAGCCTTGACCCCCGTCGACAGGGAGAGAGATGAAAGCTCGTACAAGAGAGAAGGCACCCTGGGCTCGCTCAGCGATGACGAGTTGTACAAGCAGAGGTCTCCGCTGCCGTTGGACGCGGAGCAACAGCTGCAATACCAGGCGGAGATGCTAGTACAGAACGCAATACAACTGGCCCTGGCCCAGGAGAGCCACGTGACCACAGGGGCAGGAGGAGGTTGTCAGACCGGGCATCAGAGGGCAGTGGAGAGTGAGGGAACACACATTGCACCTCGGGCTGTGTCGGCTGCACCATCGGTGACACCACCACCCACAGAGCCGGACCTGAGACCCCATGCGCCCATGAATGGAGATAGGATGAAGGAGGAGGCGGAGCCTGGCTGCCACAAGGATGACTGCTTCCTGTTTCCCACGGCAACGGCCAAGCAGTGCGTCACCGTGGAGACGGGCAGCAGCGGGTCACATTCTTCCTTGTACAGGCCTGAGTTCAGCCCCTTCAGCGACATTGCCAGCTACATGGAGCCCACAGACTATTCCAGAAACAACGTCTTTGTCAGCCACTCGCAGGAGCCGGAGGTGATCGCCCAGTCCGGGCCTTTCAAGCTTCGCTCGCGCAGGCAGAAGACCCTGTCGATGATCGAGCAGGAGATCCGGGCAGCCCAGGACCGGGAGGAGGAGCTCCGGCACCAGAGGGAGGTCCTGAAGACGATGCAGATTCCCGGCAGAAGCTCCCGGCCCCTGCCGTCACCAACAACGGGACTCTCCAAACCAACCGCCCTGGGTAAGGCCCCATAACCCTGCACTCCCCTATCAGGTGAACCAGGCCAGTGGGTTTGGGCAAGCCATGGGCAACAGGTGCCTCGTGTTGGGAAGGGAACTCATTCATGCTCTATTTACAGGATTATGAGCCGCAGAGCCATTGGGGTTGACTAATCCAGATGGTGATGGTCCACTCAGATGTATTGTGTGGCTTCTCTCTCTGCAGGTGATTCATGCCTACAGAAGCAGATGAACCATGTTGGTGTGCATGGTCCAATACGCTCCCTCCCCCAACCTCCTTTCATTTCCCTCTGTTCCCTTCTCCAGCATTTATCTAGCTTCACCTTATTTCGAGTTATAAAGTTATACAACACAGAAACAGGCCCTTCGGCCCTACTTGCCCCTGCTGACCAAGATGCCCCATCTACCCTATATATGCCCTGTGCCCATATGGCCTATGTTCCTCTAAACTTTCCCTATCCTTGTACCTATCCAATGAATTCTAAGATAGACAGCCTTTTCCACTGACTCTCAGTGCAAAGAAGGTTCTCGACCAGAAACATCACTTATTCCTTTTCTCCAGAGATGCTGTCTGACCTGCTGAGTTACTCCAGCTTTTTGTATCTATCCTTGGGTTTAAACCAGCATCTGCAATTCCATTCCTACACAATGAATTTTATGTGTTGTTATTTTACCTGCCTTAACTACCACCTCTGGAAGCTCATTCCATGCACCCACCACCCTCTGTGTGAAAATCTTGCCTCTCAGGTTCCAATTAAATCTTTCCCCTCTCACCTTAAACCTATGTTCCCTGGTTTTTGATTCCCCTACTCTGTGTAAAAGACTCTGTGCATTTATCCAATCTATTCCCTTCATGATCTTATATACCTCTAAAGATCACCCCGCATCCTCCTGCGCTCCAAGGAATAAAGCCCTAGCCTACTCAACCTCTTCCTCTAGATCAGGCACTCTGGTCCTCACAACATTCTCTCTGCACTCTTTCCAGCTTACCGACATCTTTCCCACAGCAGGGTGACCAAAGCTGAACACAATACTCCAAATGTATGCCATTTCTCTCCATGTGGGAGCAAGCTCCTCCCTCTCGCCACCTCGCATGCAACGAACGGTCTCCAAAGTCCCTCCGGACATTAGTGAACATCTGATAAAAGTAGTCTCCTGCCCTGGTCTTCCCAAGCTATGGAATGATCTGGTCCACACGCATCCTGTTCTTTGTGATCATTAGATCATTCCTTCTCCTTTCTGGAGAAGGTTGGTGAAGTTAACGGAGGAACTGAGGGCGGCACGGTGGCACAGCGGTAGAGTTGCTGCCTTTACAGCGCCAGAGACCTGAGTTCAATCCTGACTACGGGTGCTGTCCGTATGGAGTTTGTATGTTCTCCCCGTGACCTGCTTGGGTTTTCCACGGGATCCCCAGTTTACTCCCACACTTCAAAGACATAGGTTAATTGTAGGTTAATTGGCTTTTGGTAAAATTGTCCCTAATGTGTGTCGTCATTGTGGCTTTCCCTCGAGGTTGAGGATGACGGTCTACGTTATGAAGAACGAAGACGCCTGTGCGTGTGTTTGTTTAACGTGTACTTGATGTTGCACTCCAAGAAACACACGGTCCTTCACAAATCAATCAACTCATTCCAATGGCAAAGGAACCAAGACGATTGGAGCTGATAAATCTGTTGCAGCCTTCATCTGCCCTCATAGCTGATGTTGGTCCGCCGTTGAGGTCTTGTAGGTTCGATCGTTCTTAGTCTGGACCCTCATCCTCGACCTTACCGCCATGGGTGGCCCTACGACAAGGTGAACGATCCGAAGAATGTGTGTAGGATAGTGTTAATGGGCGGTAATCACTAGTTGGCGTGGACTCGATGGGCCAAAGGGCCTGTTTCCGCACTGATTTTCTAAACTAAATGTACCGAGTAAGTCACATGGCAGGGCGACAGCCATAGCCCACTGCGGTAACTACGGGCCACCCAGCCCGAATCCCAGCCTTTCCCTCAGGCTGCCAGTGAATGGGTCAACACCCTGAGCTCACAGACTAAGTAGAAAGGTCTGGAGATGACAGGGGGACTTTCAGCATCTGGATTTCCCAACCTTTGTAGGTGCTGGTACTTGATCCCTCAAAAAACACTCGCAGAACTCTTAACAGACACAGTGGAACTTAGCAGACAAAGGACTAAAAGAAAGGCATCCAATAGACAATAGGTGCAGGAGTAGGCCATTTGGCCCTTCGAGCCAGCACCGCCATTCAATGTGATCATGGCTGATCATTCTCAATCAGTACCCCGTTCCTGCCATCACAGGCTTGGTTCGCTGAATAGCCTTATTCTGCACTGAGGGTTTCACCTTAGCATGGGATGTCCGGACTTAGCAGTTTAGAGATTCTGTAACTCGTAAATAACTAATAAAGTAAGGGAGTGTTCAACTCCACTCAACGTTGTGTGAAGGAGAGCTTCCTCAGGTCACCGCCCCTTGGTTTGATCTCCTTGCTCTGGACTTTGGCTCCTTCTCCTAGATATCACATTTAGTTTAGTTTAGAGATGCAGCAGAAACATGCCCTTCGGCCCACCGAGTCCGCGCCGACCAACGATCCCCGTACACTAGCACTATCCTACACATTAGGGACAATTTACAATCTTTACCGAGCCTATCAATCTACCAACCTGTATGTCTTTGGAATGTCGAAGGAAACCGGAGCATCCGGGGGAAAAAGCACATTATTTGGGTCACCCTGTAATAGGAGAGGGGGAGAAAAAGGTCCCTGTAGTTCAACCCCTCCAGTTTGGTCGTTGTCCTGCCGTGCCCGTGCTTTAGCCTCTGTCAGACCACAATACCCTTCCTCATGCAACCAGGGTCACTCTGGATATGACTTCCAACTTGGCTGCTGTTTTGTTTTGAAGAGTGAGTGGCTGGCTTCCCACTCACAGAGCCTTGGTGTTAACTAGGACATTATCCTTCTGCTTCTTGGCAACTGCACAGCCTCTGGGACATTGCACAGAGTGCCAGGATGAGGTCAACAGAAGCAAGCATCCTTTCTCTGCTTATAATGCCAGCCGCCTTCTCCCCAGCCCCACACAGGAAATTAAATATCAGGAGGTCACAGGCTTGTGGAATGAAATCCTCCCTTCAGTTTTGTATGGAGGTGGACAGGGCGAAATGGAAACAAATAGGAATACTCCCATACAGCATGAGCCTCCTGCAATCAAGGAGCGCAGCGTGGACTGTGTGGATTTACGCTTTAGCAAGTAAAGGGAGGGTCTCACAGGGGGTTTTCATTGTATGTTGTTGGAAGTATCGGCCACATGTTGAACTTCTATGGGAGGCTCAATTGTGGCTTGGTTTTGGTCCTCCACCCTCTGAGTCAGTGGGTAATGGGATCAAGTGCCACTCTGGAACATTGAGCTTGGGCTGTCTCTTCAGGGCAGCGCTGAGGGAGTTACTGCACAGTCGCAGGCACTGTCTTTTGGACGGGGCGTTAAACTCTACTCATGCTTATCCTCACAGAACATTTTCGAAGAATCGAGATTGTTCTTCCCATTGTCCCAAGACCAATATTCATCCCTCAGCAGGCATCACCAAAAGCTGATAACGTGATAAGGCGGCACGGTAGCGCAGCGGTAGAGTTGCTGCTTTACAGCGAATGCAGCGCCGGAGACTCAGGTTCGATCCTGACTACGGGTGCTGCACTGTAAGGAGTTTGTACGTTCTCCCCGTGACCTGCGTGGGTTTTCTCCGAGATCTTCGGTTTCCTCCCACACTCCAAAGACGTACAGGTATGTAGGTTAATTGGCTGGGTAAATGTTTAAAAAAAATTGTCCCTAGTGGGTGTAGGATAGTGTTAATGTACGGGGATCGCTGGGCGGCACGGACTTGGTGGGCCGAAAAGGCCTGTTTCCGGCTGTATATATATCATATCATATCATATCATATATATACAGCCGGAAACAGGCCTTTTCGGCCCTCCAAGTCCGTGCCGCCCAGTGATCCCCGTACATTAACTATCCTACACCCACTAGGGACAATTTTCACATTCACCCAACCAATTAACCTACGATATGATGATATGATATGATGACGTGCTCATTTATCGCCCACGTCTTTATGGGAGCTTGTTCTGCACAATGGGCTGGTGTGATTTGGCACAAAGCATTTTTGGACTTGCTGGGAGTTGGAATTGCACCGTATAATTCCTAATTCTCTCCTTTTTGTTAACATGAGGACTTAGCTGAATTCAGCTGAGGAGGAAAGTGTAAATTTAAACCAAACCCTCTGATATTCTACTTGTGCAGTCCTGCCAGGTTTGAAACTTCATACCTCATTGAGAGGTAGGTGTCAGACGCGATTACACAGTTTGGCCTGCATCTACGACCTTCCACGCTGGAGGCAAGAGTTCTGCTGGTGGAGCCAAGCCTGACGCTCGACAAACATGGTGTTACATCCTTTCCTGAAATTAATAACTCAGATCAAATGACAATACTACACATTGTTTACATGATGGTAGAGGAGTGGATCTGCTGTGCAGTCTCATGTATGCTGTCAAATTCCCTTGTTCACCACAATATGTATTGATTCTTATACCTATCACTGCTGACTTACATGAACCAGTCAGTGGATTATGCAGCCGGTCCCACGCTGTGCAGTATAGCATTGAGTCATGGAATTATAGCATTGTGATTTTCTTTTAATTCAAGAAGAAATCCCAATTTATCAGGTAAAAAAAATGAAAATCTCCAAGATAGAAACATAGAAAATAGGTGCAAGAGTAGGCCATTCGGCCCTTCGAGACAGCACCTCTATTCAGTATGAACATGGCTGATCTTTTAAAAGTCCCAATTGCACCAACTTATATTGCTTCCTCTGGCAGCTCGTGGAAAACGTGCCCCTGAGATCCCTCTTAAATCTCTTGCCTTAAGCCTGCACCCTCTAGTTTTAGAATCCTCTACCCTGGGAAAAAGACTGTGAGTGTTCACTTTATACGTGCCCCTCGCGATCTTATACACCTCAACATGGTTACCCGTCAGCCTCCTACACTCCAATGAAAAATGTCCCAGCCAATCTAACCTCTCTCTATAATTGTAAATCTCCCCGGTGTGGGACGAATAAAGGAATATATTATTATTATAACTCTAGAACATAGGTCCAGGTAATATCCTGGTGATTTTTTTCTGCACTCTTTCCAACATAATAGCTTCCTTTGTGTAGCTGGGCGACCAGAACTGCATACTGTGCTCCGTGTGAACTCACCAACACTTGTTCAGTTGCATCACGAAGTACCACCTTTCGTCTGGTAAAACTTGTCCTGTGTGGTCTAACGCTCAGAGGAGAATATATCTGGGTTACGCAGTAAAGCACAAAGTGTGTGTGTGTTTGTGTAACTCAGTGCAACAAAGAATTCCTCTCCTCAAACGATGAATTGCTCACATACCACGGAACTGTAACAACGTAGGTTGCATTGTTTAACACAGGGTGGGGAGCAAAAAGATAGTAGATGAAGACTCCACATTCTCCAAACCTCAATGGTGTTAATCCTGGCTCTTTACTGCCATCCGGTGGCAGGACTGATAAGCTACTGTGCTAAAGTAAGGAGCTATGGGCCCAGAGACCCTGACAACCGCAAAGTCCAAACCAATCAGTCTCCAACTGTTACTACTCCAAGAGTGAAATACTTAACAATCGAGTCATGTGGAGCCATAGCATGGAAACAGGACCTTTGGCCCATCGTCCAATCCGACCATCAATCACCTATTTATATTAATCCAACATTAATGCCTTTCTCCCTGGATTTGATATTTCCAATAGTCAGAGAGAATATCATAAATATTGTTTAAAAAAAACAACTATTTGTATAGAAAAGACACAAAGTGCTGGAGTACCTCAGCATGTCAGGCAGCATTTATGGAGGACATGGATAGGCAACGTTTCAGGTTGGGACCCTTCTTCAAACTTGACCCATAATGTTGCCTATCCATGTTCTCCAGATAGATTGCCTGATCCTCTGAGTTATTCCAACATTTTGTGTTGTTTTTAGTAAACCAGCACCTGCAGGTCGTGTCTATAACTGTGTGTGCAGAATGGCAAACTGCCCAAGAAAACCGCTTAAGAGGTGATATTTGACACTGAGCTACAGAGTGATTTTCTGGTGAAAGATGTGGTTCTGACAGAGGATGTTAAAGAAGGATGGAAAGGCTTAGAATTGATTGGCTGAAAATTGATGAACTCAATAAAATTCTGGCTACGATCACCTAGAACAATAGGGGTGATGCTGGGGGAATTGATGGAGGGAATTTCAGAACCTGAGCCATTTTCAGCTGACGGGTAGCTACCAGTGGTGGGATGAGCAACTCTGGGAAGGAACAAGAGCCCAGAATTGGAGGAATTGAAGGAAAGGCTTAGAATTGATGGGCTGGAAATAGATGAACTCAACAACATGCTGAAAGAGAGAGAAGAGGAACAAATATCTCGGTGGGTTATAGAACTGGGCAAGTATATAGAGATGGCAAAGGTTGAGGCCGTGGGATGGAAGAAATGTACTGTAGTCCGACATACCATTAAATGCTGCAAATATCTGTGAGGTTGGACAGTATTTGGGAAGAGAGAGACAGAGTTACTGCATTAGATCAATGCCTTCATTGGAGCTCTATATGGAGGCTTGGAGTTGCCATAGAAATGTCACACTGCATCGTTTAACAATTTTTTGTCACGTCTCCTGACAATTAGTCATCCCTTTGGAAGTGGCCAGTAGTTTATAGTTGAATGTAAGCCATAAATGTTTTATTCAGAGAGATATCCAAATACTGTACGTTCAGTTACTTTGTCAGCCCCAAGACGGGTGATAAAAATAGAAAATGTTGAAAACACTCAGCAGTTCTGGCAACATCTGTGAAAAGGGAAACGGTGTTTACATTTCAGGTCAGAGACATTGAGATAGAACTGGGAGAGAAACCAAATTAGTTTCCGATAGCAGTGAAGATAGGAGAACAGCAAGTAGAACAAAGGGGATATCTCTGATAGGGCAAGACCAATGAGTTAATGTAGCGGTTAGAATTAATTTATGCTTCTCTGGATGTGTAATGAGTTGCTAAGAGCAGGGCTGTTTGAAATGAAGTAAAAAGAGAAATATAACTATCAGCTGTAATGGCCAGTTGTGATGCAGATGGAAAGAAAGAGTAAATTTCCTAAAGTTAAAGGATTCAGTATTGAGTCCAGAGGCAGCAATGGGCCGACACATGGAAGATTAAGTATTGTTACTCAAGCCTGTTTTGGTCTCATTGTAACAGTACCATAGACTGATAGGTTAGAGTGGGTGTTGGATGTTGAATAAAAGTTGCGGTCAACTCTACACCGAGGCTTCCCAGAGTGATCACCCACTCTGTGTTTGGTTTGTTTTTCTCCAATGTAGAGGAGACCACACTGTGAACACAGAATGAGGTGCACAAGACTGGAGGAAGTACAAGTCAATTGCTGCTGAAAAGACAGTTTGAGTCCCAGGATGGTGGGAAGGGAAAAGGTGATAGGATAAGTGTTGCATCTCCTGCAGCTACATGGCAAAGTGCCATGAGATAGTGAATGGCCAGTGGAGATTAAAGAGCAGCCCAGTGAATCGCACAAGATTGCAATCCTTCTCCAAATGCTGAAAGAGAGAAGAGGAACATGTGGCTTGATTTTGATTTTCTGACACTAGACTTGTTTTTGAATCGAAGAGAGTTTGATAAAGACAGTGCCTCCTAAAAAAGCAGTTTATCATCTTGGAGAACATAAATTGCAAAATAGGCTTCCTTGGGTAGTCATGAGACAAGAAACAAGCATGAGCATATATTGGGAAGTATGCGGTACATGGGATTTAGTCACTAGCGCTGAGCATGCACGAGCACCAACCAAAGACCGTGCAATCCCGTTATTGATTTAAAGATGAACTGCAGGACACAACTGCAATTGACACAAGAGAAAGATCAGAGGGCCATCTTTTTTTAGTTGTATTTATATTAAATTGTCTAGAAAAAAAGGGCAAGCAAAGACTGATTCGTTGACAGTAAGGAATCCGGTGTAAAGAAAGACTTGCATTTGTCAATGCCTTTCACACCCCAGGGTATCGCAGCGCACCTTCCAGCCAACGAAGTGTTGTCACTGTTGTGATGAAGGAAATGAGACTACGTCCAAAATACATCTGTCCGATCATCTGCTGGCTTCAGTGTTTTTGATTGAGAAGTAAATATTGGCCAGATACATGATGAACTCCCCCACTCTTCTTTGAAGTAATGACATGGGATCGACCAGAGAGGGTGATCTGGTCTCACCTCAGCACCCCGTATGGAAGATGAGTATGACAAACTGGTCTGGAGCAGTGTAAACACCAGGTGGACAAGGCAGTCTGGTTTTGTGCATATTAAGTGTGTGATCCAATGTAAAAACAGCAAAGTGAAATGCATAAAGTGATGAGGATTGCCCTGGTTAATAAGATTCTGGCTAATAATACAAGAAGGTCACCTGGAACAGTAGGGCTGATGCTGGAGGAACAAGAATGAATTGGTGCTGTTTGGAAGTGTGTAGACAAATTGACAGTAGATGTGCAGGACTAAAGGGAGATGGGCCAGGTATGTGTGTTTTACACAGTGTGGTGGGTGCCTGGAATGATCAGCCTGGAGGTGATGGTGGAAGGAGATGCAATCATGGCCTTTAGGAAGCTTTAAGATAGGCACATAAATAGGCAGGGAATGGAGGGAATAAGGATCCTGTACAATCGTGTATTGTCTTTCCGGTGACTGGTTAGCACGCAACAAACATTTTTCACTGTACCTCGGTACATGTGACATTAACTAAACTAAAACTAAACTAAAGATAGACTCAAAAACCTGAAGTAACTCAGTGGGCCAGACAGCATCTCTGGAGTAAAGGAATAGGATCTATTCCTTTTCTCCAGAGATGCTGTCTGACCTGCTGAGTTACTCCAGCTTTTTATGTCTATCTTCGGTTTAAACCAGCATCTGCAGTTCCTTCCTACACATTAAAACTAAACTAAGCTGTACATGCAGAAGTATTAGTTTAACTTGGCACTATGTTCGGCATAGACTTTGTGGGCTGATGGGCTAGTTCCTATGCTGTTCTGTTCTTTGTTATAATGACTATTGACATAAGATAGTATATTGAATTCTGACATGACTTTGTGGCAATGATGCTGGTAGCCGGTTAAGTATTAAACAGGGCACTGGGGAGAAACACACAACCATCTGATGTCCCCAACTGAGTAGGAAAAGGGAGCATTGATTTTTGCATCTCAACCTGAAAGTGATCCCAGTGTGAACACGACACAGAAGGAGTCAACTTTGATTGGGGCTCATTCTCCGATTGGCAATAGGTCATTATCACATGGGGGTTTGCGTGTTTGTCGTGCACATACTGGCCGTCCCATTTCCAACAGTGACTACACTTGCACAACTCTTCAACAATTGACCCAACATTGGTACATTATACCTATGTGATTAGATTGTTAAAATTGTGTTTTAAAAAAAGGGTGAACCTTGATACAACCCATGAGGACATGAACTCTGCTCCGGAAAGTAATCCTTGTATTCCCACATTCCAATGGGCAAACTTGCCCCTTTTGAGGGGAGGTCAGAGCAAGGGCTATGGAACTGTCACCAACTCTCTGAACTACGCTTTTGTTACTATGGTGCCCTCATGAAATTATCGGAATGCTGGATTTACTCAATAGCACACTGCTGTGATAGATTCCAAAAAGGCATGTTCCCAAGTGTGAAATGCCACCTCAAGCATGTTTTTACACGTTTGCACTGTTGGAAATTTCATCCTCCGTATTGAAAGGACTTTTGTTCTGATGGGCCTTAACCATTGTGACCAGGGTGGTTGGGAGTGAATTCTAAAAGCAGTTGCTTGCAGCCATCAGAGTTCAATGTCCTGAAGACAGACACAAAGTGTTGGAGTAACTCAGCAGGTCAGGCAGCATCTTTGGAGAAAAAGTATGGATGACGTTTTGGGTCGGGACCCTTTAACCAGTCTGAAGAATCTGAAGAAGGGTCTTCAAGGTTCCGACCCAAAATGTCACCCATCCTTTTCCTCCAGAGATGCTGCCTGACTTGCTGCTGAGTTACGCCAGCACTTTGTGTCCATCTTCAGAATATACCAGTATCTGTATTTTCTTTCTACAGATTTCAATGTCCTTTTTGTTTTAAGAGTACCTTCACCCATCCAGCGTTTACTGTACGACCATGAATCTTTTGAAGAGTTGCCATTCCACTTTTCTCTCTGCAGGTAAAATTGATAAGTCGAATCCGGTATCGCCAATGTCAGAAGGCCCGGTACCCTCTCCACGGGCTGATGCCACACCTGTGGAGCAGGAATCTTCAGGACAGTCTCGCTCCAGAGGCCTGATGGAGACGTTACTGGAAGACTATGAGGTGCAGAAAGTAAAGCGGCGGGAGAAGCGGGACGAGACCAATGTAAGCATTTGTGATTCTCCTCACCATACTCAAAGTTAAAATGCTCGCCGGTCCATTCATTACCAAAGGTGCCGATACTTGCCCCTGAATCCCACGGCCATCGGATGACGTAGCTCCATACCCCTCAGCAAAAGGGTTCGCTGAAGATTTGATCTGATGAAGGTCCTTGAAACAATGCAGGGGATTGTCAGCAGGTGGTGCAGATGTTTCCAATTGAACAGATGAAGTGCAAAGCTAAATGTTAGGAAGCTGCTAATCAGGTACAAAAACAGCATTCAGGAGCCCAGTGTGGAACTCATTAGGATGTTAGAGGAAAACTAGAAAGGAGATATGGGAACAAAGGGCTGGAGTTAAATGCGAGTTAAATGGAGTATGGGAGGAATCTTGTGTGGAGCATAAATTCAGCCACAGACCCATTGTATGGCTGTCTATGTTGAATATTATTTGCACTGTTTATATAAGAAGCTAAAGGAGACCAGACCAGGTTTCCCTCTTTGTGTTTCCCTTATCTACATTATCCTCGCCAAGATTATCATTCATGCATAAGCTACCAAAGTGAGAATCTACCATGTGGACACAAATGTTACAGGCCATCAGGGGAACCCTCGTTACAAAGATGACGGCATTAACCTTCCTAATATTTTATGAACTGGATATTTTTCCATTGCTACCTGGAGTTGCTGGTCCTCTGGGATTGTCCTGGAGTTTCCAGGAGCAGATTGATAATCTCCAGGGTGCCACACATGGGAGAACAATCGCAGGGATGCACAGAAATATTCTTTACATTCACTTAGCTTGTTTATTATGTTGGAGGCGGGGAAGAGTTGCAGTGTGGTAGGTGGCGAGAGGTCTTGTAAGAAAACCTCCAGGGATATAAACAAGCACTGCTGGCAACCTACCACTGAGCCAAGTGAGTCAGTGGCCTGGGTGAGGGCCAGAACATCCCAACTCTGCAGGTCTGTGACCAGCTGCTTTGTGTATTTCTGCAGTCTGTGAACTGGTACGTGGTTTTGCTGTCACCTCAGGTGGTGCCAGTGAGCCTGGGTTCAGATGTTATGGTTGGCGGGTTGAGCGAGGTCAGGGAACCGTTCAACAGCATGGGTTAATAATAATAATAATAATAATATATTCCTTTATTTGTCCCACACCGGGGAAATTTGCAGTGTTCCAGCAGCAAAGTGGATAGCAAGAGACATTCATTATAAATAAAAATAAAGACAAGGATAAATTGTCATCATTTACTGTTATTCCTTTACTGTTACTGTTGACTGGTCTGTTGACTGGTCTGCTGGGAGCAGTGCTGGTTGTGCAGTCTCACAGCAGCGGGAAGGAAGGGGACCTCCGATATCTCTCCTTCACACACTTGGGGTGAAGGAATCTGTCACTGAAGGAGCTACTCAGTGCAGTGACAGTCCTGTATGGGGTGGGAGTCATTGTCCAGCAGCGATGTTATCTTTGCCAGCACCTCCATGGGAAGGGGAAAGATTGTAGAGCAAGGATACCAGGTCCCACATGATAGCACAATCTCAATGACAATATACTCTCGTGAGTAATTGTGAACAAACTTTCACAGTTTTGCAGAACGTGGCATGGAGAGTCTCATTCCTCTTTTAGTAGTGCTACTGCAGATGAGCAGGTTATCCAGTGTGTGCCACACCGTCTAACCCACACCCCTTGTGTGTGTCTCTTCATTCTGTACGGCATGATAAGTGCATGGATGTATGGAACTATCCCCACAAACGTTAGCATGTTGAAAGTGAAACATTCCGTATATGATAACACTCTAGTAATAAGCTCCCATCCATGTAGCATTGTCTGACATTCCCACTAAGTTCCCCACAATTAGCCTTCCCCATAAAACATATCCCCCACCCAAATCCCATTATTATTCCTTCCTTTGAAGTCCTCACACTCAATTGTCAGCATCTGGTCTTTCCTGAGATTTTTCTTGTACCCATACATCATATGGTCCTTTCTGACCATCGCTCCCCTCTAGATAGATTGGCCTTCCTACTAACTCTTATCCCACTAAGGCCATTGCAGTAGCATAAGCATCCCTGCAAACCCTCCACCTTTCAGATCCCACGATAAACAACGTTGGAGATAGAGACAAAAAACCTGGAGTAAATCAGCAGGTCAGACAGCATCTCTGGAGAAAAGGAATAGGTGACATTTCGGATAGAGACCCTTCCTTCAGACCCTTCTTCGGGTCTCGACCTGAAGCGTCACCTATTCCTTTTCTCCAGAGATGCTATGTGACCCGTTAAGTTACTCCAACTTTTTGTGTCAATCTTCGGTTTAAGCCAACATCTGCATTTCCTTCCAAAGCAATTTTGGACCGACCCTAGATAATCTGGACCCTCATTATATAACCATACCCAAACACATGCTAAAGTAGTTAATGCTGGACATGTCTGTCCTCAAGTGACAGCTGGCTCTGCATGAACTCAAATCTCAAGAAATAATGCAACTCAGGTTTTGTGCTTACACCGGAAAGGTTTTCCAATGGTCCTGTCGTTGACTAGAAGAAAGACTGACAAATATAAGTTCCTTTTCCCTTTGTCAGTACATTAGTATTTTTTTCTCTGCCAGGATCACTTTAGAGCTACCTTGCCAGTTGCTTGCTATTAACCAGCTGTGATCAACATGCCTGGCTTGCATGTTACACATTTTGACAGGCCTGAGTAATTGATATGGTGGGCAAGTTGCTAGATTTGTTTCCTGCGGCCTGTTTGTACATGAGTTCAAGCCCCACCTCAGTACCTGATAGAATTTAAATTTAAATAATCAAATAAATCCAGAATATAATGCTGGGGTGCCTTGGAACTGATGTCCAAAATGGTCTTGCAAGCTAGGGCAATGAAAGCTGGCTTTGTCAAACACATCACATTTTGTGAATTAATACATTTAGAATATCTGGTAGAGCTACTGCCTCACTGCGCCTCGGATTACCACAGATGCTGTCTGTGTAGAGTTTGCACATTCACCCTGTGACTGTGTGGGTTTCCTCCAGATTCTCCGGTTTCCTCCCACATCCCAAAGACATAACGGTTTGTAGGTTAATTGGCCTTTGTAGATTGCCCCTCGTGAGTAGGGGATGAATGGGAAAGTGAGGTAACGGGGAACTAGAGTGAACGATAGTCAACGTGGAGTTGGTGGACCGAAGGGCATGTTTCCACGCTATATCTTTCTTTCAATCAATTAACCAGTAGTTGTCTTAAGGTAGAATCTAGTGCACTTTCAACGTAAAACTACTTGCATAGAATTTACAGCACAAGAACAGACCATTCAGATTAACTGGCCTAGCCGGTCTTCACTCGACATCAGCTCCTCCCATAATTCTCCAACTTCTATCCCTTCTATTTCACTCTCACTCTTGTGTTCATCTGATTTCCACTTTAACATATTTCTGATATTCATCTCAACATTCACGAGGACAATATGTTCCACTTTATAAAGAACGTTCTGAATTTCTTATTACACATATCAGTGACCATCTTATATTTATAGCCACTAGATGTAATTTGTTGACTGAGTGAAAATATTTACTTGAGACCTATTTTTATTGCACATTCTCATAACTTCCCTCGGCCTTAACCATCCTGGAGAAAAGACACCCGCCTGTTCAATCTTTCCTGAACAGTTTATTCTCTCTTTCTGGGGCAGTCAGATTATAGAGTGGTTTTAAAGAGAGATTGAAAGGAGGAGCAGAGGTTCAGAGGAGATGTTATGGGAGGGATCTCCAGAAAATTGGGCATTGGTACCTCAAGGCAAAGCGGTGGTGAGGTGTTGAAACCCAGAAATTTGAAGCAAGCAAACACAGGCAAACAGGAGCCGGCGTAGGTCACTCGGCCTCTCAAGTCTGCCCTGCTATTTATTGTGGCTGATCTATGCTGGCCTCCACTCTTACAGTATGTGCCAGATCCCCATACCCCTCAATTCCTCAATCTTTCAAATATTTATCTATCTTCACCTTCCATTTATCTAACGATTTGCCCTCCACCAACCTCGAGGGCAGGGAATTCCAGTGACGCACTGCTCTCTGAGAAAATAAATTTCTATGCATGACAGTTTTACAAGACCATTCACTTATTATGAAGATATATCTCTTTGTTCATGACTCTCCCAACAGTCAAAGCCTGCAGAATACGGTGAAGCTTTTCAGCCCAAATGATTCAGACAAGCAAGTTTTCATAGAAACATAGAAAACATAGAAAATAGGTGCAGGAGTAGGCTATTCGGCCCTTCGAGCCTGCACCGCCATTCAATATGATCATGGCTGATCATCCAACTCAGTATCCCGTACCTGCCTTCTCTCCATACCCCCTGATCCCTTTAGCCACAAGGGCCACATCTAACTCCCTCTTAAATATAGCCAATGAACTGGCCTCAACTACCTTCTGTGGCAGAGAATTCCACAGATTCACCACTCTCTGTGTGAAAAAAAACTTTCTCATCTCGGTCCTAAAAGACTTCCCCCTTATCCTTAAACTGTGACCCCTTGTTCTGGACTTCCCCAACATCGGGAACAATCTCCCTGCATCTAGCCTGTCCAACCCCTTAAGAATTTTGTAAGTTTCTATAAGATCCCCCCTCAATCTTCTAAATTCCAGCGAGTACAAGCCGAGTCTATCCAGTCTTTCTTCATATGAAAGTCCTGCCATCCCAGGAATCAATCTGGTGAACCTTCTCTGTACTCCCTCTATGGCAAGAATGTCTTTCCTCAGATTAGGAGACCAAAACTGTACGCAATACATGCACTGCTTGCAAACTAAACAGCTTTCAATCATGTGAATGGCGGAACAGACAATGTAGATATTTGTTCGGCAGCATGCTATCTTTTTACCTATCACCCCCCCTCTTTCGCCTCCCATTCTGGTACCTTCTCTCCCCACAACCCTTCTCTCCCTCTCCTGGCCTCCATCCTTCTCTTTCTCCCCTTTGTCTTCTTCCTGTTTTTCCAACAGGTTTCTGCCAAGAGAAACACTGTAAGATAAATCTCAATTTCAGTGAGAAATTCCCCAACTCAGGACCTGGCCTTTGTTCATCGATACTTGGGTTGAAGGGGTCTTCGGCAGGAAGGCCAATGTTCCATTTCAGAAGTAGGAATCCCATTCAATAGAGGACCTTTGCTGATCCTACTCGGAATCTTATCTTCTTTTCAACTAAACCCCAGAGAGAAACATTGTTACCTCCCAACTGCAGCTTTAGCAGGATTGTAAACTTGACCACTATTTAAAGAGTCGCATTAAGTTCACCCACCTTAAATGCATAAACATGCATTCTTAACATGCTTTATTAATGTTATGCGCCCTTGCCCCTGCTCACTCCAACTTGCAAGCATTTGTCTCGGTGACCTCAAGTCCCAGAAGCAGGAGGGTCAGGATTTATTTTGGTATATATACCATACATTGTCCTCTAATCCAAATGTGGGGAGCAGTGACTCGGGATTGGAGGGGAAAATGAAAGACATTAAAAATAATGGCAGAATGCAAGTGAATACATTAAAAAAAACCTGAAGGACCTAGTTCTAAATAGAATACAAAATCTAGAGGGCACTCCACTGTGGCACTGGAGGGATTGCTGTCTCAGAGGTACGATGTGTATAAATGCCCGATTAATCTACCGGATGGTTGTTATAGATCCCATGATAATAATTTCAGATGTCAGTTAATTCTGGCCAATGTTCATCCTTTAGCCAACAAGATGAAAGTACATTTGCTCATACCCACAGTGTATTTATTAAGAGATTGGCCACTCTGTTTCCCTACACCACAACAGCACCTGCACTAAAAATACTTCACATGGTGAAATGTTTAGATGTGCCCTGAAGGCTTGAAAGCGGCAATAGAAACGGAAGATTGCTATTTTTAATTTGGTACATCAGTGGGGAAGTTGTGGAGCCTCTCAGTGACCCAGGTCATGTGATGACAAGAGAATGGAAGGAAACCTAATTAGCACTCCGTTGTGATTTGGCAGGAATGTATATCTTTGCAATTATTTTATCGCTTTAACCCAGGTCATGATGAGGTTTGTGAGCAAGTTGGGGTTTTTTTCATTTTTAAAAAATTGTCTTTTCTGTGGTTCGATACAATATGCATATGTTGTCCATTTAAAGTGAAAGAGGAAGCAATGAGATGTTCTGCTATTTTAATGTTGATGTTTTACGTGGCACAGATGGAGTAATTAATCAACTTCGCCACAGATGGGGAAACCTGGGAATGTGAGTTTTGTAAGACTGCAATGGTTCAAGTATTGATTAGTTTCTCCACAACACATTTCTCATTGGTTACAGATCTCCGTAACCGTTAATCTCTCTCTCTCTCTGTCCCTTGATCATTGTGCTTCCTTTTTAACTTGCTTAATCAATCCTTGCCTCCTGCCCAAACATGGCAGCTATTGAGGCGGTCGGTGCCAGGGCCTCAATTAACGAGCTGATGTTCCACACGCTTTTCGACATGTATCCATTATTAACAACAGAATCATCTTTCCACGGCTACAGGGGTCTTGGGAATATCCCTCAGAGCGACACGTTCAGCTAACAGTGGCAGGGTGACCACTGACCTGTCGTGAGTGGGTTATTCCCAGTGCACTCCTGTGACCCTGGGCTTCACCCCATACATTTAACAATCTCAGAAGAAGTGATTATAAGGTTATATTGTCAATAACCATGAAGCAAACTTGGGATACAAAACCTTGGTACTTTTTGCTCTATTCACCTGTGACCTGCATTGTATTTGATGGTGTCACAAAATCCACAGCAGCCAGCAAATCCATTTTGCCACTGAGCAAGCTGAGATCGTACTGAATGACTGTGAAACTGTAAGTATTAATTGTGTCCTCCAGGTGATCAGGTGATGTACATTACCGACTGACAGTGGCTTTACTGCACACACGCAATATTAGACCAAGGATGTAAAGACGTACGGGTTTGTAGGTAATTGGCTTGGTATAATTGTAAATTGTCCCTAGTGTGTGTAGGATGGTGTTACTGTGCAGGGATTGCTGGTCGGCGCAGACTCGGTGGGTCGAAGGGCCAGTTTCCGCACTGTCTCTTTAAACTAAACTCAGCAAGGCTAAATTGATTCATTAATACCAACATCTTGGAGTGATTGCAATAAACAGAACCACCAGAATTTACAACACAGTAACAGTGTTCAGCTCTTCCGATCGATGCCAGGTGAAAATGACTAGTCTTCCTGCCATTCTCTTCATCTATGGCCGATTAGCCTCTCAATCCTGTTCCTTTATCCAGGGGTGCTCAATATTTTCTCATGTTTTATAACTTTTCTATTACAATTAAAACTGACTTAGCTTTAAAGCAAAGACAAGGGTGAATCTCTTAAACGTGGTTCATATAACATCTTGGGAGCCTTTAACCGTGATTGTATGACATTCCAATGTGGGGAATGGCTCTGGGATAAGAGGTTGATCATTTCTGACTGAAAACACTTCACTAGGACGGTTGAAAACTGTGGGAACTTACCATCTCAGAGTTCCATGGATGCTGGATCAATTGAGGATAATCAAGACCAAGGTTGATAACTTTGGGAATCAATACTTTTGGGATTGAACAGCAGAGTGACATTGAAATGGGGGAAGTGCTGTGATCTGACTGATTGGACGAGCAAGTTTGAGGGATGAAATGACCTATTCCAGCACTTCTATCATCCCCGGAATATTGACAGTGTCTATAAGGTGCTAAATAAATCCAAATTCTTTCCAACTTGACACAATCCCCACACCTCACCAAATGTTGCTTGTTTCCCTGCTAACCATGTGGAGGTTGAAGGGGCTGGACACCGAGTCACAGTCAACATCGGCAATGAAGGCCAGTCTGTGGTGAAAATGAGCCTCAAGTTATTAATGACAAAGTTGTCAAATTTTTGTCTATTGCAGCTGTGTTCTGAGGGTTTGTATCCCAAGTGCTCACTATTTTTAATATGTATATCAGAAATATTGATAATGCACATTTTTTTTTTGGTTTACCTAGGCTGGGCTCAAATGTGGCATCCAGTGTCAACTATGTATTGTTTAAAAGTATAATACAATGGCACACTTCAAAATTAATTCAAAATATTGCTCCAAATAAATGAATCTGCCTGAATAAATGTGTATGTGGGCAGAGATTTGCCACATTACATTGTATCTCACCACCACGTTGTGTGGTGATGGATTTTCAATATGTGGAACATGCACCTTTCTATCAAGTTATTGGACCTTTCCTATGCAGAGGACGTATTCCACTCAACCAATAAATATTCCCAAGAGACACAAAGCTATTTGGAATTGAGTCATTCATTCTGCTGTATTCCAATTAGTTTTGTTTATAAGATGATTTAAAAGAGTAAGACTTCCATGTTGGAACCAAAAGGTCCAGGTTTGCTTTTCTGGGCTGTTGTTGTTCAGAAGAAGTCTAAAGCTCAGTTTCAATATGGAGGATGGATACCACCCTCATGAATCAGTCCAGCCTAGGGAGGTCAATGGTATTTTAAACTTCTGTCATTTATTTATGTAGCCACTTCCTCCTCAAAGTGACCTCCCAATTAAGTGCTTATTTATAAAGGTAAATAGGAGTGCCAATTTCTGATTTGCAGCATGATATTTGGAATGAGGTCAAAGGATAAAGTCAGGGGGAAGGAAGAATAACCATGCTTCAACCTGTGGCAATCACCTTCACAATTCCACTCACCTCATTGGAGTAAGATCAGGTTAAGGGCCGAATCGGTCGCTGCCACTGTAATATTATCAATGTAGTTTGACCTTTATTAGTGTTGGATCAGTTTCATAATCTGTCAGTGAAAGTTAACTAAGGATGCCAAATTTTTAACAATATCCAGATTTTAAAGAGGGGGTAATTAAAAAAAATGCAGTGGTTTATTTATCAGTGCATGAAACTATTGTTAAAAACAGATTGCTGCAGGAACTCAGGGGTCAGGCAGTATCTGTGGAGGAAATGGACAGACGGCGTTTCGGGTCAGGAACCTTCTTTGGACTGTCTCCAACTTGCATTGTTATATTTATATTTCAGTAGTTTCAACATTTCACTGTCCCTTCCTGCTCTGGAGACGTGTTGCTAACAATGCAAAAATCTGTTTTATGTTGTCTTAAAGGAACAATGTAAATGCAAAAACAGAAAAGGAGCATCAGATTGGTTGGCACCTGAAAGATGACTGATTAATTGAGTGTTACTCGGAATCACTCCTAAAACATGAACCCCCCCCCCCCCCCCCCCCCTCCCTTTCAGATGCAAATCAGCCACTGGGCATTCCAAAGACTTCGCTGTCTCCAGTTTAGATTTCCATATTTATCTCCACCTTTTGAAACGAAAATCATTCTGAAATGATTATTTAAGGTGTAGATTGAGGGAAGCTGCATTAATAGGATTGACAGCAGTGGTGGCCATGAAACAGGAGAATAGTAGTTGCTGAAATGCAGTGGCGGCACAGTGGCGCAACGGTAGAGTTGCTCCCTTATGGCGCCAGAGACCTGGGTTCGATCCTGACTACGGGTGCTGCCTGTACAGAGTTTGTACGTTCTCCCTTGACCATGTGGGTTTTCTCTGGGTGCTCCGGTTTTCTCCCACATTCCAAAGACGTGCAGGTTTGTATGTTATTTGGCTTCTGTAAATTGTCCCTAGTATGTAGGATAGAACTAGTGTATGCGTGATCGTTGGTCAACGAGGACTTGGTGGGCCGAACAGCCTGTTTCAACGCTGTATCTCTAAACTAAACTAAACATCAGGTTTGCTCATGCCCTTTGGGGAAGGAAATGTCTTACGCTAGTGAACCACCAATACCAACTGTTCACATCTTAGCTACAAACTAAGTAGCTGAAAGCAGGAAAACAGGGTAGGCATCCTGTACTGCAATTGGTTTCACCATGAAGCTATGGGATAACCTGACCAAAGATTTAGGATATTACTCTTAATTGGGATTTAAAGACAGAGAGTGATCAAGCATGGAAACAAGCCTTTCGGCCCAGTGAATCCATGCCATCATTTACATTAATCCTACCTTAACCAATTTTCTCCCCACATTTTTATCATCCCATCCCAGATTCTAATACCCACCTGGCAATATTGGGAATTTACAGTGGCCAATTAACCGATCACGTCTTTGAGATGTAGAAGGAAATACACGCAGCCACAGGGAGAACATTTAAACTCCACACAGACAGCACCTCAGGGCAGGATTGAACGTGGGTCGCTGGAGCTGTGAAGTGGCACCACTACCAGCTGCACCGCTGTGCCACCTCCAGTTAATGAAAACCTGCCATTTTAATAGTGGGCGGAGTGACCGGTCAGCACGAAGTGGAGGTTCACGTTGACGAAGAAGATGTTCACTGCTTAGAAGTATTGGTTGATTGATTTATTTTTCAATCTGCTCACTTCCCTTGGGGTTTGCAATTCTTCCAGGTCCTGGAGGCGACCAGGGTCACCCGCCGAAAGAGCGCCATGGCTCTGCGCTGGGAGGCTGGCATTTACGCCAACCATGAAGAAAAGTAGTAAACCATAGCATCGCCACGCAAGGGAAAAGTCAAGAGTATCTTGTTTTGTTGTGTTCCTTTTGTTTTTGCTGTTGTTGTTGCTGAAGCACAGGTACAATGCGGCGTATTTATCCAGGCCAAGCCATGCTGGGACGCTCTGCAGAAACATCCACCTTTGCAAGCACGCTGAAAACAGTAAATGGAGAGTTTCTGCGTTCTCAAATACAACCCAGCTACTGCAACAACAAAAAAAGGCACAAGGATTCCCGGACAATAACTGCATTTTAACTGCAAAACCTGAAGAGCCAGTTACTTGTATATGTATAAATACTCCTCACATCCCTGCATTTAATTCTGCACGGGCTATGTTTAAGTCACAGTCCTTCAGACTCCACCGGTGTCAGCCTCCTTGTAAATAGCCATGATAATGTATTTCATATGCTTTTATTTTAATTGCAGTTCTCATTTGCTTACTAACCTGGGAGGGGTGGGGGGGGGGGGGGGGGGGTGGGTGGGGGGGGAGTGGATTAAGAGACATATTACATGGTTTTCAGGGAGCTTCATCCATGCAGCAACTTATACTTAGCTGCACTGGACCTAATCACACACATCCGCAGCGTATCAATCTGGCCTTTATTCCCTCTTTGATACCTGTCCTTAATTTATACCATTCATATTTTGCCAAAGGTGGCAGTGGCAAGCAACTATCTTAGCTGCTAGCTCCATGCAAAACAGGATTTGTTTTTAGTTTGCTTTAATTTATTACGGAGTGTGGCACATCTCGATCAGGAATCAATGGAACAATGGGCAATATGCTTTATAAACCACCGACAGGAATGGGAAAGAGCATGGACAGGGAGTTGCTTTGAGGTTGACCTACCGCTGAGACACCAACCGGAAGGACAGTTAATCATAAAAACAAACTTTGTTTTGCCAACATGCAGGAAAAGTCAGATCAATCAAACAGTTGCACGGTACCATCTTAAAGTTCCTTTTCTCGCTCCCTTGACCTTGCAAATGCCTGTGCTTGGTGATTTCCAACCAGAATCTGTCTGTATTAGGTGCAACGTATTTATCCATAGGTAGCGGGGAGGGTGCACGAGCAGGAAACAGCAGAAAATGGGGGCTCCAGCATTACACTGAGCATCTCAGATCATGTATGTGTGGAGCAATAATCCAATCAGCTCATGCCCCCTCCAGAAATTGTGTTGCATATTATGTTGCATATAGTCTACCAATATTTTTTTTAATTCTCTGGATTCTCAAATAAGGACAAAGTAGTTTAGAGATACAGCATGGAAACAGGCCCTTCGGCTCACCAATTCCATGCTGACCGTTAATCACCCACTCACACTGGTTCTATATCCCATTTTCTCATCCTCTCCTTACGTACCAGCGGCAATTTGCAGAGGCCAATTTGCCCGCACGTCTTTGGGATGTGGGAGGAAACCCATGCGATCACAGAGAAAACGTGCAAACTCCACACAGACAGCACCCGAGGTCAGGATCGAACTCGGGTCGTTGCCACTGTGAGGCAGCAGCTCTGTCAGCTGTGCCACTGTGCCGCCCTAGAGTAGTAGTGGTAGTAATGTAGTTAGTAAATTCACAGAGCAGAAGGTGCTCCCATGATAGATGCATGAAATTGTTTTCTGCAGATAACCAATTAGAATCTGCAAAATAATGCAGTGTTTATTCCTATGCTTTTTATCTATTAATAATAATATATTCCTTTATTCGTCCCACACCGGGGAGATTTACAATGATCGGAGCTGACAGTTTTTCTGAAATGTAGCTTCCTTTAACTCCTCGGTACAATAAAACAAATCCATTAATCCTCCATTTAGAGTGTCATACATCACTAGCCCATAGGAATGATCTGTGCCAGTAAAGAGACTTTATGCTACGCAGTCTTCTGCCCCTTTATGTGCATGTGATGAGTGTAGGTAGAACAATATAAGCATAGGCTGAAGCACGATAAAGGAGTAAACTTTACACCTGCAGTTTGACTTCACTTATTAATGATGAACCCCCCCTGACAACAACAGAATATATTCAGATATCTGCATATGTATCTTGCAGTTTCTTACACGTTCTTGATTTGTTTTACTCCTATTCGTGTGTGTATGATTGTGTGTGTGGATCAATGTGTGTGAGAATGTATGTGAGTGCATGAGATAGATAAAGTTTGTTTTATGAAGAAAATGATTAATCTAATCCAATGAGCCAACAGTTCTAATGGGTAGTTGATGGTGACTAAGAGGAGCTAATCTTGAAGATAAAGGGAGGTACTAACCTATCAACATATTTTGTATTCTTCCAGATAGATATATGTATTATTGCATATTGAAGTTATGCTGGTTACCTTTAAGTTCACACAAGCAGAGATGTTTCTGCCATTATCTTAACTTGGTTCTGCATTTCAGGTGTGTTTTTTCACAGACCTGTGCACAATGATTTATTTGCTGTTCTCTGGGCTGTTGCTCGATGCCAGAAATGATTAGAGACTGACTGATGATTCTCATTCCAAACTCCTTGTGGTGAATGCTCCGTGGTTTTTGTGAGATCTAAGTAGGCCATTTGACCACACTCTGGCATGACTGAATTTGTAAAGTATCACTGGGTATTGTATTTGGTTGATTTAGGTTTAGAGTTGCAATCTCAAGGTGGCCATATTGTGGGGCAGATTCATCATATAACTTCACACTGCCTGTGTCTAACCCCCACTTCCTCCATTATTGGTCACCCAACATGTCCCAAGTCCAAATAATTGGACAAATCCTGAACCTCAGCTGAAGAGCCTTTCCCACCCATCTTCAATTTGTTTATCATAAATGAACTCAAAATGCAAATCAAAATGTAAACGCCCGTCATTCTTTCATATGTTTATTTGTCAAATGAACTGGGACAATGAAAGTTTTACCTGCTGCAGCTTTACGGACTTAATAGACACAACAACCACATTCTTGAAATTCCCAAATGATTTTGCGGCCAAATTATTGGACGTTTTTGCTTAACACATTGAAATCAAGTTGTGAGGGGTGCACAATCTTACGTGGAAGTGAGGATTTTAAATGTACAAGTCAGCTGAATGTATTTTTTTGATGTGGCAGCAGCTTGCTCTTTTTGGAGCTGGACACAGGAAAACAGTGACAGGCAGTATTAGAACGTAAAGTTTATGTCTCAATACAAGTAGTAAGGCAGTTACAAGACTCAGCAGTTCCTCTTGTGATTTCCCTTCCTCATCCAGTGTGAGGGTCACTAATTGAAACTGCTTTGATCCTGAATTCTGCAGATGAGGCCCTCATCTCCTCATGAAAGCCATCTGCACAAAGTCTGTCCGATAGAACCTAGATTCAAGAAAGGTTGGCATTGATCATTTTGACCGAAATGGTCAAATGAGTTTTTCCCCTTTTTTTTACAAATGACATACCCCGAAGTACAAGAAATGGTGCATATCCCTCAGGTCAATACTGCAACAGAGAATACAGAAGCGAGAGCTGATGCAATCTCGCACCCTTCACCCATGTTTTGCAAGCATGAGATCGTCCCACCAAAGCAGCTGTGGAATTTCAGTTCAGTTTATTAACTACAAAATTAGTACCAGTAATGGTGACCATGAAACTCCATCACTAATGAGCGTTTGCGAAAGGAGATGTGTACCAAATGTGACTGCACACCCACACCAGTGTACTTGCCATTCCTACCATTGAAGACACAAAGAACTGCAGATGCTGGAATCTTGAGCAAAACACCAAGTGCTGGAGGAACTCAGCATTTGTGGAGGGACTGGACAGTCAACACTTTGGGTCTGGTCTCTTCAGGCTGATTGACAGAATCAGTCTGAAGACGGGTCCTGACCAGTAACATCACCTGTCCATTCCCTCCACAGATGTTCCTGATTCAGAGTTCCTCCAGCATTTTGCACTTTGCTCCTACCAATGAACTGGTCAAGGCAATCATTGAGTGATTCACAAAGCGAGCAACAATAGTTTATGTGCGTGTTGCTCCTGGCACTCTAAAGGATGTAGGCTGATTGAATAGTCCTCACTATGATGACCATACCCTTCAAATTGAGAGGCAAACATTAGTGATTCTGTTCAGATTTCATAAACATCAAGGACTGAGATAAACAGAAAGGTCAGAGCTTTCCAGTAGTATGCATTTTCTCTGAGTGATTGTAGCACCAATGTACATGCTTCAGCTTGTTATTTATTCTGCAGCACAGTGCAGATGATGTAATTCCCATTCGCTATAAATTGAGCTTGTGTCTCTGTGAAATTGCAAGAACACAGTACAATATCCTCAGTGATATTTTCGCATGGCTGTGTCCTATTTTAATACAGGTCTCCACTGCACACAAGTACTGTTTCTGTTAGCAACAAGAAAGAAAGATGCTGGTACTTTTCAAATCATGAGGGGATTGTTTTGAGTAAATGTACTTAAGTCTAGGTCTCAGCAAGGATCAATAATCCTATCTCCTTCATTCAAATATATAAATACTTCCAAATCGAGAGCGATGTCATGGTTGAGCTGCTACTGCTCCAGGGTTGCTGGTTCGAGCCCGAACATTGTTGCTGTTTACTTTGTATGTTCTCCCTGTGACCCCATGGGTTTCCGTCGGATGCTCTGATTTTTTCTCATGTCCCAAAGTAGGTTAATTGGCTGCGACAAATTGCTTCTGGTGTAAATGGGTGTGAAAAGAATCAAACTGGATGGATGGGCATTTTAGGGAGAACTAGACCATTGGACCAAAACTACTCCTGCATTGGTGCAGCACCCTCTCCTCCCCCCTCTCCCTGCTCCCCCTCCCTCCCTCCCTCCCTCCCTCCCCCCCCCCCCCCCCCTCGGCCCCCTTCCCCCTTGGGTTGCCTCCTGCATTGGTGCAGCACTCCCACTCTCCCCTCCCTCCTCCAACCTCCCTCCCGGGAGCAACCTGTGTTTGCCGCAGCAACCCGTCCTCCCAGCCCAGGCGGCCGCCATTGGTGGAGCAGGGGTGGGGGAGGGGAGAGGAGAGTCCTGTCCCGTCCCGGTGCGGGGATGTTCAGTAGTAGAAGATGGCGGCTCTCCCACTGTTGCTGAGCCGCTGGATTCTGGGTGGCATGGGGATGGCGCTGAGCCGGACGGAGAGAGGAGAGGGGACGGGGGAGCTGAGGGCAGGCCCAGCGCCAGGCCCAGGCCTCCACCAACGCCCGGCCTCACTGCTGCTGCTGCCACCATTCCTCTTGGCCCACTTCAGGCTCGCGGTTAACCGGTCATGTCCAGGCCCAGGCTCCGGCTGCTTCCCCCAGCACCAGGCCTGGCTCTCCCGCCCCCAAGGGACTGGCGGCCGAGCCATGCTCGTACCCGAGATCAATGGGCCCCAACTGCGCAGGTGCGGATGCGTTTCTTCTGCGCATGCGACGGCCATCTTACGTAGTATTCGATCAACGGGGGCCCCAACTGCACATGCGCAGTTTTAAAACTTTAAATTGTGAATGACTTTAAAAATATAACGTCGATTTCAATGAAACTTCCTCCATAGGACCCCGGGACGACGGTGAGTAAGGTGGGCCTAAAATTGTCATGCTATCGTGTCCCGTTTTGGCTGTAGTTCAGGAACAAACAAACAAACAAACAAGAGTTTTAGTATATAGGTAAGTGCAGGGTAATAAGGAAGGTGAATGGGGATAAAGGGGTCATTCTTCTGGAAACCAACATGGCTCTGAATAGCCACATGTCCTTCCGTGTCATAATAAGTGATGAGATTATATCAAATCATCAGCATTGAAACAGGTCACTCAGTTTGGTGTTTCTTTGGGGGGAGGGGTGGTGTTTGAAATCTCATCGATTACTCATTATCCCCTCCATTTCATTATTTATGTTTGGTTGTATATCCTCCCCTAAAATTCACCCCCATCAGTTAAGAGAAAGGACTACAAGTTTAAATCAAATTCCCCCACTCCTGTTCGGGGATATAATTCGCCAGAAGAAGAGAAGAATTGTGATTCTATCTGAGCATCCACACCACTGCCAGTAGGAGTGAAATTTGTGCCTGCTCTTCCTCAGGAGACATACCTCTGCTATACCACTGAATTAGGCAGACATTATCACACATAAACAGGCCACGATCCAATAGTCCGGGGGGTGGGGGGGCATTTGTGCCCTGCACAGAAGCTACCTGGCCCACTGAGTTCCTCCAGCAATTTGTTTGTAGCTCAAGATTCCAGCACTGCAGTCTCTTGTGTCTCTCCCCCACCCACTCCACACTGTACTTCATATCAGCTTTATCACCATATACACACTCTCTTTGAATACACCGAAGCCAGTTGCCTCAACTGCCTCTATGTGGCAGTGCTTCCCATATTCTAACAGCAAGTCTTCCCGTTCCTCTGAGAAATCTCATCCCATCCTGTTAACTTTAATGCAATTTCTCTCTTTTATATGAACCAGAGAGATAGACATGTGCTTATGGTGTAATTCAACTCCCACCTACAAAGTTTGCACTACAGCGGGAAGGAATTAGGGTGCAGGGTAATTGATAAGGTTGGGCATCAATCCTAATGGAGTTAGTCTGTTAGCCTGAGGGCAATGATAGTAAAGGATGGTATAGCAGATACAGTGGCAGTCAAAAATAACTGCAGATGCTGGAAAACTAAAGTAAAATATAAAATGTTACATCTGTGGGATGTAAAATGGTTCACATTCCAGGATGCAGACCTTTGTTTGAATTGGGAAGTAGAAGAAAGCTCAATCGTCTACAGGAAGAGTGGAGATGTCCATTGTAGAGTACAGCTGGGGTGGGCGTAGGAACAAGTGGTAAACAATGTTATCTGGTCAGCGAGTGAATGGCAGCAGTCAGAGAGTGAGAACATTTACAAAAGAACACAGATGAAGAATTCAGGAGATGTGAAACACAGGGCAGGAGGACATGCCCAGCAGGTCAGGCTTCAGTCCTCAACTCTAAATATGAATTCTGTTTCTCTTCCCACAGATACAGCATCATCTGCTCAGTATTTCCAGCATTTTTGTTTTTATAATGTATTCAATATTTTATAACAGGGATGTGGATGCATATAAGCCATGTTGATGGCTCAATTTGTAGTATTATTCTGCATAAGTGATAAATTAGTTTGTGGGCAAGTTATATAACAAGACAATTTGTAGACATGCACACCAATAACTGTGCCATGAGGTTTGGGTATATGTCCGAGCAAAAGTGTTAAATTGAAAAATATAAGTGCTACATGAAGTGATGTATTTGCTAAAACATGACCTGTTATGATATAAATTGCATTAATGTGCAGTGTATATGTAACAACATTGGATATTTTTGACAATAATTAGGGTATAAGTTATAATGTATGGTATATGTAATAAAGTAGTGTGTTTTGTAACAGTATAGGGTAAATGCTACAAATTTATGATAAATCTGATATGTAGGATTTGTGTGATCACTTAAACGTTTTTGAGATGAGGTTGGACATATGTGATGAAGCAGGGTGTTATCGTGTGATATTGGCCACTGAAACAAAAGCAATCCTCTGTCAGTCAAACTGATAAGCTCCTGTTTGACCAGAATCTCCAACATATTCCCATTGTCTCGTTGACATAATTGGTGCAGCACATTGGTTGGATCAGTGCAGATTTTCTTTTCTGTTGGTAATGCCAAAGTATTGAAACTTTATTTTCTAGATCTGTTGTTATGAACTTTTATTATGTAGCTACTCAAACAATGCCTAAACTTTATGGAATTATAAATATATTTTAAAGTGAATATTGGCTCGGTATTTTTATAAGGAGAACTCCAATGGAGTATCAAAGATGTATATCACTATGCAGGACAATGTTGCAATAAAATCTGGCTTTGCTTAATCTTGCTCTTGTGTTTATTGAGTCCTATATGTGAATTCATATTATGTGTGAAAAATTGTGAACGTTTATTTATTTGTTTCCTTTACAAGAGGGCAGCACAATAGGTGGACCTGGGTTTGGAATCTGGCTCACTTGCTTTCGACCTCCAATTGCCTCCTTTCTCTGTGTATTCATTAGTCCATCCTATCTGCTTCAGTGGAATCTCTCTGCTCAAAGAACCAGAGGTCATTGTTACAATTCATTTCATAATACAAGTTGCACTGCAGCAGAAGGAAATTAGGAAACAGGGTAAGGTAGAGCATCAATCCTGATATAATGCATTAACCTGAGAACAATGATGATAAAGGATGTGTAGTATAATGTGCAATATTTGATGACAGAGATGTGAATTGCTGGGGACAATATAATAGTTTAATTTGTAGCATTGTGCTGCATTTGTGGTAAAATAGAGCAGAATGGGTAAGCTATTATGCCACAGCTATTATGCCACGAGTGTGTGTTCCAACAAAAGTTGTGTTTCACTGAGGAATGTAAGTTGTACATGATATGATGTTCTTGAGGAACTGTTATTCTGAGGATTGATATCATATTTTCCATTTCCTGTCCAAACATCCAGTGATCCTGTGACATTTTCAGAATCGTTCTAATTATGTCCAATTTAAGGAAGTAGCAATAGGATTAGACAATTAGCTCCATCACCCTCTTCCTTTATTGAATCAGATTGGGAATTTCCAAATTGTGACCCGACCAAGTATCTGGATTGCTTTGTGTAGGAAGGAACTACAGATGGTGGTTGACACAAAAGGCTGGAGTAACTTAGCGGGTCAGGCAGCATCTCTGGAGAAAGGGAATAGGTGACGTTTTGGGTCGAGACCCTTCTTCAGATTGAAGAAGGGTCTCGACCCGAAATGTCATGTATTCCTTTTCTTCAGAGATGAAGCTTGACATGCTGAGTTACTCCATCATTTTGTATCTATCTGGATTGCTTTGCTGAGAGGCCTCTGTTATCCCATAATGAATGAAGAGAGTTTGTACACAAAGGGTCTTCCGAAGCAGAAATCATGGAGGAAAACAAATTAAAGAAAAGATCAAATTAGATAAGATCAGGATTAGGGGAGAAAGTGGTTGGGGTTTGAAGTATCACATGAGACAGATGGTCTGGCCAGGAAATGGGTGGATTGGCTAATGATGAGGGGTTTAATTGGGCATATGACAGTGTGGTGCTGAAGACACCAGTAGCAAGGATGGGGTGACAATCAACAATGATGGAATTACAGAAAGTACCTTCCTGCTGAAAGATGGATACTTCATTCTCTGGTCCTGATAGTTTCATTACACAGACCAGATTACGACTTCTTGGTTAAAACTATGTATGTAAGAATTTTGCATGTGCAAAGGTTAAATGGGTGTTGTGTACAATTTGAAAGCACTGTCCATTGCAAGTACGCTCCATGTAGGCACTTAGTGCACAAAAGTGCTGGTAACTATTTTAGTCAACTACTAGACCAAGTGGACCCGTTGGGCCCAAACCTCTCCTGCATTGGTGCAGCACCCTCTCCTCCCCCCTCCTCCCCTCCCCAATAAAATTGTATGCTTTTGGATTGTGGTAGGAAACCGGAGCAGCCGGAAAAAACCCACGTGGGGGAAATGTACAAACTCCGTACAGATAACACCCGTAGTCAGGATCGAATCAGGGACTCTGGCGCTGTAAAGCAGCAACTCTACCGCAGCGCCACCTACACACCATGGTGAAAGGCCCTTCGGCCCAACTCATGCTTACTGACAAAGTTGCCTTACTAAAGTAGTCCTACTTGCTCATACCTGGACCATATCACTCCACATTTTGCCTATCCATGTACCAACCCACATGTCATTCAGATGTCGTAAATGTACCCGCTGTTACCATTTCCTCTGGCAGCTCAGTCCGCATAGCCATCAACCTGTGTGAAAAAGCTGGCTCTCAAGGTCCTTTTTAAATCTTTCCCCGCACAGTTTAAATCTATACCCTCTAGTTTCAGACTCCCCCATCCTGGGGAAGACTGTGGCTATACATCTTATCCATGCCCATTTCCTTTTCTAGCATTTAAATGGAGCTGCATCCTCGGCCTTAAGATCCACCTGTGGCAACTACTCCATGTTGTGGTAGAGTCTAAACATCCATATTGCCCTGTTTAATGTTCTCCTGATAGCCCAAGGTTAATGGCCCCCCTGCTACTCAGTCACCTATCAGCTTAAAAAAAAATTATGTTTACCTCCCCAAAAATATCATAATCTTCAAATTCTAAATACTGTCTATAAAATTTACCTCTAATTACCAAAAAGCTACAATTGGTGAGAGAATTTATTATTATGTTCCACAGCTTCATTTTCATTATGCAGGATTACTTAATAAGAATTTTAAAATATAAGTAATAGGCAGTGGAGTAAGCCTTGCCAACTCCCAAGCCTGCTCTTTCATTTAGTCAGACCTGTTCCTGTGCCTCCAGGTCCCAACTCAATTCCCACTTTTTCCAAACTTTTAGCTTCCAAATCTCTCTTGAGCTTGAACTTTACACCAAAGATTCACCAGACTATTTTCTCCTTATCTCACCCCTAACTAATCAACCCCTTGGGAAATGGCCCTTAACTCTAGATGTACCCAGCTTTAGGAAACAATGTTTCAGCACCCATCTTCTCTATCCCACTCAGAATATTAAGTGTCTCAGGCAGTTTAAGCCAATCTCACCTCATCCCCGCAACCAATCTTCCCCACATGATTCGACAAAAAACGCTGGAGTAACTCAGCGGGTCAGGCAGCATCTCGGAAGGAATGGGTGATGTTTCGGGTTGAGACCATCACCTGCCACAATTTCCCACTCTTACTCTAACCTCTCCCCTCAAAAAAACCCGTCCCCAACAGACCCCCTCCTCTTGGACTCCCCCAGATGGCCATCTACCTTCATTAGACCTTTTCATTTCCAATTGCCGGTGGAACATCAACCGCCTCAAATTTTCCACTCCCCTGACTTACTCTAACCTCCCCGCTCAAATTTTTTTTTCCTACATCCTTCCCCACATGACTGCTTTTGGGTGTAGAGATGAGAACTGTGCACAGTATTCTAAATAAAGTGGTCCTTAGGTTTTGTAAAAAACTTAGCAAGATCTTGGTCCCCAACAAGTATTGATAGCAAGTTGTACTCAACACTTGGTCCAGTTTGCTTCAGCAGAAGTAACATTTGAAATGCATCACGAAGCAGGTAAATGCTACAGACAAACCGACTCGTGGGAGAATCTAGCGCCAGAGGGCGCAGCCTCAGAATAAAAGGACGTACCTTTAGCAAGACGATGAGGAGGAATTTCTTTAGCCTGAGAGTGGCAAATCTGTGGAATTCACTGCCACTGGCGGCTGTGGAGGCCAAGTCTTTTGGTATTTTTAAAGTGGAAATTGACAGATACTTGATCAGTAAGGGTGTCAAAGGTTACAGGGAGAAGACAGGAGAGTGGGGGATAGATGGATCAGCATAATTGCACAGCGGAGTAGATTCGATGGGCTGAATGGCCTAGTTCTGCTCCTGCGATTTATGAACTACTCCCACCCCACTGCACCTGACTTTATCACCATAACCTTTCCCCCAAATACTTTGACTTAAATGAATCAATTCTGTTGGCTTCGCAAATTCTCATCAAATTCAGGTAAAGTCGGTGTACCTGAATTAACCGCTGAATTTACTGATCCTAAATTTGTATTTCCCCCAGTAATGGGAAACATAATAATCGCGACAAGGTACACGTGTTTCTGAAGCCCCTCTTGTGCCAGATCGCAGGGATCTGTTGGGATTGGTGATCACATTGCATCCCACGTCTACAACACACGATGCCTCAGAAAAGCCACCAGCATCCACAAAGACTCTTCACACCCCTGCAACAGTCTGTTCGAACTCCTTCCATCGGGCAGACGATACAAGGCCTTCTACGCCCGCACCTCCAGACTCAGGAACAGCTTCATCCCCAGGGCCATAGCTGCTATGAACCGGTCCTGCTGAGCCGGATGGTCACATCGCACAGTGATCCGGCACAGATCTACTTGCACTTTATTCTGTCTTATCATATCATATCATATATCTACAGCCGGAAACAGGCCTTGTCGGCCCTCCAAGTCCGTGCCGCCCAGTGATCCCCGTACATTAACACTATCCTACACCCACTAGGGACAATTTTTACATTTACCCAGCCAATTAACCTACATACCTGTACGTCTTTGGAGTGTGGGAGGAAACCGAAGATCTCGGAGAAAACCCACGCAGGTCACGGGGAGAACGTACAAACTCCTTACAGTGCAGCACCCGTAGTCAGGATCGAACCTGAGTCTCCGGCGCTGCATTCGCTGTAAAGCAGCAACTCTACCGCTGCGCTACCGTGCCGCCCTGTCTTAAAACTGTTACAATTAGTTTCGTTGGGTTGTTGTTGTTTAAATTAATTAAATTATTGCATTGTATGGGAGGCGCATTCCCAATCTCGTTGTACCCCTGGGTACAATGACAATAAAGATATATTGTATTGTATTGTATTGTCTGCTAATGCAGGGAGAGAGAGCAGACAGTGGACAGCTTTGTATCTGCATCTTAGAAACCGGTCGGACAGGTTGGGCTGGCTGAATTGCGGCATTTGGGTCGATTCTGACCGACAGGGAGTGTAACTCTATGGTAAAGATCAGGGAAGTGCTTCTCCTCGGCGCTGGGTGTCTTTCCGGATCCGTGTGACGGTGAATTCAGAAGCACAGGAGGGGAGGGGAGAGGGGGTGAAGCGTGCAGTGGACATTGGGGAAGATGTGTGGAAGGTTGTCCTCCTTCGTGGAGATCGCCGTGGCCCTCCACCAGGTCGCGGGGGCATTCTTCGACACCACACTACTGATGGTGACCCAGGAGCGCTGCAACTCCACTGCAGCCGGCAGCCAGGGCAAGAGGCAAGCCTGCATCTCTCGGTTTTACTTGTACAACAACCTGCTGCTGGGAATCACCCCTCTGGTCTTCACCTTCACCCTGGCCAGGCTGGGAGATGAGAAATCCAGGAAGATAACCATCTGCGTGCCCCTTGTGGGCTACCTGGTGTCCAGGTCTCTGCTGCTGTGGCTGATCCTGTTCCAGCTACCCTTGGAGGCGATGCTTGCCACTGCACTGCTCAATGGCCTCAGCGGGGGCTTCACCTCCTTCTGGACTGGAGTGATGGCCCTCGCCTCGGACACCTCCTCAGTGGAGGGGAGGTCGGCCCGTCTCATCAGGATCGAAATGACCCTCGGCTTAGCAGGGATGATTGGAAGCGTCGCATCGGGACACATCTTCGTTCACTTCACTCTCTCCCACTACCAGGGGGCAGTCCTGGCCGCCTCCAGCTGCTGCCTCTATGCGCTGTGCTTGCTCTACTGCACGCTGCTCTTGCGAGTGCCGCCCTTGCAAACGGCGAGAGCAGCTCTGGAGAGCGACAGGCTACTGGGGCAAGACCACGTCGCTGCCGTGCAACAAAACGGTGCGGAGGATGGAAGTCAAAGTGAAGGAGCAGGGCTACTGGGGCAAGCTGCTGCCCTGCAACAAAACGGTGCAGGGGATGGAAGTCAAAGTGAAGGAGCAGGGCTACTGGGGCAAGCTGCTGCCCAGCAACAAAACGGTGCAGGGGATGGAAGTCAAAGTGAAGGAGCAGGGCTACTGGGGCAAGCCGGGCAGGACCACGTCGCCGAAGCTACTGCTGCCCAGCAACAAAACGGTGCAGAGGATGGAAGTCAAAGTGAAAGAGCAGGGCTACTGGAAGGCACTGCCATGGGCCAGGATGGGCGGAGGGGCTGCACGCCACTCAGTAACATCACGATCGCCCTGCTGTTTGCAGGCGGGGTGTTATATGATCTAAGTGTTGCGGGCGGAGTGGACGTGCTCCCCATGTTTGTGCTGAAAGCCCCGCTGCAGTGGGATGCCATCTGGGTTGGCTACGGCAACGCCGCGGGATACACCATCTTCCTGACCAGCTTCTTGGGAGTCAAAGTCCTTTCCAGATATTTGAAGGACACTTCCTTGATCGTGATCGGAATGGTGTCATTTTCCAGCGGTATGATGATCATGGCCTATGTAAAGTGGACTTCCTTCTTCTTTATTGGTAAGTGTCATTGCCAACAGCCTGGCGCTGCTTCTGACATTAATTTATTGAAGAGAGACACAAAATGATGGGAGTAACTCAGCGGGACGGGCATCATCTGTGGATAGAAGGAATGGGTGATGTTTCGGGACGAGACCCTTCTTCAGACCTGCACGTCCAGTAATTGGCTGCATTTGGAGTCAATACAAAGTTGAATAGTTCCCTCAATTCCCGGATTCAAATACTTGACGTAAAACAGTAATTACGTTTGGCGGCAGTGGGGCCTCACAGCACCAGAGACCCAGGTTCGATTCTGACTTTGGATGCTGTTTGTGTGGAGTTTGCACGTTCAATCCCCGTGAAAGCACGGCCTTCCCCAAGGTGTTCTGGTTCCCTCCCACGTCCCAAGGCATGCGGGTTGGTTGGCTAGAAACAGAAAAATGGGTGCAGGAGTACAGCTGATGGGGCTGTTGTCTTCGAGCCAACACGGCCAATCAATATGATCATGGCTGATCTCTAAAATCAGTGCCCCATTCCAGCTTTTTCCCCATATTCCTTTAGCCCTAAGAGCTAAATCTCTCTCTTAAAAACCATCCAGTGAAGTGGCCTCCACTGCCTTTTGCGACAGAGAATTCGATAGATTCACAACTCTCTGGGTGGAAAAGTTTTCCCTCATCTCAGTCCTAACTGGCCTACCCCTTATTCTTAAACTGTGACCCCTAGCTCTGGACTCCACCAGCATCAGAAACGTTTTTCCTGCATCTAGCCTGTCCAATTATTTAAGAACTTTATATGTTTCCCTAAGATCCCCTCTCCTCCTTCGAAATTCCAGTGAATACAAGCCCATTCTTTCATTGGCCCCTGCTGTATAAGGAACAGATGTAAATGTGGGGTAACATAAAACATGTGAATGGCTGACCAATGGTCAATGGACCAGCATCCACGCTGTAACTTTCAATCAACCAATCAAATAATGATGAGAACACTCCTAAAGCATTAACCATCTCAATAAAAAGTGACCAATACTTCAAAACAGTAGTTGCACAGTCTTGAGGAAGGGTCTTCATATGCAGATGTTAATTCTATTTCTCTCTCCACAGATGCTGCCCTGTGTGGATTAATAGACTAGGGCAGCACAGTGGCACAGCTGATGGGGCTGTTGCCTCACCGCACCAGAGACACGGGTTCGGTCCTGATCTCAGGTGTTGTCTGTGTAGTTTGCACTTTCTCCCTAGACCGTGTGGTGCTCCGGCTTCTTCTCATGTCCAATGTGGGTTTGTAGGCTAATTACCCTCTGTAAATTGCCTCTAATGTGTAGGGATTAGATGAGAAAGTGGGATAACAGACCTAGTGCATATGGGTGATTCATTGGTGTACAGTAATATGAAAGAGAAATTGAACATCTACACTTCACACTGCCTCGGAAATAGCACCAGCATAATCAAGGACGTCTCACCCCAGCCACCCTTCTCCACTCTCCCATCAGACAAGAGGTACAGAAGTGTGAAAACACATACCTCCAGATTAAAGGACAGCTTCTTCCCAGCTGTTATCAGGCAGTTGAACCATCTTATCACCAACTAGAGAGCGGTCCTAACCTACCGTCCAACCTCATAGGGATCCCTCAGACTATATTTAATCAAACTTTATCTTCCACTGAACTTTATTCCCTTTATCCTGTATCTGTACACTGCAGACCGTTTGATTGTAATCATGTATAGTCTCTCCACTGACTGGATAGCACACAACAAAAAACACTTTCACTGTACCTCACTACATGCGACAATGAACTAAACTAAAACAATAATGTGCCCACTTGGCAAAGAGTTTAGATTCATATCGTTCAAGTATGATTACAGCAGTGAAGAAGGCTGGCAACAGCAGTTTGTGAAAGGGCAAAAAAGCACTGACTACAACTTTGGGATTTCAACAAATGTCAGTCGTTTCACTTTCATTTCGACTGAAAATGCCACAACAATAATACAAGTTCTCTGTCTTCTTTGATCTGCATCCTAGCGGCAGAGGCAGGACAAATAAAAATACAATGAAAAAAGTCAAGTGCAGCATATATATGGTATTAAAACTACAGAGAAAGAGGGGTTAAAAACAAAGGCTCCCACGAGGTAGAATGGGAGATTGGAAATGCATGCTTGGCATATGACAGGTCTATTCAAGAGTCTGAAAACAACAGGAAAGAAACTGTTCATGAATCTAATGGCGAGTGGTTTTAAATTTAGAGATACAACGGTAACAGGCTCTTCAGCCACCAAGTCCGTGCGGAACAGTGATCCCCTTACACTAGCACTATCCTACACACTAGGGACAATTTACAATCTTTACCAAAGCCAATTAGCCTACTGTCTGTACGTTCATCCTGCGATATAGGATCACTCCGCCTCCTTCCACACTCCATAGACGTGCAGGTTTGTAGGTCAATCAGCCTGGATAAAGTTGTAAATTGCCCCAAAAATGAAGTAGATTACCAGTGTAGGGGGTGACCGAGCGTGTCCTGAAGAAAGCACGTTCTGTTAGGGGTGACATCGTGAGCCGCAACAACAGTCGTGTGAACGAGTGTAGAAGGACTCACTGGTACAGACAAGTGGCATTGTCACCTAGCTGTGAGGTGAAACGACACAAAGTGCTGGAGTAACCAAGCAGACTGAAACATGTCTGAAAAAGGGTCCTGGCTTCGCCTATCCATGTTTTTCAGTGATGCTGCCTGACCCACTGAATTTCTCCAGCACTGTGTCCTTTTGTGATGAACATTCATCTGCAGTTGTTTGTCTCAACTACATACAATGACAATATCTTACGTGGCAATAGCTGACAATCGACAATAACAACACCCTTTCCCATGACTTTCAGTCTGAAGAAGGGTCTCGATCCGAAACATCACCCATTCCTTCTCTCCAGAGATGCTGCCTGTCCCACTGAGTTACTCAACATTTTGTGTCTACCTTCAGTTTAAACCAGCATCTGCAGTTCCTTCCTACTCATTCCTGCATTAGATCACATCCCCTGTCCCACATGCTCTCCACTGAACAAGGAATTTAATTGCAACCTAGTGTATGTAACAATAAACTATTCTGATCTACCCAAAGTTAAATTTCAATCCTCAGGTACGTCTCTGGCATTCCCCCCCATAAATCTCTCTGTTCTTGAAAATACACCCTTTCAAAATTGCATCTCATGATTACCTGGCAGTGATTTGGAACACAAATATGTTAAGTTGTCATATCAATGCAAACATGTGGTAAAACTATAATGTGGACAGTGTTGTACAGATGAAAGCATTCAAATAACAAAGAAAATGTGAAGTGGTATCAGTTGCAAAATTGATCAAATTGGATCGTCATTGGTATAAAATGCCAATTGCAGAATAGCACTATTAAAAGAACTCCCTAACAATTAACTTTAAAAATATATATCTTGCAGCTCGAGCAGTGATGATGTTTGCCCTTATTCCTCTCCCAATGATACGGTCAGTGATCTCAAAGCAGATAAGTAACACTTCATATGGTGAGTAACTCAAACTTCTCCCTATCAGTTTGCACCTGTTAGTTTCCTTTCTGTATATTAACTTTCATTAGTGTACATTATCACTTTGAGTTGCTTTGATAATAATTGGTTGTCCGCCCAGACAACTAATGTTCCAAAATTGAATACGGGAAGATCTGTGTCCTCAGGCTATTTGCCAGTGTCACTGTGGATCTAGCATCTACAAAATGCATGTGCTAACTGTTGCACAGCTAAAGGTACCGGTGCTTGCAGGTGGACCTGCAGCAGTTGTCAGACTTGCCTTTCAATCACAATTCGTGAGTTCCACTCTGGAGCTTTGAGCAAAAAACAAAATCTATGCAGTCATCCCAGGATAAAAATGAGGGAATGTTGCACTGAATCTTTGGAATGAAATATTAAACCAAGAAAGACCTCAAGTTATTGCAGAGAATCCCACGCCACTACTATGAAAATAGCAGGGGATTCCTCCTTGCTGTCTCAATCTCTCCATCAACATCTCTTAACATTCTAATTATCATTACATCTGTTTGGAAGAATAGATGTCACAAACTAGCTGTTCCTACTGAATTAAAACAGCGACTGCACTTAAAACAAATGTGCTTTGTCATAGTCTTAGGAGTGAACATAAAAGTCGATGTCCTTCCAGCCAGAAGAGTATGCATTCCTTGTACACAAACCTATTCCTTTTCCCCAGAGATGCTGCCTGACCCGCTGAGTTACTCCAGCATTTTGTGCCTATCTTTGGTGTAAACCAGCATTTGCAGCTCCTTCCTACACAGGAGTGTATGTGTTTGTCACTGCCCAATAGGGATGAGTGACAAAAGGCCAGTTAGCACCTGGAATATGCACAACATATTGTCACATTCCTGGACCATTGGTCCCAGGAAGGCAAACACAACAACTCGGATTCAGGGGGCAGAAACAACTCTGACAGTCAAATAACAAGAGAAAAAGAGTTTAGTGTATAATTCAGTATATTACAGCACAAATTACAAGCAGCCATTATTAAATTCTACACAAGTTATTAACCAAATAAATTTGACAGAACAATGGCATCTCGTTACCTGTAATGTACTTGGGATATTCTGAAAGGGACATGAAAGGTATTATTATTATTATAGAAATAAAAATCTCTTTTGATAAAGAACAGCATTTAAATTCTGCAATTGCATTTCAAGGGAAAGTGCTTGGCCTACTTCAGATTTTCCTGACGTTGACTGGAGTCATTGCTTCAACAATCTTCCTGAAGATTTACATGTTGACAGAAGATTGGTACCCAAGCCTTTGCTTCAGCATGTCTTCAGTCAGCAGTTGCTTAAGTATCATTCCCATAATGTAAGTACAAATATTGTATTTGTTACTATATTTACACAAAATTTTCATAATATCCCCAATCATTTGCATAATTCAATCATGGAAGAAATTAATACAGTAAACCCTCGTTATAATGGACCATGGGGAAGGGGGAGGGGGCCTTTGTTACTGCCAATTGTCCGCCATAACCGAGTAACAGACTATTATTGCATGTTGTAGAAAAAAAGAACTGCAGATTAATACATGAAAGGACACATGGTGCTGGAGTAACTCAGCAGGTCAGCAGGGAGCCAAAAGAGATGGAGGAGTTGCACAACTTGTGGAGTTAATCAGGGCACTGTCACAGCAAAGACAGAGGGGATATACTGGAGGGTTTGTTCGTTGAGGTGATACGAGTAAAACTTAAAAAGAAGAAAGGTCCAAGCACTCTAATGGGATTGCATTATATAAGCACAGCCTAGTGACATTCAACATCAATGTAAAAACTATTTTGAGAATGGGTCCACATCTAGTGTGAAATTAGGAATCTGCTGGTCAGAAATTTCAGCTAAACGCAACTCAGTTGTTTTGAGCAGTGGAAAATGATAGTTGTGGTACAGAACAAGATTACTCTTGTTGCAAGTGCTTTTTGAATTGTCTTTATTCCATGTATAAGTATGACCTCGGGTTCTTTTTAATGCAAGCAGAAATCCTTTTGGCAGGGTTGGGTAATGCTTGGTGCACCCCCAAATATAAAGATATCGGTTTTATTCAATGTTTGTATTTGGAACCGAGGAGGGGCAAAAACAAAATAAATCTGTTGCTTCATGACGAAGAAAGGATTGAGCACAGAAAAAAAGTTTAAGAATTGTTATTTGTTCATTCATCTGTTGATGTAAATATCACAAATTCTGCTTTATTTGCAGCATTGTAGAACGCAGATTATCTGAACCATCACGATACTCCAGAAGATTGATGTAAAATCCAGAGTTGGTACAGTGAAGAGCTTTGTTTGTATGCCTAAATACAATCAAGTCATACACAATTACAACAGGTAGTGCAGAGAATAATACCAGGTTGAAGAATAGAGTTTTACAATAGCATTGCAGGTAGAGAAAAAGGTCAGTATCCAGACAGAGGTAGGTTGGAAGAGCAGGACAACCCCCTAACCTATTGCAGGACTGTTAAGTACTCTGATAACAGAGGGGAAGAAGCTGTTCCCGAGTTAGGTGAAACATGCTTTCGTTTTTGTATTTTCTGCCCAACAGGAGAGGGGAGAAGAGGGAATGACAAGAGTGAAAAGATCAGAGCATGTTGGCTGCCTCCCAAAAGCAGCATGGAGTGTAGATGGAGTCAATGGCAAGAGGTTTGGTCTGAATGATGGACTAGGCTACAGCTGTGTCTGCAATTTCTCTACCTGCAATTTCTTGCGATTTTAGGCAGTGTAGTTCCAACTAAGCTGTCATGTAACCTTATAGTATGCTTCCTACAGTGCATACACAGAAGTTGGTAACAGTTGTTAGAGATATGCTGAACTTCCTTGATCTCAGGGGCATTTGTGCACTTTTTTGGCTGTAACTGCAATGTGGCTGGACCTGAAGAGTGTTGATATTTACACCTGCGAATTAAAAGCTCTCAACCATTCCTACTTTGGCTACCGAAGCAGATTGGGACATGTATTTCACCATGCTTCCTGACGGCCTTAAGTAGCTTCTTCATCTTGCTGACATTGAGAAAAAGGTGTAGGAAAATAACTGCAGATGCTGGTACAAATCAAAGGTATCACAAAATGCTGGAGTAACTCAGCAGGTCAGGCAGCATCTAGGAGAGAGGGAATAGATGACGTTTTGGGTCGAGACCCTTCTTCAGACTGACCTTTTGAGAGAAAGATAATCATCTTAATACCATTTTACTAAGCCAAATCTCCTTCCTTTAGTGGATGTCATTGTTTGAGATCCAGCCCACCACAGTGATGTCATGCACAAACTTGTATATGGAGTTAGAGCAGAATTTGGATGCACATCATGAACGTATGAGGAATATGGCAAGAGATTTTGAATGCATCCTTGCAGGGTATCAATATTGAGAATTATTGTGGAGGATGTTTTGTGGCCTATCATTGACTATAGTGAATAGGTCAGAAAGTCTAGAATCTAGTGGAGGGAGGTACTGACTCCTAGGTTCAAGTTTAGATGGAATTATGATATTGAAGACAGAGCTGTAATTTGGTGGTGTTAAAGTGGAGTTAAAACAGAGTTATAAACTATTGAAAGAATCACTGGTGGTTTGTCCAATACCTGTATGCCTACCATTAAGAGTTACTTCTTTCTAATTACAACCCCAATTTCAACATCCAGCATCTTCAAGATCTCAAAAGGAATCCCCTATGTTGTTAGTAACACTTGAGACTGGTTTCCAGCCTGTCCACAAGACAGGGACCATATTAAAAAGAGATTGCAGGAGCCCATAATTTGACTACTTTTGACAAGTATATTCACACCATCACCTTCTGTTATGCACCTTAGATGGATAGTTCTTAAGTGGTTATACTTTCACTAAGTCCTACTCCTACACCCACCTAGATTTCTCCCGTGGACCCAGTCCTTAAGTTCTCTATAAAGATAAAAGGTAGTGTAAAAATAGTCATCAGTTATTGAGATGGCTTATCAGCAGACTTTGGGAAAATAAAAAGGCATAGCTCTTCAACAATGCGAGCTGACATCTCACATCCTAATTATAATTACTTACACATTTTGCAGCACCATACCGTTCTGTTACAAAACACTACCAGTAATTAGGAGACAAGAGACTGCTCCAGATTCTAGCATCTGCAAGAAACAAAGAACTGGAGGGTCTCAGCAGGTCAGGCAACATTGAAGGTAATTAGATAGTCGACTCCAGATGAAGGATCATGACCCAAAATGTTGACTCATTACCCTCTAGAAGATGCTGCTTGACTCACCGAGTTCCTCCAGCAATTTATTTTTTCCATTGGTACTTTGGCAAAGGTTTAGAACAAACAGTCTGTAAAAATTCAAAGACATGCAAAAGCCCAACTCAAGTATCCCTCAATTTATTGTAAGTCCCATTTACCCATTACCATCATCCTTGAAACAGGCACTCAATCAATTTGGATGGCAAAACAGCTCTTCTCCCAACTCAAACCAGGCCAAATTTACTTTTAAATCATATTGGATATTCCTTCACATTAACACAAAAATTAAAGTCTAATATTGATAAAAACAAAGAATACGAATAACCCATTTAGCATTTCTTACAATCCAATCCCATCGTGGCTGAATTACATAGGGAATTAAGACTAATTTTCAGGAATGGAATGCGTGCATTATTGTCGATGAAGATTCATCTACTTAATTTTGGACCAGGACAACATTGCATGTGGAGAATGACACATCTGCAATATTTGACAACAGGAATAGCACAGAGCAGTTAAATTATTGGACACTTATTCATTGATTACCCGATGAGAGCTCAAATGCAACTATTACATGTTAGGAAATTTAAACCTATCCATTAAAAACCAGAAGAGCTATTACCAGGAATGATAAAACTATTGGATTGTTATACAAACCCATCTAATATCTTTCAGGGAAGAAAATCTACCACCCATAACCAGTTATGCGAGGTACAATTCCAGGCCCACAACACTGAAAGTCAACCTTCAGATGCCTACCTTAATAAGCGAGCAGGCGACGAATTTCAAGGATGTGCAATTAGAGTCTGCACCAGTAGTGACTCTTTTTATAAGTTTTTAAGACATGACACTTCAAATCTTGAATTAAATCAGAAAACGTACCATGTTGCGTTTAAATACATTAATTTTTATTAGTGAAATCATTTAAAATCAATTGAGGTAAAGAAATACAATATCAAAATTGTACAATCAGTATAGTTTAACCTTAGTCACTTAATGAAGTTTATACAGTACACTTTTCCACACAAATTCCACTGTTAACCAATGTACACAGAGGATCAAATGACGTCTGATGCAAAACAGGTAGAGTGCATTCAGCCAAACCTCTATGCGTTAAAAGCTTTTCATTGCAGATAATCATGCACCATCACCTGGAGCAGCCAGACAGTGTGAATGATCTGGACAGATTCCAAATTTACATTAAAACTAAATTATCAATTACAAAAGGTGACAGTATTTTGCAATTCTGAACTGCCAATCCTTCATACAAGAGTAACATTTAGAAAAAAAGTGCCAAAAGCATATTATTGCATTTGACATTTACAGATGTAAAAAATGTATTTTGTAGTCATTGCCTCCGCAGTGTAAATAAAGCCTGTTTTAGGATCATAAATCACTCGCATTTCTACTAGTCTCTGGAAAACGTTTTGCCAAGTTTTCAATGATTTCTTTAACCATTAAATGCATTATTTCGGTGAAGTTTTTCCTTGTGGATAATATACTGTTGCTTTGTGCAGCCAGACTGAATACGAATTAATAACACGCGTGAAAAGATAGCAGTCAGCCAGTGCCAACTCATTAGCAACACAAACAAGCAAAAAAGGAACAACCCCTCCAGCCTGCTGTACCACCCAAGAGGTTCTTGGTAGATCAAATCTTTGGCTTTAGAACAGCACAGGAATGAGCCCTTTGGCCCACAATGTTGTGCCAAACACATCAAGTTCAACTGATCTCATCTGCCAGCACATGATGCATTCCCCTCTTTTCCCTCTACTCCTTGTGCCCATTTAAAGTCCTATAAAATGCCACTGTACTATCCGCCTCCACTACCACCCCTGGCAAATGTGTTCCAGGTGCCCAATACTCTTAAAACAAATTGCCCTGCATATCTCCATTGAAATTGCCCCCCTTCTCACCATACAGCTATGCCCCACTAGTGTTGGATATTCCCACCCTGGGAAAAAGGTTCTGACCGTCTACCCTATTTGTGCCTTTCGATGAAGTCTCCCCTCAACCACCGACTTTCCAGTGAAAACAACCCACGTCCATCCAACCTCTCCCTGTTGCCGAAACCCTCTAATCCAGGCAGCATTCTGGTAAATGTCCGCTACACCCCCTTCAAAACCTCCACATCTTTCCTTTCATAGGGCAACCAGAACTGCAAACAAATCTCCAAATACAGCCTAACCAAAGTTCTCCAGAGCTGCAACTTGAACTTTACTTAATGAGCCTTTTCTCTTATTTGTCCGCTTATTTAACTTCAAGCGAGTACAGGTCCTTTTGCTTAATCCTCTCTCATAAAAATAGCTCTCTCATCTAGAGAACTTTCGCTGCACCACCTCCAGACCAAAAAAAACTACTTTTCTGACCGATTCCCATGGCCTAGTTTAAATCCTCAACTCATAAGTTTTATGATCCAACATCCACAAACTTCTAAAGAGGTCATGAATTCCCAAGACAGAAGACTGAAGAAATTTCAGCTTATTTTCAAGTGGCCAATCCCTGTTCCTCATGATTGTAGTCTTCTCCAGTATCTACACAATTGCCACTTCAGAATTTACGTTTCCAATAAGATTAGTTACTTGTAGAAACAAATGTAACCAGAAGGTACCGAATCTGAAGATACATCACCTATCTTAAGTTCTTCAAGGATGCTATCTGATGCAGAGTTGCTCAAACACTTGTCAAGGTTAGTTATTTATCTAAAATCCAGCAAGTACAGGTCCTTCTACTTAATCTTTCTTTGTGAAAATAACACTCATCTAGAGAATTTTCACTGCATCACTTCCAGACCAAATACAGCTAAATTCTAGCAATCAGGCATCCTGGAGACACAAGTGGTATCAGACTAGCACAATTGTAGACAATTGGATGTTATTCTTTTTATTTCACTTTTTTTTTTTTAAAACAAGGATTGCTCAATACATTTCCATTGAGTGAGAAACAGAGCTCCGGTGAGTCTAAATGGGAGCACAGGAAACAGAAGCCAGGGAGCTTCAGCCATCCAGTTTTCCTAATCTCAACACACCTGGCCCATGCTTCCAGCCAACCTTGTTGATATGCTTTGCAGTAAAGAACTCCAGAAGCTGGTTTAAATTGAAAGTAGGCACAAAATGCTGGGGTCACTCAGCGGGACAGGCAGCACCTCTGGAGAGAAGGAATGGATGACGTTTCGGGTCGAGACCCTTCTTCAGACAGAAGGGTTTCAACCCGAAACGTCATCCATTCCTTCTCTCCAGAGATGCTGCCTGTCCCGCTGGGTTACTCCAGTATTTTGTATCTACCTTGTTGAAATGCTGATAGAAAGTCCACAGATTAGACAAATTTAGCTTTAGAGAACAAAGTGATAAAATATCAGGATTTCTAAACATCCAAAAATTGATTATTTTCTGTACATCTTAAATAAGAAAACCCTATATAGTTGTAGCAAAACTCCCTTGTATTTCATGTCCCTGGCAATAGTCAACATTCCATTTGCCCAATTGGTTGCCTATTCCTGTATACCAAGTCATTCCAGTAATATTCTGTTTCACTATTCTTCCTAACAAAGTGGATGACCTAATTTCCTAATTTGACATTCATCTTCCATTATTTTGATAGCTCGCGAGCTTTATACTACCTTCCATTTTCTTCGCCATCTTGGTATTGTTTACACTGCTGTTTTTATGCAGCTTGCAGATACAGCACTCAGCACATAGTTTCGAGGCACCCTACCAGCTGTCATCTCGAAAATTACCAATGTAAATCCTACTCTCCAATTCCTGAAAATTCCAGCCTTTTTCTGCATGCTACAACCATCAAACCATGATCGTTATCTTGTGCATTAACTGTGTTGATACTTAAATATTTCCTGCAAATAATAATGTATTCACTGGCTTCCTTTATCTGCCCTACTAGGTTTGTCCCCTAATAAATGTGCCATATGCCATTACTTTTTGGAAATTATCTTTAGTTTTCTGGCCAATGGGGAACATATTTCTCTATGAAATTTACTAAAGGTAGACAACCAGTATTTTACATACTGCAGAAGCATTTCATTACCTGCATAGGTCTTTGGGTCATAAAGTTGTAAAGCTACCATAGAAACAAGTTTTTCCTTCTGCTTAACAATGTGTAAGATCAAAGTCCAAGAACCATTTGTGAATGAAGTGAACTATTTGGGATAAATTAAAACAAAATCTATCTAAAAACATTCATTTAACCAGTTTTATTGAACTATGGTAGCAAACTACCTGCACTAAATGGAAAGATGCAATCACAATTCTGATTGTTCAAAATTCTGCTTGAAACACCAATTGGGACAGTCCTTTGCACTCGACTACAGATAAAGACAAACTCCAGTATTAGATTGCCATATTTAGTTCCTCATGGTTTTACATACTTTTGCACCTTTTATCAAAATAGTCTCAATTCCATTCTACTAGCAATTCAACTTCCTCATTCTGCTGGACTCATGGTGAGCAAGCAAAATATTCAACTACAATCAACTCCCTAGTTTAAAGAGAGCTTGGTTCCAGTAATCAAAAGTGTTATTGGAATTGTATACACCAAAATTTAGGAAAAGCACATTACATCAGCCAGCCACTCTGAGCCAAGAAAAAGGGGAAATCATTACAAGGTGGGAAGATGTGGTTGGCTCTTACTGAAAATGTGTTTGCAATTCCACAAGCTTTCAGATAACATTGATAGCTTAGTGTTACTGCACCTTTTCTATTTACATTCCGGTACCATCAGTCATCACAATCCTTTTCTGACATGGGTTAATATAAGTTCATCATGAAAGCAGTATTTAGTGGATAGTGCTAAACATTACCAAAGCAAAATAGACTCGCAACCTAGCCATCCAAAAATAAATTGCATATAATTTTGGAAAGTGCTGTTCACTTCGTGAATGCAGCAGTCCCAGCTCTGGGAAAGACTATTTTTGGAATGCTCGCCGTTTCCTTCCTCTTAATGCTGAATAACATGCAAACCGGCTGTCTTAATTTGCGGGTGGAAATTTACTCAATCCTGCATAACAATAACGCACCATTTGTAGGCAAATAATTGACCCAAGAGTTTATTCAATAGTGTTAAAAAAATCCACAGGTACAAATCAAGATCATTATAAATGTTGGCAATAGCACCAAACCTTTGCAGTAGAAAGATGTAACAAATCAAATAGTCCACACTCATTTTGTTATCTATTAGCACTGTCATGATTTATTTTCAATAGTTTAATGCTTCACGATTCACAGTATACAAAACCACTTAACCTCAAGCAACAAATGAGGATTACAATGACTTTAATTACCCCAAATTCCACCAGCAGTTTTGATGTAGACATGAACAAAATGCTAAACGTCTTACTTCAGGGAACAAATACCTCATTGTAAAACTGTAATGATCCACAATTTAAATCCTTGAAAAGTGTTACATTTTAACTAGACTAGATATGAATGTTTCCTTAAGGAAGTCATAAAATTAGCTTTAATAAGACAATGATGAAGAGATACTAGCATTTGATTAGTTTCTTTCATTGTTATTTTAGACCACTATAAAGTCATTGCTTATCATGTTGTATTTGATGTGCCAATTGCATTCAAGCACAAACTATTTTTTACATTGGAATAAGGCCCTGGATCATGTGCATCTTTATAATCACATTCAAAGTGTAGACCATTAGAGTTTAAACACTAAAATTAACTTTAGAAGTTAGCACTGAACAAAACCAATAAGTGATCCAGAACACAGCATACAATGCTATTTATGAGTAGCACCTATGCCATGGGCATGATTTTCAAGTTGCTACCAATGGTTTATTTGCTCCACTACTAACTTGTTACAATCCAATTATTTGACCTAATCCTTCACTTGCCTCTTCATACAAAACATTAATATATTTCTGAAAATTGAATAAAGTTTTGGCACTTAAGCAAATCATTGCATAATAGCAATAAATCACATCATTGCCAAGTGTTCCATTTACAAGCTCACTAGAAGTATGAAAATCTTTGTCAGATTACTGCAAACTGAAGCATCTCACCGGTGTGCCACAAGAGCAATCACAAAGCGCATTCTGCCATTATTCATCTCACTGACAAGCGTAATCTTCCTTTCCTGAAATCTTAGTTTATGATTCTTTAAATAGAGGTTTTTTTTCTCTCTGCCATGTCTTTAACACTAAATGGGGACCAAATTTGTGCATGAACATTAAAGATATTGTTTTGAACAAGACAATTTTAAAACAGGGAACATAGATTTCAAGATTATCAGTAAATTTCCGTCAAATCCAAATACTACACGTACTCCTCAAATAATAGCACCCAGTAACTTTGGCTTTCAATTTAATATAAACTGATCAGAATAAGGAGTTTAGTCAGTGTGGGTGGATAGGCAAATGTCTCCACACTACAGAAACACTTTTGAAAAACTAACCTGGGTAGAAATATAAAAGTGGAAACCTTAGTTTCTTTAATTGTGAACCAGATTTCCACAGCAGATCCACATGTATTTAACTGTTTATCTAATTGCAGATTAAGTCAGAAATCAAATCTCTAACATAGCCGCTAGAATGAATGAGCACTAAACACTATCAAACCCACCAGGACTTTGTTATAAATCTAACTAGTGATAACATACAATAGCATTTTCAAATGGCCATTTCTATTTAGGAGAACACCTTTCAATACACTGCCTTCCAGAGAAAAAGGAGGGAAATAATCAAAAGCAGCAATTCCATTATAGAAGGCAAAAAAGCAAAATGAAGATCATGCAACTTGGCCAATTTTCCCCTCACTTTTAGAGATTAGTACATGAAAGCCAAGGCAACAAAGTACACAGGGTTGTTTACTATTCAGACATACAAACTCCAAATAGCCGATACAAAATATTTCATGCAACAAAGGCACTTGTGTATATCTACAATTCATTCGGTTGTTCACTCCCTGGCATATCCAACAGCTAGGAGTACTTCATTGCCTTCAAACATCTGTAATAGGACATTCAAATTACATACAAGCAAGTCTAATCAGTGGGGTGGGAAACTATAAGCGAGAGCCTTCTTTGATATTCCCTAGTCCTGAAAAGATGGGGCATAATTTTGGAAATAAACAAGTTGCACAGTAAAAATGTCAATTAGTTAGGGTGATCTGGAAACAAACGTGCAAGAGTGTGAAAATAAGGCATGACAAAATCTAGGATTAGAAAATTATACAAAATGGATAGAGGATATCATAGCCACAAATATCCCAAGTGAAGGGTGTGATGTTTACCCTAATATTAAAAAATGGAATGCTATCAAGATTCAATTAATAGCCTCAAAAATGATTCACATGCACTGCACCATGATGGAATTTCAGGATTAGCATCCTGCTGCCTTGACCTGCCCAACATGCACAAGGCAATAATTATATTTTACAAACTTAAGTGTTGACTACTATTGTAGTGATAATTGAATACGAAAGAACTAAATCTCAAGTATCTCAGACATTTTCTTCCATTCATCAGGGTTTTGAATATCTCCCTCAATCAAGCCTCAGAGTTCTCCAATGTACAAATATACTCAAATCTCTACAAATATGTCCACACAAGTACCGGCCCATACCCAAGTGCAAACAATTGGTTAAATGGAATGCCATAAAACACATATCAAAATGTTTACGTGTTAACAAGTGTTTTTAAAAAAGTACAGCTGAATGAAACAGCACAATATCAATCCGACAAAAGGCCTCCATTATATCCCTCATCATTTGGAGTACTGGATATGAACCCTATTTAGCAGACCACTCCAAGTGAATTGTTAGATAACACTGCAGACAAAAACAAACCTTCACTTAACGGAGCACACCTTCCATAGAGTTTTGTGTCCTTTTACAATGTGGCATCGACGTAGAGCTACATATAGAATCATCGACCGACTTTCCTGCCCCCAAAGTGCAATATACCAGTACTGAACTGGGAAAGTGAAGGAGAGAACACCATCAGTGACCAATGCTGAAGGACAAGCTATGAGTGGTCCTCACTTTTACCTTCTGACTTCTCTTGTAGGAGAGGAATAACGGACTCCCATGCTGCAAGGCACTGTAGAATACAAACATATGTATGAACACAAAGTCATCAATTCTGAATCTGTGCTCTAATTCTGAACCTGCATCATTTTAGGATAGTTACTTCCCAAAACAATGTTTGCAAGCACCATTGACAAAACAGGTTTTTACAAGAGACTTCACAGGAGCATAACTTGGTTTGATTTATTATTATTGTCATGTGCACAAAGAGACAATACTACTTGCCAAGCCACATACAGTAGGCAAGGTAGTCAAATGCATGATGAAAGAGATAGTTAGGCCACACATGCACACACTCTTACCTTCTCATAATACTGGATGTTTTTGTCTGCCATTCCCATTAACAGATGCCGGAAATCCTGCCTCTTGTTGCACTGCCACCGATCCCAATCTGCCTTTAGATCAGCATTAAAACATTCCACTCGATCCTGACACTTTTCAACATCTGTTGGTGTCTTTATAATAGAAGAAAGAAATACTCAATTTGTCTTTACATGCATTGTCTTCCAATCCCCCCACCCCACACCAAGGTGATCAGTACGCCTGGCAGTACCAATTAAATAATAGTCATGCGTAGATTGCTGGGCAGAAACTATTTTGCCAATGATTCAGTGGCATTCACAATCACAAACACACTGGAGGTCAGTTAAAACTGTGCCGTGGGGCCATACGACTGCATTTATTTGAGCGAAGGCTTGCATGGCACCTTTCATTTGAACGAGGGTTGCTGGCCAGGTGGAAAAACAGTTGCTTTATCTTATTTAACCTTTATCTTATTTATCTTATTTAATATTAATATTGACAGATCAATCTGTAAATTGATTTTACATTCAAAGGTGTTTCAATTGTTTTGAAATGTCTCTGGAGAGTTTCAGAAATAGTTTGAAAGGCCTTTGATAGCACAAGATATTAAAACAACCTACAATGCAGACTGAAGGCAGGACACCAGCCATCCAAGGACTGGTCAGGAGTCATGGACCACTCAGCTTTGTGGGAAGTTGCAGAGGCCTAGAGCTCAGGCTTGAGGGTAAAAAAAAACCTGGGACAACCCATTAAACACTGCACCTCATCAACGTTGTTTACACTTTTGTGCTGGTGCTGTGTGAGGGAGAAACACCAAGTTTTAAGGGGGAGTAACAAGGGGACAATAATATAATAAAATATAAAATCATTAAACATTATATAGATGCCTTTAGAAATGAAGATTAAAAAGGTTTCATTAATTGCATTTTGCATTAACCTAGGACCTGAATAGACACAATCAATATAATTAACACCAATTAAACAAGCACCACCACCTTAACAAACGTAACAGCTGTTGCATTACTTTAAATAACAGACAGTTTGCAATTGTTAGACAATCATATCATATCATATCATATATATACAGCCGGAAACAGGCCTTTTCGGCCCACCAAGTCCGTGCCGCCCAGCGATCCCCGCACATTAACACTATCCTACACCCACTAGGGACAATTTTTACATTTACCCAGCCAATTAACCTACATACCTGTATGTCTTTGGAGTGTGGGAGCAAACCGAAGATCTCGGAGAAAACCCACGCAGGTCACGGGGAGAACGTACAAACTCCTTACAGTACAGCACCCGTAGTCAAGATCGAACCCGAGTCTCCGGCGCTGCATTCGCTGTAAAGCAGCAGCTCTACCGCTGCGCTACCGTGCCGCATACAAGAATCATTCTTCTTGTTCACATTGCAGGAATGAGCCAATATTTAATATCCATTTAACATACTATCACTTTTCCCACCAACTTCAATTGACTAAAAATACAGTTAGTGCTAACTCAGTGGGTCAGCAGAACCTCCGGAGGACAAGCACAAGCAACATTTCGCCTGGCACCTTACGGAGCTGAGTTATTGGTTCATTTAATACAACTAATAAGAAGGTTCCCGACCCAAAACATCACCTATCCGTGTCCTCCAGAGATGCTGCCTGACCCACTGAGTTACTCCAGCAGTGTTTTTAAAAGTTGATTGTTATGGAATTACTGCCATTTGCATGCAAATCAAAGTCATCACAAATTGAAACTTAAGATTCTAAGAGTCACTGTGTTTTGCTTGAGAATACAGCATCTGCAGTTCCCCATTTATCCAATAAATGTATTGGTTGTACTAAATGAATCAATAAAACACCTAGGATATAATACAACAACATTTATGGTGGGCATCCATGAATTCAGCTGGAATTTCATTGGGAACAGTAAGTAATCCAGCTTAAGAAATGCCCTTTACATAAAAAGTTGCTTTGGAATTTTAATGATACTCCTTCCCAGCATGGCTTGCCTGATGCTATTGATGATTTTCTACTGAATGAGCCACATTTTAATCTTGTTTCCAACCCACATTTGAAAAATTGGCTGCCAAGACTATCCCAGCATATTGGGACATTGTGAAGCCCAAGGCAGAGCAGAACACCAGAAGTATCAATGCGGTGGTTGAACACTTGCGTCCCTGATGGAGACAATACACTGCATGGCTCTACTTTAAACAAGCACAGGCTTCGGAAAATCTACCTCTCTACCCAAAAACTTGGGTGTCTCAGCTGGAGCTTTCCCTCCCCTCGCCAATGTGGGCATAAAAAAAAATCATTGCAGCATCTTCCAGATCACAAGAAATGAATCTTTTGTAAAGGCTTTCATTTCACTACCATCACTGTGAGACTACATTGGTTGATGCCTTTCAGCAATTTAGAACCCCAGTGACAGTTTTTATTAGTAGAATTTCTTGGCTTCATTTTAAACTTTTAACTGCTGCTTCCTATTAATAAGGATTTCCTCACAACACCATCGGTGTCAAGAAACATTAAATCCAAGCATAAACAGTCAAAAAGAATGGCCAGCAAAATACTATAACACAATAAGTTAAAGGCTGTTATACCCGTCGGTGGAAATTTCAGCTCATTCAATACAGCAATTATTTCTACTTCGTCAACTGACGATTGAGTCTGCTTTTTAGGGAATAGAATTTCAAAGCATTTTCCACAGCTTGTTGCATTTTCCAATTTTGTGTTTTTCCATTATTGGCCATGTCACCAGCTGTCCGGTTTCCAAGATATGGACTTTCTTCTAAGTTTCTGCCTCCTCTCCTCAAACAGCACATCTTGGGATGCTGTAGGAGGTCAGAACACCTGGGGCAATGGGGCTGAAAGAGGGGAGAAACAGGACTCCTGTCACCATACTCAAAAACTACAAGCTTCACACAACACAGGTGGTCAGGATTGAACCCGGAACACTGAAGCTGTGGGGCAACTAACTGATGCACCACTAAGCTAAAAGTATTCTAGCTGAGCAACTTTCCTTCTTGAACAAAAGTCCAAGAATTCAACAGATGGGATTACAAAATGGGCTTAATGTATGGACGTTTGAGAGTGCAATTCTTCCAGACTGGCAATTGAAATGTTTTATTCATTGAATAACATTTTACTGAATAATTTACTCATTTAACAGGGCGAGATGAGCACATAAAATGAGCAATAATTCCTTCCCCACTCCCAAATAAGGTTTTATTCAAACTTCTTTTTGCACTTGTTTCATATTTCCTTGGTTTGGCAGGAGGTTCGGGTGATTATACAAGCTCCAGATCCAGTTACAGTCAGTTCCACAATACCACTGTTCAAGGAAAACACAGCAACTTATTAATAGCAAACATTCTCTGAAAATCAGCTATCTCCATCACAGCGGACAGACTACCAAGTGACATCGACTACAAACTTATCGACTCCGTTATCTTGACCACACATCCTCCCACCCTGCCTCTTGCAAAGATGCTATCCACTACACTCAATTCCTCTGTCTCCACCACGTCTGCTCTCAAGATGTGGCATCAGATCAGGGGATAGATGGATCAGTCACCTGCTTCTCTTCTGTGTCCCAGAGTTCTGCTCTCGATCCCTTTCCCTTCAGATGCAACAAGGAGTTCCCTTGGTCCTCACCGTTCACCCCACCAACCTCCACATTCAACACATCATCCCCTGACATTTCCATCACCTCTAACCTCATCTACTCCATCCCAATGTGGGGAGCATGGATTCGGCGACCGTTTCACTGAACACTAGCTCTCAGGTCGCCAAAGCCTACTGGATCTCCCAATTGTTAACCATTCCCCTTCCCAAACTGACCTTTCTGTCCTGGTCCTCCTACATTGCAAAACTGAAGGAACAGCACCTCATATTTCCCTTGGGCAGCTTACAACCCAATGGTATTAACAGTGAATTCCCCAAGTTTAGACAACTTCTACAAACATCACCTTTTCCCCCACCCAACACTTTCCTGTCCCACTTAATTTACCCCTTCCCCTGACCATGACAGACCTTGCACCTGTTCTCTTCACTCCCTCCCCCGCCCAACTAAAAGTCGGTGAGTTAGCTTCACGGTTCACAACTATGTATTCCTCTTGGGCTCACACCTGCTTCTATCCAACTATTTGCCTATCAGGGAACCCCCTCTCCCGATGACATCTGTTGCTGGCTTGCTGTCCTGCCTCTTTGCATCCAGTTTTTTTTCCGTTTGCTCTCCCTACTACAATCAATGAGTCTGAAGTAGGATACCAACCAGAATTGTCAATTATCCATTTTCTCCAGAGATGCTGCCTGACCTGCTGAGTTATTCCAGCATTGTGTCTATTTCTGAAATTCAGCATTTTCCTTTCCATGGGCTGGATTGAAAACCTAATCTGCAGCATAATAATTGAGTTAGACACTGAAACCTAGATGATATTCCACACATTGCATCTGGGAATCAAAAAATATATATTTAAAAATCAACTTTGAAACCGGGGGAAAATTTCACTCAAACTATTAAATTTTCAACCTTGGGGGTTGAAATGGATCAGATGGCGATTCCTTCAGAAGTATTATCAATCAAAGACACTACCTTCATTTTGACAAATGTGCAAGAGAAACTGCCATTGTATAGGGTTATATGAACCTTCCTAAATTCTGAGGAACCCTGGACACACAAATCCAAATTCTTGCCACGTCTTATGCCAATATACATCAACTTCTAAAGGATATTTGACCAAATTAACCCTAAACCCCAAATTCATGTCCAGCAGCAGTAAGATATCTTGCTCTTGTAATTTCTGCTCATGGGGAAACTGTTTTTCATTTGTAAACTAGGTATTAAAACTAAGAACATTAGAATGTATAAATTGAACTAAATATCTACTGCAAATGGCTGAAAGAACCATTTGCATTGTAAATTCATTTAAGTGACACTCACGCCTTGCTTTTCTTCTTTCTTGTAAGCAGCACCTTCCAGTTTGGCCTCGTACTCTGCTTGTACTTGATCCCTTTTTCTTAGCACATTCTGAATAAAAATGAACAAGACTTGAACACAATGTTATCCGTAATTCAAATGTCAACTGCACTAATCTTCCAAACTTGCATTACCAGAGAGAAACCAACGATTGGTTCGGTTGCTTTCCGTTTTAAAGCAATCCTGGCATACGCAAATAAAGCATGTTTAAGTCTCTGGATCAGCAATGTGAAAAACATTATCCAACAAACTGCACTTCAATTCCTAAATGGGCCTCAAGGGGAAAAATAAACAGCTGCCAAGGCAAACACTGAAAACGTGGATTCAAAAGACAATGACAACCATATGAGAAAGCATTTTTCTAGTGAAATACATATCATGTCGTACAGTATGTACATTTTTCCACAGCAAACATTTAGGCTTTTTGCATTTCTCTGCTGTAAGACAGCAGCATTCGACTTGCTCCACGTCTATAATATTATGTCTGATTTTAAGACTCATCACCTAAATATAGTAAAACTTCCTAATATGGTGTCTGATTGCTTCAGCATCTGGCATACCAGGTTCAGTTCCACACACTCCATTTAAACTCACTGGGTTCTGTTTTCCACCCCCCTTTACATGCATTGGAATCTTTGGAAGATGCAATACATCGCGTAAATTTAGAAAAAGTGAATTAAAAAAATTCTGTTGAGGCATTAATAAGAGCAACTTCCAATGATCTAGAAAATCAGATACGCCAACATCAAAATACAAAGAGTAGGATTATTGGAGTTTTACTGTACTTTGCTATTGCAGATGGGCAGCTCTTATTCATTAAATAGGTTCCTGGGATGGGGGCTTTGATGTACAAGGAGAACATGAGTAGATTAGTCCTCCATTCTCTAAAGTTAAGGATAATGAAAAATGTCCTCACAAAATATACATGACTCCTTAAGGGCTCGGCAGGTTAGATACCAACTAAACGCTTTTCCCAGCCAAATAGTGTAGACCATGGTGGTCACATCCTCAACAACAAAAAAAAGTCATTTGAGAGATTCAGACAATTAGGAGATCATTTATTCTCTGACTCGAAAATATTTGGAATTCTTCTGAACTGTGAAGGCTTAGTCATTTAGATATTCAAATATTAGAAATAAATTAATGGTTATAGGGTGAATTGGGATGAAAATGGTGCTGAGAAAGATTGCAATCAATTGTATATCAGCTTCAAGGCACCAAACAGCCTGCTCTCACTGTTTCACATCTTGATAAACTCTTAGCCAACACATTGTTAAGGGTCCCAAATCAAAACATCACCAACCCATGTTCTCCAGGGCTGCTGCCTGACCTGTTGAATTATTCCAGCACTTTGCTCTTAAAAGTTGATAGTTGTTGAATTACTGCCATTTGCATGCAAATCACAAAGTCACCACAAATTGAAACTTAAGATTCCAAGAATCTTTTCAAATGTCTAAAACTTGATATTCTAAAAATTAAGAATTTAAAAGAGAATACCAAGTGAAATAATTGTACTTGGAAAAAGATTTGGGTTTGGCCATCGACTTACCAAAGGAACTTCCACAAACACTATACACTCCATTTGAGAAAGAACTCTACCATCGAACAAAGTTTATGCACATTGGGAACATGAAGAAAACAAAAGGTTTGTTAGTGGGATGGATTTATAATTAGTAATAAGAAGGAATCTCTTACTTTCATTGATTCTATGTAGAGGACATATTCTCGAAGCACAGGAAGAATGTCTTCAGACATGCCCTCTGACAATTCTTCCAGGGCTACACAGCAGCTACCAATGCAATTCGATGCACCATCGAGGGGCTTATTTAGTTGTTCTTCTACTGCCGACCAGGAGAAGTAAATGGGTCCGTATTCTCGAAGTTCCACCAAATATTCTGAAGTAATACAAAGAAAAAATGAAATTTAAAAATGTTGCTTTAGAAATTACAAGCACATTGAAAATATTAACATACTCAAATAGGAAGCATGGTAAGGCCTGAAGGGTCTCGACCCAAAAGGTAGAGTCCGAAGAAGGGTCTCGACCCGAAACGTCACCCATTCCTTCTCTCCCAAGATTCTGCCTGACCCGCTGAGTTACTGCAGCATTTTGTGTCTACCTTAGAAGCATGGTAAATTTACCCTTTTTTTCTTCCTCAAACTCGCCATGGATGTGCAGTCCTGCCACACCTCAATTTTTCCTCTCCTTGGGCAACATTCTTCCTATCTGCACAATGACTCAAAAGTCTCCATGATCAATCTGGCTCATTTCAAATGTAACGTTTAACTCCATTTATCCAAACCGAAAAAAGGGCATAATTATGGATCCATTCTCTATAATTAGTTGAGTATGCTTGGCTCCAATCCGGCTGAGGTTTCCACTGTAATCTCTGCTTCAAAGAGATACTTTGGTGCTGCTTTCTCACTTCCCAATAAGGATGGGACAGATTTGCTGCCATCTCAAGGCAGGTGACCATTTGCAACCACACTAGTCTAGTTTATTTTATTGGCCGAGGTACAGCAAAAAGCTTTTTGTTGCATGCTAGCCAGTCAGCAGAAAGACTATACATGATTACAATCGAGCCAGATACAGGATAAAGGGAACATTTAGAGCAGGATAAAGTCCAGTAAAGTCAGATTAAAGATAGTCTGATGTCTGCAATGTGGTACATGGTAGTTCAGAACCACTCTAGTACTTGATAGGATTGTTCAATTGCCTGATAACATCTGGGCAGAAGCTGACCATGAATCTGGAGGCATGCGTTTTCACACTTCTGTACCTCTTGCCTGATGGAGCGTCTGGGGTGAGATTTGTCCTTAATTATGCTGGTGGCGATGCCAAGACACAGTGAAGAGTAGATGGAGTCAATGAACAGGAGGTTGGTTTGTGTGATGGCCTGGGCTACGTCCACAATTATCTGCAATTTCTTGTGGTCTTGGATGGAGCTGTTCCCAAACGATGTTGTGATGCATCCCACTAAAATGCTTCCTACAGCACATATATTGTTGGGGATATACTGAACTACAGCTCTGTTGGACAGCATTAGAGGTCCAGTCCAGCAACGTAGAAGTCACGGGAATTTTCTGTCTATAGACTTAATTGTAGCCAATGAGATTTTGCCAAAATTATTTTAATTTGCCATTCATGGCACATTTTTCAACTCTCATCTTTATCCAGGGTTGCATAGTAAAAAGGCACAAGGAGATGTCAATAAAATTAGAACCCCTTAAATTCCTGGTAACAAAACAGCTTCTCCTAACCTATTTAAATTTAATTTGAGTCTCCTAGCTTGCACTTGAGAAACTACTTTCTGCCTATCTTTGTTCCACACTTGCATTATTAGAACAGATTAATATGCCACTTTTCCTTTTAAGGGACATTGTATGCAAGATATATATTGTTTTCTGTACGAACATGGTTGTAGAACAAAATGGTGTTAAATTTCGGATAGAGGACAAAGTGGATTATGAATTATTTAATTTGAAACGTGGGAGAAGGAAAAAAGTGGATCTACAAAATGAAACAAAATGGGCAGCTTGTACCATCTCTCACCGAATTTGATTATGCACAGTTGAATGTCGAAAGCTCAAAGTTGCTTTCAATGGTTTAACCTATCTTCATAGGGTGTGCTGTTTTCCTAATCATCTCCACTGGAATCCAGAGAAGACACAGAATTAATGAAAATCTCAAGAATTTGAAACAGACCAAGATCAGAAACGTCACCCATTCCTTCTCTCCAGAGATGCTGCCAGTCCCACTGAGTTACTCCAGCATTGTATCTATCCAGAAAGTCTTATGCTTTGCTCCCAACACGCATGGAAGCTTTTAACTAATTACTAAACTGGAATTATAATTCAAATGAACTCTGATGATAATGTAGATTGCAATCTCCTTTCATCAATACTTGAAAATATGGAATTTTTCACCTCTTAAAACTTGTACATTTACCTGTATTCAATTGTTAATTTTTAGTTAATTATTTTTCCTTCCTCTCCCCCTTGAATTCTGCCAAGAATTCTTCAGTTATTGAATATCTGCCAGCCTGACATCACAACTGCTGGACACCCGAAACTAACCTATGCCAGAAAAGGGGAGATTGATGCTTTGGGTAGTTAATGTTCATGGAAAACTCAATGTTAGTGGTAGGTCACCCACTTTGCTACCGACTACAGAAACACTGGAATTAAACTAAACTCTCAGTACAAAAGTGAACCTTAATGTTTGCAAGAGGCTCCTAAACGTTTATATTACACAGTAGAGGGGGTGTCTTTTATTTCCCACATCACCACTGCCCACCCCCTACCACCATGGTGTTATGAATTCTCCACTTCATATTTATAACTGAACTCAAAACACTGCCGAGTTCAATACCAGAAGGCCTACCCTAGATTGAATTTTGTTGCTGCAAAGAAAGAATGAATTCAACCACCATATCCTTACAAATCCGAATTGAAAGAGTTAAAGGCATCAAGAGTCACAGCAAGATTGCTGGCATTCTAAAGTCAACATGATTGCCAATAGTCATCATACCATTATCACTAATTCAAAACAGCAAATGCTCTTTGATTATCATCAACTTGAAATGGGGAGTATTGGAAACTCAGTAAGATTTACCAGTGAAATATTCCAGTTAAAAAGGAAAAGCTGGATAGATTGGACATGTTTTTCCTGATGAGGCAGCAGCTAAGGGATTATGTGATAGAGGCGTAAAGGGTTGTCTAGAATAGATTGGGTAAATAGTGCAAATCTTTTTCCATGTTGAAGGTGATAAAGAGACCGCATGCTTAAAAGAGACAGAAGGGAAAATTTTCCAGTATGGTTGGAGTATGAAACAAGCAGCCTGAAGACGTGGAGGCAGCAGATACTCACATGACATTTAAGCAGCAACTCATCAATTACTATGGTATAGAAAACTACCGATCTAATGTGGTGGATGGGATTACTATAAACATGTTTAGCAGGCAACATGGACATGGTGGGCCAAATTATTAATTTTTCATTTTAACAACAAAATTGGCCAAAATGAAATCAGTGCACCCCATTTTTAAAAGTCAGCATAGTATATCTTACCAGTTTGTTCTTTAACTATCCTCTGTGCAATTCGATCAATTGTCCCCAACTTCTGAGAAAACATATCCAAATAATCCCCCATAGCAGCAAACTCTACAGGCCGGCTTCTTAGTTTGTAGCTTCCAGTAACATATTTCACAGACTCGCCCATCTTTGCAATAAAAGCTAGGCCTTGCTTTTTATAAGGATTTAGATCCTACAAGAAAAACCCAAAATGCACAAGTCAGTTGAAAATGAACAGTTTTTAAATAATCCTCAAGAATAAAAAGGAGAAAAGTTCTCAAAGACAAGAGTAACAATATGCCCAAAATAGCACTGGAAGCAAATTCAACTGTAATTTTGAAAAAAATGATTTCAATATTTTAAAGGGGACTATTTTCCAGACTACAAGAAAGGCCAGGGAACTAATCTGATATTGGAACTATCTTTGATAATGGATTAAGTACTTCATTCTGTGCTGCTAAACTAGATATGATCTTGTTACTCATTGAGTGATCGTTGTTTCTTCCAAGCAATCAGTTCAAAAAACTCCCAAAAATGTCTGATGTCAACTACAAAGAAAAAGGCCCAAAAACCCACAAAGCATGCAAACCATTCCCATGTTTGGATTTTCAGTCCTGCTATTTTGCCTTCAAGTATAATATTACAGATTATAGACCAATGATCATTAGCTTTGGTCTGACCCTGCACTAGAATTGCCTCAAAAAATTGCAAGGTTCTTCATCAGTTACCTCCTCCAGTGGACCAAAAGCTCTCCACAAATTACCAGTGAGCAACTTTATGTAGACAGAACCGAAGAGAGATCCCCTTCGGTTCTGTCTACTTAAAGTTGCTCATTCACCTGCGACTTCATGGGTTTCCCCTGGGTGCTTGAAGACGGCAGCTTAATAATTGGCCACTACATCTTACCTACCATATAAAAGTGGTAGAGCCTGGGGAAGGTGATGGTAATGTGTGAAAAATAAAATGGAATGTGTAAGTGTGTGTTCTTTGCTTGGCATGGATTGAGTGATGTGAAGAATTCAATTCTATGCTGTTTGACTATGATCAGATGCAGTGTTCACATGTGCTTGAGAGATGCTGCATTTTATTGCTGATTTTACTTTAGAGAATATTTTAGTTTGCAAAAAGAAAATAATTCCTATTTCCTTCGCAAATATTTTGCTCTCAGTGTGCTCTTAGATGTGCCACAAAATGAATAAATCTCTCTCCCTGCACAACCCACCAAGCTACTCAAAGATGAGAATTAAACCAGGTACCTTTGCTGTAAGAAAGGCATTGAAGTGATCATTAAAGGAAAGAACAGGATGATCTGAGATTCTTTTCAGAAACTTGTCCAATGCCTTCCTTCTAGTCTCCACAAAGTCTTCTGAAAAGCGATCCACAACACCCTTCACTACAAATTTTTCTGGCAGAGGCTGCATAAAAAGAAATCCAAAATTACTGCATTACATTGGCAATTTTATAAATCTCACTTTTGTAAAAATTTAAATACTGAACATTTTAATGTTGATGTTATTAAAGTGGAGATATGGGTGGAAGACACAACCTTGGTGAACTAATATGTTTAAGAAAATAAATACCAATTGAGCACACCACTATGTAGTCAAAGCCAAGAAAGACTTATCAACTTTTGCAGGGTTAATTGGACAAATTAATAAATAGACCACTTTGATAAGAACAATTAATTTGAAAAGCTCCAATATATAGCAGCACTACATACTGTTGTGTTGCTATATACAACACAATATATGAGATGCAACTTTGGTTTCCCAGACAGTAATTTCCAAACTCAGTAAATGCCAAGGGGTCAAAATAATAAGGAAAATAGGTTGGCGCTGGAAAAAAAGATTTTTATGTCTATTGAGCTGGCTATTAGATTTAGACATGCATGTGCAGTATTACGGAAGGATATATGCATTACCATGAAACGGAAAGGAAAAAAGTTGTAAATGCAGTGCAAATTCTTTAACTTACGAGGAGTGGAAAGGAAAATAAATATAGTTTAAGAAGGGTCTCGACCCGAAACGTCACCCATTCCTTCTCTCCCGAGATGCTGCCTGACCTGCTGAGTTACTCCAGCATTTTGTGAATAAATACCTTCGATTTGTACCAGCATCTGCAGTTATTTTCTTATAAAATAAATATAGTTGTTCATAATGGATTTTCTTCAGCATCAACCGGGTAAATTAATTTTCTAGCTGCTGCTAGGTTTGTGCATCAGTAATAAAAGCCCACAGTAAATTTCAGGCTATTTAAAATCTGTTACATGAGATTACTGATCAGATAGAGTTTCAAGGTGATAAGGAAACAAACTATCAATTGCAGAAACTGTAATAATAAAGGGTACTTTAAAAACAGACAATAAATATAGCTGATACACATTTGACCACATTCCATATTTAGCAGCAGTTCAAGGAATACACACTATTTTTTTCAAATCTAATAAAAACTGGCCAAAACATGCAGGCCATGAATGAATTTAAAAATAGTACATGCACTCGGAGACCAGATTTACCCAGTACTTACTGGTATAATATACGTCGGCTGTGATTCTTCCAGTTTAATCCGCAACCAATCAAAATCCTGGTATCTGCGTCGTACTATGTACTCTGGTAAATCAAATTCATTTCTGGTGGTCTAAAAATAATTGAAACTATTCATAAACAGTGTGAATTTTGAATATTAAAGACATTTTAATCTGATTTATCCAAATTTAGTTTAGTATTAATTTGCACTACCACCAACAACCAAGTGAGGTGGGGGACATGTGTTAATGGCCTATGCTCCCTAGAGGAGCAAAGGGCTTAAGAAGAAGAAGATTAACTTGCACTATTTCAATTGAGAAGTTTAAAAAAACTCAAAGGTCAAAACATTTTATATTTATTTAAAAATAGCATGGACAATTACTGGGAAAGAAAAGGTGCAGCATTAAAATTTGTAGAGGGGAAGAAAAGAATTTGAAAAGTTAGTGATCAACTCGATTCAAAGTGCAGCCTTTGGAAGGTACTTCAAACTTACGGGTTCAACAGCCAGGGTTTCAGAACAATATTATTTCCCATATCATTATTCAAAACCACAGTATAAAATTTCTTCGAGTTACTCCATCATTCTGTGTTTATCTTCAGTATCAAATTCAACATAGTCAAGGATTTTTTTTTTTTTTAAATGGCACAAATATTCCACTGTTTTTTCGAAGCCAAGTGTTTCATTCTCCAACTTAAGCCCATCAACATAACATGGAGGCCATTATATATATGCAGCCCACATGGTATTCCATGCCACATGCATCATTGTAGAGTAAACTAAACTGGAGTTAACATTTCAATGCAAAAGATTCAAGATTCAAGATAGCTTTATTTGTCATCCAATATTGGACGAAATTCAGTCAACCACAGTCCAACAATAAAAGCATTAAATAGGCATTAAAATTACACAACCCCAAAAACCCCCAAAACACAGTCCAACAATAAAAGCATTAAATAGGCATTAAAATTACACAACCCCAAAAACACACAAAAAAAGAAACATCCATCAAAGAAACATCCATCACAGTGAGGCTCCTCCAGTCCTCTCCTCACTGTGATGGAAGGCCACAATGTCTTTCCCTTCTCCTGCCGTCTTCTCCCGCGGTTGTTGTGGTTGCAGGCCCCGCCGGACGGTCCGCAGCGGCCGGAGCCTAAGGCGAGTCCCAGCCGCTCCCGCAGCCTCCGAAGACGGCTGGCTCCGCCGATGATAAGTCCGATCCGGGGCGGGCGAACACGCTGCTGCTGCCGCTGTTGCTGCACGTCGGGGCGGTCGTGGCTCCCGACATTGAAGCCCCCGCCCAGCAGAGAAATATCCCGCGGCATATCTTAGGCCGCGCCGGACGGTGAAATGTCCGCGACCCAAGCCAAGCGGGGCGGGCGAACCCGCTGCCGCTGCCGGAGCTCCCGATGTCGGCATCCACGCGGCCCGAGCCTAAGGCGAGTCGCAGCCGCTCCCGCAGCCTCCGAGGACGGCCGGCTCCGGTGATGGTAAGTCCGATCCGCGGGCTCTGCGAACCAGAGCCCTGGAGGCAGCCAGCTCCAGGAGTTGGGCCGATGGTAGGCCGCAGCAGGAACGGAGACACGGCCCAGAAAACAAAGGTCGGGACTCCGTTCGGAAGGGACACCTATTTACAATTTTACAGTTTCCCCCCTCCCCCCCACATACACACATAGTACACAAACACAAAAACACCACATCACAACTACAATTAAGACAAAAAAACAACAAAAACACAAAGACAAATGGACCGCAGGTAAGCCGCAGCTGCTATGGCAGCGCCGCCATTTTGGATTCATATAGGGTCAGATTATTCAACCAGGAGACTGAAGTGTACCAGGTTCATACATGGAAAACAGTAGCTCAATGGACTGCAATATCAGTAGTGGCAGCAAATAAGACATCATTGGAAGGAAAATTAATCATGGACAAGCAACCCTCCTGTACATTAACAAACTCTTAGTCAATGTAGGAAATTTCTAACACAAAAACATTTTAAATGCCCCCAAAGAACAGGACTGATAAGAGTATTTTCTCTTTAACTTCCTAATTATTCATAATTCTTCAACTAACCAATAGATTACTTTATTTTGTGCCATCCTGCTTTCTGCTCCAAAGCAGATTACATTGTGCTTCACAGCACTTCTAAGCAAGTGCGCTCATCAAAACCCGACATCATAAACCCAAAAGCACTTCTCGATCGCTATCTGTATCAAGGCTGTAAATTCTCAGTAACGTGGGGTTCCTTATCCGCTGAAAACAAAACATTCACGAGTGTCATAGACACAAGAACAATTTGATGTCTTATTTGCTGCAGCTTTACAACCACATTTGATGCAATAAATGATCAGTTATTGCAAATAAACCATATCATGATAGTGCAAAACTATAGTAGTGCAAAGTTCGTGGTGGCTCCGTGCAGAGGTGGGATTGCTATTAGAGTTGATTCAAGAGTCAAACAGATGTGGGAAAAAGCTGTTCTTGAATGTGGAAGTAACAAGTTGGAGTAGGTCCAGAAGGTAGGAATTGATGAGCATCATAACCAACCTCTAAGCACTTCTTCACAATGGATGAGAGTATTACTAGTCAGTAGTAGTTGAGGTACATCACCTTGCTCTTCTGGAGGTTGTACCTGGACTTCTTGTACAACTCTGGTTCATACAAGTCCAGTTCTCACAATACAAAACATCCAGTGTATGCTTAACTCAATTTATGTATAGTTTAGTTAATCCAAAATGCAGATCATTCAATCTTAACAGACGTCCATATTTAGGAGTGCATTTAAGTCCACACTGCATTTCCTTGATAGCTCCTAGGTGGGTCTCACATCACACATCAAATTGTACAAGGCTGGTAAAGTTCCTCACCCAAAGGACAAGTGAACCAGTCAACCTTTATGACAAACTGGCTATTTTGTAATTAATACTAATGACTACATTCTCCCTCCCCCACCCTCTCCATTCTACATCTGCCCTGGTGAGATTTGACCACTGGTTCCCTGATTTTTGGTCTAGTTCTCCACTGGAACATAACCATTGCATCCAACCAAGAATTGTACCAAAGATAGCAGGAATTTCTGAATGGTTCAATTTCTCATACCTTTGTGCCAACTCTGTACGTGATGTATGTCTCCATTGCAGACACGTGTTTCTTTGGGTCATCAACTGTAACAAATAGATCTCTAGTTTCACCATCCAGATCATCATCAAGTTGTAGTCTATTGAGGAGCGATGAGGAAGAGGCAGGGCTTGATGTCTCCACTGGAGTCCCATTGGGCAACATTGGATCCTGAACGACAAGTAAACAGGTCAATCAGCATGAAGAATTGGTTTGGCGTTAACGGAAGTGACAAAGATAACCAGAACTTCCACAAGTTATACATCCAATCAATATTCCAACAGTACACTTCAAAATGAAATGCAACTTCATTCCTGCTTAACCACAGCAAGGGTCACTCTTCACAGCAGGACACGTTACCAAGAAACAGAACCACTCACCACACAATAACATGCAAGTACACAGGAGAAAAAAAAAAGTATTTTTGAGAAGCCGAACTAGTTCAGACACAACTGCAAATCCAATATGCCATTTGTATACCCAAGTGGAACAAATTACAGGCTCCAAAAAAACGTATGATCACAAATTCTCAAGCCAAAATGTCACCCATTCCTTCTTATCCAGAGATGCTGCCTGACCCACTGAGTTGCTCCAGCATTTAGTGTCTATCTTGTATTTTTCATCTATATTATAGCGATGAATTAACCATTACAAATCAAAGCAAGTGTTCATGGTCAACTACTTCTCTCCACTATCCCTTATTATTCCTTTTCGAAGCTTATAAATCCATCTATGTAACAATATAGTAGTGTCCATCGGTACCATGTAGGCTAAACTGGTGTGTATCCCACATGAGTGTTCTGTATCTTGGGCACTTGAGAACCAGTGCCTGTCCAACAGAACTTTGTTTCACAGAACACAGCTAGCATTTTCCTGATATCGTATCGATCCATAATCTTCTAATCTACGAGCAACATCCACAAAAGTAAAAACTTGACAAATTAAACTTAACCAATAATCAATTCAATGTAACCCAATATTTACTTCAGATATTTCATTCTGCATATTTACATCCCCTACTTTAGGCTTTTTCACTACACCAGAGACTGAAGAAGGGTCTTGACCCAAAATGTCACCCTTCCTTCCATCTGGAGATGCTGCCTGTCCCGCTGAGTTACTCCAGCATTTTGTGTCCATCACCAGAGACACACACTTGCACATCAATTGGTTCACATACCCACTAATTCTGAATTCCTAAATAGCACTTTATCTTATTGTGACCCAAAACTGTCTAAAAATCATGATTCAGTCACACACTTGGTCTAGATACAATTACCAGCTTGGAGATGAAGTACCGCAGGCAGTTTTCTACAGAGATCTACGCAGAAAATTTTAAAATCTGAAACAATTCAAACCCCACAACTGGATGGCACAGTGGCGCAGAGGTAGATTTGCTGCCATAGGATACCCGAGACCCGGATTCGATCCCGACTATGGGTGCTGTCTGTAAGGAGTATGTTTGCTCTCCCCTTGACCTGCGCGGGTTTTTTCTCGGATCTCCGGTTTCTTCCCACACCCCAAAGACGTACAGGTTTGTAGGTTAATTGACTTCGGTAAAATTGTAAATTGTCCCAAGTGCGTGTAGGATAGTGTTAGTGTGTGAAGGGTCTTTTCATGCTGTATCTCTAAATCTCTAAACTAAACAGCAAATCCAGGATGCTAATATGCTTTGCAAATTCTTCACTAAGAATACCCAAGCTGTTGGTCCAATGTGACAAAAGCAAGAGAAATCAGGAAAGCCAAACTCACAAGTTCCCCATGCAGCTTGATATAATGAGACTGCACCAAAGTAATGAGGCGGTCCAATATGATTTTATGGAATATGGCCAAATACCCATTTCATTAGTGTTTATATGCAACCAACTGCAGATCCAAAATACACAAGTAATATTCCTGGAAATAAGGCAACTCGAGCAGTTACAAGTAACTTCAAAGGAACATTTTTCTCTAGTATTCTGCTGCCGTACCCTTCACAACCCACAACTTTATAGAAAAGTACAGAAAAGCAGCTAACATAATGAACACATCCCAGCCTTTCTATCTACCCCTTCTTCTAACAGACAGAATATACAAGCTTGAAAGCACATACCACAACTTCAAGAATAGCTTACTCCCTGCTGTTATTACATTCTCAAACAGACCTAATTTGCCATGATGTATTCCCGATCTCCCAACCTATTTTGTTGCAGCCCTTGACATTGTTTTACCTTTGCACTCTGTAGTTGTAAAACTATATTCTGCACTCAGGTCTGGCAGCATTTCTAGAGAACATAGATAGGTGACGCTTCCAGTCAAGGAAAGTCTGAAGAAGGTCTCAACGGAGATATCACCTACCCACGATAACATGCAAAACAGTTTTCACTGTATCCCAGTACATGTGACAACAATAAAACAAAAGTGCAAGTAGTTGACGGCAAACTAAGCTTATTTGCAGACAACTTTGAATGTGAATTTCCAAAGTTTAAACTTTATATTAAGACATATTTAGACTCCGATCAAAAACTTAATTAAAAACACAATGTTTGCACCTGCCTCAGAGCTGCTCCACTCCATTGAAATGCGCACCATCTGAATCTCCAGCTGTTCCAACCAGCCACAACACAAAGCCCAGAATTCCCAGCACTGCAGGAAGTTGGCATTTCACTGCCAGAATCCATGAGAATTCCAGCAGTGAAGTAACATGGTGTACAAAAATGGTGGTGGCGTGGACAAGTCAGAATGGTCACTATCAGTGTTCACCCATGTGGCCTATGCAATCACACAATGGTTACAGCATAGGTGATCATTCTAAATCTAAATGTAACCATCAATGTGCAGTCCCCTAACCTCCCTCAAACAGATATCATAATCAGCATTATTTCCAACAACCTGTATCAAAACCTAAAATTGTAAAGAGGTCTATTAAACAGATCCATTGAATTCAAAGACCAAATACAAATATAACCAAGCTTTTACACAAATGCAAACTGTTTTTTCAATTTCCCAAAACTGGCCATTAACGCGTGGATTCCTTTTTCCCAATAGTTTACTACGACATGCTAAGCAGCAAACATTCGACAGCACTTTAAAATTCCAAGTTCCACAACATTTCCAACACCAGGTCAACTCTATCCGTTTTCATGTTCAACATTGATCAATAACTCTTGGTTTAACCTGGATATCGTGCAAGAGAGAAATTGAAAATAGCTTCATTTTACCTATAACTGCATTTCATCCGCAACACCATATTTCCAAGCACAGTACCATGACACAATATTTTGGCACTTCATTTTATAACAGAAATTTTCTACAAAAATGGAGAACAGGATCTTTGCAGTTAAAAACAAAATAGTAACATTAAATCTTAGATTCCTGTTCTTCATAGAGTCAGAGTGATTCAGAGTGATACAGCGAGGAAACAGGCCATTTGACCCAACCTGCCCACTGGCCAAAATGTCCCAGCTACACTTGTCCCACATGCCTGCGTTTGGCCCATATCATTTGGTTATCATAAAGGATTTGGTTTAAAAAAACAATAAATGTATTGACTTGATGACACTATGAATTAAAGAAAGACATTGTATTTCTCGCATACATTTTTATAAATAAAGTATTTTTATTTAAAAAATAAATAATTCTGGGGGACTTGTCAGGTTGCCTTCTGAAGGGAAAGTCTGGCTGATCATCATTTTTGAATGTTTTGTTGGTCTCAAAGCATGCATGTTTGGTGTAAGTGTATATTATTGGATTGTTCCTTTTTGGTTTGGTATTCTGTTAATTGATTCTGTAACTGCCTGGGAAAGTGGAAGCGGGCAAAAGACAGCTGATGTTTTTTTTCAAAGGTGCATTTTAATTTCAGTGGAAATAGTAGTATTTTAATTGATATAACATCATTGTTTAACCTATGCCATGTAAAGGCCAACTTGCAAGTGATTCAATTAGGTGCTCAATAGCACATGAGTATTGCAATACAAGTGAGTTACCAAGTTTATTTAAACCCTTGCATTGTTGATATTGAAGGTCCCTGTCTGAGTATTCATTTGACTACCAGTGCTTGCATAAGGTTCACAATAGATGGAAATTTTATGTGTTTTCTTCCCCTGCTGTCTGGAGGTCTGGTGGAAACCACCTACACGTTTTAGAGTTGCAGTGGCCACATTATATTTCATATTTTTATTTCATATTTCAGATACAGCGCGGAAACAGACCTTTTCGGCCCACCAAGTCCGCGCCGCCCAGCGATCCCCGCACATTAACACTATCCTACACACACTAGGGACAATTTTTACATTTACCCAGTCAATAAACCAACAAACCTTGTTTACTGTGTGCTGCTTGCAGTGTTATAAGGTAAATATTAAAATTTGTGAATTTACTGATTGTTCTTGCTTGGACATGCTGCCGATACCAGTACAAATCCCAGCATTTAGTGCAGAATTTCTGGTTTTGTTTGCAAGGCAGAGTCTGTGTTGCACCTTGCTGTTTATATGGCTAAATCTTTTTCTTGTATTGTAGTGTCAGAAGTGTAGATTCCAATTTAGATATGTTAAACAGAAACTAAACCTTTAAAGTGAGTTATGAGTGGATTAAGTTCCATTTTTCTGGACAGGCTGCACTTCAATCTGTCTTCCAATGATAAATTGAAAGCATCTGTTACATTGTGCCTCCCAGTCCCTTATTTCTTCCTACCAACTGTGTGTCCTATTGTCTTGTCTTCAGGACTTGCCTGAATTTTCTTGCCATGTCACTTGGATATTCACCAGGATGCTGCTGGGAATGGCGTGTTTTAGTTGTAAAGAGTGACGGGGAGGCGATGTCTTCTTTCCCTGGAGCAGAGGATGTTAATAGAAAACATGATTGAGGTGTATGAAATTGAGAGATATAGATAAGGTAGAGTACAAATTGTAGGTGTCACAAAATGCTGGAGTTACTCAGCAGGTCAGGCAGCATCTCAGGAGAGAAGGAATGGGTGATGTTTCGGGTCGAGACCTGAAACGTCACCCCTTCCTTCTCTCCTGAAATGCTGCCTAACCTGCTGAGTTTCTCCAGCATTTTGTGATACCTTTGATTTGTACCAGCATCTGCAGTTATTTTCGTACAAATTGTAGGAATCTTTTTGCCTCATCAAGTCAAGTCAAGTCAATTTTATTTGTATAGCACATTTAAAAACAACCCACGTTGACCAAAGTGCTGCACATCTGATCAGGGAAAAAAAAAGAAGAAACATACAGTGGCAGCAGACGTGAATAAAATCAAGGAAATACATTTTGGGTAAGAAGTTTAGAAATTTGAGGGGATTTTGATCCAGAGTGTGGAGAGTATCTAGAATGCACTATTGGAGAGCATGATGGTGGCAGAGTTGCGAACATTTAAGAGATGCTTGGATGAGCACATGAATCCTGAGGCCAATGGGCCAAGTGCTGGATGATTGGATTAATATGGATGGTTGCCCCCTGATCAGTGTGAACATTATGGGCTAAATGATTTTGTTTCTCTGCTGTATGATTCTGTCAAAAGTGTTGACGTTGGTCTTTGATTCTGCTATTTCCACAGAAGAGCTGGTTATTCACAGCATTTTGTCAGCTGGATGTAACTAGTAGCAAAGCTCCAATGATATATTTAACAATTTAACTGACAGAATTTCCGTAGAAAGATGCTGGCCTTGTGCTGAAACAGTTTAGTGGAAATTGTAGGTAATGTTTGGCTCTGCAAGCCAACATTCAACTTGAGTTCTGGTTGTATTGTTACAAGTAAAACAGTGTGAATGTCGAGTTTAAGATTAGAAAGAGTATTGCTACGGAACAAGGATCGGATTTTCACTTAGTCATTCGCCAACGATCTTTAAAGAATCAGGATACCAAATTCTGGAATATGTACCTCACCTCCCATTTGCCGACCCCACCCACTTCTAAGGCACTTAGAACTTCAATTTGTTTTTGTTGGTCACCTGTCTTAAAATTTCCTTTCAAAGAATCATGACTAGATGACGTAATCCTCTCCCCCTTCCCAGTTCTCCCACCAGTCTTAATGTCTCCGACTACATTCTATCTCTGTCCCGCCCACTCCCCTGACATCAGTCTGAAGAAGGGTCTCGACCTGAAATATCACCCATTCTTTCGCTCCAAAGATGCTGCCTGACCCACTGTGTTACTCTAGCATTTTGCATCTACCTATGACGAGATGACATTTGGGTTGGGACCCTTCCTAACGCGATTCATGATGTTGGTGGATGATGGCTATGAAATGCCTTGTGTTTTTAATATTTGAAACATGTGTAGTAAAGCAAGTGTTAAAGTTAAACGACTTCACTTGCGCAGTTAAATGGTTTGCGGTCAACTGCTTATAATTTAAGTGAAGTGCACAGTGATATTGCAATAGAGCAGCACAGTAACACTGCAGATACTGCAAATGCCTCACAGCTCCAGTGAACCAGCAATCCTGATCTTTCGTGATGCTTATGGAATTTGTACATTTTCTGTGCGAATCATCCCTGGATGCTCTGGTTTTATCTGCATATCAGAGAGCTAGATGGAAAGTTCATTGATGACTATAACTTCCCCCTGATGTCAATGTTTGGATGAATCCTTTTCTTGGACATGTGTCACAGGGACACATGGAGGAATGCGAATATCCTGCGGTGTTGTAAGATAATGTGAAATTTGGATTTTTAAAACTATCCTTGTTGCCACTGGCGCATTAAATTTTAATTTCAAAGCAATGTGCACCAATCTACAAAAAAAGTCCATGAGCGGCCAATTGCATTTCTTTTGCGGAGATGATGGATTAAATTGTCTTCACTTGTGACATGGGTTTCCTGACTAGTTAATGGAAAGTAAAATGCAAAGCAGTGTTTTCTGGAATTAGTGTCATCGATCTTTTACAGTATTGTTAGCTATAGGGGTTGAGAAATGTGCATTTTTAATTTTGTGTGTATTTCAATTGAATTAAGATTTTCAATTTATTTTAACTCTGAATTTTAATTGTAATCTGTCAACATTATTTTTGTTGTGTCTGAATATAGAATACTCAAGTTGGGTGGGATAAGGATTCTACAATTTGCCTAGCTGTTTTTTTTGGATGGTGTACGAAATGGATTTGCTGGTCGGAGAATGGTAAAGGCCAATATTCTCAGAAACATAAATAGATGCAGGATGTGTTCATGTTCAATGTGATCATGGCTGATCATCCACAATCAGTTCCCTGTACCCTTCTTCTCCCCATACCCCTTGATTCCACTAGCACCAAGAGCTCTATCTAACTCTCTTTTGAATGCATCCAATGAATCGGCCTCCACTGCCTTCTGAGGCAGAGAATTCCACAAATTCACAACTGTGTGAAAAAGTTCTTCCTCATCTCAGTTCTAAATGGCCTACCCCTTATTCTTAAACTGTGGCCCCTGGTTCTGGACATGTTCCCTGCCTCTAGCTTGTCCAATCCCTTAATAAAGTTATATGTTTCTATAAGATATCCTCTCGTCCTAAATTCCAGTGAATACAAGCCCAGTCGTTCCATTCTTTTATCATATGACAGTCCCGCCATCCCGAGAATTAACCTCGTGAACTATGCTGCACTTCCTCAATAGCAAGAATGTCCTTCCTCAAATTAGGAGACCAAAACTGCGCACACTACTCCAGGTGTAGTCTCACCAGGGCCCTATAAAACTGCAGAAGGACCTCTTTGGTCCTATACTCAAATCCTCTAGTTATGAAGGCCAACATGCCATTAGCTTTCTTCACTGCCTGCTGTACATGCATGCTTACTTTTAGTGACTGACTAGACCAAGTGGACCCGTTGGACCCAAACCTCTCCTGCATTGGTACAAAACCCTCTCCTCCCCCCTTCCCTCACTCCAACCCCCTTATCCTCCTCCCCCTCCCTTCCTCCATCCCCCTCAACCCCCCCCTTATCCTCCCTCAACCCCCCCCCTTATCCTCCCCCACCCCCCCCTCCCTCCTCCATGCATCTGCCCACTCACCCAATCTATCCAAATCACCCTGCATCCTCTTCACAGTTCACACGGCCACACAGCTGTGTGTCATCTGCAAATTTGCTAATGTTACTTTTAATTCCTTCATCTAAATCATTAATATATATTGTAAATAGCTGCGGTCCAAGCACCGAGCCTTGCGGCACCCCACTAGTCACTGCCTGCCATTCTGAAAGGGACCCGTTAATTCCTACTGTTTCCTGTCTGCCAACCAATTTTCTATCCATGTCAATACCCTACCGCCAATAACACGTGCTCTAAGTTTTCCCACTAATCTCCTGTGTAGGACCTTAAAGGCTTTCTGAAAGTCCAGATACACTACATCCACCTTATCCATTTCACTTGTTACATCCTCAATAAATTCCAGAAGATTAGTCAAGCAAGATTTACCCCTCATAAATCCATGCTGACTTGGACCGATCCTGTTACTTCTATCCAAATGCACCACTATTGCATCTTTAATAATTGACTCCAGCATCTTCCCCACCACCGATGTCAGGCCAACTGGTCTATAATTCCCCGTTTTCCCTCTCCCTCCTTTCTTAAAAAATGGGATAACATTTGCTACACTCCAATCCACAGGAACTGATCCAGAATCTATAGAACATTGGAAAATGACCACCAATGTGTCCACGATTTCTAGAGCCACCTCCTTGAGTAACCTGGGATGCAGAACATCAGGCCCTGGGGATTTATCAGCCTTCAGTCTACCCAGCACCATTTCCTGACTAATGTGAATTTCCTTCAGTTCCTCTGTCACCGTAGATCCTCTGTCCCCTAGTACATCTGGGAGATTGTGCCTTCCTTAGTGAAGACAGAACCAAACAAAATACCTGTTCAACTCGTCTGCCATTTTTTTGTTCCCCATAATAAATTCACACGTTTCTGTCTTCAAGGGACCACATTAGTCTTAACTATAGTTCTTGTGTTGAAAGAAGTGCAACCTTCCATCTGGGGGAATTCCACCATACCACTTTGTATTTTAACTGAAGATGTTGCAGAAAAATACATGAACATCTCTGTGGAAAGACTAATGGTAGTCATTGATATTTTTTTGTTGTTGCAACATATGATAAATTCACTTGGACAATAAATGTAAATTAGTTGACCAAATTGTGAAAGGGTTGAGTAATGAATAAGTGAGCCTCCAAGTGAGAAAAACCTATTATCCAAAGATTTGGATAAAATATGCTGGAAACTCCAAATGTTTTGGCAGTATTGATGAAAATTAATTTTTCATGTTGTAGATCCTTTATCAGAACTGAAAAACAGCAAAACATTAAATTGTTGAGAAGGTGGATAGGACAAAGAAAATATGAGGCAAGACAGGGGTTATCATAGTAAACCTTAAACAAGGTTATCAGTTTGCTGGGATAAAGAGGGCATTTACAAAGACTGTGCAAGAGCAAAGAAACGCAAACAACAAATTATGTGCAGGCAGGTAAGAGTTTGTCTTGGCATCATGTTCGGCATGTGGGCCAAAGGGCCTGTTCTTGTCCTGTGTTCGAAGGGTGGTTAGAACAAACACGAGTGCAGGTTGAAAAATGCAGAACTGTATGACTTGTCTAGCAGGTGAGGGATTGCAAATAGCAAGAGCAAAACCAAGCCAATAGCAGTAATGGAATGGCCAGTTGTGGTAGAGATGCCACAGAAATAAAAACAAACACAATATTGGAAGCACTGAGCAGGTTAGGCAGCATCCAAGGAGAGAGAGCATGTTAACTGAAGTTGTGATCGTCTGGAAGGCTGAAACTGGGCCTAGACTGAAGGTAGTGTGCTATTCCTTGACCACATAATGAGGCAGGAGACACAGAAGGTTATTGTACAGCTGAGGCACAGTTGGGATGAAGTGATCAGCTCAAGTAAGACAGTGCCCAGACCTGATGAGATCCACAATCATCCCAAGGGAGAATAATAGCAAGACTGTCAAAGCAATATTTAAGGAGTTTATGGAATCTGGTGTGTGCAGTGCAGGAAGGCCAGCAGATATAGTACCCTTTTATTTTGAAAAGAGATGACTATAATCCTTTAAATTAATAGTTAATTAAACAATCACAAGTTATAGGAGTAGAATTAGGTCATGCAGCCCATCGAGTCTTAGACAATAGACAATAGACAATAGGTGCAGGAGTAGGCCATTCAGCCCTTCGAGCCAGCACCGCCATTCAATGCGATCATGGCTGATCACTATCAATCAGTACCCCGTTCCTGCCTTCTCCCCATACCCCCTCACTCCGCTATCCTTAAGAGCTCTATCCAGCTCTCTCTTGAAAGCATCCAACGAACTGGCCTCCACTGCCTTCTGAGGCAGAGAATTCCACACCTTCACCACCCTCTGACTGAAAAAGTTCTTCCTCATCTCCGTTCTAAATGGCCTACCCCTTATTCTCAAACTGTGGCCCCTTGTTCTGGACTCCCCCAACATTGGGAACATGTTATCTGCCTCTAATGTGTCCAATCCCCTAATTATCTTATATGTTTCAATAAGATCCCCCCTCATCCTTCTAAATTCCAGTGTATACAAGCCCAATCGCTCCAGCCTTTCAACATACGACAGTCCCGCCATTCCGGGAATTAATCTAGTGAACCTACGCTGCACGCCCTCCATAGCAAGAATATCCTTCCTCAAATTTGGAGACCAAAACTGCACACAGTACTCCAGGTGCGGTCTCACCAGGGCCCGGTACAACTGTAGAAGGACCTCTTTGCTCCTATACTCAACTCCTCTTGTTACGAAGGCCAACATTCCATTGGCTTTCTTCACTGCCTGCTGAACCTGCATGCTTCCTTTCATTGACTGATGCACTAGGACACCCAGATCTCGTTGAACTCCCCCTCCTCCTAACTTGACACCATTCAGATAATAATCTGCCTTTCTATTCTTACTTCCAAAGTGAATAACCTCACACTTATCTACATTAAACTGCATCTGCCATGTATCCGCCCACTCACACAACCTGTCCAGGTCACCCTGCAGCCTTATTGCATCTTCCTCACAATTCACACTACCCCCCAACTTAGTATCATCTGCAAATTTGCTAATGGTACTTTTAATCCCTCCGTCTAAGTCATTAATGTATATCGTAAATAGCTGGGGTCCCAGCACCGAACCTTGCGGTACCCCACTGGTCACTGCCTGCCATTCCGAAAGGGACCCATTTATCCCCACTCTTTGCTTTCTGTCTGTTAACCAATTTTCTATCCATGTCAGTACCCTACCCCCAATACCATGTGCCCTAATTTTGCCCACTAATCTCCTATGTGGGACCTTGTCGAAGGCTTTCTGAAAGTCGAGGTACACCACATCCACTGACTCTCCCTTGTCAATTTTCCTAGTTACATCCTCAAAAAATTCCAGTAGATTTGTCAAGCATGATTTCCCCTTCGTAAATCCATGCTGACTCGGAACGATCCCGTTACTGCTATCCAAATGCTCAGCAATTTCGTCTTTTATAATTGACTCCAGCATTTTCCCCACCACTGATGTCAGACTAACTGGTCTATAATTACCCGTTTTCTCTCTCCCTCCTTTCTTAAAAAGTGGGATAACATTTGCTATCCTCCAATCCACAGGAACTGATCCTGAATCTATAGAACATTGAAAAATGATCTCCAATGCTTCCACTATTTCTAGAGCCACCTCCTTAAGTACTCTGGGATGCAGACCATCAGGCCCTGGGGATTTATCAGCCTTCAGTCCCATCAGTCTACCAAAAACCATTTCCTGCCTAATGTGGATTTCCTTCAGTTCCTCCATCACCCTAGGTTCTCCAGCCCCTAGAACATTTGGGAGATTGTGTGTATCTTCCTCAGTGAAGACAGATCCAAAGTAACGGTTTAACTCGTCTGCCATTTCTTTGTTCCCCATAATAAATTCCCCTGCTTCTGTCTTCAAGGGACCCACATTTGCCTTGACTATTTTTTTCCTCTTCACGTACCTAAAAAAACTTTTGCTATCCTCCTTTATATTATTGGCTAGTTTACCCTCGTACCTCATCTTTTCTCCTCGTATTGCCTTTTTAGTTAACTTTTGTTGCTCTTTAAAAGAGTCCCAATCCTCTGTCTTCCCACTCTTCTTTGCTATGTTATACTTCCTCTCCTTAATTTTTATGCTGTCCCTGACTTCCCTCGTCAGCCACAGGTGTCTCTTACTCCCCTTAGAGTCTTTCCACCTCTTCTCTGCCATTCAATCATGGCTGATCTCTGCCTCCTAATCCCATTTTCCTGCCTTTGCTCCATTACCCTTGACACCTGTTCTAATCAAGAATTTGTCTATCACTGCCTTAAAAATATCCATTGACCGCCTCCACAGCCCTCTGCGGCAATGAGTTCCACAGATTAATAGCTTAAAAACACTTGCATTTGCAGTAGGATAAACAAGAACTTTTGCATCCTTTTCCACACCTTCTTGGCAAAAGCAGAGTCCACAAAAGTGGATAATCATCTCTCAGCATTGCAGCTATCGTGATGTGTGCGAGACACTGACCATGCAGGAAGGACCTAACAGGGAGAGCCCCTCTCACTGCCAGCCAAGCAACGGCTTGGCACTAGAGTTCTGGTGATGAGATATGTTCCCAAATGGCTTTAACATTCTTCTCAGAAATTATCCCACTGATTGTGTCCTGGTCTCCATAGTACATTTCATGCTGACCATTGTCATGGTCAGAGTATGCTTGTCTCACAAAAAATTACTATGAAGGATAGGTAGTGCAGCAAGGTTTAACAGAATGGGCGCCGTGTGAAAAAAAGGCCAGGCCTATCTTCCTCAACACGAGGAAAAGGTAAACCTCAGCACTTAGTAACATTTGTTTTTTTTACACACTTTAGTGTTATGCACAGCTTGGTGCAGCCACGTATGGAGGTGTCCAATATTGGAAACAGGAAGGCTGGAAGTATTGTCAAGGATGCCCATCACCCTCTCTTCTACCTTTGGGTAGTCAATACAAGAACTGGAAAGTTCAGATACCCAGACTTGACAGCTTCCTCCCGACTGCCAGACTCCTGAACCAATCATCCCTTTCAGACCACATTGCATGAAATGCTGCTACATATTCCTGCTCTTAACGCCACCTCATTTGGCTATTCTACTACTGTATTTTAATATTCTTTTGCACTACTTAGATTTGGCAACACAATCATGCACCATTCTACAGTTTCACTCTCATAATTGAATATTTTATGTTAATACTGTATGCATAAGCTTCATGTGAATAAGGAATTTCATTGCAACCCAATGGAAGAGACAATAAGCTAATCTAAAATCATAATTGGGCAGTTGTAATACAAACCAGCTAGGCTGAAAACATTACTGAGAAAAATCATGGCAAAAAGCATTGTCTGCTTTCCTGTCTCCCGAGAATAGGAAGATAAAGAAAAATATAAATTCCAACAGGTAATAGCATAACTAAAATGTTTTCATTGCACACCTACTCACCACGCTTCCACCAATACATATGGAGAACAGCAAAATCTGCAGGAATGCCAAGTTGTGCAATATCATTCCACTGTAGCCACATCAATTAATAAAATTAATTCATAATTACAGGCATATTATGTTACAAATCAGAAATGAAAAAAGTGGAACCATCCTTGGACTTATCCAGATTTGCAATGTGTCAGCCTCTTCAATTGGTTGGTTATTATCAATTAATAGCAATTGGTGACTTGCATAGTTGTTACCCTTATAAGCATCATCTAGTTTTCAAATTCCTGCATGGTCTCAATCTTTCCACTCTAAGATCATAATCCTACAATCTTTCCAGACACAAACATCATTACTTGCAGTTATTACCTCCAAATGTATCTACTCCATCATTGCTGTCTTATCTGTCAAGGCTCTAGGACACTTCTCTCCAAATCTTTCTAGTTTATCATCCTGGAGCTTTTCTGAAATACATTGATGAACCAATTGCGTGACATGTTATTTTGTATTAGATCAAGTCCTGACTCAGGAATAGAAATACAAGAGATTGCAGATGTTTTGATCTGGAATGAAAAACATCAACTTGGCGGGCCAAAGGAAGGCTGGAGGAACTCGGCAAGTTGAGGAACATCCATCGAAGAAAAGGAAATATCAGTGTTTCAGGCTGAGACGTTATACTAGGAATGAGTGTTTCGAGATACCAGCATGGAAACAGGTTCTTTAGCCCACCATGTCCATTTTTGCATCTACTCGGGGCAATTGACAAAGGCAAATTAACCTACAAACCCACACATCTGTGGGAGGAAACCCACCCAGCACAGGGAGAATATGTAAATTCCACACTGAGAGCACCAGAGGTCAAAATGAACCTGTCTCTGGCACTGAGATGCAGTGGCTCTACCAGCTACATAACTGCAAAAGTGGAAGGGGAAATAGCTGGTGTAAAGAGAGGGAAGGGTGAAGAAGTGGCTGGAAGGTGAACCAAGGAGGGATGTGGAATGATGGGCAGATATACCCACGTGGGGCAAGGAGAGGGGTGGAGTCAGAAGACAAAGTAGATCGGTGATAGGCAGAAGCAGATTAAGGAAGAGAAAAGAGAAGGACAAATGCAGCAAAGTGAGGAGGCGAGGAGCTTGATGGTGGATAGGTGGCTGGAAGGTGATGAGCTGATGAGAGGCCAAGGAGGGGAACGAAACCGAGGCGATTCCTTCCTCAGGTAGGACCAAGGAGTACCCAGGCAGAAATAAAAGTAGTTGTTCTTGCTTGACCTCAACCTAGCAGTGGAGCATGCACAGGATAGGCAGGTTAATATAAGCATGGGAAGCGGTGCTGGAATAGCCTGCAACTGGGAGCTCAGGATGGCCAGTGAGGACCAGGGGTACATGCTCTGTAACAGTTGCCTTGTCTACGCTTGGTCTTGCCAATGTAGAGGTGGTCTCATCAGGAGCACCGAATGTAATACAAAATGTTGAGATCAGGAATAAATATTCTGAAAATAGCCAAAAGAAAACTTCAAATCTCTCCCCCCCCCCCCAAAAGAAAATAGAATGGGTGGCACAGTGGTAGAGTTGCTGCTTTACAGCGTCAGAGACCCGGGGTCGATCCTGTGTTAGCTGGTCAACGCAGACTAGGTGGGCCGAAGGGCCCGTTTCCCTGCTGTATCTCTAAACTAAACAGAAATTCAATGGCTATCAGTATAATTTGTATTATTATTCAACACAAGACCGAACCACAAATATTGTGAAAATAGACTTCCCGATGAAAGCACAAATAACACATCATACTGCAAGCTTTCTGTTAATTAGAAAAGTCTTTTCAGATGCACGATAGAAGCAACAAATGGCATTACACTGCTTACCTATTCACAAACGATGCAGGAAGGAAATGCTGCACATTTACTGTTCTTATTAGTATAGTTGTGATCGAACAAAAATCATAATATTCAGGTTTGTGGCCCATTCCAAGAATCTAACCACAATTTAGTCTGATGCTCCCAGTGCACTACTGAACTGTCAGAGGCCTCAGCATTGATATTAAACCCATATGTCCTCTCCAGCAGACGTAAAAAACAAGACAGTGCTAGCCTCTCCCATTCTGCTCTACTCCCAATATTCTGGGTCAAACTTTACTCATTAACAATTTCACAAATAGAAGCTGATGAAAGCAAATAAACTGAAAAAACATAAACTGTTCTGTACACCAGAGAGGATGTAGGTATCACAAGATGCCAATAGGCTGAGAATGGGCCTGCTCAAGGTTTCCACCATTTTCTGATGTTTCAGATTTCCACATTTGTTTGCAGGAGCTTGCTGTGTATAAATTGTACATAAGGATGGTGCACACCTCAGTTGGAACCACATTCAGCTCAGTTACAACTTCCAGGTTTAGGTCCTGCTCCACAGAAACAAAATCAAAAAAATATGGACTGACAGTCCCTACCAAAATAATGTCAGTTGCCTTTGCCAATCTTCCCTATATGGTGGCTAAAGCACTTGCACACTGTTTCAAAGCAAATAATCTGGTCAATATCTATCCCTCATTTAAAAACACAAAAATCCCAGTGTCTGGCAACAATCAGTTGTCATTTGTATGCCCTGTCCAGTTCAAAACATTTCACGAGTAGCTCATTTGCTGAAAACATTCTATGACATTCAAAGATGTGTAAAAAACCCTACAAAATACACACTAATTTATTTACAAAAACACCATTACCACAGAAATTCACCAGTTGCACAGCAATCCAAGATAATGAAACCCTCTCCCCAAAACCAACTACCCCGTCCCCACCTGCACACCAGCCTCATCCACCCTCTCATTTACCTGCATCCCACACCACCCCTTTCCCCTCCCTGACCCTCTCCCACCCATTCACTGCCCGTCTCTCCCACCACCCCACCCACAGCCCTTCCCCACCACACCTCACGACCCTCCCCCTCGCCACTCCACCCTCCTCACCCCTCTCTGCCACACTCATGATCCTCCCCCCTCTTTGCTATACCCCCCTCGCCACTCCCCTCTCCCTCACAACTCCTCCTCCAGCCTCACCATCCCCTCACCACTCCATCTTCTCCCCTCCTTGCCACTCCCCCCTCCACCTCTCCTCCTCATCACTCCCTCCCCCCTCCACCACCCCATCCTCCTCTCCTCCCTCCCACCTCCACTCCCTCTCCCCCACCATCCCCCTCCTCTCCCCTCGACCTCCCCCCTCCTCTCCCTCTCCACTCCCCCCCTCTCCTCTCCACTCCCCCTCCTCTCCACTCCCCCTCCTCTCCACTCCCCCTCCTCTCCACTCCCCCTCCTCTTCTCCACTCCCCCTCCTCTTCTCCACTCCCCCTCCTCTTCTCCACTCCCCCTCCTCTTCTCCACTCCCCCTCCTCTTCTCCACTCCCCCTCCTCCTCTCCACTCCCCCTCCTCCTCTCCACTCCCCCTCCTCTCCACTCCCCCTCCTCGCCTCCACTCCCCCTCCTCGCCACCTCTCCCCTCCATTCCCCTCCTCTCCCCACTCCCTCTACACCCTCCTCGCCACCTCTCCCCTCCATTCCCCTCCCCTCCTCTCTCTCCACTCCCCCCTCCACTCCCTCTCCCCCCTCCACCGTCCCCTCCTCTCTCCCCACTCCTCTCCACCCTCCACTCCCTCTGCACCCTCCACTCCATTCCATCTACCCCTGCTCTCCACCACCGCCCTCCCTCCCTCCCTCCGCCCTACTTCCCCACTCATTCTCCTCTCCCCCTCCCCTCCCCTCCCCCGCCTCTCCGGCCGCCCCGCTCACCCTGTCTCCATCATCGGCCGTGGTCGCGTCGGCTCCGGGCGACAGCAGCTCCTCGGCCGACAACGGGTGTGAGACGTCGCAGATGGACATGGGGCCGGAGGAGGGCAACGCTTTACACCCCGCACTCATGGCCGCCCCGTCCTCTGCCCGAGCCGCCGAGGCTGCTGCCGCTGCTTCTTCTGCCGTCGCCGCCGCCTCCATTTAAAAAAAACACCAGCCCAGCCCCTCCCCCCTCCAACCGCGCCGCCACTGCGCATGACAGGACTCAGCCCTCCCGCTGCCCCGTCTCCTCCCCTCCGACAGAGGGCGCTGCCGCCGGCGGTTGCTTCGACTGCGTCCGCATTGTCGTCTGCCGGTCGCCAGCGCTTGACCCTTGTCCCACTCAGACACTCGGCGCTGCAGCGTTGCAGCGTTGCCAGTGTCTGCCAATGCACCAAGCGATGTGACACTCTCCGCCGCCAGCGCTGGCAAATCACAGATAGACGCAAAATGCTGGAGTAACTCAGCGGGACAGGCAGCATCACTGAAGAGAAGGAATGGGTGCCGTTTTAGTGCACTACAAGTCGGCAAGAAATAGTCGACTGTCAATATTATTGTGCATGATACCAAAGTTGCAAAATTGCACAAGATTTAGCAACTCCAGGCAAGGTCTGAGGCGAGAAATATAGTCGTTAAGGTTCATGATTAAAACAAAGGGTCTCGGCCGGGAACGTCACCCATTCCTTCTCTCCAGAGATGCTGCCGATCCCGCTGAGTTGCTTCTGCATTTTGTGCCTATCTTCAAAGAAAAGTACAGTACTGCAACTGGCCCTTCGGACCACAATGTCTGTGCCGAACATGATGCCAAGTTAGACTAATCTCATCAGCCTATATATGATCTATATTCCCCATTCCCTGCATATCCATGTGCATAGCCAAAAGCTCATATCAGAATGTAATGAGAAATGAATATAAGATAATGTGGCAGCAACAGACATGAACACGCTGTGGTTAGATTTTAAACAAGTTCTGGTCGAGGCGATGGACCGTTTTATTCCATCAAAAATGTGTTCCACCAGATATAATTTACCGTGGGTAAATTCATCAATTAGGCGTGCAATTAGAAAAAAAACAAAGGCTTTATAACAGCAAGACAATCTGAGTCAACTTCTGCATGGACAGATTTCAAGAAATTTTGGCGTTCAATTGACAGACAAATCAGGAAAGTGCGTCAAGAATACATCCATGATGTGATAGGGGAAAGTTTAAAATCAAAAGACACAAAGCCTTTCTGGAATTACATCAAGAAAATGAGCCAGGAAATATTTGGAATCTCAAGCCTCACATCGATGGGGCGCACAGTATCTTTGGCAACAGACAAGGCCGAAGTGTTAAACCAGCAGTTTTGTTCGTTTTTTACTGAAGAAAACCTAGATGAATTCCCATCCTTGAACTCACAACAAACTCCAAAAATTGCAGATCTTAAGATAACAACAAACGGGGTGAAGAAATAAAACCAAAGAAGGCATCAGGGCCAGACCAGATACCAGCCAGTTTTAAAGAATTGTGCAGCAAGCTCAGTCCAGTCTTTCAAAAGATTTTCCAGAAGCCTGTGGATAGTGGAGAACTCCCAGGAGATTGGCTGAATGCTAACATTGTCCCCATCTATAAAAAAGGAGATAGGATAAATCCTGCAAATTATCGCCCGGTTTCACTGACCTCCATACCATGCAAGATTCTCGAACATATAATCCAGTGACATATTATGGACCATATTGACTTCCACAAGGTATTAACAAATCACCATCATGGCTTTAGACAGGGTCGATCATGTGATTCTTAGAACAGCTTGTACTGGAGCCTACCAGGGAGAAGGCAATTCTGGATTTAGTGTTGTATAATGAACCTGATTTGATAAGGGAACTCAAGGTAAAAGAGCCATTAGGAGGCAGTGATCATAATATGATAAGTTTTAATCTACAAATTGAGAGGGAGAAGGGAAAATTGGAAGTGTGAATATTATAGTATAGCAAAGGGGATTACAGAGGCATGAGGCAGGAGCTGGCCAGATTTGACTGGAAAGAGACCCTAGCAGGGAAGACGGTGGAACAGAAATGGCAGGTATTCCTGGGAATAATGCATGTTGCAGGATCAATTCATCCCAAAGAGGAGGAAAGATTCTAAGGGGAGTAAGAGGCACCCGTGGCTGACAAGGGAAGTCAAGGACAGCATAAAAATAAAAGAGAATATGTATAACATAGCAAAGAAGAGCGGGAAGCCAGAGGATTGGGACTCTTTGAAAGAGCAACAGAAGATAACTAAAAAGGCAATACGGGGAGAAAAGACGAGGTACGAAGGTAAGCTGGCCAATAATATAAAGGAGGATAGTAAAAGCTTCTTTAGGTATGTGAAGAGGAAAAAAATAGTTAAGGCAAATGTGGGTCCCTTGAAGACAGAAGCAGGGGAATTTATTACGGGGAACAAGGAAATGGCAGACAAGTTGAACCAGTACTTTGGATCTGTCTTCACTAACGAAGATACAAATAATCTCCCAGATGTTCTAGTGGCCAGAGACCCTAGGGTGACGGAGGAACTGAAGGAAATTCACATTAGGCAGGAAATGGTGTTGGGTAGACTGATGGGACTGAAGGCTGATAATTCCCCAGGGCCCGATGGTCTGCATCCCAGGGTACCTAAGGAGGTGGCTCTAGAAATCATGGACGCATTGGTGATCATTTTCCAATGTTTTATAGATTCAGGATCAGTTCCTGTGGATTGGAGGGTAGCTAATGTTATCCCACTTTTTAAGACAGGAGGGAGAGAGAAAACAGGAAATTATAGACCAGTTAGTCTGACATCAGTAGTGGGGAAGTTACTGGAGTCAATTATAAAAGACAAAATTGCAGAGCATTTGGATAGCAGAAACAGGATCGTTCCGAGTCAGCATAGATTTACGAAGGGGAAATCATGCTTGAATAATCTCCTGGAATTTTTTGAGGATGTAACTAGGAAAATGGACAGGGGAGAGCCGGTGGATGTAGTGTGCCTTGACTTTCAGAAAGCCTTCGACAAGGTCCCACATAGGAGATTAGTGTGCAAAATTAGAGGACATGGTATTGGGGGTAGGGTACTGACAGATAGAAAATTGGTTGGCAGACAGAAAGCAAAGAGTGGGGATAAATTGATCCCTTTCAGAATGGCAGGCAGTGACTAGTGGGGTACCGCAAGGCTCGGTGCTGGGACCGCAGCTATTTACAATATACATTAACGACTTGGATGAAGGGATTAAAAGTAACATTAGGAAATTTGCAGATGACACAAAGCTGGGTGGCAGTGTGAACTGTGAGGAAGATGCTATGAGGTTGCAGGGTGACTTGGACAGTCTGTGTGAGTGGCAGATGCATGGCAGATGCAGTTTAATGTGGATAAGTGTGGGGTTATCCACTTTGGTGGTAAGAATAGGAAGGCATATTATTATCTGAATGGTGTCAAGTTAGGAAAAGGGGACGTACAACGAGATTTGTCACTGAAAGGAAGCATGCAGGTACAGCAGGCAGTGAAGAAAGCCAATGGAATGTTGGCCTTCATAACTAGAGGAATGGAGTATTGGAGCAAAGAGGTCCTTCCACAGTTGTACAGGGCCCTAGTGAGACCGCACCTGGAGTACTGTGTGCAGTTTTGGTCTCCAAATTTGAGGAAGTTTATTCTTGCTATTGGGGGCGTGCAGCATAGGTTTACTAGGTTAATTCCCGGAATGGCGGGACTGTCGTATGTTGAAAGACTGGAGCGACTAGGCTTGTATACACTGGAATTTAGAAGGATGAGAGGGGATCTTATTGAAACATATAAGATTATTAAGGGGTTAGACACGTTAAAACCATACTGTGATGCATCACAATGAAATGCTTTCTTTGGTGCATAATGGTGTTCCTGCTAGCTGAGAGATTTGTTAATTGAAACGAATCTGCCTGGAGAGGGTGTAGATAAAATTAGATCAGTAAAAACAGTGGACAAAGGAGGTAAAATAAAGGAATTGAATACAGTAACTGCTGGAAATCTAGAGAGGAAATACTGGAAGTATCTTGTAGGTGAGACATCAATGAATAAGTTAATGGCTGAATATATCTCAGTGTAATTTTCCTGTCCAATATCCAAATAGATTTGTTATATCCAGAAATCTATTTACTTCTGTTTTGAATGCAAATAACTGAGCCTTTACAGTTCTCCAGGGAAGAGGATGCTGAGAATTCATGGGCATCAGAATGAAGAAATGTCTCTATACTGTATTATATTCTAACTGACCTAATTTCATGACCATGACGCTTAAGACAATACATAAAATAATTGCATATTTAACATCTACCTTTGTATTTGAAAGTGCTTCCTAACTGTTCCTGGAAAGCTTGTTCTTAAGCTGATCCCAATATGACATAAGCGCGACAATTTTAGGCCCACCTTACTCACCGTCATCCCTTTGGTGCTAATGAAAAAAGTTTCATTGAAATTGGTGTTATATTATTAAAGTTATTCACATTTTAAAGTTTAAATCTATCTCCGAGGGAGGGAGGGAGGATAAGGGGGGTTGAGGGGGAGGGGAAGGGGGGGAGGGGAGGGAGGGGAAGGGGGGAGGGGAGGGAGGAGGGAGAGGGGAGGGAGGAGGGGGGAGAGAGGGGGAAGAGAGAGTGCTGCATCAATGCAGGAGAGGTTTGGGCCCAACGGGTCCATTTGGTCTAGTTAAAAATTAAAATCCAAAACTGCCTCAGTTGCTGGTAATCCTGTTTTATGTGCCAAAGTTTTTGAATTATTCACAAAAGAATACTAGATCTCACAAATTCTTGATAGCATTTCTAATAACCTTGCTGTTTGTTAGCAAAATTAATTGAGCGCTGACACAAAGTTATGTCATATTGTAGCTTTCAATGGATTCTAAAGTCTCGGTGTGAATTTAAGAAATGGTTGTTCTGGTTTTGTAGCCTGTAGCCAAGAAAATCAATTACTATAAGAATATTCTTCACTTTCATAAGCTGTTTTAGCTATTTAAAAACAACAAACGAAGATGGCTGTCAAAGTCATTTGTCATTACACTGGTTAACTGAGATCATTTCATTTTATTTGAAAAACCTAAAAACGTGCTTTTTAAGTGGAGTTCCACAGGGATCTGTACTGGGACCTCTGCTGTTAGTGATACATGTAAATGACTTGGACAGAAACGTAGGCAGGTTGGTTAGTAAGTTTGAGATTACTGGGGTCGTGAACTGTAGGCTGTCAAAGCATACAGCAGGATATAGATCAGTTACAGAAATGGGTGAAAAAATGGCAGGTGCAGTTAGCCAAGGTTTGGCACTTTGGGAGGTCAAAGGTATGGGGAAAATACAGAATTAACAGCATGACCCTTAACCATAGATGTAGAGGGATCCTGGGGTCCAAGTCCTTAACTCCATGAAAGAGGCAACACAGTGGTAACGGATTAATATGGTATGTTTCCTTTTATCTGATGGGACATTGACTATGAGTCAGGAAGTCACATTGCAGCTTTATAGGACTTTGGTTAGACCACATTTTGAGTATTCTGTGCAGTTCCAGCCAATCCATTACAGGAAGGATGCTGAGGCTGTCGTGTGCAGAAGAGATTTACTCAGTCTGTCTGGATTGGGGAGAATTACCTGGAAGAACAGGTTTGGCAACAAAAAAAAAATTCTCTCTCTGCAAGGCCGAAGGCATGGGGAGACCTGTTAGAAGTATATAAAGTTATGAGAGGTATAGAGAGGATATACAGTCAGAACCTTTTTCACAGGATGGAAACATTTAAATACGAGGCCACAGGCTATGGTTGAGCCAGATACGATAATGGCATTTAAGGTCATAAATTCCATAAATTCACCACCCTCTGACTAAAGAAATTCCTCATCTCCAACATAAAAGAATGTCTTTTTAATTCTGAGGCTATGACCTCTCGTACTAGACTCTCCCACTAGTGGGAACATTCTCTCCACATCATTTAGACTTTTGGATGGGCATATGGATAAGCAGGGAATGTGGGAATATGGATATGTGCAGGCAGATAAGAGTTGGTCTAAATATCATATTCAGCTGACATTGTGGGCCAAGGGCCTATTGTTGTTGTGCTGAGTTGGCTTAGGAGTGCCACACAAAGTTATTTACAACGTTCTAATTCCCATTTCCCTTTAAATGATAGTTAAGGGATCAAGAGGCGACTGATGTTGAGGAACAATCTTTATATTGTTCTTGAATGGACTTTATCCCTAGAAGTTTCATGAACAATCCATTGAGTTGGGGGGAGTCCACCGTCAGTGTGTGTTAAATCAAGAGGAAAACAAGGCACATTCATTTGCAATCCACCTGTTTTTCTTTCTTACAAGCAATGATTGCACCCAATTTAAGAGCTCTCCCTGACCGATTTACGCACGGTTAAGAATTCAGAACTTGCCTCTGCGGCGATAAAACGCGATAAAACGCATGTGTATTGGTACCATGGCAAATGCGCGCCTCAATAGACAATAGGTGCAGGAGGAGGCCATTCGGCCCTTCGAGTCAGAAGAGATTGTGACCCGTTTAGACAATTCAGAGATTACAATATTGTTCTCGCACTCAGATAACGATCAGCTTTCTTCGGTCGATCGTTTAAAAAAAATCAAAACGTTTTTAAAAAAAAAGCCTGGAAGGTAATATTTAAGAAGGGTGTGGACCAGTTCCTTCTCTGCAGAGATGCTGCCCGTCCCACTGAGATACTTCAGCTTTGTGCTTCTGCCTGCTGTTCCTTCCTGGGTAGTGCGCACTCGCGCATGCGCGATCGGAACGGCAGGGCAAGTGCGCGCATGCGCGATCGCCCGGCCGCGGCCGCTTCGTCTTTAACTTGCGTCTCGCCGAGTGCGAGACGGTCAGTAACGGAGACGGGTGAGGTGGAGGAGGAAGAGGCGCTCGGTAGGTGCACGGGGTGGGGGAGAAACAATGTCAAGAGGGAAGGCAGGCAGACAGTGAATGAATAATATTCTCTCTTCCCCCCCGACCGCCCGTTCATTGCTGCGTCGCGGGCCCGGAGCTGAGCGAGGATTAAACCGCGATCGCAGCCCCCCATCGTGACGTAGGCGGCTGCGGCGCGCTCCCTCCCCATTGTGACGTCAACGGCGCGCGCTCCCACCCCCATTGTGACATCGGCGGCGCGCGCGCGTTCCCTCCCCATTGTGACGTCAACGGCGCGCGCCTCCCTCCCCATTGGTGACGTCGGCGGAGCGACCTGTTGGCGCCATGGGTCAGTCCCAGAGCTATTAGTTTTGTGAAGGAATAGGGGAAGGAAAGGAACTGCACCGCAGATGCTGATAAACACACAAGATACACACAGAAAATGCCGGAGTAACACAGCGGAATCTGGCAGCATCTCTGGAGAAAAAGGGAACAGATGACGATTCGGGTCGAGACCCTTTTTTAGACCGGCCCGCCGCACCATGGGCCAGTCCTGAGCAATTATCTTTGTTTAGGGAAGAAACTGCAGATGCTTGATAACGCCAAAGATAGACACAAAATGCTGGAGTAACTCAGCGGGACAAGCAGTATCTCTCGACCTGAAACGTTACCCATTCCGTCTATGCGGCATATATATATACATAAACCATAAAAGTCGAATCGCCTTCATGGTTTATGTACATCTTGTGAAAAATAAGATGAAGAGAGAAATAGAGCGTTGCTTTAAATCAAACTTGCTTCTGAGCCATGAGAAGGAACTTTGAGATCTATTTACCTCCATCTTGCCTCTCACACATAAACACATTCAGTCTGAAGAAGGGTCTCGATCCGAAACGTCACCCATTCCTTCTCTCCTGAGATGCTGCCTGACCTGCTGAGTTACTCCAGCATTTTGTGAATAAATACCTTCGATTTGTACCAGCATCTGCAGTTATTTTCTTATACTTGATCAGAGTGTGTGTTTGAGCAATACAGGGGAAACCACAAAAGAGGGGCCTGGGGAGGAAGGATGGGAGGGAAATGGGCAGAAACAGTATGAAATAATAAAATCAGAGAAATTAAGCAGGGAGAAAACATTAAAAAATAAAAATAAGAAAATGTGAGTTGATAGATGAGATATTTTCTGCATTTTAATGGTATCATCACACATTGTTCCCCTACAATGATTACACTACGAGAGGCATAGCGGACGGCGGGTTTTGCCTACTATGGTGGACGTTCCGCTCCTTTGCGTACTACACTTCAGTATAGGCGATTTCAATGGAGTGGTTCATCTTGCTCCTCTAGTATCTTTGATGCTGCCTGTTCTGCTGAGTTACTTCAGCTTTTTGTGGGTATCATTTCCAAGCAATTACTAGCCGGCCGCATGTATGTGCAGAAAATCACTTCTGTTAGTTCCTTTTCCCCTTATGTAACACCAGAATTCTGTCAATAGAACCGAGCATGTCGTAAATAACGGTTTGGTTTACTGTACACTAGAGTGAACATTTCTGTCAAATTTTATTTGCACTTTCAATTTCTTTAATTGTTTTAACTTCCATTAGTACACTATTGTTAGTTTTTCTCTAATGTAGAGAAGTAACTGCAGATGATGGCTTACAAAAAAGACAAAGAGCAGGAGTAACTGGCGGGTCAGGCTGCCTCTCTGGAAAACTGATAAGTGTCATTTCAGGTCGGGGCCCTTCAGACTGATTGTGGGAGAGCTGGAAGAGAGGAGGGGCAAGGCAAAGCCTAGTGAGTGATAGGTGGATATAGGTGTGGGTCAGTTTGATAAGCAGTTGATTGAACAGAGATGAAAAGGCTAAAGGTGTGAACGAAGGATGGAAGAGATGTGAATTATGAAGCTGGAGGAAGGAATACAGGCAGATTGTGGAGAAATGTGTGAGGCACAGGGAGGGGGAGGGAAGGGAAAGAAATAATAATATAAAGGGGCTAGTTTACGGTTAATTGTCAAAAATGTGAGTATTCCCTGTTCATATCATTGTATTGTACGTTACCCGTGGAATATGAAGTGTTGTTCCTCTAATTTGCATGTCACCTCACCTTTTAATAATGTCCTGCAGTTTATGTTTACAAGTTATATCATTTAAAAGTTGTACTCTGTGATGTTATGATGTATTGGGAAAAGTATAGATTCCCTTCTGATGGCAGATCACCCATTTAATTTGGATGTATTTGTCTTAACAAGGTATCACAGGGCACATTTTACATTATTTTTCAAATGCATAACATATATTGGGTTTGTAGGTTGCCAACCAAGATGCCCCATCCATGCTAGTCCCACTTTGGCCCATCTATCTATATACTAAAACTTGTTTGTTTGTTTGTTCCTGAACTACAGCCAAAACAGTACACGATAGCGCGACAATTTTAGGCCCACCTTACTCACCATCGTCCTGTGGTGCTATGGATGAAGTTTCATTCAAATTGGTGTTATATTTTTTAAGTTATTCACATTTTAAAGTTTTAAAAAACGCGCATGCGCAGTTGGGCCCCCGTTGATCTGGTACTTACGTAAGGTGGCTGCCGCACATGCGCGTGCGCAGAACAAACTCATCCCCGCCTGTTCAGTTGGGGCCCGTTGATCTCGCGTACGAGCAGGGTTCGGAGGTAGGGAGGGGGGTTGGGGGTGGAAGGGGGAGTGGGGATGGGAGGGAGGGGGGTTGAGGGGGATTGAGTGGGGGAGAAGGAGGGGGTGTGGAGTGGGGGAGGAGAGGGTGCTGCACCAATGCAGGAGAGGTTTGGGCCCAACGAGTCCACTTGGTCTAGTATTTTTCTAAACCTTTCCTAATCATGTGCCTCTCCAAATGTTTTTTAACTGTGGTTATAGAAGCTACCTCTTCTGGCAGCTCATTCCATATCCCCACCACCTTCTATGAAAAACTTGCCGCTCTGCCTCCTGTTAACATTTTCTCCTTAAACCTATGTCCTCTGGTTCTTGAATCTCCTACTCTGGGGAGAAGACTTTGTGCATTTACCCAAACTGTTCTCATGATTTTCTCCTTGTAGTCCTCGATAAACCCACTCCTCAGCCTCCTGCGCTCCGTTCTAACCTGTCCAGCCTCTCCCTGTACCTCAGACCCTCAAGTCCTGGCAGCATCCTTGTAAAAAAGACTTGGCCCTATATCACAATTCTTTCATTTTCACTGTCAAAATCCTGAATTTCCCTGCTCTTATGGATGTACATTATGGCCAAGCAGGATGAAACATGCATAAGAATTAGCACACCATCTCGGGTATCTGGGCAAGCACAACAAATGCTTGCCTTGTTTGTGACTTAAATATCTCAAATTCTATTTTAAAAAGCCTGCAGCTTATCTTTTTGTTGTGCAATAAAATATAATAAAAGGATATTGATTTGTAATTTATCTTTGCAGGTTGTACATTCACCTAAAATTATGGAGATAGATGTACACCATTCTGTGCTAGCTGCATAATACGTGGCTCATCCACAAAACTGGCCAGGGAATTCAGGAACCAGTCTTAAGGTGTTACGACCTCTTGGCATACATTTAGATTGAGTACAGATTAAAGTTTAATCCCCCCCCCCCTGCAATTCATGTTTTGATTTGCTCAACTTCCATCAAGTTCATGAGTTCACTATTTAACTTTCAGTTTGCATTCATGTGACTTATTGGCTTTGAAATCAGTACTTTCCTTAGAGTGACAAACTATGTTGTCACTCTACATTAAAGGTATCCTTGTGGCAACCTGACATCTTAGTGCTATATCTGAGACAAACACCTATCGATATTGCCATTAACTGTTTCATAAAGCTTGCTCTGCAGATTCTGCAGCTTGCTTTGGCAGACTGGGATAACAGTCATTTTAGAGCTGATACAACCCCTCAACTGGATAAGACTAACTTACCGAGGATGTACATGATTGCCAGAAATCATCTGCAAAAATGTTTGGGATGTAGTAATACAAGATTTGTTGAATCTTAGTCTTTCCGGCTTTACTTTAAATTCTGTATCCAACCTTGAAAACACAAGCTGAAGCTTCATAAACTGTTTATACTACCAGGCCTGTCTGTTGCCTGGGGCTCAAATCATTGGGCCAAAACGTAAATAATTTGCTGCTGGACAAATATAGATTCTCTACATTACTGAAATTCTCTACATTTAGTTTCGTTTTTTTTTTAGTTTAGTTCATTGTCACATGACCGAGGTGCAGTGAAAAGCTGTTTTTTGTTGTGTGCTGTCCAGTCAGTGGAAAAACTATACATGATTACAAACAAGATGACTACAGTGTACAGATACACGATAAAGGCAATAACAGTTTCTATAATGTTTGTAAAAGATAAGGGTTCATTGCTATTCAAGCTTAACCTCCTAATTGTTACCAAATTTATAATTTCTGTTGCTGATAATTATCTGTTTTTTCTTTTTTATATAGATTTTGGGTGTTCAACAGAAATGACAACAAACCCTCCAGCGCCAGGTAAGATATGGAAAAGAATAATTATAGATATACATGCTGAATGATTAGAAATTTAAGTGAATTTCAGCAACCGTTCTTTCCCATATTATAATGATAGCAATGTATCAAAGACAGTTCATTGCTTGGGCACCTATGATTGGAAAAGCTCCCATGTACTTGCTGTTCCATCTGCATATCTCTGCAATAAACTGCCTTTAATGTAGGTCCCAAGACTTGAAAAGTGGGAAATACAGAGACATGGCTGCAAGGGGACCAGGGCTGGGAGCTGAATATTCAGAGGTATACGACCTATCGAAAAGACAGACAGGTGGGCAGAGGGGGTGGGGTCGCTCTGTTGGTAAGGAATGATATTCAGTCCCTTGCAAGGGGTGACATAGAATCAGGAGATGTAGAATCAGTATGGACAGAACTGAGGAATTGTAATGGTAAAAAGACCCTAATGGGAGTTATCTACAGGCCCCCAAACAGTAGCCTGGATATAGGGTGCAAGTTGAATCAAGAGTTAAAATTGGAATGTCGCAAAGGTAATGCTACAGTGGTTATGGGAGATTTCAACATGCAGGTAGACTGGGAAAATCAGCTTGGTAATGGACCCCAAGAAAGGGAGTTTGTGGAGTGCCTCCGAGATGGATTCTTAGAGCAGCTTGTACTGGAGCTTATCAGGGAGAAGCAATTCTGGATTTAGTGTTGTGTAATGAACCAGATTTGATAAGGGAACAAGGTAAAAGCCATTAGGAGGTAGTGATCATAATATGATGTTTTAATCTACAATTTGAGAGGGAGAAAGGAAAATCGGAAGTGTCAGTATTGCAGTTGAGCAAGGGGGACTATGGAGGCATGAGGGAGGAGTTGGCCAGAGTTGACTGGAAAGAGACCCTAGCAGGGAAGATAGTGGAACAACAATGGCAGGTATTTCTGGGAATAATACAGAAGGTGCAGGATCAGTTCATTCCAAAGAGGAAGAACGATTCTAAGGGGAGTAAGAGGCGACCGTGGCAGACAAAGGAAGTCAAGGACAGTATAAAAATAGTAATGTCATTGCAATAACCGGTCCCAGCATCCTCTCTATCATCAACAGTTCTCTGGTCACTGGCACTGTTCCAACCTGTTTCAAGCACGCGATGGTCCAGTCCCTCCTGAAAAAACTTAACCTAGACCCCACCTTGCCTAGCAACTACAGACCCATTTCCAAACTGCCATTCCTGTCAAAAGTCCTTGAAAAGGTAATTCTAAATCAACTACTGCCTTACCTACACCAAAATACCACCCTGGAAAGTTTCCAGTCAGGTTTCAGGGCCCACCACAGCACAGAGTCTGCCTTGTTGAAGGTACACAATGACCTGCGTCTCGCCATCGACACCGGCGACTGTGCAATCTTGCTCCTTCTCAACCTCAGCACAGGGTTCGATACAGTGGACCACACCATCCTTATTGACCGTCTCCGGTGCGGGGTTGGCGTTGATGGCGCTGCCCTGAGCTGGATCGTTTCCTACCTCAAAAATAGGAGTTTCTGCATCAACATAGGCAATTATTCCACTTCCCCAGCTCGCCTCTCCTGCGGGATTCCACAAGGCTCCATCCTAGGCCCCATTCTCTTCTCTCTGTACATGCTCCCCCTCGGCCAAATCATTCAAAGGCACGGCATTTCTTTCCACTGCTATACGGATGACACACAGTTTTATCTCCCCCTGAAACCCAACAACCGGTCAAATGTAATCAGCCTCATGCACTGCCTTGAGGACATAAAATGTTGGATGGCACAGAACTTCCTTCAACTAAACGAGAGCAAGTTTGAGGTCATCCTATTCGGCCCCCCCGACTCCATCAAAACAATAACAGGCAGCCTTGGAAGCCTATCCTCCCTAGTCAAACCGCATGTCAAAAACCTTGGCGTGATATTTGACTCTGCATTAAAGTTTGACAAGCAAGTCAATGCTCTGGTAAAAAGCCAGCTTCTTCCAGCTTCGTACCATAGCTAAAATCAAACCATTCCTCCAATTTGACGACATTGAAAAAATCATCCACGCATTCATTTCCTCCCGCCTAGACTACTGCAACTCCCTATACACTGGGATCAGCCAATCATCCCTGTCCCGTCTGCAATTGGTCCAAAACGCAGCAGCAAGACTCCTGACGGGTACCCGTAAAAGGGACCACATAACCCTGATTCTGGCCTCTCTCCACTGGCTCCCAGTACAATACAGAATCAACTTCAAGCTCCTCCTATTCACATTCAAAGCCCTAAACGGGCTTCCCCCCCCCCCCCTCCATATCAAAAATCTTCTAACCCACCACTCTATCTCCAGGTCCCTCAGGTCGGCCGACTTGGGGCTACTGACTATCCCGCGGTCTAGGCTTAAGTTCAGGGGTGACCGCGCTTTTGCAATTGCAGCTCCTTGACTGTGGAACAGCATCCCTCTCCCCATCAGAACTGCCCCCTCTATCGACTCCTTTAAGTCCAGGCTCAAACCCTATTTCTACTCCCTAGCGTTTGAGGCCCTCTGAGGGGGCGCTGTGAACTGTTTATGTATATGCTGTTATGTTTGTGTGCCATTGTATGTTCGTTCTTAGTACCTGAACTGATGTACAGCACTTTGGTCAACGTGGGTTGTTTTTAAATGTGCTATACAAATAAAATTGACTTGACTTGACTTGAAAAAAAAAGAGAAGTAGTATAACATAGCAAAGATGAGTGGGAAGCCAGAGGATCGGGACTTTTTTAAAGAGCAACAGAAGATAACTAAAAAGGAAATACGGGGAGAAAAGATGAGGTACGAAGGTAAGCTAGCCAAGAATATAAAGGAAGATAGTAAAAGCTTCTTTTGGTATGTGAAAAGGAAAAAAAAAGTTAAGACAAATGTGGGTCCCTTGAAGACAGAAGCGGATGAATTTATTATGGGGAACAAGGAAATGGCAGATGAGTTGAACCGGTACTTTGGATCTGTCTTCACTAAGGAAGACACAAACAATCTCCCAGATGTACTAGTCGACAGAGGTCCTAGGGTGACGGAGGAACTGAATAAAATTCACATTAGCCAGGAAATGGTGTTGGGTAGACTGATGGGACTGAAGACTGATAAATCCCCAGGGCGTGATGGTCTGCATCCCAGGGTACTCAAGGAAGCGGCTCTAGAAATCGTGGACGCATTGGTGATCATTTTCCAATGTTCTATAGATTCAGGATCAGTTCCTGTGGATTGGAGGGTAGCTAATGTTATCCCACTTTTTAGGAAAGGAGGGAGAGAGAAAACAGGAAATTATAGACCAATTAGCCTGACTTCATTGGTGGAAAAGATGCTGGAGTCAATTATAAAAGAAGAAATTGCGGAACATTTGGATAGCAGTAACAGGATCCTTCCGAGTCTGCATGGATTTACGAAGGGGAAATCATGCTTGACTAATCTTCTGGAATTTTTTGAGGATGTAACTAGGAAAATGGGCAAGGGAGAGCCAGTGGATGTAGTGTGCCTGGACTTTCAGAAAGCCTTTGATAAGGTCCCACATCGGAGTTTAGTGGGCAAAATTAGAGCATGTTATTGGGTGTAGGGTACTGACATGGATAGAAAATTGATTGGCTGACAGAAAACAAAGAGTAGGGATTACCGGGTCCCTTTCAGAATGGCAGGCAGTGACTAGTGGGGTACCGCAAGGCTCGGTGCTGGGACCGCAGCTATTTACAATATACATTAATGACTTAGATGAAGGGATTAAAAGTAACATTAGCAATTTTGCAGATGACACAAAGCTGGGTGGCAGTGTGAACTGTGAGGAAGATGCTATGAGGATGCAGGGTGACTTGGACAGGTTGTGTGAGTGGGCAGATGCAGTTTAATGTGGATAAATGTGAGGTTATCCACTTTGATGGTAAAAACAGGAAGGCAGATTATTATCTGAATGGTGTCAAGTTAGGAAAATGGGAAGTACAACGAGATCTGGGTGTCCTTGTTCATCAGTCACTGAAAGTAAGCAGGTAGGTACAGCAGGCAGTGAAGAAAGCTAATGGCATGTTGGCCTTCATGACAAGAGGAGTTGAGTATAAAAGCAAAGATGTCCTTCTGCAGTTGTACAGGGCCCTAGTGAGACCACACCTGGAGTACTGTGTGCAGTTTTGGTCTCCAAATTTCTTGCTATTGAGGGAGTGCAGCGTAGATTCACTAGGTTAATTAATTCCCGGAATAGCGGGACTGTTGTATGTTGAAGGACTGGAGCGACTGGGCTTGTATACACTGGAATGTAGAAGGATGAGGGGATCTTATTGAAACATATAAGATTATTAAAGGATTGGACACGCTAGAGGCAGGAAACATGTCCCCAATGTTGGGGGAGTCCAGAACCAGGGGCCACAGTTTAAGAATAAGGGGTAGGCCATTTAGAACGGAGATGAGGAAAAACCTTTTCACTCAGAGAGTTGTAAATCTGTGGAATTCTCTGCCTCAGAAGGCAGTGGAGGCCAATTCTCTGGATGCTTTCAAGAGAGAGTTAGATAGAGCTCTTAATGATAGCGGAGTCAGGGGGTATGGGGAGAGGGCATGAACGGGGTACTGATTGTGGATGATCAGCCATGATCACATTGAATGGAGGTGCTGGCTCGAAGGGCCGAATGGCGTACTCTACACCTATTGTCTATTGACCTGTTCCTTGTATATTGTGGATATTTAGTTTTAGTTTTGTTTAGAGGTACAGCGTGAAAACAGGCCATTATATTGATAGACTGCAATCAATCGTAATTCAACAACATAAGCCTTCAAAAAATAGCTCATTCAGAAATTATGTATATACACCGATCAGCCAAAACATTATGACCACCTGCCTAATATGCTGTTGGTCCTCCTTGTGCCGCCAAAACAGCGACGACCCGCAGAGGCATGGACTCTACAAGACCCCTGAAGGTGTCCTGTGGTATCTGGCACCAAAACATTAGCAGCAGATCCTTCAAGTCCTGTAAGTTGTGAGGCGGAACTGCCGTGGATCGGACTCGTCGAATCAGCACATCCCACAGATGCTCAATCGGATTGAGATCTGGAGAATTTGGAGGCCAGGGCAACACCGTGAACACTTCATCATGTTCCTCAAACCATTCCTGAACAATGTACAGTGTGGCAGGGCGCATTATCCTGCTGAAAGAGACCACTGCCATCAGGGAATACCTTTGCCATGAAGGGGTGTACCTGGTCTGCAAGGATGTTTAGGTAGGTGATACGTGTCAAATTGACATCCACATGAATGGCCGGAGCCAAGTTTCCCAGCAGAACATTGCCCAGAGCATCACACTCCCTCCACTGGCTTGTCGTCTTCCCACAGTTGGTTCGGACAAGACAGGATAACCTTTGTTGCCCTCGTGCATCAATGAGCCTTGGGCACCCAACATCCTGTCGCCGGTTTGTGGTTTGTCCCTTCTCGGACAACTGTCGGTAGGTACTCACCACCGCTGACTGGGAGCACCCCACAAGCCTTGCCGTTTCAGAGATGCTCTGACCCAGTCGTCTGGTCATAACAATTTGGCCCTTGTCCAAGTCGCTCAGGTCTTTACTACTGCCCATTTCTCCTGCATCCAACACATCAACTTCAAGAACTGACTGTTCACTTGCTACCTCATATATCCCACCCTTTGACAGGTGCCAATGTTATTCACTTCACCTGTCAGTGGTCATAATGTTTTGGCTGAGAAGAGAATTACGGGAAGAGAATTAAAGTTATAAGTGGAGAAAAAGAATCCAGTGACAATTGTATAATTCAAAGTTTGCAAATTGAATATAGAAAGTAGTGAGAGATCTTAAGAAATTGGAATAGGAGAGCGAAATAAAGTTCTGACAATAGATAAGTACCTAAAACAGAGGAAAACCTCCCAAATTAAAAATAATACTTGAATAGTTTAGGGTAAACAATGGAAGCCTCGGGTCAAGAAATGCAATCTTGTCACGGAAGCAGAGTTATAGATAGAAGAATGGTGCATTGGGTAACCATACAAAGGAGATAGCTGCAATATTGCGTGGAATAAACAGAGATAAAGTGAAGTTCTTAGCTGTTTGAAGGAGAATTCATATTGGGTTAAAGAGGGTAAAGAGATAAATTGTGACAACTCTAGCTGCAATCTTCTAAACTACCTTGGATATAGGGGTGGTGCCAGTGAATTAGAAGACTAAATACATTGCACTCCATTATGAAAAAGAGAAGATTAATCCTGTAGATCGGTCAGCCATAATTCTGCGATTATCAAATAGGAACATTAGTGGGGAAAAGTTAAAATTGGCTTTAAAAAATTGAACAATTGAAAGTAAGCGTGGAGAAAGGCAGTATTTTTTAGTATTTATTGAGTTTATTGATGAAATAACAAAATGGGTTGATAATGCTATAACTAGATTATGTGGCAAAGTAGTGCACAGCTTGTGCTCGACAAGGGTTGGTAGCAGGATGAATAGAAAATTGGCTGAAGAACATAAAGCAAGGAATAATTGTGATCAATTGTGTTTCATGAAAGAGGGAGGTAAAGAGTGGTATTTTACTAGGGTCTATTTTAGGACCACTGTTTTCAATGTATATTAATGACCTGGGTTTGTGTAGAGAGGGCATCATTTCAAAAGAGACACAATAGATAGCGAATGCTGGAATCTAAAACAAAAACCAAACAGCTGGAGGAACCCAATGGGTCCGGCAACATCTGTGTTAGGAAATGGACAGACGAAGTTCTGGGTTGGGACCCTTCTTCAAACTCTGAAGAAAGATCTGTCTGAAGAAGGGACAAAGTCTTCTCTAGCCACAGGCGAGGTTCTGAAGGACTGGGGAGCAGCTAATCATGTTCCTTTGTTTAAGAAGCAAAGTAGGGAGAATCGACTCTGATGAAAGACAGGGAGGGTTGTGGTGGAAAGGACAGTATTCAGATGGGAGGTCTGTGAATGGTTGATAAGTTTGCAGAGGACACCAAGATTACTGGGGTGTTGGACTGTGAGAAAAGTTGTCAAAATGTAATCTGAGTAAGCTTGAGATGTTGCACTTTGGGAGACCTTTAACATGATCTTGGGGTCCAAGTCATAGCCTCTGAAAGTGACAACACACGTAGTAATGGTAAAGAAGGTATATGATATGCTTGCCTTCTGGGGCATTGAGTATGAGTCAACAATTCATGCTGCCGTTTTATAAGCATATGGCATGCTTGGTTTAATAGGTTAGGGCATTGAATACGAGTCATGATGCAGCTTTATAAAACTGGTTGGGCTGCATTTGAAATATTCTAGTGCAGTGTGCAGTTCTAGTCATCCCATCGCGGGAAGGGGGTTGAGGCTCTGGGAAGGGTGCAGAGGAGATTTACCAGAATGATAGACACAAAATGCTGGAGTAACTCAGCAGGTCAGGCAGCATTTTTGGTGACAATGGATAGGTGACGTTTTGGGTGTTGAGGATGAGAACTGGAAGCAAGAAAAAAACAGGACAAATCAGGGCTGGCAACAGATGACTTGGTTTCCCTGATAGGCTGATTGTTGGCTAGGGACGGTGTGATCCCAAGAGCGATATATTGTTGCATATTGTGGAACTGGTTAATGGACTTTGAAGAAGTTCTCTCCCCAGGCTGGAAGATCCTCTCTAACTGCTCCAGTTCTTTCTCCCCCCACCCACCTGCCTACAATCAGTCTGAAGAAGGGTCACAACCCAAAGCATCACCTATTCATTTTTTCCAGAAATGCGCTGACACGCTGAATTACTTTCCTCATTACATTCAATACTAGTTTGGTAGTATGCTATATTATTGTCTGAGTAATGGCAGTCCAAACAGGCGTTAGACGACCTATTGCAAAACAAATCTGTAACATTTAACGAGCCAATGATTAATTAAGGGTAGTCAGCATGAATTTATTAAGGGGTGGTCATATCAGATTAGATCTGATTATTTGATATACAAAATATGTTCAATATGTGTAAATCATTTTTGTGATTTTAGTGTGGAATTCAACAAAGCCCCACAAAACAGATTAATCTGAAAAGTAAAAACCACATGATCCAGGGAAAAGTGATCAGTAGAATGAAAAAATTATGTATAGGAGAGAGCAAAGTGTATGGTCTACAGGGGTCTAGATAACTATTGAGTTACAGACCTCCCAACCTTTCCAAATTTGGCAGAAAGTTTCCGCTTTCTTATTTCATTTCCGCCATTCCGATTTTGCCTCACATTTTTCCGCAAAACACATGCCTCGCCTCGCCCCGCCGCTGTACTCGCCTCACCCCGCCTCGCCGCTGTACTCGCCTCACCACGCCTCGCCGCTGTACTCGCCTCCCCGCTGGCCCAGCCTCACCTTGCCTCTCGCTGCTGGCCTCGCCTCCCCGCTGGCCCAGCCTCACCTTGCCTCTCGCCGCTGGCCTCGCCTCGCTGCGGAGCGTGAGGCCCGTTGATGTTGAGAGGGGATGGGGGGGTAGGATGTGGGGGAGTAGGGCAGTAGAGGGGGTCTGGGGGTGGAGGAAGGGAGGGGGAGAGTTGGGGTGGGGGAGTGGATTTGGGGGGAAAGGGAGGGGAGGAGGGGTGGGGAGGAGTAGGGGAGAGGGGTGGGGGGAGTAGGGTTGGGGGGGACATGGACCGTTGTGATTTGCTGTTGAAGACCACTGGAGCAAGTATGTCTTCAATGAAATTAGGTATGTGCAGTTTTTTAAATGAAACTCTTTCTTCATAACTTAGCCATACATTTTATGACCATTGTTCTTTTATTCAATACCAAGAGAATTGGGATGTGTAAGGAAAAAGCAAAATAGAAAAAACAAAACAATTTTTTTTATATTTGTTGTAAAAAGTATTTCTGTTCAATAACCTTTCTATAATAGTAGAATATACTCACGATAGGCCTGTCATTGTACATGTAGTCCATGAACTACAGACTGTTGGAAATAATAGTAGTTTTTCACACGTGAATGTAGCGCAACATGTATGTGCATTTGGCGTGCATACTTTTTTGTTGCTGAAAAGTTGCATTACGCGCCATATTATGAATTTTGATGTAAAATTCTGAAGTTTGGACATCAAAATTCTGAATTTGTAAAATCAAATGTTGGAGTTATATGGTGTAGTTTCGGTTGGGCACACTATAATGCCTCCTTACAGATAGTAGACATTTGGATCAGTGCTGCAAGGTGGAATTAAGGTGGGTATTTATTTAGCCTAGCATTGATATTTTGGGCTGAATAATCCGCTGTCATCTTCTTTTAACATCTAAGAGCTGGAAGGTCACACAGGATTGTACCAAATACTGGTTAGGCAACAGCTAGAGAACTCTGTACTGTTCTGGTCACCACTCTAAAGATCTGACAGCATTTCAGAGAATGATAGCTCTGCTGTTCATCTTAAATCCACCAGGTGGCAGCATCGGTGCTACTGCTAGAAGCTGGGGATTGGGGAAAAACACCATTGATTACAATGATTAGTGATTGTATAAAATATAAATGGTACAGCAGTGTTGCAGTTTGCTTCCAGCGTGCCATAAGAGTCTTCAGCATCTGGGGCTTGTTTATTGAATTCTGCCACTTATAGCTTCCGAACCAATTACTCACAAAATAGGTTCATTGTGTCCTATCTGTTTGGTCACATTGTGGTGATTAGTGTTATACTGAAAATCTATTTTCTCTTCAGTAATTAGATTTGTATTTCATAGGACTAGTAATTCAGTAAAAGACAATGTTTTGCCGGATATAAAAATCACAATTTACATATCAGATTTTGTAACTCGGGTTCATAATTTTAAATATATTTCTATCACTTCCCCCACTCCCCATTCTACAAAAATAATCTATCATCATTTTACTATCCATGTCAATAGCATATACTGCAGATGCATGAAATATGAAATATGAAATCAGAAAATTGTGGAAATACAGTTGATTTAGACAGTGGAGGGAGTCAACATTTCAGATTGACCTCGCTCAGAGTTCAACAAGATGAATACTTTGGGTACGTGGTAAAGGAGACAGCTGTTTTGTATCAGCAAGATGTGTACAATATAAACATAAAATTGCTGGTAGATTTGAAAGATTTTAAAGAGTTGAATTGCCAATAATTGAGCGCGAGATTGTTTAGAGTGGAGGATGTTAAATTGGTATTGTTTGAATAATCAAAATTAATTTAATGTGGAAAGCTGTTGAAATTTTAAACGGTCGTTTTATGGCTTCAGGGGCTAAAATGATTTCCAGTAAATTGCCATTTAGCGCGCAAAGCCCCAGATCATAGTATCCTACATTTTGAAATAATGAAAACATTGACTGCAGTTACTTGTTAGCAGTTTGAAACTATGTTGTGAAATTCTACTGTCGTTTTGTGCACTTGACATGCTGTTCTTGTGATGGGCTTTGAAATTATTCAAATTCTCAGTCTGCATTTGCCCCACCCCCCACATACCAGAAAAATAAATCTGCACTGCTGGAAAAAATGCAAGTTTTAAGTAGGCTTTAAATACTAAATGTACAGAGTTTCTTAGTTAAATCGGTGGTGAAATCAATTGAATGCCAAAAGAATTGTTCCAAGACAATTAAACTTTAAGATGATTAATTCTTTAACAATGTGGACTGCACCTTAGTCCTCACCTGGTGAGCCAGAACTATGCAACAGCCCAACTATTGAGAATAGAACCGTAACAAAATCTGAATATCTTTTTAAATACTCAGTTATTTTACTTGCAAAAGCGGTATGTTGACAAAACTCACCTGCAAATGTGACTGAGATTACTTAGATTAGCATTACACTGTTCCACAGACAGATGAAGATGGGTTTAAGAATTAGCAAAGAAATAATTGTGTTCATAGCTGACAAATTTTTTGAAACGGCTATCCATGTAGACCTAATGATCTGTTTAGCTGGTCTTCCTCTTCAAATGTTGATTTCTATCTGATAAACCAAGAGATTGCCTGGTGTCCAGTAATATTGAAGAGCCCTTTCTCAGAAATGTACCTTTTGTTTAGTATGAACATATGTCAAATTAATTGAATTGTTCTTGAAAACTTTTCCCTCTTCAAAAATCGGTTGGTAAATTAACTGTTGTCATCACAAAATATGTTTATAGAATAATACTTAAGAATTTTGAGTTGGCTTTTATTTGTGTGGAATAGCAGAACTTGGGGGAGTGGGAAGATTGATAAGTGCAGAACTAATTTATCCCTGCTTTCTTCATCTGATTGTTGTCTACCAATCAGTTTCTCTTCCCCTATTCCTTGCTAGCGCTTCCCACCCCCACCCCAGTCCTTCCATTCCCCCACATCAATCTCTTTATACTTGCTCTACCCATTTAATGTAATTGAAGGAACTCAACCCCAAATTGACTATACATTTCCCTCCATAGATGCTGCCTGACCCACTGAGTTTCCTCCAGCAGCTCTTTTATTTGTTATAGATTGTAGATTCTGATGCCTGTCGAATGTGTATGATAAGTATATGATATAAAAGTAGGCCATGCTTGATCGATGTGGTTCAGCAATTCTATGAATTGCAATGTTGAGCCGGTGGTTGATTTATTCTTACACTTTACTTTCTCTGCTTTGTTCAGCTGTTGCGCATGCTCAGACTTTTGGGTTGTGCATAGACTCTAGTATACAGATAATGAAAATATGTTTGAAATTGTTTGATCTTTTGGAGTCTAGGCACTCTGGAGCCAGAATACCGTAATAGAATGACTCCCAATGCTTTCCACAGTATCCCGTGTTCTTTGGATAATGGAGTCAGGGGGTATGTGGAGAAGGCAGGAACGGGGTACTGATTGAGAATGATCAGCCATGATCACATTGAATGGCGGTGCTGGCTCGAAGGGCCGAATGGTCTCCTCCTGCACCTATTGTCTATTGTTTTCATCTTTAAGAATAAAGGAAATATTGCAAGGGAGAAAAGCTTTTAAAAAGCTTGTTCATTTAGTTTTCACCTGGCAGGACAGACTCTGCTCGTTACCAAGATTAACTTTTTAGAAGTTATCAACATAACTGAAATGAATGTTTTAATTTTAAAAAATGAGATTGCACAGGAGCATCCACAGATTGAGAATAGAGAGATAGCCACATATTTCGATTTGCTTAACTGTTAATAAACCCGTTAAAATAATCTTCAATGTTATTTCCATTTATTCAGTTTCTTACCCAGAGGAAGCTATTTAATCTTGTTTCTATCCAATTTAATAACTGAGGTTGGGAAATTGCAGATGTGAATCCAAGTTGTGCCACTCTACTGAGTTGTAGTGGCTTAATGCTTTTCAACATAAAATTTGCTTAACCCTGCTGAATTGCCAAAATACAGTGCGAGTCTTTTATTCCAGGCATTAGGCTTATTCTCTCAGTCCACTGGCTGTAAAATCAAGAGAAACAACATGGTTTGCTTTTCAAATAATGTCTTTCCTTTAAAATTGCCTCCACAAAGTCATTAAAAGTTCAGAGTAAATTGTTGCTGCAGGAGTTTTCTGTTTTAAAAAAAAATATCTGCATTTGCATTCACCTAATTTTCTTTTAACAGATCTTCAAAACAAAAATCGTGCTGCTATCTTGGCAGAACTGCAACAGGAGAAAAAAAAATTGATAATGCAGAATCAGTCATCTATGAACAACCCTGGAGCTAGGTATAGTGTATCAGATTATTCTTGTAAATTTATTTGAAAAATGACAAAGGATTTGAATAAATTTCAAAAGTGGTAGTTGAATTTGACAGTCATGAAGTCGTATAGAATGGAAATGGGTCCTTCGGCCCAACTCATTCACGCCGATCAATATGCCTATCTAAGCTGGTCCTCTTTGTCTGTGTTTGACCCATGTCCCACAAATCTTTTCCTAACCATGTACCTGCCAAAATGACTTCTAAACTTTGTTATTCTACCTGTCTCAACCACTCCTCTGGAATTCCTCCTGTGGAAAAACTTTCCCGTTAGGGTTTCCATTACATCTTTCCTATCTTGCCTTAAACCTGTGCCCTTGAGTTCTTGATTTTCCCCAACTCCAAAGAAAAGACTGCATTCCCCCCTTCTATGTCTTTTATGATTTTACACACCATTAGATCACCTATCATCTCCGACGCTCCAAGGAATAACGTCCTAGTTCGCCCAACCTCTCAGTCCCTCAAGCTCTGGCAACATCCTTATAAATCTTTTCTGCACCCTTTCCAGCTTATTGACATCTTTCCCAGAGCAGGGTGACCAAAACTGAACACAAGTATTGTCTGAAGAAGGGGCATGACCCGAAATGTTGACTTTGTTCTCCGGAATCTTGCACAAAATACAATGTGCTGGAGTAACTTAGCGGGCCAGGCAGGAAGTTACTCAAGCACATTGTATTTTGTGCAAGATTCCAGCATCTGCAGTTCCTTGTGTCTACAATACTCTAAGTGTGACCTCACCAATGTCTTGTACGACCGCAACATAACGTCCCAAGCCCTATTTTCAATGCCCTGACTGATGAAGGCCAGAGTGCCAAATGCTGCAATCATCACATATCTATCTGTGGCGCTGCTTTCCGGGAACTATGTACGTATTTCTAGGTCCCTCTGTTCAGTATCACTCCCCAGGGCCTTGACTAGGAAGTCCAATCGTGGTTTAATTTCCAAGAATGCAACATCTTGCACATATCTGAATTACGCACCAATTGATATTCCCCTGCTTATTTACCTAGTTGATCAAGGTCCCGCTGTATTCTTGATGGTTGCCTTCACTGTCTATGATACCACCTATTTTAGTTTAATCTGCAAACTTAGAAACCATGCCATGTGCATTCTCATCCAAATCGTTGATTTAGATGGCAAACAGCAATGGGCCCAGCGCTGCCCCTGAGGCACACAACTAGCCAAAGGTCTTCATGAAACAATCTTCCATCATCACCTGCTTCATGCCATCGAACCAATTATGTATCCAAATAGCTAGCTTTCTCTGGATCCCATGCGATCTACCCTTCCAAAATGGCCTACGATGCAGAAAGACCTTGCTGGTCCATATGGATATGCTGGACTCGTTGACCTTGGTTAGTCCTTCAAAAAACTCATTCTGATTCATGAGACAAGATCCCACACACAAAGCCGTGCTGACTATTCCTAATTAGTGCATCTTTGGGCCGTTCTTAGTCACGTGTGTGACCAAAAATATGAAAAATTGTCGAATACATCTCTTCTAATTCTGAAAGCATTACAGGTGTATTGTTTTGTACTGTATATATGACTTGTATACCTCGAAGTTTATCAAGTGAAATTTTTATATGTTATGCTGACAATGAGTGATTCTCTGAACTTGGAAATAAAGACAAAAGAAGAAAGGTGTTGTTAAGTTTCAAAGTTTATTCATAACAAGAAAGAAAATGTATGACTTTCATACCGAGTTTGACATTAAGTTTACAATGACTTTCTTTGCCAGGTTGCTGATTACCTCCCTTTTTCCTGGGTGACCTGGGTAGAAGCTTTTCAGTTTTCTTAGTTGCTCTTCCTAGACTCTGTGGACTCTTGTAAGCTTTCTGTGCAGCTTCTGATAATTCTGTTTTGAGTTTGTTTTCACATGACTTTTGCTTTCTTGCAGCAGCAGCTTTGCAATATGCAGTCATCTGACCCTTTGTAATTTCTTGTAAGCGTTTCTTGCGTAGTGCTTCCACTCGTTGACTCTCCTTAGAAGAAAAGTCAGGATCTTGTTGTTTCCTTTTGAAGTCTCCTCATTTTCTCTGCTGAAGTCATTGGTCTTTTGGTTGCAGGAGCCTGTTCATCCATGATGTCTGTAATTTAATCACATTCATGTAAAAGCAGTATTAAAATAAAACAGTTCCTAAAATACTCCAGAATATTATATTAACACAACAATTAATGTGTTACCCTTAAAATAAATTAAGGTTCCTACATGTACACATACATTCTAATCTGTTAATTACTGAGTAGTCTATTTGAATGGTGTAAATTAATTTATCTTGACATTTTATGCAAACTCTGATGTCTTTAAATATGTCATTCAACAGTTTCTTGTATGAGAATGCTCTCTTATAAAAATACATATTCATCACATTGCACATGATTTACATATAATCATAGAACAAATTCCATATAACTAACTCTATTAATATTTAAAATCAACTGCATGTGTAAAATGCTCACCTTCAAATCATTTTCCAGCTCAAAACAGCTCAGAAATGTATAGCAGTAGTGAAGAGTTTGTACAGGTGCATCCAGTTGTCCAGCAGACACATGACCAGCTCATACAGTGTACTTTGTGTGGTATTTTGGAATGTGTGTGAACCATGTGTGGGCCAACTGGCATAACGTACAATTACTCCATTGTTTCTAAGATCACATTCCAGCAATAACTGAGTGGACTATACCATTACATTTATGGGTAATCTGGTCAAGAAGAGGAGCAATGATAGGTATAAACAGAGTCCATTCATGGATTGCTTTGTCACACATGTGACCATAAATGTCACACATGTGACCAATTAATTAGTTCCTTATTAATAAAAATGACAGTTTAGTGAATTCATATTTGGTGAAAAGCAAGGCACATGACATGACATGAAAAAATAATATTATCAAAGCTGTGGTTTTCAGATGGCATAAACTTTTCATATTTTTCGGTCATGTGTGTGACATTTAAAGTTAATTAAACTGTTAATAATTTCATTATAATTTAATGAAAGCTATTTGTTTTAAGTGAAATATTTAAAAATGGATGTGGACAACATTAAAATACGGAAAGGGAGATATTAGATACAATTTTACAATTGTCTAATAAAGGGGGAAAATACATGTTATTTTCATTGTTAATATATGCCTATGTAAATTTATACAAATGAGTATGAATGGGGTGTTAATCAGAAAAAATATATATTATTCACGTAACTTTGGGCAATGCACTTTATGAATATACAATTAAAAAATTGAAAGAAAAAACCTTGTTTTTTCAAATTTGGTTAACTTTCCAAAGAATGCATACAGTGTAATTTTTTTTCACTTTCCAAATGCATACAGTATATATCTTATCCTTTAGAATCCCCTCCAGTAACTTACGTACCATAGAATCTTTTTGAATGAGAAGAAAATGAGGCAGAGCCAGTACCTTTGTGGAATGGGTTTACCTTTCAATTTAAAAAAAACTATTATCTTTAGTTCTTACTGGACCAAGTGCAAAATCTTTGCGTAGTTACTGTTGCTTAATGTTTTTATGGTTTTTTTGGGGAACTAACTTGGGTTTTACGATTTCCATAAAGTAGAAGTCTTTTTTTTCAATTGGCTTAATTTAACATTTGGAAAATTAATGTACCATTAATGTTACCATTAATGTTACTTAGAATAAAACATTTTTTATGATCAATTAATGTTACGTAGTACAAAAACAGGAGTATGTCGTTTGTTAATGAACTTTGAATTCAGAATTATTCAATTCTAAACCTAGAATAATCTGACCTGTTTTTTTTTCCTCAAATCATTGTTAACCTATATGAACCTTTGTTGCAAAAGTAATATCAATTTCTGATCACATCCATTCACTGGACAATATGATGAGTTGCACGTTACGCCATAATTATAGTGTGGAATCTTGTGAAGCATATTGTACCCATTGCTACTCTAAAGCAATTTATTTTCATTTTGTCCTGGATAAGTATCATGTATAAATGTTAACAAGTATCTGCATAATTATAATTAATTGGAATTGATACAAATATTCATCATTTGTAGAAAGAAAAGTTGTATCTTAATTTTGATGAAATTCACAAGGTTACCAACTTGTGGTCAACCTCAATGTTTTATCTTCAGTCTGTGTTCATGCATAGTAGATTGAAACCTCTAGCATCTCCATGATTTTATAAGTTTGAGTTTATGGTATAAATATCGCTGAAATAGCATTATTTTACAATCCATGTTAAGCACCTTTTGTGTAACCTTATTGTGTGGATTGCACGAATAACTGAAATGTTTTGTCTAACGTTTGCATTGCTTTTTGTAGTATTCCACTATCAAGGCCTGCTTTTGCTAAAGATTTTCGGGACCATGCAGAACAACAGCATATTGCAGCACAACAAAAAGCTGCCTTACAGGTATGTTTTAAACAGCTTTTATAACTAATAATATGACTTGAGAATTATATTCACATTTGCCAGGTCTTTAGTGGGAAAAGCAGGTTGGTTATTGACATTTTGCCCCATTGTGAACTTTTTATATCATTTTAATTGTCTGCCAAGTTTCAATGTTTAACACCTTGAAATCTACTAATATGTCAGAATCACTAAACTGTTATGGTATGGAAAGTAGTCGTATGAACTGTGAAATGAACATATGAAAGTAGTCATATGAATTCTGCCAACTCTTGTAATCCTGTCAGTACTGATTCCCTTTCCCCCCCCCCCCCCCTTCATAATCCCCCACATAATCCCCTCTGCAAGTTATTATCTTTGCTCGCCTAGTTTCATTTTTAAGACAGTGATCCAGTTACCATCCTTCCAGGCAGTGAGTTCTGAATCCTAACTACTGTTTATCCTTGCAATACTCCTCTATCTTTTGTACAAATGTTTTAAATCTGCGTATTTTGATCTTTGAACCATTTTCTAATGAGAAAAGCTTCCCTTTATGTACCCTGACTAAAACAATCCTTAGGCCTATACCAGTGTCTAATTTCTTCACCACCTTCTTTGCTTTGAGGAGAACAGCCCCACCTTTCGCACTCTACCTTTCATAGCCAAATTCCCACAACTCTTGACCCTTTTGAGGAAATACTTTCTGCACCCCTTCCAGGGAGTTCATTATTAATGTATGTTTACTAGTTCATTAATTTTAGCTGGAAATATTGCATTTGTTGTTATTTGTAAATGTATTTAAACTAACACAACATCAATTGGAAACTAATCTGGGTTATCAGTTGACTTTGTATTAAATTCACCTGAGGACCTGAGGACCAGGTCACCTAACCTGAGGAAAGACGTTCTTGCCTTAGAGGGAGTACAGAGAAGGTTCACCAGATTGATCCCTGGGATGGCGGGACTTACATATGAGGAAAGACTGGATAGACTGGGCTTGTACTCGCTGGAATTTAGAAGACTGAGGGGGGATCTTATAGAAACGTATAAAATTCTTAAGGGGTTGGAGAGGCTAGATGCGGGAAGATTGTTCCCGATGTTGGGGGAGTCCAGAACCAGGGGTCACAGCTTAAGGATAAGGGGGAAGTCTTTTAGGACCGAGATGAGAAAACATTTCTTCACACAGAGAGTGGTGAGTCTGTGGAATTCTCTGCCACAGAAGGTAGTTGAGGCCAGTTCATTGGCTATATTTAAGAGGGAGTTAGATGTGGCCCTTTTTGCTAAAGGGAACAGGGGGTATGGAGAGAAGGCAGGTACAGGCTACTGAGCTGGATGATCAGCCATGATCATATTGAATGGCGGTGCAGGCTCGAAGGGCCGAATGGCCTACTCCTGCACCTATTTTCTATGTTTCTATGTATATTGAACATTTCTGTTTAGAACAAAAATCTAACGCATATTCTTTCATTTGATCCTTAGCATGCACACGCACACTCATCGGGATATTTCATAACTCAAGACTCTGCTTTTGGAAATCTTATTCTTCCTGTATTGCCTCGTTTGGATCCAGAATAAGCATTCAGAAAGACAATTTCAATGTTGGGGAGATTCTTTTCAGAAATCAGACGATATGACGCATTTGAAAGAATATCAGTAAGGGATGTGAACTTTCTTCAGTTGATGCTACCAGTGGATCATGTGATTTCATCTTGTAAGTTCAGTGTACATTTGCCAGAGGGAAGCAGATGTCCAATTTCTGTTAACCATTTAATTAGAAATATCTTGGGATTTCATTTGACTGCCCCTCATTTATGATTAAATTCACCAGCAATGAAAGATGCCAAGTTTTCCCTGACAATTTAAGTGAACACAATCTTGCGCACATAAGCTTGTCAAATAGCGAGGGTACTCGCTGTAATCAGAATTTATCTGCAAGAGACTTAGTACATGATATACTGTATGGAGGTTCATCATTATAACCAATTCCGCTTGCTTAATGCACACAATGTTCTCTGATTCATTGTTCGTATTCTATTTAATTTGGGTTATAGAAACGTGTTAAAGCAGAACTACCTGTACTTTGGTATGGTGGTGCACTACTAGCTTGTAAACAATTTGGTTATTCCCCAAAACAAAATTTCATAATCACTAAACCAGCCTCTTATGGCATTTAATGATTACTTATATTTTTTAAATGGGTTACAGCAGACAATTGTGATATTGGGTAAATGTCATAGATGATATGAGGAGCAATCATGTCAAAGAATTGTCCCAAAAAATGAATGTTTAAGTTCATTGGAATGTAGGAAAGAAATGGCTTCCTCAATGGTTCAGCAATCTCTATTCAATGAGTGTAAGCAAGCAACCTTGTAAGCAAGCATGATTCCAGACGACATCCTGGTCTAGGGTCAGTTTGGCATTTTCTAGTTGGGGGTACAACATTTAGCCTTTGGTTGAGGAGAGTCTAAAAAAGCAGCCAAGACTTCCACTGTTGACATTAAACTTGCGTTGCTGGTGTAGGCTTCAGGGTAGCACCTGGTGTAGTCCTGGTGTAGGCTTCAGGGTAGCACCTGGTGTAGTCCTGGTGTAGGCTTCAGGGTAGCACCTGGTGTAGTCCTGGTGTAGGCTTCAGGGTAGCACCTGGTGTAGTCCTGGTGTAGGCTTCAGGGTAGCACCTGGTGTAGTCCTGGTGTAGGCTTCAGGGGAGCACCTGGTGTAGTCCTGGTGTAGGCTTCAGGATAGCACCTGGTGTAGTCCTAGTGTAGGCTTCAGGGGAGCACCTGGTGTAGTCCTGGTGTAGGCTTCAGGGTAGCACCTGGTGTAGTCTTGGTGTAGGCTTCAGGGTAGCACCTGGTGTAGTCCTGGTGCTGTTTAATATTCAGCAACCAGGTTTTAATGGCCAGATTGGACAGATACGAGAGGGCAAATTATGCCTTGGCACGGAGCCAAGATCCAGATGGAAGGGACAAATGTTAAGTTTGGTTAAAAAGTGTCAATTGGGGCAGCAACAAATTATTCAACTGGTTTGTTGAAATAGTCTCTAATATGTAGAGCAGATAACTTGATTCCTTTTCCTGCAAACTGATCTATCACAAGTTTGCTGTAATAGCAAATTGTTTCCTAGTTGTAATTTAAAGGATGTGTTTAGTTTAGTTTACAGATACAGCATGGAAACAGGCCCTTCGGCCCACCGAATCCACGCCAAACATCGATCACCAATTTACACTAGTTTTATGTTATCCAACTTTCTCGTTCGCATTCGGGGCAATTTTACAGAGGCCTATTAACCAACAAACCTGCATGTCTTTGGATGTGGAAGGAAACCGGAGCACCAAGAGGAAACCCATGTGGTCACAGGAGAAAATGCAAACTCCACACACACACAGCACTCGAGGTCAGGATTGAACTTGTGTCTTTGGCCTGTAAGGCAGCATATCTACCAAGCGCACCACTGTACCACTTACAATACATCTTTGGAGCCAATATTGCACAGAATTAAATCACAAACTCTTCAGCTCAACTGGCTTGTTTTTCCTGTTTGTATGGAGGATGCACCCCTCATCTTAGGAATAGAAGTTTCAAGCCTGCTTTGCAACCTAAGAACTCAAACTGGTGCAAATCCATTCATTTTGATGCAAAATAGATTTGAATGCCCCTTGTATTTTGTGAAAATAGAATTGTTCCACCATTTTATAAAAGGTTAATCCCACAAAGGAGGCAGATAGGTCCAAAGAAAACACATATTCCTTTTAGGTGATAATTTGTGTCAACTGGATCTGCACAAAGGAACTGTTTTTGTAAATGACTGTAACTACACAAATAGTCACTTTATTTTATCTACTTTTATTTGGTTTAACCATAATTTGAATGAGTGAATTTGTCTTTGGTGCAGTTATACATGCATTCTCTTGGGCATCAGGTGTACAGAATATTAAAAATATTGTAAACATGCGAGCCAAACGTATCACATTAATTATCTCCCAGACCTTGGTAAGGCTCCAAGAGTCGTATTATAAAAGGGGTGATTGTTTCGGTGGAAATGGAAAGATTATTTCCAGGAAGGTGCGCTGTCCAGTGAGTTGATCAGTATGATTCATTAAAATATTGATATAATTGCCTGCCACTTGTGATGTTTTAAGCGTGTAATAAAATTGCTGGTTTTTGCAATTAATTAAAAAACTTATTTCGTACCTAATGGGTTACCTTTTGTTTGTGCTCCTCCGTCACAGCAGGATTTCTGCAGGTGTCTGTCTGCATTCCTTTTAGTTATGGCACGTGTGAACATGTTTCAAAGACATAACAGTGAAAACAAAAGAAAGTGAGAATGCTCAACCTTTTCTACTGGAGTCCCTGACCTCGACTCTTTTTGAGATGTATGAGAAATATATGGGCTGGAATTTGGCTGTACATTCCCAAGTTGCTATGTTGGATTTGAACTTTAATCCAGTTAAGCAATGGTATCCCACCATGACGCTCTTGCAACTGTTTGTCAACCAGTGAAAATGCATGCTAATTAATTCTTCTATCTTCTGACTGCCCGATGCAGGGAGTATACAGTAAATGAGGATACTGAGCTGTGGAATAACGGGGATCTTGGAGTGAGCTTTACTAGCAATGCTGTATAGTGCAAAATTACTTGTTTGGAAGAAGACAACCACACTCCTTAAAAAGAGCAGTTATTGATTACATCTCACTGTTCAATCTTGAATCCTGTTTTGTACAATGATGGAGGGGACAGAGGAGTAATATGAGGTCAACAGTCTGAACACCCTCCTACACAACTGGAACAAAACCTGCTTAATTGTTAAACTTCAAACCATTTGTAATAAACGCCAGCATGCAATTTGCTTTAACTTCTTGTTTCATCCACTTGCTTACTTGGGATTCATCCATTAGATCACCTAGATCATTCTGAACTTCCAGGTTTGCAGATGATACAAAAGTGCGTAATATTGCAGATAGTGAAGATGGATGTCAAAAAATTGCAGCAGGATCTTGATCGGTTGGCCAGGTGGGCTGAGGAATGGTTGATGGGATTTGATACAGATAAGTGCAAAGTGTTGCATTTTGGGAAGTCTCACCAGGACAGGACCTATACAGTGAATTTGCAGGGTCATGGGGGGGGGGGGGTTGTAGAGCAGAGGGATATAGGAGTACAGGAACATGGTTCCTTTAAGGTGGTGTCACAGGTAAATAGGGTAGTCAAAAAGGCTTTTGGCATATTGGCCTTCATTAGTCATAGTACTGAGTAAAGATGTTGGAGGGTCATGTTGAAGTTACAGAAGACGTTGATGAGGCTGCATTTAGAGTATATGTTCAGTTCTGGGCACCATGTTGCAGGAAAGATGTCAAGTTGGAACGGGTACAGAGAAGATTTACGAGGATGTCAGGACTCGAGGGTCTGAGCTATAGGGAGAGGTGAGCAGGCTGGGACTTTATTCTTTGGAGCGCAGGAGAATGAGGGGTGATCGTACAGAGGTGTATAAAATCATGCGAGGAATAGATCGGGTAGACGCACAGAATCTCTTGCCCAGAATAGAGTCATAAGATGCAAAGTAATTAAAGTACCAAGCCTTCCATGACCGTAGGATGTGCCTGGGTTTTAAAGGCAGCATTGTGCATTCACTGTTGTAACATGGACACGAATATCGAGCGAGATTCCATGTGATAACTCATGTTCTCTATAATGCTGCAAAATGAATATGGTTCAGAGCACAGGAGATTCCCGATATTGTGTCCAGCACACAGCTATCAAAATAAATTAACTGGCTACTTACTGTTCATGGGACATTAAGCATTTCTGGATGTTCCAAGGACATAAAAGGAGATTTTTATAAAAGCATTCTTTCTTCCTGGCATTACTTTAGTAGCCAGCAGCCAACAATCTCTTCCATTCTATTTCCATTCATCCTTATAGTCTGTACGACGCACAGGGAAAAATTTAACCAAGCTAAATATAAACAAGGTCATGTGCTACTGACCCATGACACTTGCTTGTTGCTCAAACTGGCTTGTCTCCGTTAGGCTAGGAGAGTCAGAGTTCTGCAGGACTACCAGACTGTATCAGGCAGGTGACAAAGTGTTCCACCTTAAAGAAAAACATATCCAATTTTTCATCCACTCGAGGCCATTTGCATGACTGACCAGGGCCATCTTAACGCATGGGCCTGATGGTCACTTGCCCGGGGGCCCCATGCTGATCTGTGTATGTTAAGTGACTTGCATAAATAAATACTACTTTAAAAATGTAGGTTCAATAAGTGCTTTTTTCGCAACATTTTCGGTCACTGTACTTCTCACAGCGATCTGTAAGTGCTTTTCGCAAGAATGTAGCACCCTAAGTCCATCGCTAAGTGCTTTTCGGTAAGTGCTTTTCGCCGGCACGACAGGGGGGGGGGGGGGGCTGGTAGGGAAAGGGGGTGGGGGAGAATTACGGTAGAGGCCCCAGTACACTGCTTTGCCCGGGGGCCCATAATGCTGTAAAAACGGCCCTGTGACTGACTACAGCGGCATTGGTTACATGGTGAAGTCCATGATGCAGAGATTCCCACCTCTCTCCTGCAATAGACACTTAATGTTTGCTCTCTCCAGAGACGGGATCAGATTAGGCTCCTATTGAGCCCATTCTTGATTAATATTTTAATTCTACCTATCACATGTGATTCTGCAACACCAACCCCATCAACGTTTGATGATTATTTTTCATTTTAAATTGACCCTCTTCACTCCCTTATCTCTCCCAAGGCAGAGCCACATTCCCTTGTTTATAGAGAGATATTAAGGCATCACTCCACAATTAGGTGGATTTTTAAATAATGCTACTTTGTTCTGTATTTTCTCGGCAGAGGAAATGGAGGCATCAAGTCATACGGCATGGAAACGGGCCCTTTGGCCCAACTCATTCATGCCAACCCAAAATGCCCATCTAAGCTAGTCCCATTTTCCCACATTTGATCCACATCCCTCTATGTCCAAAAGTCTTTTAAATGCTGTTATTGTCCCTGCCTCAACCCCGTTTCTATTATTTCCTTTAATCACCTGAGATAATGTCTTGACCAACCTTCCTTAAGGAAATACAAGCCCGCTTATGAAGTAACGTAATTAAGATATTATTAATTTGGGATGTGTGTTTAAATATTGGAGCAGAGTGTTTTAGCAATGGAGTTAAGAAACACAAGAAGGGGGTGCTCAAAATGTAATGATCTTTTCTGCAAACAGCTGCCTATGTTGAGTTAATTGTTCATTTTAAATCAGAGTGGTCATTTTCAATGACCAAACGTATTACACACTAAGAACAAGGCAAGTATATAGAGAATATATTCATGGATGAAATGAATGGCAGAATAGGGTGAAGTCAAAGAGGTCTCATTTTGTTCCTTTGTTGTGTTCCTACGTTCCCTCTTATGTTAACCCCATTTGTTCTGGTAAGATCAGCCTACACCTGAGCTCCATTGCTTTCAAAGTCAATATATCTTTCCTAATATATACAGTGACCAGAACTGAATTCAGTACCCTAAGCAAGATCCAACCAAAGATTTACATAACTGTTACTTAATAATTAATAAGCTTCCAGAAATGGTTGAGATGTGCTGCCTCTGCTGTTCCTGTCATGATGTTGGCCGTGTTTGGAAAACAAACCATGCAAATTTGAAGTTGGTTGAGAGTTTGGTTTTAAGTTACTTTCAACATGCTGGATGTTCTTTTGTGGGTAGGAAATGCATGAAATGGTTGATAACTCAGCACTGTGAATAATCAATCCATGTAATTTCAATTGATGTGCACCGCCTAGTAAAAGTCACATGGAATGCAAGTTATTTATGCATTAGAGAAGTGCATAATTTAAAATGTAATGGAGTGCACAATCCTGTACATTTTAACCTACATATTTACAAAGAAAGTTAATTTTATTACAGCTGGCTTTTCTTGCAGGTTGATGAGACTTGACAGCCAACTATCCAAAAAATGCAGTTCCTTCTGTAAGGCATCTGGGACTTCAGTGAGAGCAGCAGGATATCTCCCTAAACAATCGCAACACTGAGCATTGAAGAGATGTAGTCAAGAATTATAAATTAGAAAACTGAAGCCAATGTATTTTGAGGTACAAGAAATCAAAATAAAGCTAGAGAATGATATATTGGAGGGCAAGAGAATAAGAAAACAGAATAAGTGAAACAAAACTTGCTAAATGTAATTTTCATTATCAGAGAAGCATTTTGACATTAAACTGCCTTAGACTTCCAATGGACAAGCCCTAAACTCAGGTGAATTCTATATTTCTAATGTAATTGACGGATTTCACACTTTTCAAAATATCTCAATGAAGAGGCTTTGGATGGATGTTACCATTGGAAGACCGGCACAACTTGGAGAGCAGCTTATGGATTTCTGTATCTCACTACAAATATGCAAACAAAAATTTCCATCCAACACAACTATTAATTCGTGTCACTGCCATTTCAACAATGATCACTGGAACTATGCTTTATACTTAATTGTGTCAACAAATTGGTAATAATTGTGATGTGATGTAGGGTCCAATAAATTAATGATACACCGATCAGCCAAAACATTATGACCATTGACAGGCTAAGCGGATAACATTGATTATCTTGTTACAATGGCATCTGTCATGGGGTGGGATACATTAGGCAGCAAGTGAACAGTCAGTTCTTGAAGTTGATGTGTTGGATGCAGGAGAAATAGGCAGGAGTAAAGACCTGCATGGCTTTGACAAGGGACAAATTGTTATGGCCATACAACTGGGTCAGAGCATCTCTGAAACGGCAAGGCTTGTGGGGTGCTCCCAGTCAGCAGTGGTGAGTACCTACCGACAGTGGTCCGAGTAGGAACAAACCACAAACCGGCGACAGGGTGTTGGGCGCCCAAGGCTCATCGATGCGCGAGGGCAACGAAGGCTATCCCGTCTGGTCCGAATCGACATAAGGTCTACTGTGGCACGTCACAGAAAATTTTAATGGTGGTCACGGGAGGAAGGTGTCACAATACACAGTGCATCGCACCCTGCTGCGTATGGGGCTGCACGGAGGACCAACAGCATGTTACGCAGGTGGTCATAATGTTTTGGCTCATCAGGTCATAATGTTTTGGCTGATCGATGATAATGCACCATTAATGGTATTCATCCTTGGGAATACTGAGGTGCAAGGGTACATTGGTGTGTATGTCCAAAGATCCCTGAAGGTGGCAGCAAAATACCGAAGGAGAAGAATGCATACAGGATCCTTGCCTTCATTAGCTAGGGCACAGACTTTGAGCAGGAAAACTTTGGTACAACTTTATAAAATGTGGTTTGGCCACAGCTGGAATATTGTATGCAGTTTTGGCTGCCACACTGTAGGAAGCACATTAATGCACTAGGATGTTGCCCGGGATAGTATGTTACAGTTATATGGAGTGATGAGATAAGCTGGCATTGTTTCCCTTGGAGTAGGAGGCTGACCTGGTAGAAGCATACAAAATTATGAGGGGGAGATAGTATGAGACTTTTCCCATAGTGGAATTGTCTCAGACCACGAGGCATCGATTCAGAGAGGCTGGATTTTTATTTCAACCAGAGGGCGGTTGCATTCTGGTGAGTGGCTGGTGCAGGCAAGCACACTTGCAGCACTTCAGAAGCTGGAGAAGCACTTGAATCACAAAGACAAAGTAGGCCACAGACCAAGTGTTGGTAAATGCAATTAGTACAGATGGGCACTTAATGGTTAACAATAGACAATAGGTGCAGGAGGAGGCCATTCGGCCTTTTGAGCCAGCACCGCCATTCACTGTGATCATGGCTGATCATCCACAATCAGTAAGAATGTCCTTCCTCAAATTTGGAGACCAAAACAGCACACAATATTCCAGGTGTGGTCTCACCAGGGCCCTGTACAACTGCAGAAGGACCTCTTTGCTCCTATACTCAACTCTTGTTATGAAGGCCAACTTAGCTTTCTTCACCGCCTGCTGTACCTGCATGCTTACTTTCAGTGACTGATGTACAAGGACACCCAGATCTCGTTGTACTTCTCCTTTTCCTCACCTGATACCATTCAGATAATAATCTGCCTTCCAGTTCTTGCCACCAAAGTGTATAAACTCACATTTATCCACATTAAACTGCATCTGCCATGTATCTGCCCACTCACCCAACCTGTCCAAGTCACCCTGTATCCTCATAGTATCCTCCTCACAGTTCACACTGCCACCCAGCTTTGTGTTATCTGCAAATTTGCTAATGTTACTTTTAATCCCTTCATCTAAATCATTAATGTTTTATTGTAAATAGCTGCGGTCCCAGCACCGAGGCTTGCAGTACCCCACTAGTTACTGCGTCCCATTCTAAAAGGGACCCGTTAATCCCTACTCTTTGTTTCCTGTCTGCCAACCAATTTTCTATCCTTGTCAGTACCCTACCCCTAATACCATGTGCTCTAATTTTGCCCATTAATCTCCTATGTGGGACCTTATGAAAGGCTTTCTGAAAGTCCAGGTTCACTACATCCACTGTCTCTCCCTTGTCCATTTTCCTATTTGCATCCTCAAAAAATTCCAGAAGGTTACTCAAGCATGATTTCCCCTTCGTAAATCCATGCTGACTTGGACCGATCCAGTTCCTGCTATCCAAATGTTCCCCTATAATTGACTCCAGCATCTTCCCCACCACCAATGTCAGGCTAACTGGTCTATAATTTCCTTTTCTCTCTCCCTCCTTTCTTAAAAAGTGGGATGACATTAGCTACCCTCCAATCCACATGAACTGATCCTGAATCTATAGAACATTTGAAAATGATCACCAATGCTTCCACGATTTCTAGAGCCACCACCTTAAGTACCCTGGGATGCAGACCATCAGGCCCTGGGGTTTATCAGCCTTCAGTCCCATCAGTCTACCCAACACCATTTCCTGCCTAAAGTGAATTTCTCTCAGTTCCTCCGTCACCCCAGGTTCTCTGGTCACTAGTACATCTGGGAGATTGTGTCTTCCTTAGTGACGACAGATCCAAACAAAGTACCTGTTCAACTTGAGTAGCTGACTGGCTTGAAGTCCAAAGGTATAGTGAGCATAGGACCAGGGGACATGGTTTGAGAATAAGGCAGTTAAGGTAACTGTGTTAATTCAAAAGAGAACTTTAAGCGTTAAGGGGAGAGAGGAATAGGAGGGTACAGCTGGAAAATATCCCTGTTGCACTAAGATCAGCCATGACTGATGAATAGCAGAACAGGCTCCAGGGGTTGGTTAGCCAACTCTTGCTCCTATTTCTCAGGTTCTTTCCAGATTGTGATGGGAATGTGGAGCACATTGTCGCAACAGTGATTAGTCAAATAGTTCACATGCATTAAAGGGGAGGGTAGAAAGCTGTGCGAGGAAGCTGGAAATGGGAGTTATGATGAGCATAAACCCTCCAGCGTTTATTCAGTCTGTGGAATGGTCTTTTCCTGAAATGTATGTTCTGTGCAATACTGTAACATTTTCAGAGTTCCAAAGCAGTCTGGTGTTTATTTCTGACGATTGTCTCCAGTAAGCAAGTTTATTTTCTGGTAATTACTTCCCGAGGCATTAGTCACCCTTGCCGACTCTGCCATCACTTTGCAAGTGGTTCTAAATCTCTGGGTGATCCCTTTGCACGCAACATATTTATTTACAGCCTCAAAAGAGTGTAATCCAATGATTCCGAAGTGCCCCCACACAGAGTGTGCTCTAGGCACAGCACGCTTCAACAAAAGTACAACTCTATATTTGAAAAAAGACATTAAAATCACGCACAATCCAGCAACCAATTAAGAATCAGACGTACCCATTCTCCCTCTAAATACGACACTTCAGCTAGTTCCATGAACACGCCAACTGGTAGCAAAATGAGTGAAGTCACAACAGGAGACGAAGGAAGATAGAACAACTTCTCACGGTGGCAATTCTGTTCCTCCTCTGTACCTCCATCGGTGTGTCTCTTTTCTGGAACATGCAAGTTTGGGAGCCCATCGATCAATACGATGAAGAAGGCACACTTTCCTAGCTGGATAACAATGGAACCTCATGATATCTCATTCAGTGTTTATGTGACAAGCTAACAGAATGTAGTGTTCATGCAAGAGAAAAGAACTCCCATCACTCATTTGCCGTTTATACTTTATTGCTTGAATGTACTAGCAAGGTGCTTGTTTGGTGATGATCAATATGGGATAATTCTATCTCCATGGCCTTTGCACTCTTGATCTTTGTTTTCAAACCACTCCCCATCTTTGTAATCTCTTCCACATTTATAAGCTCCTTCTGGCCTTTTGATCACCCCCAGTTTAATTACTCCTGCACTGACGGATATCCATCCAGATGCCAAGATCCTAGTTGCTGGAAGTTCGAGAACTTGCTTTCCTCCTTTGAGATGGTCCTTCCCAATAGGAATACAAGCCTTGGGACCAGGAGTAGACCATTTAATCCAGAGATAAATCAGTGGCTTAAATACAGTAATTGCTTACATACATGAGAATATGCATACGTTGGGGAGTTCCTGTATCCTGCTTTTCTGTTTGATGCATTAAAGTGGCTAGCCTCTCACTTTTCTACAATTATATTCCATTGGCCATTGACTCATACTCACTCGCTCTATATCCCCTGAAGATTCTTTACATCCTCCTTTGTAGCCCTGCTTACTTTTTTATCATCAATAAATTTAGAAATATAACATTTGGACCCCTCAACCAAATTATTGATACACGGATTGAATGGACAGGGCCCCAACTCCAATCCCTGTGCCACCCCATCAAAGCCAATTACCAGCCCAAGGAAAGCTTGTTTATTCTTATTCTGGTTATCAACCAATTGTCAATCCATGGCGATACATTACCACAAATCCGTATGCTCAAACTCATTGACCAATCAACCATATCGGAAGCCTTCGAAAATTTAAATCTACTCCAATTTATTCTATTGTCAGGTCTTCAAAGGACTCCAACTGACTAATCAAATATGATGGCCCTTTTATCAATCTGTCTGGCCTTACTTAATGCTATTGCTATTTGTGTTCTTCAATTCTTTCCTAATGGTGACATTGCTGACATTATTAGGGTAGTAGTTGACCACTGCTTTCCTGATTTGAAGATATGTATGAATGCAAAATTGGGCATCACAGGTACTCATCCTTAATAATTCTCAAGGATGAATCTTGTGCCTTTGTGTAAACCAGCATCTTCACATCATCATTATGTGCTTTCGTCTGGTCCTTCCTTTTCCAACTTTGAGCTCCAAGGACTATGCTAAAACACCAAATGTCTTCCTGTTGAGCTGTGACTAGATCATTCTGAGCTATCTCATCGCAATGCAGGCAACAGGATTACTTGATTTATTGGACATGGCAACGAGGTAGAAGGAAAAAAATGTGCCTTTATATCGTCTCAGTTGCTTCCAAGTTCTCTTCTACTAATGAAACACATTAAAAAAAAAATCAGTCTTAAGATGCAGCTTTAAACAAGACTGCACGGGTCACATTCTTGTGCAATATTCATGTGAATCTTTTCTGCATCTTCTCTAGATTAATCACGTCCTTCCTATGACAAGAATAACGTGCCATATTCAAACTTCCATCTCACCAATATCCAGCTGTAACCTTACACCCCAACTCTTGCACTCAATGCCTTGCCCCGATAAAGACAAAGCTTGTCATTAGCTTTTTTTGCCCCTTATCTAACTGTATTGCCACATTCTGGGAACTTTGTACATGTATCCCTCGGTCTCCCTATTCAACAATGCACTCCAGGGCCTTATCAGTCACTGCACACTTGTCCCCTGGTACATTTTCTCAAAATGCACCACTTTCCTCTTGCCTGAGTTAAATTCTATCTGCCTTTCCTTTGCCCACTGTCACTGTTTATGTAGATTCTGTTGTAACCTTAGAAGACAATCTTCTTCACTATCCACCACACCACCCATTTTGGTGTCATCCACAAACTAATCATGCCACCTACAAATTATTAATATATATAACTAACAACGGGGGACTTGTCCCTGATCCCTGCAGCATACCAATGGTCATAAGCCTCCAATCTAAAAAACACCCCTCCACTACCATCTTCACAAAGCCAATTTTGTATCCAATTGGTTAGCTCACCATGGATCCCATGTGAACTAAGCTTTCCAGGCCAGTCTACCATGTGGGAACTTGTCAAACGCCTTGCTTGACATTTGAATTCAGTACCGGGAGAGGCGAGGTTATATCAACGCTCTAATGGCTTCCTCGCCAACAGTCTGTCTGTCCTTTCCTTCTTTGTTGTTTCATAGTATGTGTTAAATGTATGTTTTTGTGTTCTTTAGCTTGTTTATGTGGGGGGTGGGGGAAACTTTTTCTAATCTCTTACCTTGACGGAGATGTGATTTTTTCCCCGTATTGTATCTCCATCCGCACTGCGGCCTAACATCGAGGAGTTGGCGCCCTCTGCTGGAGACCGACTTCGGGAGCTCCAATTGCGGGAGCCTGCGGACTTAACATCACGGAGCTGGCGGTCCCTGGTTAGAGACCGACCTCGGGAACTCCAAGCCATGGGAGCTTCGATGCGGGAGCTTCGATTGCCGGCTGCAGGAGCTTCGATTGCCTCGAAGGATGGTTCGACTGCCCCGACCGCAGGAGAATAAAGCGGGAGGAAGATTAAACTTTATTGCCTTCCATCACAGTGAGGAATGTGGGAAATCCGCTGTGGTGGATGTTTATGTTAACTTTTATGTAGTTGTGCGACTTGTTGCCTTTTTTTTAGTATGGCAATTTGAATATCACTGTATCTTAATTGGTACACGTGACAATAAAAGACCTTTGATACCTTTGAAACATTCTATTGCAGAAGACTAACATCTCAGGCAGAATTTACCCATTGACTTACATCAAAAATTGTGGGCTTCTAATGCCGACTCTCCCCTCTTCAAACCTACCAATCATGCTCCCCACAAATATTAACGATTTGTATCAGAATCTCGGTAATTGAACAAGGGTTCCCTGTGGAGTCCAGTGGATTTTTATCCTAGAAACTGAATTTCTGTGATATACAATGGTTTTTGTCCATAGCCATTCATTCCTATGATGTACAGTTGTTTTTGTTTGCGTGAATGAGGAATTCCTGTGAAGCACAGCGGTTATGAAACATGGATCAAGAGAAAATGCGTCCTGTCTGCTGACTGAGAGGAAAATGCAAGCAGCTGGTGTTTATGCATATTTTCTGAATAGTCAATAGTGCGTTTTTGAATTTACCTCTGAATGTAATGGTGCACATCACTTTTTTTAAAATGTGCCTGTTTCAGGTTCAGGTATTTAGCAAATCCTATGTTTACTATATTGCCTTTCACATTTAGTATCATTTCAGATAATGTCATGGTTACATCTTAATTCATTGATCCCTGGAATCATGTGGCCCTGCCCACAATCCAGCTTGGAAATGTTAAAAGGCATTGCACAAATGAAAAATTGCTGGCCCAAAATATGTTTTGTACTTGAATAGACATAAAAGGATATTTTCATAGATGTATTGACAAGTTCTCACATAAACAATCCCATTCTTGGTGCTCATCCTCAACACTACTTGTGTCTCCTTGAGTTTACGTCATTATTATTCTAGATCACAAGGAGAGGCAATTAATGGAAGCTCGCTGCATGATCACATTTGGAACATGTGCCACTTCTTGTTTCCATGACTACAAAATCGCTACCAATGTTTAACTTCACCATGGCCAAAAGGCTCTTTCATGTAATGCTGCATTTTATCGAATAGAATAACTTGGATTAAGGTAAATGATGGCATGTGTAACACAAAATGTTGTTACGATCAGGGCACTGAATTAATAAAATGTTTCCTCTGTAATCTGTGCCTAATTTGTTTGCGGTCATAAATTAATCTACACTATTATATACACAGATGGGTTCACAAACCTGCAATGGTTCGGTTTTGTTAAAAATGAAGCTTTCATGTTGGTTCCCTTAGCTGTAGTGCGAGAATTGTATGAGTCTGAACTCTGGAAACATCCCAATGGCCATTCCTTGTGCCAGTGCTGACTGGAGCCTTTGTCAAGCTACCCACACTTGTTCCTCATTGAGTGAGCAGCAACAGGACATTGGCTGCACTTCTACCTCCCAGCCCTAATCCCCTTCTACATCCAGAACCTTTGAGCTTGAATCCCAATTTGATTTACCATCTTTAAAAAAAATGCACCTTATGTAAAGTTATGTACATGGGACTCAGAGAGGCTGGAACTTGTTTGTTTGAATAATACAACCATTTGACTCACCCAATCAATATGCCATTATACTTGGGTTCAAATTTAAATGAAGAGTAAGACGGTAATTTTTAAGTCTGAATCTATTGCTATTTATTATTGCCACATCTGTAATGATAATTCAGCAGTACACAGATTAATTCTGTTGGAATTTCATTTTGCTTCCAGTGATTTGTTATAATTTCACAATATTACCCTGTGCAAATTTCTACCAGCCCCACAATTTACAGAAGGTTGCAACTTCTGACGAGTACATTGCAAGGTTAGTCATTGTAAAGTGTACTAATTAATGAGCTAACACACCACAGATTGAATCAATTGTTCAGAAAAAAAATCTCATTGTTAAATATCTGGACACAGATTACATTCAAGACCAAGTTAATAAAGGAAGACAACAGTTTAAATAACAACAGCTTTTTAAAAATTCTAAACCTTAAAGTGCTGAGTCTTTATCCCTGTATGCCTTTGTTCTTCCCCATCTTTTCCAACTCTGGCTTTTGTGCATTCCCCAATTTCAGTGCTCCACTGATGGAGATTGCAGCTGGCTTGTGTAGCTCTGCAATTGCACCCTTTGAATCTCTATGTACAAAGATTCCATGGTAACAAATATTTCCTTTGGCCCAGTTATGGTCTTCCTGAATATCCCCTTCTGTGGCTCACTCAAATTTTACTTGATAACAACCTTGTGAAGCACCTTACCATGTTTTAGCTTATTAAGCTGCTACACAAGTACAAATGCTGCTGTCTCTCTGCTCAGGCTTTGAACATGACTGCCAGAAATTGGATTGCTTTCATCTTGGTTGCATAGTACTAATGCTGAAGTAGGTTCCCTGTTAAAAAAAACAATGCAAAGTTGACCAAAGCCCAATTTTAAATTGTTAAGGTGGTTTACAAGCAGAAACTAGTTAAAAAATTGGACCTGTAGAATGTAGAATTCCTGATGGAATCTCACCAAATCCTGCACATCTCGTGTGGTGAGGAAGTTTAGAATCAACGTGGCCTTGACTTCCATGGAGAACTGTCCCTGGTGTAAGGGCATGGCTAAAGGACAGAATGTCTCACAACCAGGGGATGGCAGCCTTGGTAACCCTGAACTTATGAATGCTTGCTTCGTCAGAAGTCCAGCTACAGGCTCTTCACCTTTGGGCTTTGATTCTTGTACCGAGATACCTGGCCCAAACCAAGAGTGCTGCCATCTGCAACAACACCCACCTGCATTACACTGCATGAGTATCTCACCAGCTAAATGTTGGATTAAATACACTTACTTTTAAGCACATTCTGTGGGCTGTGGAAGCGGCATACTTCCATTCCAATCCTGTAGGCTGTGAGTTGGTTGATGAAAGCAAATATGTAATGGCCGCATAAAGCTGTGGTAAAGGTGTGGGGGGGGGGGGGGGGGGGGACAGGGTGGACAGATGGGGAGCTTGGAAGGTGGGGTGATACTTCCAACATTTATATTGTACTTCCAAGTGCCCGATAAATAGACAATGTTTTCAATACCTTCCTCCAATGCTCTCTCTCCAATTTCAGGGGTCATGGGTTGGAGACTCCGAGGAGTCAGTGGGAATGCGAGGTGCTTTCCCCCCCAAGGGGCCCTGAGAATATGCGTGATGCCACTGGAAAGATAAGTAAACCAATGACAGAGTTCCTCCCAGACCAATGCCCTCGTTACACTTGGCTTCATTCAGCAGGCCACTGTGTTCAGACATCCTGTTCTGAGCCCAGTCATGGAAAAAAATTAACAAGCGGACAAAAGAAAAGGTTCAAGGATATAGTCAAACCACCTTATGAAAAAAAATGCACCAACTCTGGGAGTCTCTGTTTTACAATTGCCAAAAATGGTGGTGGACTGTTTGGGATGGCATCAGGACTCAAATACATACATTAGAAAAACACGGAAATCCCTGTTCTAAAGGTCAGGGGTGCATCAACTCACAAGCTGCCCACCTACCCCTGCCATCATGCACCTCCTGCCCAATCTGTGGCAGAATCGGTAGGTCCTATGAACCCCCATAGGACACAAATGCAACCAAGTCCTCCTCATTCCCAAAGGACTGCCTGAAAAGATGACAGCCAACCTCAGGCAATTTCAGAATATTAGGAAGATACCAGCAATATCACGTTGGCAACATTCTCTGAATCTACTTGCAAGAAAAGCAAACACGTGTCAGTGTCCTCTCTCAAGCCAACACCGATTCGTATAAAAGCTTAATTACATCCACTCGACTCTGATGGCAGGATGGCAAATAAGCAATGGCTATAATTTAGGAATTATCACACAGCTTACAACTACATATCCCTTTAAGGCACAAAATCCTGAGGAAAGTGCCCCAGCTGCAACTAACCAGAGAAGTTAAAGATAGCACAAGATCAAAGGAAAAGCTTGCTATGTTGCAAAGTCCAGTAAAACCTGAGGATTGAAAATAGTTCACCATTCTATAAAGGAGGGCCACGATATAGATAAGGACAGATAAGAAAGTACGAGCAATCCAGTGAGAAACATAAAAATACACCAAAATCTTCTATTGATTTGCAAAAAGAGAAAATGTTAGTGACAGTTAACGTGGATCTCTTGTGGAGTGAGAAAGGAGGAAATAATTACTTGAAATACGTTGTCTCCTCATAGAAAGAGCTGCAGAAAACCTCCCAGAAACAGTGGAGAACAGGTTGAGTAAACGAGGAATGGAAATTAGCATGAGTTTAAAAGTAGAACTGGAGACATTAATAGGACTGAAAGAGTGCAAAGATGATTTATGAGGATGTTGCCAGGACTCAAGGGCCTGAGCTACAGGGCGAGGTTGGGCAGGCTAGGAACTTATTACTTGGAGTGTAGGAGGCTTAGAGGTGATCTTATGGAGGTGTATAAACTCATGAGTGGCAAAGATTGGGTGCATAGTCTTTTTCCCCAGGGAGGGTAGAAGAAATCAGGAACCAGAGGGCACAGGTTTAAGATGAAGGGCAAAGATTTAATAGGAAACTGAGGGGCGACATTTTCACAAAGAATGGAACGAGTTATCAGAGGAAGTAGCTGATGCAGGTACAATAACAGTAAAATTATATGTGAGGACCAGGTGCAACTTTGCTGAGAATACAATGCTGGTTGTCGGAGTGAGTTGCAAGGAAGATACAGAGAAGCATCAGGAAGATGTGAATTGCAAATGCATGGTAGGAAAAATCCATTACAAAAACCTGTGGTCTCTACTTTGGTGGAGGATATATTTTTTTAAATGAGAGATTAAAAGGTTAGTATTCAGAGGGAAATTTCTGAATGTTAATGTGTAGGTGCATGTAGTAATTAGGAAAGCAAAAAGTATGTTGGCCTTCATTGCAAGACAGTATAATAACAAGAGTAGAGACCTCTTGCTGCACTTAAATCTGGTCCTGGCAAGGATGCACTGGTCTGGTCCTTCTGCCTAAGTTAGCTTGTACTTTTGAGAGAAGTGCATTGAAGATTTACCAGACTAAGATGGGGGTGATGGTGGGTTCCTTATTATGAGACCCCAAGCAGATTGGTTCTGTGCACACTCGAGTTTAGAAGAAAGATCTCATTGAAATATATAAAATTCTCAGGGCTTCAGAGGATCGATGGTAAGATGGTGTTTCTCCTGGCTGGTGTTACTGTGGTCAGGGGCTATAGACTCAAAATTACCAGTTGGCCATTTAGAATAAAGATGGGAAGAATTTTTTCACCCAGAAGGTATTCAATGTCTGCAGTTTTTTACCTATGAGGGCAATGGAGACACAATCAGAGATCAATAGACTTAGGATGTTAATAGATTAAAGGGTTAGTGCTGTGAAATAGAGCTGAGGGAAATGATCAGCTATGATAATGTTGAAATGGCAAGGTACACAAATAGCTTGTGTAAGAAGGAACTGCAGATGCTGGTTTAAACTGAAGATAGATGCAAAAAGCTGGAGTAACTCAGCGGGCCAGGCAGCACCTCTGAAGAAAAGGAATAGGTGACATTTCGAGTCGAGAGTCTGACGAAGGGTCTCTTTTGTGTTTAGCTTGCTCCTGCTATTTCATTTTGTATCTGAATGCCTCATTACATTTCAATCTAAAAGTATTTCCACATTTAAACAAATCTTGTTTCTTGCCGCTGTTCCTCCCATTTTTAATAAATAATTTAAGAAATTTCACATAATTAAAGCACAAGAATACAATTAAACTATCAGCATCAAGCGTGTGGCTGTCATTCATTGCCACTTAAGCAGAAGTTACACTTGATCAGTTTCTACTGAGCTGAATCAAGGCAGTGGGGTTTGATTTGCTTAGACGAGGCTTGCGGCTTCACCGCCATTACCCCAAGAAAGGAGTGGACGATCCCTGGTAGAGGCAGCGAGTACACGGGGAATACCTTGTCTCTCAAGGGCTGAGGTTAGGGTGCATGGATGGTCATGTAGACCTATAAAAATGTTCCACTGAACAACGTTTTTGCTCAGTGTCAACAACTCCCATATTCCAACGTAGGCAACTTAAAAAAAATACACATTGCTGGAGTAACCCGCTGAGTTACTCCAGCACTGTTTTTTTTGTAAACCAGCATCTACAGTTCCTTGTGTCTCAAGGCTACTTTCAACCTTTTTATGCAGACTTTTTCAATTTAGGTTTCTTGAATACAAGCTTGTTCTAAAATAAAAAGGGTTATGATCGCATTCCCTTCCCACCCACGGTTATAAATAACATTGACGATGAAATACATGCATATACTGTAAATGAACAAGATTTACAAATCGAAGGTATTTATTCACAAAATGCTGGAGTAACTCAGCAGGTCAGGCAGCATCTCAGGAGAGAAGGAATGGGCGACATTTCGGGTCGAGACCCATCTTCAGACTGATGTCAGGGGGGCGGGACAAAGGAAGGATATAGGTGGAGACAGAAAGATAGAAGGAGATCTGGGAAGGGGGAGGGGAAGAGAGGGACAGAGGAACTATCTAAAGTTGGAGAAGTCAATGTTCATACCACTGGGCTGCAAGCTGCCCAGGCGAAATATGAGGTGCTGTTCCTCCAATTTCCGGTGAGCCTCACTATGGCACTGGAGGAGGCCCATGACAGAAAGGTCAGACTGGGAATGGGAGGGGGAGTTGAAGTGCTCAGCCACCGGGAGATCAGATTGGTTAACGCGGACCGAGCGCAGGTGTTGAGCGAAGCGATCGCCGAGCGTGCGTTTGGTTTCGCCGATGTAAATAAGTTGACATCTGGAGCAGCGGATGTATCTTGAACAAGATCAGGACACCCTGAGGAGTTATTCAAATTTAATCACTGCTGCAACATAGGAATTATAAAGATATGCGGCAATGCAATTGTGGATCTGCAAAGGCAAGATTCTTCTTCCAAGATGCTCCTTAAGCTTGACAGTCAAATCAGCAATGTACATCACATTAGAGATATTTCAGAGTGGACGAGGAAGAGAAGAGGTGGTTCAGGGGCAGGATGATAGAAGGATCATAGTTTCTATGGTACAAAATTTCTATAATGATTTTAGGATTATACTTTCTATAGTATATTTCTATAAAGATAGAAAGTAGCTGTAGGATTAATCATGTGTGCACTGGCACTCTGAAGGAGTAATCCAGTTAAAACCACTTCCCTGCTTATTTCATAGAACAGCTGGGATCTAGGGTGATATTTATCCCTCAATCAGTATCACTAGAACACAGATCATCTGATTGTTGTTACGTTACTGATTGTCCAAGCTTGCCGTTTGCAGAATGGTTGCAGTGTTTCCTGCATCATCACAATAACGACTGCACTTCAAAAGTAATTCATAGGCTGAAAAGTCTTTTGAGCTAACAAGAGCCCATTGAAGGCACATTATAAATGGAAACCTTTTCTGTTCTACATTTCTTTGATCTTTAACCGGCCAATTTGTAGCAAAAATCTTATGGAAAACAATCTGAAGCTTAAATTATACTCAATCAAGGCCACAAGAAATATACAGTTATACTGTGATAAAGTCAAAATCGCTGTCAAACACATTTTAAATGGATAATATAAATTAAATTTTAAAAATAAAATCATAAAGGAGACCACTCAGGAACAAGTTGGGCTTTTCATTAGATTTTTTTTAGTAATACAATGCCAGCAATGTCATGAGGTCTTAGCTCCCAAGACTCCTCTCTGGCAGAGACAGGAGCATAAATGGTGTCCTATTCCAAGTAAGAAATACAACAAGGAGATGAGAGTAAGCTGAAAGCAATTAGCAGACTGTTCACACAAACTCAAAAATACTTGCAGTGGTGAGCAATACTGGATTTTCCAGTCATTTCGCAGAAAACTTTAAGGTATTCAGATTCTCCACTATTAAGCAAAGTATCATTCTGCAGATTTAACATAGATTAACTAATTTACATGGTCTAACAAAGAGAGTAGAACCTGCTAAAGATCTCTATCAGAATGGGGAGGAAAAGAGAAAAATGTTTTAATAATCATAGATTCTGTACGGTTTATAGAAGGATGGTGCATCAAAATGAAAATAAACAAAACAATCACAGTAATGTGACAAAACATACAGGAAGTAAATCTTAATCTTATATTCTCTGCCAAATAGCATTACAGAATGCTGTTTGACTCATTTTACTGTTCATTTTATGATCTGTTCAGTTAATCCTACTACACTGCTTTTTCAGCTTAGCCCTGCAATGTTTTGAGCAAATTGTAGATGCAAATTATTTGTTATTATTAAGTCTGTTACCACTACCCTTCCTATTCATTGCATTATCTTTTCCTTCATGTCACCTCCAGTGGTTTGGCCAGCTGCCTTAAATCTGGATTCGCTGATGATCAAGGCCTCTCTGCCTCTATAGACAATACATAATAGTTGCAGGAGTAGGCCATTCGGCCCTTCGAGCAAGCACCACCATTCAATGTGATCATGGCTGATCATTCTCAATCAGTACCCCGCTCCTACCCTCTCCCCATACCCCCTGCACTATCCTTAAGAGCTCTATCTAGCTCTCTCTTGAATGCATTCAGAGAATTGGCCTCCACAGCCTTCTGAGGCAGTGAATTCCACAGATTTACAACTCTCTGACTGAAAAAGTTTTTCCTCATCTCCGTTCTAAATGGCCTACCCCTTATTCTTAAACTGCGGCCCCTTGTTCTGGACTCCCCCAACATTGGGAACATGTTTCCTGCCTCTAACGTGTCCAACCCCTTAATAATCTTATATGTTTTGCCATCTCACCATCACTATATATTATTCACAGTAGCAGCATCACAGCACCTTGTTCTTAATGTCTAACTGTTCTTTTCCATCCAACACTATTTCAGCAACTCTGTACAAGCACCTTCTCCAAAGTTGACATATTTTCAAAAGTCTGGTACCCAGTCAGCCTAGATAATTTAACTGGAGCACAACCAGAGGTTGGGACAACTCCCCTGCGTTTACATTATATACATCTATAGTGAAGACCAAAGACCCCCATCCCTTTTCAGGAGTCTCTTAACTCATCTTATCATCTTCAGAGACCTGTGTAGAAACATTTCCCCAACCCCATATCTCGGTTTCTGCATGTTGGTGGTTGGGAAACTTGATATCCAGCATGGATACCTAGATCCACATTTTTATTCATCTTAATCTTTGGATCCAATGTGGTCTGTAACTTCTGGTCAATTCCTTCCCCTCACCCATTCAGTATTGTTCTTTATTCTGGGAGATGAAGATAACACATCATAGAACATTATACCACAGGAAAAGGTTCTTCAGCCCACAATATCTGTGCCAAACATGAAGTCTTCTTAAACTAATCCTTTCTGCCTGCATGTGATCCATGTCCCTTCACTCCCTGCATATACATGTGCCATCTAAAAGTCGCTCAAATGCCAGTATCGTATCAGCTTCCACCTCTACCACCACCACCTGGCAGCTTGTTACAGGCATCTACTGCTCTGTGCAAAATAGATTTGCCCCTCTCGCCCTAAAGCTATGATCTCTAGCATCTGGGTACAAAAGCACCCATTCAGCCCTTCCTATGATCCCCATAAACCTAGTATTTCTACAATTTGTTGTACTTTCTCAACTTCCCCACCATAGTATTCTCTTTCCCTGCAGTGTTCTCAGCTGTACTGCACACAGGCGATATTAGTCTTCAGCACTGAAAGTCCACACTACTGGGAAGCCCCTTTAAACCTCACCTCTTTCTCTTCATTGTGTAGCTTCTCATTTAACCCATCACATGGAGCATGCACTTCATGAATTTCTCGGAATTGCATATTCCCTTCATCCACCTCATGCTCAGCAATATCCCAGAGTTCCCACTCAACTTTGGAAATGAAGGAGAGGATTAGTTCAAACCATCACTGAGGTTAAAATTCATTTATTCAAACATTAGCTTGAGCTTTTATAATATCCTTAAACATGTCGCAAGGTGCTTCACTGAACATTAACAAATAAGATTTGACATGAATCCACACCAAGATACAGAAGGACAGATGACCTAGAACTGGACCAATGAGATGGGTTTATGAAGCATTTTAGAGCAAAAAGCCTTTATAATTTTGAGAAATCCTAGTGTCCAAAGCCAAGCAATGAAGGCATGGCCTGCAGTGGTGGATTAACCAGAATTGGAACTATGCAACCAGTCAGAATCAGAGGAGCACCAATACCTTGGTGTGGCAAGAATGAAAAATGTTGCAGAGATATACGGTGGGTGGTGGGCAGGAGAAGGTTATGGATGGATTTTACTGTCAAGCATAATTACTGGAATTGGAGCCAAAGCAAATGAGGAAACAAAGGAGCAATGGATGAAAGGAACTCAATACAAATTCAGAGAGATTAGATGCATTCAAGTGCATGAGACCCAGGAAGCATTAGAACCACTTAGACATAGCAGTAGCAGAAGGAGAGGAGGCCAAGTGATCATGACACAGTGGAGGTTTTGCGGGGTTTTGGGGTTGTGTAATTTGAATGCATATTTAATGCTTTTATTGTTGGGCTGTGTTTTGGGGGTTTTTGGGGTTGTGTAATTTGAATGCCTATTTAATGCTTTTATTGTTGGACTGTGTTTTGGGGGTTTTTTGGGGTTGTGTAATTTTAATGCTTATTTAATGCTTTTATTGTTGGACTGTGGGTGACTGAATTTCGTCCAATATTGGATGACAAATAAAGCTATCTTGAATCTTGAATCTTGAATCTTATGGTTGAAAGCTCAGCTTGGGATCAAATTGGGGTTGCAATTGGCCTTGTTCGGTCTTAGACATTGGCCAGAAAGGGGATGGAGTCAGTGTCTGGAAACAATGGTTGTTGCCTTTCCAATAATAAGATGGCAGAAATTTCTGTTCATCCGTGATTGTCAGGCAAGAAGCATGCCAGAGACTGTGGAGAGGTCAGGAAGAAGTGATGACATAGAGCTGGATATTATCATGTATAAGTAGATGTCTTTATTACACATACATGAGTTTAGGTCAGCATCCTCTGGAGTTGTAATATTTATGTATAGTAGACTGATATAATAAAAGTTAGATCCCTTAATGTCAGTAATCTTGTTAATCAATTTTATCTTGATCGTGCCTTGTAAATAACTTGGATTATTCATAAATTTACTCTAGTCCCTTTAAATAAGCATCTTCTTTCTTTTCAACACAACACCCTTAAATCCAGCAAACTCAATATCATCTCTCTTTTAGTCTTTCAAAAGGAGAATAAGTTGGGGGGTTTTTCATGTATGGAATATGGGTGTCACGGGCAAGGCCAATATTTATTGTCCTAATCCACCTACCAGCTGCTGAACTGCTGCAGTCCTTCAGGTGAAGACACTTCCAGTGCTGCTGGCTACGGTGTTTCAGGATTTAGACCCAGTGACAACAAAGTGATGATATATTCCAAGTCTGGATAGTGTGGAGGCCTGTAGATGTTGTTCTTCCTACTCCCCGCTGTCTTGTGTAGATTCAGCAGCTTTGGGAGCTCCTTGCAGAGCAACTGAAATGAGTAACTGCGATGAATTTTATAAATTTTGTGCGTGTAATCACAGTGCAACAGTGTTGATGGGAGTATTAAATCGGTGGATAGGGTGCCAATGATAATGGGCTACTTTGTCCTGAATGCCACTCTTATTAAGTGTTGTTGGAGTTGCATTCATCCAGGTAAGCAGAGAGTATTCCATCACACTCCTGACTAGTCATTGTGGGAAAGTACTTGGAAGAGCCAGTAGGTGGGTCATTCACCACAGGATATCCAGCCTTTGACCTTTTCTAATAACCGCAATGTGTAACTTCATCACTCAAGTTTGCCAACTCTCATGAAACTCTGTGCTCTTGAAGGCATCTCTTCAGAAACACACTGGCTACATACAGTGAACATTATTAGCACCTACTCACAGGCCCAGTTAACTGTTGCTGGCTTGTAGTTTTTATTCTAATAAGATATAGAGAATAATTTGATTTAAAAATAACACTCCGTTACTCACCACTACTTACCAGGGAATTCCAATCCTCACCAAATTCCCCACAGCAATAGTTTGCTGTTTAGTTTTATTTTACAGAGGTTAAGTCACAATTGCCGTTTAGAAAAACAAACCTGTAATGAAAATGTTGCAACAAAAAGATTATGGATGATTAAATAACTAACTATTGCCCCCTCCAAATTAATTCACATTGTGTTTCATTTTCTATCTGCTAGCCTGATTGTTATTTTCCATCCCCAGTATTTAGAAGATCTATAGTTATAACAACTCTTTGGGTCCAAAGCCACAGGCGTTCCTCAGCTGTCAGTAGAAAGGAATTTTCCTGGTTTGAGGAGAGATGCCTGAGTGAAGGACACAAATGTGAAGCTCTCGCTTTGCTCAAGCCGTACTTTCTTTGCAAGTTTGGGGACCACTGCCCTGAGAGAGCGGAGGCCCATGCGCTGCTCCTCAAACCAGACGCTGTCCAACTGGGAGAAATCCTTTCTGGCGACGAGGTAAAAGGGAGATTTGGGATCTCGCTGGCTAGGAGGCCGGTGGGTGTACATGTATTTATACAGCAGGCAGTATGGGCATCTCTTGAGTCCTTCTGAGTGCTCATGGTAGACTTGTCCAAAGCAGAGCTTGTTGCTGCAGACTTTGCTTTCTCTTTTGACCATGTCAGTCCTTGCAAAGAAGGGCCTGTTTTCTGTGTCCTTGAGCAGCTCGATATCCCCATACATGAGGTCCACGTGCTCCTGCAAGGTTCTCATATTGAAGTACTGGCTGTTGAACTTCACCACCACGCTAAGCAAAGCCACTGGGTTCGTGTCGCCCAGATAGCCCGCCTGCCACATCTCCTCCTCGTCCTGACCGGTGAAGTAGATGATGTTCCTGGATCGTGAGCCAGACATGCCGGCCTTGTTCAGCATCCTCAGTTTGTCCCTCAGCTTCAGGGTGGAGGAATTGAAGATGGCGTCACCTACCGAGAAGCCCACATTGGCGTTCTTCAGCACACGATCCAGGCCCCGCCGGATTGCGTGAAGGGAGGTGGCCAGAAAATCAGAGCCATCGGTCTTTCTCACGGTTACGTAGAAGTCCTCCAGCAACTCGTTGAGCTTTGCAGGTGGAATCTTTAAAAGGAGAGAAATTTGCAAGTAATTGGTAAAACTGCATAGCTCCTTCAGCTTGTTTCCCCTCTCGGCACTCCCCTCCCAACTAGATGCACACTGGTTAATGATTAGGGTTCATTGTCACTTATGCCAGTCAGCATTTCAAATATCAGCTGAGGCAGGAAGTAGGTTAATCGGTCCAGAAGAAAAATTGAGATCCCGACCCTGCTCGACCTTTAGTTACCATGGGACACCAGTCTGGAACACCACAAGATCCCCTTTCTTTCTCCACCACCCCATAGTTTGCCAGAGATAATTCCACCATTACCATGCCGCCAATCAGACCCCTCACAAAATATTTTTCCAACTTTACTCAATTTAGGTACTAGGCCTGATCCAACAAAATTGGGAGTCATGGTATGTGCACGAGTTTCTCTCTTTGGACATCGTTACCTGCCCTGTCCTCCCGACTCATTGCAGTGTTTTCAAACCTCTCTCACTGCACCATTAACAGATTTGCACTGACACAGTCTGAAGTAGGAAATTCTGAAAAAAGATAAGTAGTTTGTAATATGTTTAACTCAGGAGCTTATATACTGGGAAAGCACGACGGGAAAGAGGCCAACAATTAAGGATGTTCGGAAAGGCGATAAAAAGATTTATCAGGTTGCAAATTCTACATGTAACAGGAAATGGGAAGTTAAACATCGGTCAATGGTAAACTGTTTCAAAGGTATAAAATCCACATGTAACCATTGTGTCATGCAAATACAAAATGATGTTGGTGTTGCGAATCTTTGAAACATTTTGGGTTCTCTGAGTGTTTTCCAGTGCACACATTGAAAAACCGAACTTGTTGGAAGGAATTATGTGTTTAACCTATACCCTGTATCTGGCCTTCACGTGGGGCCCATTTGCCCTTTTAATTACAGCTCAGACAGGAACAGACACAAAGAACATCTTGTAGAGTAGTGGTGAGTTTCTCTAACAAGTTAGATAATTCAAGGCCTTTACAGTGCGCACGGAGAACACTCGGAGAGAACCCAAAGTGTTTCAAAGATTCACATCATCCACAGCAATTTATATTCCCATGACACAATGGTTACATGTGGATTTTACACTTATGAAACAGTTCACCATTGATCAATGTTGAAACTCCTGTTTCATGTGGAATTTACACCTGATAAATCTATTTATCTCCTCTCCTAACATCCTTAATTGTTGGTCTCTTTTCTCATCGTACTTTCCCAGTATATAAACTTTTGAGTTAAACATATTACAAACTACTCATCTTTTTCAGAATTTCCTACAGCACAGTCAATGAACGGTGGCTAGATCAGAGAAGTAAACAGAGGATGCCTTTCCACATGTGAAACTAGACATCATGGGCAGTTTTAAGCTGATTACGTTTACCTGAGTACTTGGAATCAAATTGCTGGACGTCAGATGGAAAGCCGTTTAATATTTTGGTCAAATTACACCTGAACAGCAATGGTCACTTATCTTTTGTAAACCACCTCTTTATACCATTAAAGATGATCATGGCTGCTTGAAGCAAGTAGATGATGAAATCATACAGTTCTCAAATCGTGATGACCACAAAGGGACCTCAAAGTATAAAATCCATTCAGCAAAGTAAACTTGAAACAGTAATTCCAAATAGACCATGTCAAAATTCAATGTGAATATTTTTCCCTCTCTGGGCCATGTCCCAATGTGACAGCAAGTTAAATACTTAAACCTCTGGATAAGTTCTCCTGCTCCTAATGGTAATTCATATTACGATACAGAAACAGGTGATTGGATCCATCTGGTCCATGCTCTACATGAGCCTCCTCACAAAATGTATATCATTTCTTTCCATTCTTTTTTCCCTTCTATTTTACACGAGCTTCATCTTAATGGCCCTCTGCTATTCACCTCAACCTCTCCCTGCAGGAGCAAGTTACACATTCTCATCATTTCAGGCTCCTGTGAATCAATGTTGCAAATCAACAGATCAATCAAAAAACGATAATTGAACATTAATTTCTTTCTAAAGATTCTATTCTTGACAAAAGCTTTCAGGAGAACTTTTAAAACAGGTGTTTGCAAGGACTGTCAAAATAGATCTCATGCAGACAACGATAGAGGTGATATTCCCAAATTCAAAGTTAACAAAGTTCAAATTCACAGCTTTCAACAACTGAAAAAAAAGGGAGACACGAGATTTTAAAAAACGGTTACACAAATTCCAAGAAATGCATAGAATGAAGAAGGACTGAAGGAAGTCGCTGTGTATAGTGGTGCTTTGAAGGAGTAATTCAGTTTGGTCCCAAAGCTGGAAAACTTTCCTTCTTCTTGTATTTAACAGAATGTTTAATCTCGCCTTAATAAAAAAACTTTCCTGCTCAGCCTCAGCCAAACTTATCTTGATTTGGGAAATTGCTCCGACCGTGCACAGTTTTCAGAATCCATCTCAGTTTCATTGTGTTATATTGTGGTACCATTGCTAAAGTTGGTGTGACGGACCTTCTTCCATTTCTTACCCTTAATAAAATCTTAATGCAAGTGTTCTGTGCAAAATCAATACCAATCACTTGCAGCAGATGATTTAACAGGGAAATGCAGAACCTTCCTTCAAGAGACGTAATTCTGCTAGGACCAATCCTCCCAATCTCTCATTTCAAACAACAGATCAAGTCATCTTTTCACTATCATATTCCTAAACCCCTCTCTCTGGAAACGCCTAGGCTTGCTTTAAGATACTGGGTAAATATACAGAGAAGATAAAAATGCAAATTAGAGGTTTGTGTACAGTTGGAACACCAGCATGGAGAAGACAGGTCAAGACATGGAGTAGATCTAGGCAGTGGTAGACATGGAGTAGATCTAGGCAGTGGTAGACATGGAGTAGATCTAGGCAGTGGTAGACATGGAGTAGATCTAGGCAGTGGTAGACATGGAGTAGATCTAGGCAGTGGTAGACATGGAGTAGATCTAGGCAGACAGAAAGGTCTGTGACTGCACTGTGAACATAATTAAAATAAGTTTTCAAATGACTTACCTTGGTAATGTCCATATATTGCTTCAGCTCACGTGTTACACACCAGTACCGCCATACATTCAGTGAATACAGGGTCGCCTTTGTGGTGTTGGCACTGACAGCGCTTGTACAGAGCTCCTTCAATTCACCGTCAAATTGTGGAAACCTGTTGAGTTTTCCTGAAAGGGCTATATAAAACAAAAAAAACAACCCAGCGGTGACGGCCAAGGTCAACTACAAAAGGAACAGTGCAATACCCACACAACAAAAGTTATCTGAGGGGGAAGGGTGTACAACAGCTGCAAGAGCCAATACTAATAAATAAATGATTCCTGTGATGTCCAGATGGTAAGATCACAGGATCTTAACACTCTAACACTCAGTAATTACAGACCATGAATTGAGGGCATTCACTGTATGACCAAAAGTTGTGATTTATAAATTGTGGCCCTCTAATTATGCTTTTATCTGTTCTTTCCACAGTTTCTTTTAATTCTCCTGATAGAATCAGAATTGTACAGCACTGAAATGTGCTTTTTTGCCAGGCCGTTTTTGCCCCTACACTAATCCTTGGTGGCACGGTGGCACAGCGATAGAGTTGCTGTCTTACAGCATCAGAGACCCAAGTTCGGTCCTGACCATGGGTGCTGTCTGTATAGTGTTTACACATTCTCCCCGTGACCTGTGTAGGTTATCCCTGATTTCCTCCCACACTCCAGAGACGTACAGGTTTGTACGTTAATTGGCTGCGGTAAAATTGTACATTGTTCCTAGTGAGTGTAGGAAAGTGTTAGTGTGAGGGGATCATTGGTCGGCGCGGACTCGGTGGTTCGAAGGGCCTGTTTCTGTGCCAAAACTAAACCCATGTGCAGGAAGGAACTGCAGATGCTGGTTTACATTGAAGACAGATAGAAAACTAATCCCATTTGCCTGCATATAGTCTTGTCCTGCCATCAGCACCACTTGGGTTTCAGAAGTGCCACACTGAGACCTTTGCCAACACTTTCCCCAGAGTTAGCCAATAAGTTGGAAGTAGAGCAATCTATTTACAGCATTCTACAAAATTTGTTCAAAAAGAGTCGTTAACAAACTACATCCATTAAAATTGGCAACCAAAACTGCACTAATATTTATCATAAAAGCAGGGCAAATGTCATATTAATTTCTCTGGACACAAGTACATAGGTAAAATCTTAATGCAAATGTTCTATGCAAAATCAATACTAATCACTTGCAGCAGTGATTTAACAGGGAAATGCAGAACCTTCCTTAACTGCACTGTTAAACTGGAAACTTGTCAACTCTAAGCAAAATATAAATGAACATGGCAACTTTCATGCATGTAACATACCTCCATAATCTATTTGGGAACATCACTAATGTGCTAAACCAGAAATGACAGCAACACCAATACATTAATGTACATTAAATGCCATTAAGGGTCTTACCATATACCATTAACTGTACATACCACTTACATTCTCCCTCTCAAAGTGCAATAACTACTTGCTTGGATTAAACCATTATTATGGAGTCCACTTCCTATTCAGATACTAATTCAATGACGATTTGAGGAATGTGGTCATACAATACTACTACTTCCTTTTATTGGTGTTGATTTATTATTGTCGTGTGTACCAAAATAGAGTGAAAACTTTTACAGGATTTCTGCAACATTATGAAGTCAAATAAAGAATAATGAGCATCCAAGTATTTTCATTTGATTTTTAATGAGGCATTAAGCATTTTTTAACTACTCTGAATTGAGAATGTCAGGATTCAGGACAACTAACACATGGATATAATGAGCTGGTTATTTTTAAATTCACACAACACACACTCCATTGGTGAACACCTGAAACAAACTTTGATTACTGTAAAAAGCATTGAAGATTTTCTGCAACCCAAAGCAAATTGCTGTTTCATATATACAATAAATCTACTGTGACTCACTCAAAGCCCAGAGCACTCAAAAAAGCTAATTCAAACCAATTCTACTGTGGTTTGTGAGGATCAAAGGGATAAAATGGGATTTCAGAAACTGGCAAAATGGATCAAAAGCAAAGTAATGGCCTCAATGAGTACACAGACACTGTAACATCCTCTGTCAGCTTTTGCGAGGACAGTTGCATTCCCACGAAGACCCGGATCTGGTTCTACAACAACAAGCCCTGGTTCACAGCAGAACTCAGACAGCTCCGCCAGTCAAAAGATGAGGCCTGCAGGAGCGGGGATACAGACCTATACAGGCAGGCCAAGTACAAGCTGAGAAGAGGAATCAGAGCTGCCAAGGAAAGGTACTCTGAGAAGCTGAGGAGCAAGTTCTCAGCTAATGACTCTTCTTCAGTTTGGAAGGGCGTGCAAGAAATCACCAGCTACAAGAGGAAAACCTCCTTGGACAATCGTCAGCTGACCAACGACCTGAACGAGTTTTACTGCAGGTTCGAGAAACAGAAACATAACCCTGGGACCCCCTCCCCCCACCCCCAATCACCACTTCACACGTACTCACAGACAGACTCCAGTTTGCAAAGACTGGCACCTTTCCCTCCCCCACCCCTCTGCAATCACCAATTTGCACATACTCACAGCCTGACTCTAGACGGGACCCTCGTCCACTGCCCAACATCAGTCTGACTGACCACTTCTCCATCTCCAACAATAGAAATTGTGGAGGTGGAGAGGCTATTCAGGAAACAGAAAAGCCAGAAATCTCCAGGACGGACAATGTTTCCCCCTCTACCCTCAAGCTCTGTGCCGAACAACTGGCACCGGTCTACACAGACATTTTCAACCAGTCCCCGCAAACCTGCACTGTCCTTGCCTGTAGACAAAAAGACAAGGATCACTGGTCTTAATGACTACAGGCCTGTCACACTGACCTCTGTAGTCATGGACATTTGAAACACGTGCTGGCCCAGCTGAAATACATCACAAACCCACTGCTGGACCCCCTGCAGTTTGCATACCGGGTCAATAGATCGGTGGATGACGCAGTCAACCTAGGCCTGCACTTCATCCTCCAGCACCTAGACCGCAAGGGGACCTATGCCAGGATTCTGTTTGTGGACTTTAGCTCTGCATTTAACACCATTGTGCCAGAGCTACTACACTCCAAACTCTCCCAGTTGACTGTGCCTGAACCCCCCTGTCGGTGGATCATCAACTTCCTGACGGACAGGAAGCAGCATGTGAGGCTGGGAAAGCACATCTTGGACCCGCAGATCCTCAGCATAGGAGCACCGCAAGGCTGCGTACTCTCCCCTCTACTTTCTCTACACCACCGACTGCACCTCCACAGACTCCTCTGTCATGCTCCTCATGTTTGCGGATGACACAACCCTGATTGGACTGATCCAGGATGGGGAGGAATCTGCCTACAGACGGGAAGTGACACAGCTGCTGTCCTGGTGCCATCGCAACAACCAGGAGCTCAATGCTCTTAAGACAGTGGAACTAATTGTAGACTTTCGAAGAGCTCCTCCTCCCCTCCCCCCACTCACCATCAACAACACCATAGTCACATCTGTGGACTCATTTAAGTTCCTTGGAACCATCATCTCCAGGGACCTTAAATGGGGGCCACCATCGACTCCACAGTCAAAAAGGCCCAACGGAGGATGTACTTCCTAAGGCAACTGAGGAAACACAATCTGCCACAGACAATGATGGTCCACCAAGCACGACATCCGGAGGCTGCAACGGATCGTTCGATCAGCTGAGGTTGTTGGCTGCAACCTCCCCCCCCCCCCATTGACGAACTGTACACTGCAAGGGCCAGGAAGCGAGCGGGCAAGATCATCTCTGACCCCTCTCACCCTGGCCACAAAATCTTTGAAGCACTTCCCTCTGGAAGGCGACTCCTGGCTGTCAAAGCAGCCACAGCCAGACATAAAAATAGCTTTTTTCCACGAGTAGTAGTTCTACTCAATAACCAAAGTCTGTAGTCTCTTTTTTGCTCTGGTTTATTTTCACCCACATGTTTAGACCGTAATGTTGTATCCTTATTGTTTTGATGTGTTTATGCTTTATTCTTAATTGTTAACTGCATGTTTGTGTTGTCATTTGTGAGCGGAGGCACATTCCTTGTATATACTTGGCCAATCAACTTATTCATTCATTTCTAAGGACACGCAAAATAAGAGCACAAAAAAATAGAAGCAGGAGCAGGCCACATGGTTCCTTGAGTCTCCCTGCCGTTCATAATGATCTAGGTGGATTTACCCAAGGCCTCAACTACTATGCAATTTACACATAGCTCTCAATTTACTGACTTTCAAAAAAATATCTATTTTTAAATACCCTTGATCCTGCCTCTCTCTACCTGTGGGCAATATTTCTAGAGATTCACTACCCTCTGTGAGAAAATGTCCCTCAGTTTTAAATGTCCACCCTTTATCTCATAACTATGTCCTCTTGTTCAGACTTCCACCTGTGAAAATATCTCAAAATATACCCCAACATGATCACTCAATAAGTTCACTCCTAATTCTTCTAAATCCTGAAGAATACACATTTGACTTTTTAACCACTCATGATAAGACAACACACATCGCAGGAGTAAGTCTAATGAATCTATTTTGGACTGTCTCCAATACTGGTATATGGTTTCATAAATAAAGGGATCAAAACAATACACAGTACTCCAGGTAGGGCCTCACCAAAAATTATAATAACATTTCCCAAATCTAAACTCCAATCCACAAACAATAAGGGCCAATATACCATTGCCTTCCAAAGCATTTAGAAATATAGAAAATAGGTGCAGGAGGAGGCCATTTGGCCCTCAGAGCCAGCACCGCCATTCATTGTGATCAAGGCTGATCATCCACAATCAATAACCCGTGCCTGCCTTCTCCCCATATCCCTTGATTCCACTAGCCCCTAGAGCTCTATCTAACTCTCTCTTAAATCCATCCAGTGATTTGGCCTCCACTGCTCTCTGTGGCAGAGAATTCCACAAATTCACAACTCTCTGGGTGAAAAAGTTCCTTCTCACCTCAGTTTTAAATGGCCTCCCCTTTATTCTAAGACTGTGGCCCCTGGTTCTGGACTCGCCCAACATTGGGAACATATTTCCTGCTTCTAGCTTGTCCAGTCCTTTTATAATTTTATATGATTCCCTTTACTGCACTTACATACTAACTTTTTGTATTTCATGCAAAACTAGGAGTTTCAAGCAGAACTCTGCATTCCCTCTATACCCTACTCATTTCCAATCACTCTCTATTTGGCTAATAGTCTGCCTTTAAATTCTTCACACTAAAGTGTGTAATCCTATATTAAAGTACATTTGCAATCCATCCATGTTTTCATCCAAGTCATTTATATCTATCACAAGCAACAAAGGTTTCAGCACCAAGTCCTACAGGGCACCGCTGGTCACAGACCTGCAGCCAGTACACTGATGTTTTTATCACCAGCAAATCGGAATACCTTACACTCTGACCCCTCCTCAAGTCATTAACTTAGTGAAATAATTAAGGATTGGTGGAATCTAGGGACACTAGAATCTGCAACTCCCTGATTTTACAACCCGTTTATTCCAAAGGAGAAACACGGAACTACAGATGCTGGTTTACAAAAGAAAACATGTGTCCCGATCCAAAACATCCCTCGTCAGTTCTCCAGAGATGCTGTCTGACCCAGAGTTACTCCAGCACTTAGTGCCTCCATTTATTCCAACTCTGCCTATGTTTAAATTAGCATTCAGTCTATGTTAACAACCTTCCCCCATTACTATGACTTTCTTTCTTGTGCATTAACGTTTATTGTGGCATTTTCATTAAATATTTTCTGAAAATCCAAATATACTATGCACACAGGTTGCCCTCTATTAACTTTGTTCCTTGCATTCTTGAAGAGAAAGTTTGTCATATGTAACTTCCCTTTCATAAACCACATGGAATTGGTTTAATTTCATTAAACGTTTCTAAACGACGATTATAGACTCTTCCCAAGAAGAAGGGTCTCGACCCAAAATGTCACCCATTCCTTCTCTCCAGAGATGCTGCCTGAACCGCTGAGTTACTCCAGCATTTTGTGTCTACCTTCCCAACATAGCATCTTCCCAATGACAGATTTAAGCTAACTGGACTAAAGTTTTCTGCTTTTTGTCTCACTCCCTTCTTGAACATGGGAATAATCCTTGTGGTTTTACAAACCAAACATACACTTCTGGAATTTAATAAGGTTTAAACATCTTTAACCAAGGGCTCCACTATCGCTGCTACCATTTAATTTTAAACCATTGAATATAGGGCATCAAGTTCTTGCAACTTAGATGATTCACCTTTCTCAATTAACCCCTTTAAAAAAAAATTGAAATAACTGTTTGTAGTGTTATGAAATAGCTGCTTAAACATCTGGAACTGCTCATCCACTGACCTATCCCTTAACCTACTTTCCCAGTCCAACTCTTTCTTAATACCTGTAAGATGCCCTTATGTAAATTGAGAACATCAGGTATGGACGAAAGGTGCTTCCCTCAAAGTGTACCTGGAATTCTACCATTGTCTAATCACTATTTCCTAGAGAATCCTAATAAATGAGTTAATAATCCAACCTCAATACACATGTCCAAATCTACAATAGCCAGGGTATGTACTGTATATTGCTCTAAGAAATATCATTCTCTGGAGTGTGGGAAGCTGATGGGAGACTTGACAGAACTATATAAAATTATGAGAGGCATAAGTAGGGTTGATAGTTAGACCTCTTCTCTCAGGATGTAAGTGTCAAATTCTGGAGGCATAGCTTTAAAGTCAAGAGGGTGAACGCTTAAAGGTGATGCGTGAAGATGTTAATGTCTAATAAGAGCATTTAAGAGTCTTTAAGATAGACACATGAATCTGCAGTGAGTGAAGGGATATGGATCAGGTGCAGGTTTAGTTTAATTTGCTATCATATTGAACACAGACATTGTGCGTTGACGGGCGGGTTCCTGTGTTACATTTTGCTGTTTTTGTTCTGAGACACAATCCTTGGTGCACATGGCAAATTTCTCTTCCATGAAACTCTTGCTAGTTTGATTAATCCAATCAATATACACATTAAAACCACCCATGATCATTGTAGTTCCTTTCTTACAGATATTTGATATTTCCCCATTCATGCTCTGATGTACTGAGGTAACATGTTGGGGGCTTAGAGATCACTCCCATTTACGTCTTTTCTCTCTCTAAAGTTATTCCTTATTTCCCCCCAAATTGATTCCTGATGCAATGCACCTACATTGCTACTCACGAGTGTACTGACACATTCCTTGATTAACAATGCTACCCCATCCCCCTTCTTTTTGCTATGCTTTGGGAACATTAAATATCCTGCAATAGCAAGTTCTCAGCATTGGCCATTCTGCAGAGATCTCTGTAACAGCTATTCAATGAAACGTGTTTATTTCTGTTTGTGCCTCTATCTGATCTTGTTAAGAATGGCGTGTGACTTCAAATAAAGAGCCCTTGGGCTTTGACATTATTTATAGACAAGAAAACCAAATAGGTCTGAAACATAAGAGATAACGTATTTACCTATTTTGTGCTCAACTATTTTCTCTTTAGCCCTATGTACTAATGGTATATAATTTGCCTGGATTGCATACAAAACAAAAGCTTTCCACTGTATCTTCGTATACGTGGCAATAATAAACCAATGTTTGTAAATGAAACATGACAACTCCATCAGCTTTAGTATAATCAACTGGGCTATTATTGCGAAACTGCTTTACTCAAGCTTCTTCAGTTGTGGATTCCTCAATCGGGAACACACCCAATGACCAACATGGTACGTGCATGGCCACCATGCTCAAGTGAACATCAACATGGCATCACATTAAATGATTATAGGGATTGTCAAAACTGACCCTGTTTTTGCACCAGAATGGAACTTGTTATCACAAATAATAACAGCAAATGTAGCTGAATTTAAAAGGGAAGCAAGACTTGAGGGAGAAAGGAATTAATTGAAAGGTATGCCAATAAAGGTTTTAAAAAATACAGTATCTTTCATGTACTTCCAAAATATCCCAAAGCATTTTGCAGGAATAGCAACATAATGCCACCCAGATAAGCTGTTTTTGTGATGTCAAACAAGCTAAAAATATCGGGCAGGATGTTTCTCTTCTTTTCTATTAAATAGGATCTCTTAGAGAACAGATTTGATCTAGCCTTATTGCTTCTGCAGAGTACTGGCACATCCGACCATGCAGCACTCCCTCAGAACTGCATTTGTGTGACAGCCTCACGATTCGATGAAGAGACTGGTGTGTTGCATGGTCTCTTGTATAGATCTATGAGTCTGTTTCTCTGCTGCAACTTCCAGACCACCATCTCTTGAAAGGTTCTTGAATATTGACCTTGCTCATCTCCGAACAATGACATTCAAGTGCATTCTTATTTGGTCCCAGGCTTAGCTTAACAGTGTGAGAATCAAGGAGACTGTAGTTGAGCCTGTGTGGGTCATCTATTCACTGAACAAACCAAAGCAGCTATTAAAAGAATTATTGATATATTCCTTATTATTTATTAGCTTTAGATTTCAAGTGATTTACAATTCCCAGTCCCTCTGCCCTGATTAATTAATACCTCTTTATGTGATCTTCTCAAAAATAAACTAGTACTGAGATGGGTCCTGAAAGAATTCCCAAAAGTAAATGCTGATTGTAGTCACCACCAAGTTGCGGTGCAATCATCCCCAAGCCACAAACCATCTTGCTGAAAAATAAAAAACACCACTACTCCTTAACTGTTGCCAGTCCTAAATCTTGCAACACCAAACCCAATAAGGGTGTCAGGGATTATGGGGTGAAGGCAGGAGAATGGGGTTGGGAATGATTGAATGGTGAAGTAGACTTGATGGGCTAAATAGCCTTATTCTGCTCCTAGAATTTAGGAGCATGAATAACACAGCAGGAGAACCATCACCAGGAGACTGGAAATGTTCAAGGCAGCCACTCACCACCATCAGATGGAAAATTTGGAATGGGTAATAAATACTGCCATTCCAGCAATGGCCACATACCACAAGTAAATTTAAGATAATTAGATTTACAATTTATTTTTATTATAGTTGACAGTTTGGATTATTTAATCTCCTTGCAAAAATTCAAAGCATGTAACAATTTCATCCTCGAGACTGGTCCCATTACTCACAGAAAGACCATCTTTCAACACACACGAGGTCACACTAGGCCAACTGTTGCTGCTTAACATATGACAGTCAACATGAGCCCTAATTCTATTTTCAGACACTTCTGGAAAGTTGTTCATGCTCCATGATATATACTTTACATGCTATGAGATTGCTGTAGGGCAATGCTTCAGAGCGGCAGGTTTGCAACCTACAGTTCCAACCGCTGGAGGGAGTCTGTGTGGATTAAAGAACAGCAGGACACAATGGATGCTTTCAGAAATTATGGCTGAGCAATTTGAGGGAAAAAAATAAATTCTTGCAGTTAAAATTGCATTACAGTATTAATCTTTAGTCATGAGCTACAGATTTATTATGGCACGGAAAGAGGCCATTCAGCTGACAGGTAGACTTCCTGTAGAGCAATCAACTTAGTTCTAGCACTCTTGCTCTTTCCCCCTCTTCCTACAAATTATTTCCTCTCAAGTGCAACCGGTTCCTTTTTGAAAACAAAATTGATTGTTTCTGCTGCCCTGGCAGACAGCAAGTTCCGCATCATTCAGTGAATGTTTGCTCCTCACATTTCCCCAGTAACCCATTGCTTGATATCACGGTTATGCAGTGATTCAAAATAAAACAAAAACAGTTTTCAATCACAGTTTTAATTAACCATGAAACAAGAGGTAAATTACCACCTTGATGCTCCCAAGTATTTTTTGCTGTAATCAATGAAACATTAATACTTAGTTCTTATCATGCTTATATACCTCTATGGTTCGTACCTCCTTTTAAACTCCACCAGAGGATGTGGTGAGGGGAGAGAAAGGGAAAGGAGGAAGAGAGAGAAAGGGGCAGAAGCCTTGCTCGTTCCCTTTGCAGGTCTCTCTTTTGCTTTATCAAAAGTTTTCTGAAAGTACAGGTACACAACATCCACTGGCTCTCCCTTGTCCATTTTACTTGTTACATCCTCAAAAAATTCCAGAAGATTTGTCAAGCATGATTTCTCCTTTGTAAATCCATGCTGACTCGGACCGATCCTGTTACTGCAACCCTATTGCATCTTTAATAATCGACTCCAGCTTCTTCCCCACCACTGATGTCAGACTAACTGGTCTATAATTCCGTTTTCTCTCTCCCTCCTTTCTTAAAAAGTGAGATAATATTAGCTACCAATTCACAGGAACTGATCCAGAATCTATAGAACATTGGAAAATGATCACCAATGCGTCCACGATTTCTGGAGCCGCCTCCTTGAGTACCCTGGAATGCAGACCATCAGGCCCTGGGGATTTATCAGCCTTCAGTCCCATCAGTCTACCCAATACCATTTCCTGACTAATGTGAATTTCCTTCAGTTCCTCCGTCATCACAGGTCTTCGCTAAGGAAGACATAACCAAAGTACCTGTTCAACTCCTTGTTCCCCATAATAAGTTCACCTGTTTCTGTCTTCAAGGGACCAACATTTGTCTTAACTAATTTTTTCCTCTTCACATACCGAAAGAAGCTTTTACTATCCTCCTTTATATTCTTCACTAGCTTACCTTTGTACTTCATCTTTTCTCCCCATATTGTCTTTTTATTACCTTCTGTTGATCTTTAAAAGCTTCCCAATCCTCTGGCTTCCTGCTCATCTTTACTATGTTATACGTCTTCTTTTATTTTTATACCGTCCTTGACTTCCCTTGTCAGCCACGGTTGCCTCTTACTCCCCTTAGAATCTTTCTTCCTCTTTGGAATGAAATGATCCTGCATCTTCTGGATTATTCCCAGAAATACCTGTCATTGCTGTTCCACTGTCATCCCTGCTAGGGTCCCTTTCCAGTCAACTTTGGCCAGCTCCTCCTCCATGCCTCCATAGTCCCCTTTTTTTCCAACTGCAATACTAACACTTCCGATTTTACCTTCTCCCTTTCAAATTGCAGATTAAAACTTAACAGATTACTTTCTCTACTTCCTAATGGTTCCTTTACCTTGAGTTCCCTTATCAAATCCAGTTCATTACACAACACTGAATCCAGAATTGCCTTCTCCCTGGTAGGCTCCAGTACAAGCTGCTCTAAGAATCCATCTTCAGGACAGGAAGGCCCTGCAGAGAGTAGTGCGTTCGGCAGAACGCACCATGGGAACTACATTTGCCCCCCCCTGCAGGACCTATACATCAGGAGGTGCAGATCAAGAGCAAGCAAGATTATGAGGGCCCCTACCACCCCAGCAATGGACTGTTCCAGCTGCTATGGTCAGGCAAACGCCTCCGCTGTCATCCTGTGAAAACGGAGAGGATGAGACGGAGTTTCTTCCCACAGGTCATCAGGACTATTAACTATAACTCTAGGGACTAAATTTTCTTCTCTGTATTAATTTTAATTTATATCCTGTAATTGTAATTTTTTTTGCACAATCCGCAGGCATTGCCACTTTCATTTCACTGCACATCGTGTATGTGTATATGACAAATAAACTTGACTTGACTTGACTTGATCTCGAAGGCACTTTACAAACTCCCTTTGTTGTGGTCCAGTACCAACCTGATTTTCCCAGTCTACATGCATGTTGAAATCTCTCATAACCACCGTAGTATTACCTTTGTTACATGCCATTTAACTCCTGATACAACTCGCACCCTATCTCCAGGCTACTGTTTGGGGGCCTGTAGTTAACTCCCATTAGGGTCTTTTTACCCATACAATTCTGGCAGGCAGATTTGCCTGCTACACGGGTGGTTTTAAACTCAATAGTGGGGGGTGTTTCAAATGGGATAGACAAGGATGGAGTTAAAGGAAAAGAGAGTATAGGAATAATTAAGAAACAATTATCTCTTTTTAGATAAAAGAGGGTAAATTAATTAAAATACATGCATAATTATTTCTGAAATAATTGAATGAATGTCTGAAACTAACAATCCACTACTGAAAAATTCTGCGCTCCCAAATCGTAGCTAGGCTGTCTAAACAAGTATGAGATTATTTATGCAACTTATATTATTGCTTGCATGACCAGTGTGACTTTCAGTGTGACCATCATGGTGCAATTAAAATCTTTCGATGATGAAAATTATACTTTTTGATAAATGGTTGATACTAAACTGCAACCACATTAAAATTTCTGCCTTCTTATTCTCTCACTCAATCCACTCAGATGAATAAAGATCTGAAAGTTACTGGGCTGTAAGCAATCAGATAGATACTGAGAGATAGGACCATGCAAGGAATTGACGATAAGGGTATAAGCTTTAAAACCTTTGCTAATAATTGCAGCAACATTTAGCTCACTGGTCTTAGCCAAGTTTGAATACATTTAAAACAGATTGAAAAAACAATCCATCTGCCACATAGGATTTTCCCAGACAAATAAATTCAGCAAATAGTGCATAAACTGCAGCACAAAATTGACCATAATTTGTATCAGTGAAAGCACAAGCAACACAGGAATCACACCAGTACACTAGGCTTGTGGTCGGGTTTAAGGCAACATTTCCCTAATGTCTGCATAGAAAGGAAATCCACAGGCCTGACCTAAATGTGGTTTGATCCACAGCAATGTGTTGATGCTTAACTCCCCACTAAAATGGCCTGGTAAATGAGTTAGTTACTTAAAAATGTAGAGGCCCATAATTCACGTAGCATATGCAGAGATCGAGCAGAGGCATTTAATTCACATACCCTAGGCTGGTATCTCAATACAATTTCAAAGTGCTGCTCTGTCTTTTGGATGAAACATTAAACTAGCAATGTGGGTGGATAAGATTCCAGACACAATTCAAATGATGACGAGGAAAGTCTTCCTGGTGTCTTGGCCAATATTTACCCCTCAAGCAACATAACTAAAATAGATTATCTAGTCATTATCACATTACTGTTTCAGGGATTCTGCTGGGTGCAAATTGCCTGTTGCGTTTCCCACAGCACTCCACAAGTATTTTCGAATAAACCAAGAACATTATAGGCACCGTTTAAATGTAAGATTTCTTGTCTCAATTAGATATTGGAATTTTAGTTTGATTTAAAAGTGAACATTGAAAACAGATTTCCATTCTGCCCTTTGAATAAGCTAGGATGAACACTTCATAGAACAGGTATCAGACACTCCAAACAAAATACTTAGCATTTTAAATGACAAATATTACACCCCAACTATTGCACTGGATAAAATTGCTTTGGGACAGCTAAATGAAAGAACACTCATTCAGTCAAATAAAACGTCATTATTTTTATTACTTGTGATCCTTCATAAAAGCCACAATCAGAATGCATAATTTGTTATCGTCAACAACAGATTTTTGATGACATGATACAGGTACAGGAGATGTTACTATAAACGTAACTGCGTGATTCTTAACTCAGAGGCACAACACTGAAATGAAAAAAAACCTAACCAACTCATCGATTTATTCTTTATTTTCCGGCAAATAGTTCATTTTCTACAAACACAGAAACTCCAAAGTAGCATGCAGCAATCAAACAGACACGTATTAACAACGTTTTAAACAGATTCATTTTAAGGTATATGCCTGGGTTTAAAAAAAATATGTTTCCATGATTTTTTGAGATGCTACATTTCCCCCCCCCATAAACAGCCAAGATGTTAGCCTACCAATCAATTCGATCACCTTGAAAAGTAAGCACTACAACAAATAAGCAAATGCCACCCCAACATCTCTTTCGTCTGAGCAACCCCAACAAAACAAATTGACAATACTGAAGAACATTAGTTAAATACATTCTCTTTAAGAAATGAAGCCACACACACAGGAAATATTAAAATCAAATGCATGTCACATTCATTCTATTTCAGTGGAATACAGTGTATAGTGAAATATTTATTCATTGACATATGCATTTATCACACAGGAAATGTGGGGAAAGTTTAGAAAAAAGACATCCCTCTGCTACATTATATCTTTTTCAACCTGCTCTGCTTCTCTCTATTCCCGTAGTCTTACAAAATAGCAGGAAAAGGGGTTATTTTGCAATTATTTTTGTTTGATTCATCACATGTATCAATAAGTCAAAACAGCCAATGAAAGAAGTGATTGGAGGAGATATACCAAACACTCTTCCAAAGGAGTAACTAATAGATTATTAGCAGCAAGTGGTAACATTTCTAAAAAATATCAAATGAAAATAAAAGTACCTACAAAATATGCTTAGTCTGCACTGCAACAATACCACTTGATAACAAAATGCATAGAGATTTGCATGTTTTTTTGGCAAGACAGCAACCTTTCATTGACAAAATACTGTTTAATATCCAAGTTTTATTTTGCTGAAACAAAACCAAGTTAACCTTCATTTGAAAGCTCAAAGCCAGGATATGGTGTGGAAATGAAATATTTCAATCTCACTTAATCATAAGGTGCACATTGTGAAATGAATAATCAGAGTGCAGTTTGTGCACATCTTAGAATTTGTGTATGCTGTATTCATCGCATCAATAAAATGCCTGTAATCACAGGATAACATTTTGGTTGCCCAAATACAAAAGACTACCTATCCAGCTGATGAAGATGGCAAAAATCTAAAATAAGATACGAAAAATTAAATAAAAACAAAATGCTGGCAATGCTCAGCAACAGCATGGAGACAGCTCAGTTCAAAGTTATCAATCAGAAAAGGTAACTCTTGATCTTCTTGGCACAGATGCTGTCTGACCTGCTGAGGTTCTCCAGCATTTCCTGTTTTATGAGAAGAATCTCTCCTTCCAGTAGAAAGGGTGACAGTGTGTAGGCAATCTGGTAAAATTAAGTGTCCAAACAAAATGGTTGGGCTCAAGTTTTCAAGCAGCAAAACTGTTAAGATTTGAAGGCAGTTATAAATTGTTAGAATAACGACTCCCTGGTTTCAGACATACCTAACTACAACTCACATAGTCAACATAAGTCGATGGATAATATATTTCGAGTGTTCAAAGAAAATAACTGCAGATGCTGGTACAAATCGAAGGTATCACAAAATGCTGGAGTAACTCAGTGGGTCAGGCAGCATCTCAGGAGAGAAGGAATGGGTGACGTTTCAGGTCGAGACCCTTCTTCAGTCTGATGTCAGGGGGGTAGGGCGGGACAAAGGAAGGATATAGGTGGAGACAGGAAGATAGAGGGAGAACTGGGAAGTAGGAGGGGAAGGGAGGGACAGAGGAGCTATCTAAAGTTAGAGAAGTCAATGTTCATACCGCTGGGCTGTAAGCTGTCCAAGCGAAATATGAGGTGCTGTTCCTTCAATTTGCGGTGGGCCTCACTATGACACTGGAGGAGGCCCATGACAGAAAGGTCAGACTGGGAGTGGGAGGCGGAGGTGAAGTACTCAGCCACCGTGAGATCAGGTTGGTTAAGGCGGACTGAGCGAAGGTGTTGAGCGAAACGATTGCTGAGCCTGCGTTTGGTCTCGCTGATGTGGAGAAGTTGATATCTGGAACAGCGGATACAATAGATGAGGTTGGAGGAGGTGCAGGTGAACCTCTGCCTCACCTGGAAGGACTGTTTGGGTCCTTGGATGGAGTCGAGGGGGAGGTAAAGGGACAGGTGTTGCATCTCTTGCGGTTGCAGGGGAAAGTGCCTGGGGAGTGGGTGGTTTGGGTAGGAAGGAATGAGTGGACCAGGGAGTTACGGAGGGAACGGTCTCTACGGAAAGCAGAAAGGGGAGGAGATGGGAAGATGTGGCCAGTAGTGGGGTCCCGTTGGAGGCGACGGAAATGTTGGAGGATAATTTGTTGGATATGCTGGCTGATGGGGTGGAAGGTGAGGACAAGGGGGACTCTGTCCTTGTTACAAATGGGGGGAAGTGGGAGCAAGCGCGGAGCTGCAGGATATAGAGGAGTCCCTAGTGAGAGCATCATCTATAATGAAAGAAGGGAAGCCTAGTTTCCTAAAGAATGAGGACATCTCTGATGCCCTAGTGTGAAACACCTCATCCAGGGCACAGATGCGACGTAGACGGAGGAATTCGGAGTAGGGGGATAGACTTTTTGCAGGAGACAGGGTGGGAAGAAGTGTAGTCCAGATAGCTGTGGGAGTCAGTGGGTTTGTAGTCGATGTCAGCCACTAGTCTGTCTCCTGTGATGGAGATGGTGAGATCCAGAAACGGTAGGGAGATGTCGGAGATGGTCCAAGTATATTTAAGAGCAGGATGGAAATTAGTGGTGAAATGTATGAAGTCAGTGAGTTCTGCATGGGTACAGGAGGTAGCACGAATGCAGTCGTCAATGTAGCGGAGGTAGAGTTCAGGGATGGGGCCAGTGTATGTCTGGAACAGGGATTGTTCAACCTACCCGACAAAGAGGCAGGCATAGCTAGGGCCAATGCGAGTGCCCACAGCTATGCCTCGGGTTTGGAGGAAGTGGGAGGAGTCAAAGGAGAGGTAAGAACCAGCTCTGCTAGGCGGAGGAGAGTGTTAGTAGATGGAGATTGGCTGGTTCTACGGTCGAGGAAGAAACGGAGGGCTTCAAGGCCATCCTTGCGGGGGATGGAGGTGTAGAGTGACTGGGCATCCATGGTAAAGATGAGGGAGTGGGGGCCCAGAAACCGGAAGTTATTGAGGAGATGGAGAGCATGTGAGGTTCTTGGACATAGGTGGGGAGGGATTTGACCTGGGGGGATAGGATGGAGTCGAGGTAGGTGGAAACCATGACTAGAAACACTCGCAATACACTGCACTAAATGTAGGTCATCCACAGCATCTCAAAGTAATTTTCACAACCAAGGTTGTTAGTTTTTTGCTGGGTAATAATGCACCATGGGATCTGGGACCAGGGCAGGTGGAAAGTATTAAGGTATCAATTAGCTATGACAAGTGAAGGGTGGAAACAGCTCAAGGGTCCACTCCTGTTTATATCTTCTGATCCCAATCTAAGATTAGGTGACACAGCATCAATCGGAGACCAAGACAGGATTTATCTGGCATGGCTTGGATGTTATCTGGATTGACTCATTGCGAGAGTTGCAAAAAGTCAGTTTAACCAAGATCTGATCAATATCGCACACATAGGTTAGCATGGATCACCATGAATAAACACCTCAGCAGACTACCTGACTATACCAATATTATTGGTACCTTCAAGGACCAGAAGCCCAAGAAACTGTAACTCTTCACCAACTAAGTCTTTACTAAATTCTAAGCGCAAGCTAAAGTGGGCAACTATTTTTTTGTGCTTAACATTTTGCTCTTTAATCCTTTGGGAAGCTCATAAACTGGGAAAAATAATGTTATTCTTTAACAAGTACAGTACTATTTAGGGCTAGCTACAGGGCAAAACAAGCATTACATTATGAAAACTAACAATAAAGCAAAAAACAAAACCAACTGTACATGCAATAAAGTTTTAAAACTTTATGGAGGGCATTATGTAACGGCTTATCCACACACTATTCTAATAAAAGAAAAATTCACAAATTATCATGAATAACTAAACTACACTTTAGGCAGTGATGTTAGAGTTTCATAGTATTCTAAAGAATTTCAAACACGGGTCATAATCTAGTCATACAGAACTCTCAGATTGACCTCAACCTAAACTAAAACAAGAATGGGTTATTTTATCCCTTCAAGTATCCTTTGACCTTTCAAAACACCTAATTTGTGAAAGATTTAGAATCAAACTGATTTCCTGCAGAATTAGAAGTGCATTACAATTATGGGCACATTTCTCAATTCATCTTGATTCCATTTAAATTCTAGTGTTTAGATGCTCAAAGGGATAAATTAGCCATATACATCAACTTTTATATATTAGCTTTTGATTAAAAAGTAGTACCTAACTGTCTCCTTGTTAAGTAATCTTTGCATATTAATTGAAACAATGAACTCTATTGATGTAAATAGTTCCATTTAACACCCCAAATCCATTTTAGTCCTCCCCCAAAGTAAGTTTTGACTTTTTATTGAGAAGAGTGTTATCCGGCACATTATTATGGTGGAAACATTTCCTTTCAACAACTTTAAAACTCTGCAATCTTTTTAGTTGGTCAGACTGGCAAATGGGCCAAATTTGCAGAAAGAATTTAAACAGATTCCACATTTGGCTCTATAAATTGCTACAGAAAGTAAAACAGTGTCCTGCACAAAGATCTGCTTCATTTTAAACTTCACTAATGACTATACTATTAATACAAACTGATAGTCTGCCAATCCTTCACTGATGTGAACATAGTATCAGGTTCTGAATTTCACAGCAAATTTAGCTCCAACAAATATACTTGTGTGAGAGAAGCCTAGTTATAACTGCAAATCCCCATCAGAAGAAACATTCAAAACTTGTGACTTCAATAATACTAACTTTAAAAAAAATCTAAAACCAAATTACTAGTAGATTTTCACGAGCAATTTTCAAGTATACAGAGCCTAATGAAATAAAATAAACAGATAAGAAACTGTGCATTTACAACACAATGTTACGAGGATATTGAATTTCTTCCTCGGTATCAAGATAACTAGAAGATGAAAAGGTTAAAATGACAGGAGGCATGAAGTACTGTCCAACCATCACACGAAGAGAATGTTCAGATACTAGTCTGTTGTGATTCAGTTTTACCCAGTCTAACATTGTCCTAAAAATATATTTTGCACTGTTTCTTGGTCAGATGCTATGGGATTGGATCATCTGGTCCACACAGTTGGGTACAACTGAATTCTATAGGTCACTGACAGTGGCCCCCAAACTCTGAACACATTTAAATATAATTGCTAATCATCGACATTTTAAAAATAAATTTTCAATCTGATCTTTTTTTAATCACTTGTTACTTTAACTGTTAGGGAAATTTGAAACAAAATCCTAAGAGGATCTCAGAGTTAGCTAACTACTCTCAATTATAAAAATAGCATGTCCTCACAAGTTGGCAAACTTATAACATCTAAAGCACTACATCTAGGACTTGGGGGAAGAGACAGGGTATGGGTGGAAAGGGGGAGCATGAGGCATTGGGAAAGAGAGAAAACACTGACAATGAGAAATGGCGTAAAACAGAACAGAATTAATACTGGGTTAAACAATTAATACTGCAGCTTTGGAAAGAGGCTACCAAACCTTTGGGTCCCTGGCAAGAATGTTCAAAAATAGTGTTTCCATTTCACCTATCTGGAGATTTGTAAATTAAATCTCCAGATTGGCATCCATCATTCAGCAAAACCCGTCTGGAGATTTAATTCATAAATCTCCAGATTGGCATTGCTGAATGATGTTTGTAATCCTTCTTCAAAGCTTATAACTCTGATATACAGGAACATTTGTTAAAGAAATCTGTATGGAAAACCATCCTTATGAGTCATGAGAAGAAGTTGAGAAATATAATAAAAAGATTTAACATCTTCACAGAATTAAAGTATTTCAAAAGAGAGATTTAAGTTCCTGATGTCCACAGATTTGCTTGGAAAAAAATAATTCAGACTGACATCAGTACATATTTTTCTTTAAAAAATGGTTTTAAGAGAATCATTAACTGTACAATTCATCGCCGATTTTTTAATGTGCTCTATCTCGAGACATAATTCATTCACACAATTTAAAAACTATACCTATCTGTGACTGATGAATAATTGGAGTCTATAAAATTTCAAGAGGACAGAGGATAATATAAAATAATTTTTAAAATTCCAAAGTAAAGTTCTGTTAGGCTGTATCAGAGGAAGAGTCAAAAGAACCGGAGATGATAAAGTTGCCTGCGTTGTTGAGACCAGACATTGACTGGGCAGCTTGCTGGCTCAGATTGTTACATATCAGGACCAACTGGTTGCTTTGCGCCTCAGACAGAGAACTGCAGCTCTGGTAAACGCTAAAGTTGGTCTTCCTTCCTGGAATATTCCCCTTTTCGCACATAGTTTTAACCATTTTTGAGAGCTTATTCTTCCCAAGGGATTGACTATTGTACCAGTAAAGTGCAGCCAGATTGCAGACTGGCTTGATGGACAGATAGAAGGGAGCATCTTCGTAACGCATAGCTGGAGGGCGTCTTTGTGCGTACTCCTTGTAGTCCTGCACTGGGCATGTCTGTGAAGAATGCGGCGTGGCGTAAATTCTGCACTCCGTTCCTGCTCTCTGGATCTTCCCTTGTGCGTCAGAATGGTCTATGATTTCCCATTCCAGGTACTCCAAGCCTGTCTCAGTTACGTGCAGTCTGATATCCCCCCACTTTAGTGTGGAACTGTGAAACCCTGCACAGTGCCCGAATGCTTTAGTGTTGTTTAGCCACACGAGGTTGAGCAGACCTTCAGGGTTATATCTGCTTAGCAAACCTCTTTTCCGTAGGATGAGCTCATCGGCAAAAGTCAGTTTCATTGATTTATGTGGCTTGTTTCCTTTCCCTTTGCCTCTCAGCTCAAGCTGCTTCTGCTTAAGTGCTTCTTGGGAGCGTCTGAATTCCTTATCTCTTGTTATACTGAACCCATATTTGTATTCCTTCAAGTACCTTTCAAGTCCACACTGATAGTTGGCCAAACTGTTGGGCTCGTACTCAGAACCATCTTTCTGCCTGGCATCCACAAAGAATGAAGCTAGGTATTCATTAAGTTCCATACATGGTATGAATTGGATTTCCCGATTTTCATGTGGATATTTGGAAAGGAGGAACTCTCTGAAGTTTCTTAATGCTGTCAAGGTGCTTCTTACAGTTTTTTCGTTCTGTTGACCCTCGCAGCCTCTTTCTTCGTTTTCTAAAAATGGAAAAGGGAAGGGAAAAGAGAAAAAAGTAAGCTGCTCATAAAGCCAATCAAAACTAAATTTCAATTTCGCAAAGGCCAGTGGAAAACGATATTACATACCTGTCTTAGGTTTCAAAAGCCAACTTCAATTTCACAAATGACGTAAAAATTAAGGCACAAAAACTTATCAAAAAGGTCCTCATGTCAACGCTGCACTTTTATTAATTATGAATTAAGGAGAGTGATTAGATATCAAGGACAGGCCATTTCAGAACAAACATGCCAACTCCCCACAATATTACAATGCAGATTTACCCAATGCACTGCCTGCAGATGATGCCAAAAGTCAAGCAACATCAGTATGAATGTTTTAAACAAAGGGGCAACAAAATGACAAATAGTCTGCCTACATTACAGAGATCTAATCAGCAATTAGAGAAGTCTATTGGTAGAGTAGGAGACTGGTGTAAAAATAAATCCTTTGCAGTTTAAACAAATGTAATAGAGGCAGAAGTTTAATTTACATTTCCTGTAGATTCATTAAATTAATCTCCATAAATGGAATGCGGGAAAATTATCGAGAGTTTAATTAAACATTCCAATTGAGATGGACACATGTTTTGAAGTGCAAAATATTTGGGTCAACTATTAATAGTTACACATTGGTTACTGGCGATGAGAATTTTATCAGTAACGAATAGTAAAAGACGAGCACACATCTGTACACCCCTTTCCAGAAACGGCTTCAATATTGAAAATATCACTTGCAATACAAGTCAGGTTTGTTAAACAGACCCCATAAGAATGCAAAAAAGCCAATGTTTCTACTGTGCATATGCTCAAGCAAATTGCCACATGCTTTGTGCTTACACCGTACAAATGAGCAAACCTGCTAAATTAAATTTTATGAAGCGTATGAACCAAACACACTATAAATGAAGTACAACTATCATTAAATGAAAGTCCAATATCGTAAGTACACAAAAGCAAAATACTGTAAATGCAGGAAATTTGAAAATTATCTTGTAAATTTCCCACAGGCCAAGTAGTATTAGTAAGAAGGAATCAGAGTGAAAACCTGACACAAAGCACTGGAGTAACTCAGGTGATCAGGCAGCATCTCTGAAGAACATGGATAAGCAACGTTTTAGGTTGGCCCCCTCTTCAGTCAAGTCTAAAGAAGGGCCCCGACCCAAAACATCACCTGTCCATGTTCTCCAGAGACGCTGCCTGTCCACTGAGTCACTGCAGCATTTTGTGCCTTTTAAAAAAATAGCCAACATCTGCAGTTCTTTGCATTCACAGAATAAAAATCTGCTGTGTTAACTCCCATTTCTTTTTCTCCAGGTGCTGCCAAACATGTTGTTGTTTTTCCTATGATACAATATATAAGAATACTAATTGCTAGAAAGGGTAGGAGGAATTACTAGGAAGATCTACTTGGATTTTCAGAAAGCTGTGATAAGGTATAGATAGAAAGTTGGATAAATGGCAGAAGGCAACGAGTGGGGGGCTTTTTCTAGTTCGCTGCCAGTGAGTAGCAGTGCTCCGCAGGGGTCGGTTTTGGGCCCACTATTCTTCTCGTTGTATATAAATGATTTGGATGAAGGAATTAATGACTCTGTGACCAAGTTTCCAGATGATACGATGATAGGTGGAGGGGCAGGTGGTGTAGAGGTAGCAGGGAGTCTGCAGAAGGACTTGGACAGGTCAAATAAGTGCCAAATGGAATATAGCATAGCAAAATGTGCGGTCATGCACTTTAACAATAGGAATAAATAGTTTCTGAATGGGAAGAGCATTCAGAAAACAGAGATGCAAAGGAACTTGCTGGTACAGAATTCCCAAAAGATTAGCAAGGAAGGTAAATGCAATGTTAACATTTATTTCGAAAAGGACTAGAATATAAAATCAGCGATGTAATGCTGAGGCTTTATAAGGCACTGGTCAGACCACATTTGGAGTATTGAGAGCAGTTTTAGACCCCATATCTGAGGAGGGATGTGCTGGTATTGAAGAGAATCCAGAGGACGTTTACAAGAATATTCCCAGGGTTGATTGGGTATGATGGGTGTTTGACAGCTCTGGGCCTGAACTGGCTGGAGTTTATAAGGACAAGGAGGAATCTCATTGAAACTTACCGAATACTAAAATGCCTGGATAGAGTGGATGTGGAGAGGATGTTTCCACTAGTGGGAGAGTCTAGAACCATTGAGTACACCCTTAGAATAAAAGGACGTAACTTTAGAAAGAAGACGAGGAGGAATTTCTTTAGCCAGCGTGTGGTGAATCTGTGGAATTCATTGCCACAGGCCGTTGTGGTGGCCAAGTCACTAGGTATTTTTAAGGGGGAGTTTGACAGATTCTTGAATAGTAAAGGTGTTAAGTGTTGCGGGGAGAAGGCAGGAGAATGGGGTTGAGTGGGAAAGATGGATCAGCCATGAATGACTGGCGGAGTAGACTCTATGGGGCAAATGGCCACCAGCTCCTTAGACTTTTGATCTTACAAAAAAGAATACAAGAACAACTTTATATAAACAGTGAAGAGAGTGTGAAACTCTCCAAGATATTGCATGGTTGAGGCAAATAGGACAGATACATACAAGAAGACAGAAAGAAATTAAGCGACATGCTGGTAGAATTAGATGAAGAGGGGGAGGCGGAAGCTTGTACGGAACAAATCACACATTTGGTGAAGATAGGTCAAATGGCAGTTTGCCATGTGTAAAAGCCATACAAAAGGCATCTCAGTCTGCTTAAACAATTAATACAAATGTTTTCAGCTATGCAGTGTAATAGAAGCACCTCCACAGTCGTAAATGTAACTCAAATGCTGTAACTTCACCCTATTTCACAAACAACAAGGGGGTATCAGTGCTCTGAAATCTCATTCTTTGCTTTGTCCTACTTAGCATCATAGACGGACAAATGTGCAACCATAACGGTGTTGAATTTTTGTTGCCGAGTACAGCGAGACTCCAGATTGTAAAGAAGAAAATGAAATGCCGAGTAGCCTTGGCAAGACATGAAAAAAAAGGGGCTTAAATAAATTGAGGGAAAGAACCAAGGAAAAAAAAATTTTGTTTAAAAAGATGGAATTGGATATAGCTGTGGTATTAGCCAGGCCATCGAGTCACAAATCATGAACCTACCTGATTTTGAACACATGTTGAAACTTGGTTTGAATTTAAATCGTTCTCAGTGGTACAATAAGAAATTATTGCTTTAAGTTTCTTTCTTGTCCCACCATTTCAAATTCAAATGTGTGTGGATTTTCTATTTCAGTGTGAGATTTCAATCTTTGTTTGGGAGCATATAACTGAAATGTTTTAAGTCACATTACTTAAATTTGGTGTAATGCTGAAGGTGTTAGATGGTTCTCTAACTATCCTTCAACCATATAACATCCCGCTTGTTTGTAAGTCAATGCAACTGGAAATTCTTCTACTTTCAATAGGAATACACTAAGCCTGCAACCACTGTAAATTACTATTCATTCACCAGTAAGTCAGACCATTACCAAGGGCACAAAAATATTTATTCCAATGTTTCTGAGCAGAGGAAGCTTATGACAGGACATGACAATTAAATGATAAGCCAAAATCAAATCTTTAAAGCATTTTCTGTTGAATTCGCAAAATCCCAGATCATAACCAGATCCACTGGGTGGCGCTCGCAATGGCTGCCTCGCCAACAGTGTCTGTCCCTACCTTCTCTGTTGTTTTATAGTCTGTGTTAAATGTATGTTTTAGTGTTCTTTAGCTGGTTTTATGTGGGGGGTGGGGGAAAGCTGTTTTTTAATCTCTTACCTCGACGGAGATGTAATTTTTTTCCCGTATCGTATCTCCGTCCAAACTGCGGCCTAACATCGTGGAGTTGGCGGCCTCTGCTGGAGACCGATTTTCAGGAGTTCCAACCGCGGGAGCCTTCGGACTTTAACATCGAGCAGCTGGCAATCCCTTTGCCAGGGATCGACCTCTGAGCTCCAAACGCGGGTGCCTGCGGACTTTAACATCATGGAGCATGTTGTCCCTGGTTACAGACCCACTCCGGGGGCTCCAAGCCGCGGGAGCTTCGACTGCCCCACGCAGGAGCTTCGACCGCCCCGACACGGGAGCTTCAATCGTCCTGATGCAGGGGCTTCAACCGCCCCGGCGCAGGGGCTTCGATCGCCGGCTGCAGGAGCTTCGATCGCCACGGCAGAAAAATGAGCAAAGAAGATTAGACTTTATTGCCTTCTATCACAATGAGGAATGTGGGGAATCCGCTGTGGTGGATGTTTATGTTAACTTTTATGTAGTTGTGTGTCTTGCTGCTTTTTTTTTTAGTATGGCTGTATGGTAAGACGAATATCACTGTACCTTAATTGGTACACGTGACAATAAAAGACCTTTGAAACCTTTAAAAACATTTTTGGAATAAACCACAAACACTAAAGTATCCAGGGAAACTAATACACATAAATTGGGACAGAAACAAAAAGTTGGAGTAACTCAGTGGGTCAGGCAGCATCACTGGAGTACAAGAATAAGTGGTATTTCAGGTCGAGAGATAAGGAGATGTTCAAGAATAAATTTCACAATAAAGTAGTCCATGCCAAATGACCCAGATAACTTTTATGGATAATCTTGAGAATACCAAGAAAAAACGATGACACAAGTGTCAGGCAGCAGTCGACTTCAACAAGATAGATTCCTACTTCCTCCCCTTAATATTTAACAGCCTTGCTCCCTCCAGATACCTTATCGTCAACATCCTAGGAGGAAGTGAGGCACGGGGTAGTGGAAACTACTTATTACAGGCTTAAATGAACTAGCCAACAAGTACTACGTTAAAAAACAACAGCTGAATGCAAAATGTTCTAAAAATGATTGCTTATTTTCTCTCCCCAAAGCGTTTGAACCAACGAACAAGGCACAAGGCTTGAATCTGATGGAGTATTCATTCTGGTTGCTGTCAGAGTGTTTCAACAACAACAACAAATAATCTTCGTGACTAGTGGTATCATGCACTATCCGCACTTGACGGTCAGTTTGCATTATCTGTAAGATGCACTTTAGTGACTCGCCCTGGCTTTTTCGGAGTTACCGAAGCCCAGGACACTTTTCCTATCTACCAGGCTGAAGACAGAAACACCAGCTTGTACAAACACACCCACAAGTTTATCTGAATTTCACATAATTCTGTCTCAGAAATGAGTCACCATTCTTTCCTTGTCAATGGGTCTGGATGCTGGAATTCCAGACTCAACACCTTTTATACACTGGAACTGTTCAGACAATTAGGATGAGCAATAATTGCCAAGTTTGCCAGTAATGCTCACATAATGAATAATAAAGCAGTGGTACCGAGTTCCAGCTAGTGTGCCCCCTGGAAAAACTCTAAATAGTCCACTGGACTGCAGCCTTCTACCCTTGGGCAACAAGTCCACCACGGGGAATAAAATGGATACAAAATTTATGAAATGATAGTTCGTGGGATACGCCATTTGACTCTTATTGGTTTATAATCCAAAAATGTTCCTCATTTCCTTTGGGACAGCATCCTTTTAAAAAAAGCCCTTTAAAATATATATTCCAGGATTTATTTTCTCTATTCACGGCTCCCTTCAGGAATCAATTTCACACACCAGGAGCAGGGAAACCATCAAAAGGTCTGTGCCTTAAAACAAAAAGGGAAGGAGATTGGGAGGAACAAAAGACTAAACAACCAATTTCATACTTCAAAACATGGATTGAGGCATCACATATTTGCAACATACTTCACTAAGAATAGCTGTGAGTCGGCTGATGAATTGGAGACCCAAGAATCACCCGAATACTGAAAAGCAATAACAAATGTGTTAATCCAGCACTTTGTGGTGTTTGTTTGTAAACCAGCATCTGCAGTTCTTTGTTTCTAAATAATAAAGGCATTGGGCATAGTTGATATACCTTGACAAGGTATATAAGCAACTTATTGCCTCCGACTTCCATGTTGCCTGGGCCCATCCAGAGTTATAAGTGGTTTCTAAATGATCCACTTTTGCAGCTGGAATCTGTGCTCTGCATCCGAAGCAGGTATTGGATCAAGCGCATTTACAACATGATGCATTACGCTCTGACACTGCATGCAGTTGTCCCCTCCAGTGCATTCCCTCACCATTTCCTCCAGTAGCATGAAAAGGATGGTCTCCACCACAATAACTAGCCTCTTGGAGTTACAGAAAATTAAAATCTTCCCAGTGTTACTCCAAAGGGTCTGTTTCGCAGATTCTGCATTCACTCAAGGGCAACCAAGAGGAATAATTAATTTCACCAGACATACATCAGGAAGAACTGCTCATGACTAACTAATCAACATGCAAATCCTTCACAGAACATCTCGGTTTAACTATAATCTGTTCACATAAATTTTTTAAGTAAATGGAGATCAAAGGAACCCAATTTATCCAGTTTTTCTGGACAGCAAATAAGTCTGCTAGAGGCAGCTTACATTTTCATACATCCTTAATGCTGCATTGCTGCTAGGTTGACCTTTCTCAACATCCCCTGGGAATTTTGAATCTTGCATATGGGGCATTTTTCATAAGTTTCCTTCTTTACCTTATAATGTGTGGAATTTTTATCTTCAGGCTGGTGAACAATCTTGTTAAAACAAGAGTCCATGAGATGCTTAATGCTGTGATTATATTGTGTTTCATAGCTGAAACTATGCAATTTTTGTTCTGGATCACTTAGTATTTTGCAGTTATCTATCCATCTTATTCTGAAAGCATCACTATCTCAATTATATAATTCCAACTACTGAAAAACATTAAATTTTACAACCTCTACACTTCAATACAGTAGCTGTAAGTAATGCAAGCAGTGACTTAAAAATGTTCAGAAGTAATGGAATTCTTACAATCTAAATAAATGAATTAAAATATAAAAGAAAAGTAAAGATAAAATGTTACAGCAACACTGGAGAAAATAAAATTCTTAAAGACAAAGAATCATTCTAATGTTTTCTAATTCATTCCATAATATTTAGTTCATACCACACACCAGAGAATAGACATAAGGATATTCAAAAAAGATAATAAGCATATTTATGATCGAGCATGACAAGCTTCAAATCAGCAGACCCGATCTGTGATGATGCAATTTAAGCAAAAGCTTTTCATCAAAAAACAAAATGGTACAATTGAATCTGAACACTTTTTTTCAGAATTGGTATTATATGGAAAATAAACAATTTAGGTTAAGCATCTCAACTCCCCTTGCGACTTAAAAGACTGGAGGGTGGGTCTCGAGGACTTCGATGTCACTGATTTATTTTATTAAGCCACTGATTCTCTACTTTGCATCTACCATATGCAATGCATTCTTAAATCTAATCTACAACCTGTCAGGGTACTGAAATTACTCCTATAAATGTTTATGCAGTGCTGATTACAACAATAAATCACAAAAGGAACCTGTCATTATATTCATGCCCCAAACACATACCATAATTATCACAGGGTGCAGAACACATACGGAAAAAAAAATCACACTGTATTTTGTATTGAAGGCGAAACATCAAGACGTTGATCAGATCATAGTGCAAACAACATTAACCTGTGGATTGTGGTTGTATGCTAAACAAACTCCAGTCACTGCCACAATAATTGCTCGTAAACATTTGAATTAACTACCTAATGAATTACATCTTCTGGCCCATTACCAGCACTGGTGCTCGAGGCATAGCTATGTTTCTCCAAGGAAGTTCTGGCCTCCATTACTGGTATGAGCCTAATCCAGCAGTAGCATTTTCCATCAAGCTACTGAGGTTGTGGGTGATTTCCATTTCAATAGATTCTTCATGGCATTAGATGGGTACGGGCACTTCTACCAGCTCGCAGGCTAGAATGTCTACTCAGAGTCTACACCAAGCGCTGGATCCCATTCTAATGAATGAGAGGAAGCAGTTTAAGGCAGGCTAAAAAGCAAGTACAACCTTTTCCAAAAGGCTGCCATTAAGCAGTTTACATTTATTTTACATATCCATCCCTCCGGTTACATTTCACTCCACTTCTCTATTATCTGACACCCTTTTGTCTCCTTTTCATCTTTGTCCATCCATCTGCCTATTACCCCCCCCCCCCCCTCCCCCTGCCCCCATCACCTGTATCCACATATCCAGATTCGCCAATTGAGATTCTGACACATCAATCAAGATAGTAATATAAGTGACAGAATTCCTCCAGACATTACATAAGCATGAAAAATATTATCTGGAATTATATTCTCATCTTGAACTGATTCTAGTCGACCTGCCCAATCTTTTTTCCAGAGTGGTCAATTCAATATCCGGCACAGTGGCACAACGGTGGAGATGCTGCCTTACAGTGCTAGAGACCCGGGGTCAATCCTGACTATGGGTGCTATCTGTACATAGTTTGTACGTTCTCCCTGTCACTCCAGGAGCTCCGGTTTTCTCCCACGTTCGAAAGACGTGCAGGTTCGTAGGTTAATTGACTTTTGTAATTTGTCCCTAGTGTATAGGATAGAATTCTGACAAACTCAGCACAAACTCAGTGGGCCAAAGGGCTGGTTTCCACACATCTCTGAACTAAAATGATATTAACAAACATTGGCTAAATGCACAACACAGTTTATGTGGCCTGGTATGTTGTCTACTCTGTTTGTCTGCTCCTTAAACAATTACTCACACAAGCATCCAGATGGTGTTAAACATGAGACAAACTGTGACTTTACTGCTTAAACAAATCCAGTTTAAAACCCTAAATTCTACTCACAGCTGCATAAATAGAAATTGCCACCAGGTGTTATGCTTCTAATGTAGGGATTCTAATATTAAAAGCCAAGTGACAACTGATTGCTGATCCGAACGAAAAAAGAGGCTCATTGTCTCAAAGTGGGAGTGGATATAAGGAGATGGAAGGTTGAAATAAGACAAAGAGCACGAGTCACTCACATATAACACAAAGAGACTAGGGTAAAAAAGAAGTATGGACAAGGAAGATAGACACATAGACAGGAACCGGTGGCAGGATACTGAAAGGAAAAGCAGATCATTTCGGTGAGTATTGAGAACTGACAGAAGCAACCTTAAAAGAAGATTAATTGATAGCCCATTCAGCCAAGAACAATTTCATACATTGAGGAAAGATAAATGAACTCTCTGGTTAGGTGTTTTATGGAACTTTGAGTTTGATTTCTGCTCTTTATTCCATTGGTGTCATAATAAAAGTGTACACTTTCTCAATGCACGAAGAGCTGTAGGAGTTCTATGTTAGTCTGGCTCAGTGTACTAGGTAGCAAGGCTAGTTAATGAAAGACAAGTCATGGAAGTGAAGATGCAAGGTTCGCAATGCTATAGGCTCGTTAGAGTTTAATTTATTTTAGAGATACTGCATGGAAACGGGCCCTTCGGCCCATCCAGTCCTCTCTAACCCTGATCATCTGCTCACAGCAGTTCTATGTTATCTCACTTCCTCACCCACTCCCTGCACACTCAGGACAATTTACAGAGGCCAATTAACCTACAAACCTAAGATAGACACAAAATGCTGGAGTAACTCAGCGGATCAGGCAGCATCTATGGAGAAAAGAAATAGGTGGCATTTCGGGTTGAGCCCCTTCTTCAGACTGTCTGAATTCCAGCATTTTGTGTCTATCTTCAGTGTAAACCAGCATCTGCAATTCCTCCCGACACAACCAAACCCGCACATCTTTGGTATGTGGGAGGAAACTGGGGCACCCAGAGATGCCTCCACTTTATAGGTCGAAAGGTGGTGAAAATTACAGGAACTAAAAAAAGGCTAAATGGAATTTTTATTTATTTGGACTTGTACTGAAATTGAATATTTTTTCGGGGATTTTCTGGGGAGGGTAACAGCCGTGATGCTACATTCCAAAGTATTTTTCAGGTAGGGCTTTGCACAATCTAATTGAAGATTAAAAAGATAAAAATAATGAATTAGAAAGATGAAAAATAACTCACGACCAACATGGAACTAAAATAAAATGATCAAGGTCGACTTATATAACAGGTCACAATGCAAATACAGTTATATATCATAACAAATGTCTTTGTTTCCATCATAGTACCCCAAACGACATATATTCCAAATAGATCCTCCATGCACTTTGCATGTATAAAAATTCATACCAAAACCCCAAGAAATCTGAGTCTGTATTTGTGAACAATATTAATGAGTTCTAAAATCAAAGAAAGGATAAAGAGGTCATGTGAAGTCAGAAACAGCACGAGCCATACTTGCAAAGCAAACACCTGCGGATATAAGATAATTCAACCACAAGAAAGAAATAGAAAATACTTCTGTAAAAGCCTGTGGCCCAATTGCGTTTTTTTATACGAGTGCACTGTATGGAACAAACCACATGATAAGATGGTGACGATAACATGGTAGTCATAGATGACGAGAAGATGGCCAGTATAGGGAACTAAATATACCAAGTTTCGCACTCTACGGGAAAGAGTGGGTAAATGATAGATACACCATAGCGGATAAAAGCATTAAGCTCCAGTTTATAATAGATTAAGTAATAGCTAAAACGATGCCAAATGGATTGAAGGTTATAAGGAATAGGAGTAGAATTAGGACATTCGGCCCATCAAGTCTACTCCGCCATTCAATCATGGCTGATCTATCTCTCCCTCCTAACCCCACTCATTTCAATGTAAGCAAATCCAGTCACTAAATAGGATAACCTGACTAATACAGTGGTCGCCCAAAGAGACATGGAGTTTCATTTACAAAAACACATTATCTTGTCGTCTAGTTAGCTCTGTTTTTTGTTCCTCTTTTCTCATGTGGAATATGACCATTACTTTGTTTTTCCCTGAATACTGCATGTCCTCACCATTTTTAAGACACTTACAATTATTGCCATCCTTCCTTCACAGTTACTTGTGCTTGCAGGTCACTGAACTTATTCAGCACACTTTATGTTGACATAACTGTATTTTAAACCTGCTTTTGATTTTCTTGCGGTCCTTTCTTATTTGCTACTACTTAATGTGGTAACAGTCTTCTGACATCCGATCCAACGCAGTCATGTTTTATGTGCCTTATTCTGCTTTTATCACAGATTAACATTGGTGCCTATCCTTTAGTTAAATAACTTTAAATCTTTCTCAACCATGATGACCATTGTATGGTTTGCTAAAGTTCTCAGAGATGCAAATCTACCCCTCTCAACTGATCTGACCTGTATGTAATGCCCAGCCCACCAATGTAGTTATTTCTTAACTGCCCTTTGAAATGGTTTAGCAAGCCATAAAATTCAAAACATATATGGATAGACAGTAAATGCCAGTTTTGCCAGAAGACTTGACTTTAAAAAAAGTAATGAAGGTCATGGATTAGACAGTAACCCAAAGTTAAATTCCACACTCCATCTGCTCACAAATGCAATTTCCTTCTATTAATTCACAAACATAAAAGAACCACATGAAATATATTTTTTCTGTTTACGGTAACAAACTCTGGTCGTTTACCAGGAACTCAATTATGGTTTTCAAAAATTTATATAAAGCAAATTTATACAAATCTGGAATTCTTTCTAACAACAAATAAAATGCTGGAGGAACTCAATAGGTCAGGCAGCATCGGATAGACCAAAGATGGACACAAAATGCTGGAGTAACTCAGCGGGCCAGGCAGCATCTCTGGAGGGCAGGAATGGGTGACGTTTCAGGTCGAGATTGAAGAAGGGTCTCAACCTGAAACATCACCCATTCCTTCTCTCCAGAGATGCTGCCGGTCCAGCTGAGTTACTCCAGCATTTTGTGTCCATCTTTGGTTTAAACCAGCATCTGCAGTTCCTTCCTACACACAGCATCGGATAGACAATGTTTGGGGTTGGGACCCTTCACATTCTATACAACAAGTTATATACTAAGTTTATAAAGTGGATTGAACCACTTATACAAAGTCAATTGGATTGGTATGGTATGACTGAATATATTTAAAAAATAACTCTGCACCCCTTGAGTCTGAATTATATCCACATCCAATTTTTTTTTTAAAAGAGCTTTATTTACTTCAGTCAGACCAGCTGTCCTTGTTGCTAATTCACATTTTTGTGGCAATTTGCTCGTTTTTTCACTCCCAAACTGATGTCACAGTCACAGTTTTGAATTTAAGTTTTATACTTAAATTCTAACCATTTACTCTCTGGAGACACAACATTTCATTCACTGTGTATTTGTATTTGACGTTTCCAAGTCCTAGTTATAGTCCCCGGCCAATTCATTATCACCCTTCCCAACCCTTCCGAATTTGGCGGAAAGTTTCCGCTTTCTTATTTCATTTCTGCCATTCCGATTTCGCCTCACATTTTTTCCGCAAAACAGTCGATAATTGCAATTTGTCAATTCGACCATTAGAGGTCGCTAGGGGTTCCGCAAGAAATCCCCCGCGCCTTGGAAGTCTCCCCGAAAATGTGGCACCTAGGCTGGGCAAGGCAGCTAATCACACAGGTTGTGTGAGTGGGCGGATACATGATACATGGCAGATGCAGTTTAATGTAGATAAGTGTGAGGTTATTCACTTTGGAAGTAAGAATAGAAAGGCAGATTATTATCTGAATGGTGTCAAGTTAGGAAGAGGGGATGTTCAACGAGATCTGGGTGTCCTAGTGCATCAGTCACTGAAAGGAAGCATGCAGGTACAGCAGGCAGTGAAGAAAGCCAATGGAATGTTGGCCTTCGTAACAAGAGGAGTTGAGTATAGGAGCAAAGAGGTCCTTCTACAGTTGTACCGGGCCCTGGTGAGACCGCACCTGGAGTACTGTGTGCAGTTTTGGTCTCCAAATTTGAGGAAGTATATTCTTGCTATTGAGGGCGTGCAGCGTAGGTTCACTAGGTTGATTCCCGGAATGGCGGGACTGTCGTATGTTGAAAGGCTGGAGCAATTAGGCTTGTATACACTGGAATTTAGAAGGATGAGGGGGGATCTTATTGAAACATATAAGATAATTAGGGGATTGGACACATTAGAGGCAGGAAACATGTTCCCAATGTTGGGGGAGTCCAGAACAAGGGGCCACAGTTTAAGAATAAGGGGTAGGCCATTTAGAACGGAGATGAGGAAGAACTTTTTCAGTCAGAGAGTGGTGAAGGTGTGGAATTCTCTGCCTCAGAAGGCAGTGGAGGCCAGTTCGTTGGATGCTTTCAAGAGAGAGCTGGATAGAGCTCTTAAGGATAGCGGAGTGAGGGGTATGGGGAGAAGGCAGGAACGGGGTACTGATTGAGAGTGATCAGCCATGATCGCATTGAATGGCGGTGCTGGCTCGAAGGGCTGAATGGCCTACTCCTGCACCTATTGTCTATTGTCTATCTCTACCTCATCGGGACTTCCACGGCCAATTTGTCAATTCGGCCGCTAGGGGTTCCGCGAGAAATCCCCCCGCCCTGGAAGTCTCCCTGAAAATGTGGCACCCAGGCTGGGCAAGGCAGCCAATCTCGACCTCATCGGGACTTCCATGACCGATCAGTGGGTTTAATTTGAAACCTGCGGCCGGGGCTCTGGAACTCGAGCCTAGCTGGAGCCAGCACATCTATCCCCATAGCCGTCTTCCGTAGCCGGCTGGATAAACCAGCAAAGCTCTGGAACCAAGAGTGCCAGAAAATCAGTGGTGGAACTGTAATGACTAAATATTAAATTTAAGTAGAAGATTATACAACTATATTAATTAATTAAGACGGGGTTAAAATATAAAACACAGCAGAAAAGCCAATTACCACCTTTTTGGGCTGATTACCAATTAATGTGCAAATTTACTTCAACAAGTTCTTCTTTATGCTTAGTCGAGTCGCATATATCAACTCTTTCTTCATAACTTAGTCATACATTTTACGACCATTGTTCTTTTATTCAATACCAAGAGAATTGGGATGTGTAAGGAAATAGAAAAATAGAAAAAACAAAACAAAACAATTTTTTCTTTGTGTTGCAAAAAACATCTCTGTTCAATAACCTTTCTATAAATAGCAGAATATACTCATGATAGGCCTGACATTGTACATGTAGTCCAAGAACTACAGACGGTTGGAAATAATAATCGTTTTTCACACATGAATGTAGCGCAACGCGTATGCGCATTTGGCGTGCATAAAGCTGAAAAGTTGCATCACGAGCCTTATTCTGAATTTTATTGTAAAATTCTGAATTTTGGACATTAAAATTATGAATTTGTAAAATAAAATGTTGGGAGGTCTGCATTATTCATTAGTATGATTAATTCCAAAACTTACTGTCCCATAGAATGTCACCAAAATTCATGATACTACAGAGGAAATGATTTTTAATTTTACTGACGCTGATGAATTATATTAGCTGTATGCAGCCAACAGTAGTGGGAACCATTGGGTACTGGTCACATCAAATAATTCCATTCTTGATTGACGTGTGATAGTTCTGGTAAAGGTTTTTGTGTTTAGTTGAGTTTTGGAGACTCAATCATATTTAAAACACTTTTTTTTAATGTAAGTTGCTAATGTAAGTTGCTATTAAGTTTTGATCTGAATTTCTTCCATTCATCAATTAAAATGTGTACTGGTAACTCAGGTTTTAATACCATTTTGTCAAATTTCAATTATTCACATTCCAGTTCTTTACAAGAAAATAGAACATATACTGCTGGAACAGCCAAGGGAATAACCTTCACTGCAGAGCATTGTGTTTGAGTTGCACATCATGTAGGTTTGGAAAGCTAAGGTTTTACTGTTTAAAAATAAAATCTCAATCTTGCCTTTAGTTAAATCATTTTTCCTTCTTTGATTAACACTTCTTTGTGCCGTCAGAAAGTTCACCGGACTAGTGGCCACAAATAACAACTCCACATTCACCAAGATTTCAGAAATCCTTACACCCAAGGAAATTGGATAAATAGTAAAAGATACTACTGCAATATAGTGTAGGTACCAAAGTTAAAAAAGGCTAGATCCCCTTCTTGTTCAATAAAATTATTAGCTTGCTCCTGAGCGATAGATCATAATTTCAGCATGTTTTACAAAGTTAATTATCATAACCAGAGCTTTACTTTTCCTCCATTTTTAGAATAGGTAGAATGTGCCCTCCATTCATTCAAAACCTCAACCTCTACTGCTCAGGACTGGAGCCTACACAATTATGTACTGGTTTAATGTCATCTCTCCTTCTCACAGTTTAAAGGATAAAATTCAGATTTTACTGGTAATACAAGTACAATAATAAACATGCCATTTGATTCTTATGCAAATTGTACCCTGAAAATATTCATATTCAAATATGGCTGATTGTGCAGAGTGGATTCCCTTACCTGCACTAACATTCCCCATGGCCTCAAACTTACCTGGTCCAGATCTGAAGACTGATCTTGCTGGTAATGATCATCCTGAGTCAAGTGGTGAAGTATGGTGTAAAGCATGGGCATCATGAGATGGAATTAGGACATGGACCAGAACAAGGACTGGAAGTCTCTTATGGATGCCTATGCCCACAGTTTTGCCATCTGTCGGAGCTTATCAATGTACCTGACATTACAAAACATCTTAATTTTAAAAATAATTAATATTAAAAAAATTGAAAATCCCTCTAGATCACTTAAAAACAAATCATTTTAAATAACTAGCATAAAGTTAATTTAAAATAAACATGTTACTTTATCAGTTATTTTTTGTCAACCGTTGCTTTTACTGCATTACCTTTAATCGACCCTTGTACATATTTTTGCTTTTCCAATCAAGACATACAATTATTTAGCTAAGCAGTTATGCATCCAAAATGATCTTCTGTGATGGTGAAAGTGTTGAGCTGAATTAAGAATGTCACACAAAAGGAATATCCCATCAGCAGCTCATATTGCCTTGCATGCAATTTTGCCTGCAATATATTGGCACATTAAATATAGCAACATTGCACATTTAAGATCCATCAACAGTGAAAGTCAACAAAATACAATGGGAATGTTTCCTGCTACTCACTCCCTCCGATCATCAATGATGTTCTCGGGTAAGTCTTATTTATCACTGAGTATTCTTGTAACTTAGTCGAACATTCAATACTGGTTCGGGGCAATCATCAGAAAGGGCACACACTCAATCACTACCCAATGATCACATATGATACACCCTTCCTACGCACAGATTACTGAATAAAGAACATAACTATCAGTTCTGGCTAATTCTTTATTCCATCATACAGAGGCCCTTGTTGCCCACAAGCAAATTTCTGCACAGTCAGCGCAGAGCAGGAGTTAACAAAAACTTGGGAACCTTTTTCACAGCAGATTGCAATTTGTTTATTCTGCCATGATTATCAGAAGTACAAAAAAGGCCCCATCCCACAGAACAAATGAATTGCTTATATTGTTCTGCACCCGAGGTATGTGCAGTGTATTTAATTCAGCTCATTCATTTCAGTAACTGAGTAGCTCAGTGCTTCTGTCTGAGTGCCCTCACTTTGTTCCTAGTTATTACACTATTGAAAGCGGACCACTGTTGTACTATACTAACACATGAGACCATTATAAACAATCATAACTGAGTAGTGAAAATGCAGTTCTTATGCCTTTAAAAAGATTTTAAAGAAGACGCAAGATCACGTGTCTAGAGAACAGCTAATATATATTGATAATTACTTCAAATTTGGCAGGGATAAAATTCGTTAACAGAGATCAAATTGTTTAAATATAATGCCATTTATAAAGCATTTAATTGTTATCCCCCAGTGCAAAAAAACATCCATGCCTGTCTGCAGAAAATCTAGCAGAAGATTCAGGCGCAAGTAAATAAGATTTCTGCCACAGTAGTTCCAGGCAAAAAAGAGAGTCCAACTCTCTTATCCTTAAGATTCAATAGCAATGTCATTACCAAGTCTCTTACAATCAACATCCTGCATGTGAACTTTGGACCATTAATGTGGCTTCAAGAGCAGATCTGAGACTGAGAATCTTCAATAACCCATTCATGTCTGATACTCCAAAACCTTCAGATCATTTACAAGGCACATGTCAGTTGCATAATGGAATAGACTTGTTGACTTGGGTGAGTGCAGCTCCAACACTCCTATCTTGATATTTTTCAGGACACAGAAGCCTGGTTAATTGGAAATACATCCACATGTGAACCAGTCTGAAGAAGGATCTCGACCCGAAACGTCACCCATTCCTTCTCTCCCGAGATGCTGCCTGACCTGCTGAGTTACTCCAGCATTTTGTGAATAAATACCTTAGATTTGTACCAGCATCTGCAGTTATTTTCTTATACCACATGTGAACCAGTCATCAGTCTCTCCACCAATGATGCGCAATGACTACAGCGTTTTTCATTTGCAGAATGTACTGCAATTACTCACTCGGGCTGCTCCAAAGGCTTCTCCAAAACCTTTAATAAGTACAATGACCTGCAAACTTCCTTCAAATCACAAATCATTCTGATTTGGAAATGTAATCACAGTTCCTTCATTATCAATGGATTTAAATCCTGCATTTCCCTGCCCAACAGCAGTGTGGTAATACCTTTGCTTGAAGGGCAGAAGGAGTTCAAAGCATCAGACCTTCACTTGGGCAGCTCACAATCCAGCAGTATGAATATTGATTTCTCCAACTTCAAGTAGCCCATGCATCCCCTCTCTCTCCATCCCTCCCAAGTTGTATTAGCTTCAAAGTCGTCTTGTTGAGTCTCGTTGTCTGTAATTCATTTTCGTCTGCCCACAGCTAATAATGGCCTGTTTCTTTTATCATCGTTACTTTTTTTACATATCTTTCATTCATATGTTCTATATCTCTTTATATCACCGTCTATATCTCTCGTTTCCCTTTTCCCTGACTTTCAGCCTGAAGAAGGGTCTCAACCCGAAACATCAGCCATTCATTTTCTCCAGTTACTCCACAGTAATTACTCCAGCTTTTTGTGTCTATCTTGGGGTTAAATAAATTATTATTAGATGCGGGAGTAAGCCCCAACACATAAATATATGGGTTCCTAAATGCCTTCCACAGACAGTAAAAATAGTCACTGACAAAATAATAACATTTGAAGAACGACATTAATAGCCATACTTCATTAGGTTGTTCATTTGCTGCAAAGTGCTCCGAAATATTCCAGAAGGACATGAAAGGTGCCATAAGAAAGCAAATGTGTATTTTAAATTCAAATCCCATTGATTTTTAAGCAGGAATGGAAGTACAGGGGAGGGAAGCTTCAAAAGGTCATCTATCATCAGGCAGGACCCATACTTCCTTGATCAAAAAGGCACATAAGGATGATGTGTAGGAAGGAACTGCAGATGCTGGTTATGCCAAAGATAGACACAAAATGTTGAAGTAACTCAGCTGGTCAGGCAGCATCTCTGGAGAAAAGGAATAGATGACATTTCGGGTCAGAACCCTTTTTCAGACCTCTCCCAGGTATAGGAGATTTAAGGGTATGGTGTCAGAGGAGATACCTGGCAAACATTTCTTAAATGGAAGTTTACAGAAAGTGAAGCATGGGAGGCAAATCTGAACAATAATCAAGTATTGAAGTGCAGACATGAAAAAGATATGCACGAGTATTCCAAAAGTGAATTACTAATGGATTTAGTTTAGTTTATTATCATGTGTACTGAGGTACTGTGAAAACTTTTTTTTTGTGTGCAGGGTAGCATAATAACAGGAAGTGTCTTTGCTTCCACTTCCACCCCCCCCCCCCCCCATTTAAAAAGGGAGTCAAAAATTAAGCTCAGTTTTTCTTTGACCGACTCATTCAACTATCAACAAGCTTGAAGTTGTGCTTCAATGTGCAGGTGGGAGGCATGGAGTATCCATCAATTTGCAGGCTACCAAACAGATGCATTGCAGCAATGAAGAAACACTTCTAGTTTACCAAACCTAAGTACTGCAGAAAAAAACATTTTTGAATATTTTATACATGTTAATGTGGTACACACACTCCCGTTTTGAAACAGTACCAGTCTCAGCTCAAGGGCAAGCACACATACATTTTTACTTTCTATGTACAATTTTACATGTTCCTACATTTGTAGCACATGTCATAGTTAAAAATGGTGCATTTTCAGCACATCTTGTTCTCCGTATCAACATATCATTTAATAGAGAAGTCCAGCCTGTCAAGCTGCCGTGATAGCTGATTGAAAATAATATTCTACTAATCACACTGCTCTTTCCTCGTGGTCCTACAATTTGTCCTTTCTAAGTACATATCCAATTACCTTTTGAACAAGTATACATATTTCCAAGTCAGAGGGAAATCAAGCTTGCGTGTAGAACTGATGGGGCTCTTGTCATATTTATCGGGATAGATTGATTAGTCCACTGAGAATCTCAACCAAGACCAGTAAAAAATCAAATAACACTAAAGGCAACCAAATAGTTTAAAACACGATTTCTGAAAGAAAGTTTGTTAAAAAGTCCTTATAAAAATGAATTTCAATTTATCCAAGGAGAAAGTGAACAAATGGATATAGGAGCAGCACAAAACCCTCGCTAACTTGCGGCACAAGGGTGAAGATGTTGCCAAGAATGAATGCAAAAGCGAAAGCACTGCAAACAGTAGATTTCCAGTCACCTGCAATACCAGAGCACAACATGAGTTAGCTCTTTAGGAATGCAGAATGTTATGCTAAACCACCCTGGGCAATCAACACCCAAATCACACAAAAAAACTTTAGTCTTTGAGATGTTTGCATAAGTTCATAAATGACACCATTTTCATTCACTGAAATGTCACCAATAGCCCATTTGGTACTTTTAATTAGTGCAATCCTAGTCGTTAGACTAACTCTGATAGCCACAAGCTAAAACAATTGCACGAGTAGAGTCTAATGCAGGTGATGTTGCTACCATTCAGACACATCTTCAGTTGTGTACCTCAACGTCACTGGGTGTTTCGGCCTTTTATCACAAGCCACCCTCAGTCGAGGCAGGCCCACCGCAGGGTGATTAGACCTGGGTGTGTGTCTTATGGCTAGCCTCTAGATGGTCACGTGGAAGCCCAGACCATCTCTTCTTTTTTTTTCAATTGTAGTGCAAAGCCTCAGGGATTGCAACAGCCAGTCCTACTAATCAATCAATGCAGAAGAAACTTACTCAATAGCTTTAGATACAATTCACCCGTCTTGTTTTTAGTCATTATTTTGGCAAAACCACTGCAAAGCAATTCTCACCTGAATCCCCTCCCCCATCCTCTATAGATTGCAGAAAATTTTGCATTAAGACCTATTGCGTACCAAATTTGATAGCAAATAGGAGTTTAACAAACACTGTCATATACCTGTGTGACATAACACCTATTTACATATTTCGACAAACTAATGTTGACATTTGCATGGTGATAAAGCACAACAATAATTACTGTAACATTTCTGCAGAACCTGGGCTGGAATATAGCTACATTATATATTGGGTACAATATACAGAATGAAAACCACGACTGGTCTCTAAAATACAATACTGCTGGAAAAAGAGCAATATATATTAACACTGATGATCCTCTCCATTCCTTTTGTCACTTACCCACACTAACGGGTAAGTTTACGGAAGCCAATTAATCTCCAGTATTTTTGGGGTGTGGGGGAAACACATGCAGTCATAGGGAGAACGTGCAAAAGCCATAAGACAGCGCAAGGTCAGGATTGGAACAGATCTAGATGTGTGAGGCGAGAGATGCAGAAGAGTCACTTTTACTTGTGCAGGAGTCTAAACCAAAAGCCAATCACTAATCAATACGTGAAGGAAATCCTCCAGTAAAAATGTCAAAGTTGCTGACACTTAGTGGGTTGAGCTTTTATGTATTTACAAGTAGCTGCCCAGAGTGAGAAGAAAGGGCAGCGTTGTGGCACAGCTGGTAGCACTGTTGCCTCACAGCATCAGAGACCCAGGTTTGATCCCGACCTCTGGTACTGTCTGTGTGGAGTTTGCATGTTTTCCCTGTGACAGATTGGACTTCCTCTGGAAACTCTGGTTCCCTCCCACATCCCAAAGACAGTGCGGTTTTGTTGGCTAACTGGCTACTCTAAATTGCCACTAGTGTGTAGGGAGTGGATGAGGTAATGGGATAACAAAATTATTATGAACATGTGATCGGTGTGGACACGGCGGCCGAGGGGCATTTTTCCATGCTGTATTCCTAAACATCAAACCAAAGCAAAGAAAGGATACATCAGTGGAATTAATAAAATAATATACAAACAATGCTATAAACCTGATATATTCAAAAACATATTTTGGTATTATAAATAAAATCTAATAACAATCTGAGAGATGCAGGCAGAGCAATAGGATGTCAACAGTGCACACTGTGTGTTGTGCCATGTCAATGTCAAATTTACTGGAGCAAGAAAGACTCACAAAGAGAGATGGAATCTTGGCTTTCACTCTTAAAATCTCTTGGAAGCTGGTTGTTTGAGATCCAGTGTGAGAAGTAAATAACACATGTTATTACAAAGCTGATTGGCACAGAAACAGTGCTTCCTCAGCAAGACATATAAATGCTTCAAAATGGCAATAAAGATGTAAATACCACCCACATACTTTGTATTCATGCCTGGCACAGCTAAGAAGTACCCTCCTATCGCTAGAAAGAGCAAAACATCTGCCAGCTACAAAAATGTGAAGCATTAGCCAAAGCTAGAACCATCAATCAATTCATATAATTGCATTGAACAGCACCCTAAAGTCACTTTTGCTAGTAGTCGTAAGCCACATTAGACGAGTTTGGTGAAAGTTTACCAAAACACAACTGGCCGTGTTTTGGACAGCATGAACCAAAAGTTGCCTCGTTATATAACTCTCAGCATTTGAAGAAAAAAAATGGATGTGCTGTTTCTCGAGTTACAATGATAAGCAATTATTCACAGAGATGAAAGAACTCAAGTTGAGCAGACAGGAATCTACAGTTAATCTGTAACTTACTCTGAAATGGTATTCCAAAAGCGTGAAAAATGAAATCAATGAAGCGAAATATTGTTCATAAAAATAACAATCTGTTTGGTGATATGTGCTACACTACTTGGAGACTCAGAACTTTTTAAGCACAGGCATTCAATTTTATTGCCCAACGCAATACCGATTTGTAAAACTGGGAAAAAAGCAAAATTCGTTTTTTTTTAATGAAATTGGACTTCAGAGCAATCCTGTTTGGTTTTAATACATCAAAATAGTTTATTTTCCTGCAATCTAAACAAGTGGTCTAATAAAGTAAATTTCCAGACTGTCAGGAATGGAGCCAAACATCCCACGTTCTTTTTAGAATAAGGTTTTAAGGTTCTACAGACACACAACTTTGATCCTTTCTTTTCATCCCTCATGCATTCCCATGAGCCACCCCAGAAAATTATTTTCACTATTTAAAATGTTTATAGCTTCAAATTATCATCTCATGTTTAAAAGGTATTTATCAGGTAACAAGAAGATTTTGAGTCAGTTTTGCTGTTAGAGCAAACATTACATACAAGGGAGGGATATGAAGAGGTCTTGCCTGGATTTTGGAAGAAAATCCTGTCTGCACTGCCTTTAACTAAGAAATGAATAAATTTGAATACCAGATGTTGGAAAATCTTCAAATTGAAATGACCTCTCCTATTGTATTTACAGTTCAGGGACACAAGTAGCACGACCAAAGCTTAAAACAAGCGTTGCAACAATTGAGCTTGACACATTCTTACCTGCTGATGATGATTGTGCACTGGCATCTTTCGCCAGAGACTGAAGCAAACTTGACTGCTGCTGACTGGAGCTGACTTCAGGTTCGGCACTGATGGATGGAGATAACGAAACTTCGCTGGATGCTCCGGTCTTTACCATCTGTACCCCTGTGTCTTCAGAAGCATTGTGCTCCTCTTGGCCAGGAAGCTGGAGAACTGACAATGGGATATTGATTTGCTGGTTTCCTCCTGAAGTGCTGACTGGCATTTGAAGAACTAACTGCTGCCCAATACCTTGACTGTCATTCAGCTTCTTCTGTGAGGTTGTGCAACTCTTTACAGACTTGGGACCCATTGTCCTTGTGATGCTTGTTGGAATAATAGAAATAGCTTTAGAGTCAGTCCTTTCAGGCATATGACTAGCAGGAAGGAGGGCTGAAGATTTGGTAGGCCCCAAAAAGGAAGCAGGACCAGATTTTGGCTTGGATCTCACCGTAACAGGTGAACTCTCATTGTCTAGAGTTATTTCTGCATTTGTCACAATGTAATAGTCTTCAGGACCCTCTTGCTTAATCTTTTTAACAATAACTTCATTATTGTTTTCATGAACAAGGTGATTTGGAGAGTCCAGTGCAAGAGAAGGCCCTACTTCACGCCTCTTCAGTATATTCTTTTGTAGCCGAGATTCATAGTCACTGTCTTCATCGGTTGCTGAAGACTCGCATGCCATGTGAAATAAATCACCATCATCATACTCTTCCACATTTTCATCAACCTCCGAATGTTCACTATATGAAAAGTCACAGGAATTTCTATTCCTGGGACACTCGACCTTTCCTTTTGAGTACCTATTAAGGTATTTCTCTGACGGGCTTTGTTGGGCCTCCGATGACATTGCAATAATGCTGGGGCTATCCGAGTTAAAGCTTCTATTGTCCTGAAAGCACACTCGGTCCTGGGAGCCTGTCCTGCAGGTCACAGCCAGCGGCCAGTGATAGGCATGGCCAGCACCACAACCCCACATTGCAGTAAGGTTTCCATGGGCCCCTTCAGTCAACAAGTGCTTCAGGTTTGGAATGAGATTGCAAATTGTTCCATGACTGTGAGCCCAGCTAACCAGTTTGGACAAGTTTTCTGAAGACGTGTGAAGACAGTCCTCCATCTTGTTGGGCTCTCAATCTTCAGTAGTCAGTGTTCTGGAAGAGGAAAGGGGAAAGAAAAATATCAGACTGGGCTGCTGTGTTAAAGTTCATTTCTTAAAACAGGCAACAATACATTTTCGCGGCATTTTTATACGGGATTTGCGGCAAAAATGTTTAACACAACATTTCCTTCAAATCAGTAACAAATTGTATCGACACAATATACTTGTCACCCTACAGTCATAAAATATTCCACACAATAAGTCATTAGTCGAAAGTAAGGATCCTTATCATACCACAGAAGGTCTTGTTTACACACTCCCACAAGTAGTCAACAGTTAACCACATCCTAATTTCAGCGAGAGCAATGTCCATCATCTTTCCCAGGCATTCTTCCCAGGCATAACAGGATATACTATCAGAGCCTGGCATACAAGCTTTAGGAATCACATAGTTGCATTCTGCCTGGTGCAATATTGCAAACATCAGCTATTCAGGACCCAAAGTTCAGACTGATCCTGTTTATTCATTCTACCATTTTATTATTTGTGGTTTCCAAGGATTGTAAGTTTCAGTTATCAGACACATCCTTATGAGAAATTATCATTCCTCCACTTTCAACAATATAGAAGCCACAAAAGCATACAAACAGGTTTGCAGACAATGGTCAAGCATCCCATCATGCAAAGTTAATAGCCATTAGTTCTTTCAGCTGCAGTCACAACTTCACGACTCAAAATGTATACTAATAAGCTGTAGCAAACTAGGCTTCAAGAGCCATTGTTAAAATATAAACAGATTAGTAATTTAACCATCACAGGTCAATTTTGAGTTAATTATCTCAGAACCAGATAGATGTAGACTAACACCAAACATGGACAAGAAATCACACCATTTGTACCTACATATACATTTGTGATCCTCAGAAATGTATTCCATTACACAATGGGATTTAATTCTCTTTAATTAAGATAGCTTAGTTCAATCATTCAAAGCTGTACTCACTTAAGACTGTAGCCCTGTCCATTCAGTCAGGAAGCAGCACTGAAACGCTATTTTTGATCAGGGAATTATATTTCAAGCTGAATAAATTCACAATTCCCATCTGTAAACTGGTCATTCCAAGAGATAAATTCTGTTCAGTACTGTACTTTTTGTTGAGGTTTGGTTGAAGATGCTACCAGTGTTCTGCTGACCACTGTTCAACCATCCTTCACAATTTTGGAGTTTGATCTTTTGGAAACAGTCCTAAATCACCATCCCTTCAAAGCAGCAAAAAGGGGAATGTTCAAAACAAATCAGTTCCACCAGCAGTGAACTAACATAAAAGGTGCATTCAAGGCAAGTACTTTACCATTGGCACATGTCACTGAATGATTAACTCTTGAAGTACTCAGTGGACACAGTTCTGCTTCAAGACCAAAAAGTGGAATAAAACCTTGAAATTTTCCAACAGCAGTAGTAGTGGTAGCACTATAACCCAGCAGATTACAATGGTTTAAAATGGCTAATGATCACCACCACTGATTAAAGGGCAACTAGGTTTGAGCAATCAATGCTGGATTAGAGAGTGATGCCCACATTAAATGAATGGAGTCAAGACTGTTTACAGCATTTTGCTGACCTGTTCTACACATCTGTCTGAAATGATCAGATTCAAAAATAAAATGCCCATTCTCACTGCTCCCCCACCTCTATGCAACTTTGCATTCCCTTTTATACCTGGGGAAAATAGAATTCCTGCTGTAATACACATCCACCATGAATATTATGCCTTTGAGTAAATCCCTCAGAGAAGGCATTGTTTGTGAGTGGGTACATTCAGAGGCACTCCGGTGTATATAAGTCCTTTATTAGCAGATCATTGGCAGTACAGATGCTGGCTACCGTTACCTCCAGCCCTCAGGATAGTCTCTAACACCCGGCTAACGCAGTACAAAACCCGGCCTGGATTATGGACCGGATGCACAACAGTAAAACCAGACATGGATCTACATCCCCCTTCTTAAGCATAAGCCCCCAAACTAGATAAGAGTATATGAACTCTTTGAAACACGCCGCGTCGAGTTGCAGATTTGGTGACCTCTGTGATGAGCTCACTTGAGAGGCAGGCTGGTGTGTGGTATCACTAATGACAAATTGAGAAGGGACCTTCTGCGTGATTGCGATCTGACTCTAGCTAAAGCAATCAGCACCTGTCAGATTTATGAATTGACAGATGTCCATGCAAAAACTTTGAGTGCCGTGCCTCAGCCTGTTTTCCGCATTGACTCGACAGGACCGTATATCAGAAAGGAACGTCGACCGTTCAAAGTGACACAAGCCCAGCCTGGCAGGTATGGCATAAGATTTGTTAACGATTGCACTAGTTGTGGTTACTCTCATATAGCCAAACAGGAGAACTGCCCGGCTTATGGACAGATTTGTCATGGTTGCAAACGAAGAAATCATTTCTGGAAATACTGCAGAAGTTCCAATACGATTGAGACAAAACAAGCTGTACATTTGATACACCCGGAGCCCTCACACGACTTATCTGATAGTGATACTGTAAACTTTCCAGAGAGTATGCCTTCAGTGGATGGAGTTCACCTCAATACACGCTCTGTCCGGGGCCAGTTAATTAAACAAAGATCCCATGGTCACATTAAAGATAAACACTGTGCCAGTTGTTGTGAAGATAGACACAGGTGCGGCATGCAATGTCATATCTCATGCCGAGTTCAAGGCTTCGCAGAGCTGAAGAATTAAAACCATGCGACGCAACCCTCACAGCATACGGGGGGAACGAAGTGCTTCCTCGGAGTGGTGGAGCTACAGTGCCACCTCGCGGCACAATCGTACAATTTGCAATTCTACGTCGTTGATCGCACAGTCGTGCCTCTCCTTGGCATTGATGCATGTATCGACATGGGACTGGTTTCATTCGGCAAAGCTATGCATCAGCTTGCGCCAGTCCCAGACTCCACACGACGTATCCTCGCGGACTACATGGATCTGCAGGCATGGGATCTGGGCTCGCAGTTTAGTTTACCGAGTATCCTTAATCAATATCACGAGATAGTTCAGAGGAGATTTACTGTAGCCCAAAGTGGAAAATTACAGCCATAGAAGAAGATTGGATAAACTAAGGAAGATTTAACTAATATAAAATTTGGTGGCTATGGTAAATAGGAAGGACCTATTCTCCTTATTAGGTAGGTCAAAAGACAAGGGGCATGGACTTAGAGTAATTGGTAGAAAGATTAAAGAGGAGTTAGAGAAGGAACAACTTTTTTCCCCTCAAAAATGATGGGGGTCTGTGACTCACAACCGAAATGGAAAATAGAGGCAGAATTCCTTGACACATTATATTGCTTGGGTAGGTACATGAGGAGACATGGCCTGCAGGGCTACAGACTTTGGTGCTGAAGGCAGGTTTAAGTTGGATAGAACTTTTTTTTCTTCTTCACCAGCACTGGGCTGAATAGTCTCTTAACATCCAGTCTAAATGAAGGGTCCAATCGACTGTCCATTTCCCTCCACAGATACTGCCTGACCCAGAGTTCCATGATCAGTTTGATTTTACTCTAGATCCCAACATCTGTGGTCTCTTGGATTCTTAATATGTTATAATCTTCCATGATTTTAGGATTAAATGAGCAGATATATTAGTTGTTAAAATGTAGTTTTATTTTTACGAGTTTTTTAAGATTACTGATTTTGCCAACGGTACAAATTAAATGACAATGCAGAAGAGTTATGATCAACGTAAGCAGACGACTTGAATGACCATTTTTTCTGTTCCCTCAGATAAATTCTCAATCCCTTTTTCACGCGGGGAGCATGGGTTTATGCTGCAATACACATCCGTCACATCTTACATTTGCTTGCAGAAACACATTAAATGTGTATTAGTTTACTATTATTAAACAGAATGAGAATTTGGTATTTCTCAAAATAAGAGTACCACATACGTGCTACATACGCATAACTCCGAATCGGCCCCGGGCCACCAGCATCGATGGGACCGTGCCACCAAGAGCGAAGTGGAATGGGCGAGAGTAATGGGGGGACCCGGTGTGGGGGGCTGCTGCCATGTGCGGCGGCAGGCAGTAGATAGGACTGTTCGGTACTTTTGCGACTTTGTCGGCGCCAACACGTGGCGTCACCTGTGTACTGCCTCGGTTGTACATATGTGACATATGATGAAAGAATGGGTCGACTGAGCTTGCATTCACTGGAATTTAGAAGGAGAGGGGATCTTATAGGAACGTAGAAAGTTCTTAAGGGATTGGACAGGCGAGATGCAGGAAAAATGTTCCCGATGTTGGGGGAGTCCAGAACCAGGGGACACAGTTTAATAATAAGGGGCAGACCATTTAGGACTGAGGTGAGGATAAACTTTTTCACCCAGGGAATTGTGAATCTGTGGAATTCTCTGCCACAGAAGGCAGTGTTGGCCAATTCACTGGATGTTTTCAAGAGAGAGTTAGATTTAGCTCTTCGGGGTTACAGAATCAAGGGATATGAAGAAAAAGCAGGAAATCGGTACTGATTTTGGATGATCAGCCATGATCATATTGAATGGCGGTGCTGGCTCAAAGGGCCGAATGGCCTACTCCCACACCTATTTTCTCTGTTTCTATGTATGCAACACAAAGCTTTACAAATATTTGTTTCAACCATCAGTAAAATCAATTATAGTAAAACAACAATTCCCAATCCGACTATTTAGAAATTCCAGTGGTTTGACATTCTACCGAGGTGATGTTTGCCATGCTCCTGTGCACCTTACCAGGGCTCGAGTTCATATACTCCATTCTAACTCAACTGGTTTCACAGAAAGATTTATTATAATGCTGTCCAATTTCTAAAAAAAGCTGAATTAAATATGTGTTGAAGTATTAGTAGGAATAAAATCTGCTAATCCAGCACCAAATTCTTGACCATGACAGATCATTGCAGTTTTGTTGTGTTTGGTCATCTACTTCTCTGCTTTGTAAGGGAATTCCCTGTGCACTAATTAGCTGCTCCATTCCTCTCAAGAAATAGCTTTGAAGCAATTTTGGCTATCCTGACCTACAGAAAGAAAATCCAACAAAAATGTAGGATCTACACCTGGCATAACCATTCAATCTCATGACCAATAAACCTCATCAATTAATGAGTTGCATTCATCAAGTCATAAACCAATTGGTTAACAAACATATAGTAAGGCAGGCGACTAATGGCTGTTCAGTAAGGGCCAGTCTCCTAGAGCTGGACAAATTAATAATCCGGACAGCTTTCCAGCTCTAAGTACACAAATCCTCAGCTAAAATAAATTCAAGCAGTGTTCAGTTACAAATGGGAACCTCCACTTTTACAACTGCCTTTCAACATGTTTATTTCCACCCATAACTATACATACATAATGAATTTTGCCATTAAAAGCAGTGGAGCGAAAATCCAATTACAGCAACCTGCAGAATACTGAAAACACACTGTTTCCTTCAGTTTAGTGATTTTTTCCATTCCACAAACTCTGTAGACCATTGTAATTCTGTATATGTTCAGATGAAAATGCTTTAAGATACTCTGTGTTTATGATAGGACAGTTTATAAATAAAAGTAGGGATGGTTACTTGAGAAATATTCCGAACATTACCATTTGTTGCTGAATCAACATCAGTTTCTTAATTGCTGGGGATGGACCACTGAGAACAATGAATGTAAATAGTCATTGCTGTTGCTACTTGGATTAGAAATGAAGCATACAAGAAATTTTAATTTTCTTTGCACCAAATAGCAATAAAAAAGAACTAAAAATATTTCCTGAGACAAGGATACCAATCTGACATACCAAAATTACAAATTGATTAATATTCCTCAAAAAATGTTCTCTAGTCAACCAGAGGAACATTATTAGTGTAGGAAGGAACTGCAGGTGCTGGTTTAAACCGAAGATAGACACAAAAAGCTGGAATAACTCAGCAGATCAGACAGCATCTCTGTAGAAAAAGAATAGGTGACGTTTCGGGTCAAGACACTTCTTCATTATTAGCATTAAATTGATCATCAGATTTCTATCAGGTGACACCATCTTAGCTAGCATTTTAAATCCAGCCTGCTGCAGGATTTATTTACAGAATGGCCAATTGTATCTCCATATAGAAACACAAGGAGCTGCAGATGCCAGTTTACAATCAAAAGCAAGGAGTAACTTCAGCACTTTAAAAAAAATCTCCATTCATACTCGTTTCATAATTCACAAAAACACGGCGTCAGTTTCCTGCAATTATCCCACAACATTTTAGCTTTAATTTTAAGATTATGCCCGCTTGTCGAGCTTCTCAGGAAATAGTTACTTTTAAGCAATTAATAAATATGAATATCTTAAATAGCGCAAATTCATAACAGCACTCAAAAGGAATTAAAAATATCAATCGAAGGCTGCTCATCTCCAGTCTAGTTTTAGCTATTTACTAGACTGAGGTGGACCTGTTGGGTCCAAATTACTCCTGCAGGCCTCTCCTGAGGCAACCCTCCCCCAACTGACGATCAAAGATAATAGAGGAGCAAGATAGACCACTCAACCCTAAAAACCGTAGTAGGTCATGGGTAAATTTCAGCCCCATTTTAGTAAGCAGATTCTGTGTGCTAGACTGGGCAATGTTTACAACTCTCTGCAAACATTTTATATATGAAGAAATCGCAATCAATTATTTTTGTTTAACTTCTTGGATAAATTGACAGTTGATATTTATAACTATTTCTTGAAGAGTTGCTGCTTCGTGATCTTTAAACTTTGGATGTTACTGATTGAATATTTGCACTAGAGATCCACTCTGTCTGAATCAGGTCAATTGATCATATTTAATGAACTGTTCTTCTCTGTTAATTTTAATTTCACCTCCACGAGCTGTATCTCTTTTTGTTTTATTTTAAAAAGTCATGGAAGCAGAGATTAGGCATTTGCAAACAATAGAACTCTACTGTATCCACAATATAATTGAAAAGACATTTAACTTTATATTTAGAGTCAAGACAATTTGAACTGGTGAATTGATATAGTTAAAAACCCTTCACAGCCACTAAAATGGCCAATGCTGCCTGATGTGGTACAGAAGCATGAATCCAATTCAAATAGATACAGTGGTGGAGTGAATCACAAGGTCAGGCAGCATCTCTGGAGAAAAAGGATGGGTGATGTTTCAGGTTGGGACCCTTCTTCAGACAAGGTGAAGAGCTGGTATAAATTAGGACCTGATCTTTTCATTGGTTAGCTGATATGCGAAACAGTGCAACCCTGTATACCTTGCACACAAAATGATGTAAATCTTTCCATGAATGACAGAAATAAGTGTTATCCTTGTTTATGAAGTTCATTTTTGAATGATGTAAAATTGAAGGGGGTTGGTGCAATATACTGCTAACCCACAAATGTGTCGTTATGAGATATTCACATTTGAAAAATCCATAAATCACAAAAAAATAAGATGCCTATGTTATTTGCTGGTCCTCCGGGGGGTGGGAGCGCATTTGTTAAAGTCAGTCAGTCCCCCCTCATTGGCCACAACTCCCTTGCCCCCCCTCATTGGCCGGCACTCGGACGGGTCCCATTGAGATGTCACATGCTGAACATGGCAAGAAATCAGTTTGATTTTTAAACTTTAAAATCTCTCTAACTTAAAAAATATGACCAATTTGAATGAGATTTGTGTTAAATACTCTCCAGGACAATGGCGATTAAGGTGGTCCTAAAATTGTCGCGCTATCGTGTACCGATTTGGCTGCATTTCAGTTGTATGTATACACGTACGCGCACGCACATATACACATACGCACATCTACACACACACATATACATATACACACACACACATACAAGATGAGAGCTTTAATATAAAAAGATAGATAGATTTCACATAACAATGCCATGTAGGATGATCTTGTCATCAACAGCAATTAAGTCTTTAATAAGCGTTTTTCATTTCCGTATCGAGTTTCACAAGCATGTTGTCAAACAAATTTGGACCCAATTCTCTTTCCATAGATTTGGACCAAATTTAGAACCACAGACATAAACAAGTGACCAAAACTTTGATTTAGTTTAGCTTAGATTAGTTTACAGATACAGTGCGGACACCGGCCCTTCACCCCAGCGAGTCCACGCCAATCAGCAATCCCCGCACGTTAACAAATTCCTACACACACTCAGGACAATTTACTATTCTACCAAGCCAATTAGCCTACAAACATATACGTCTTTGGAGAGTGGGAGGAAACCGGAGCTCCCCAGAGAAAATCCATACAGGTCAAGGGAAGAACAGTCAAGCACCCGTAGTCAGGGTCAAACCTGGGTCTCTGACGCTACAAGGCAGCAACTCGACCATTGCGTCACCGTGCAGCCCTTATCTTTTAAAAACGTTGTTGATATGGCAGCAAATTTTAAAAAAGAGAGGAACATGAAACAGACCCAGTCAAAAATGAAACATGAAACTGGCATTTCACAATTGATTAAGTCCTTCTTTAGAAACTGCTTGCGAAAACTGAAGCTCATGGAATTGAAAATTAGGGAGGCAAAAGGATTTAATTGACCCTCAACAGCATTTTCAAGTTCCCATTTAAATCAGCAAATCATGCTGCACTGCAAGAACATAACAACTTATTCTTTCAGTTTGATGCCAGCCCATCACAACTATGATTTTGACCTTGTCAATGAACCAGATTTGCAGTATTTTGGAGTCAAATTGATAGAATGTGACCAGTGATTTAATGCGGGGGAAAAACGTGCATTGGGATCACAGGAATTGATCATATTAACTAAAACTTAAATGAGGGTAGACAAAGCCATATATCTGAGTTTGATGATAACAAGTGCTGTAGATTAGACCATTAAAATTACAAAAAGCAAGACAGAGAACCACAGATTTCAAAATCAACAAATGTGAAATTGCCTGTTGAAAAATACAAAGTTTCTGCTCGGTGTTAAACTGGCATTTAATTCAAGTAGTAGTCTCAAAGGGTTTATGGTAGCAAAATAAATGTTGGTTTACTTCCATAGGTAACCTCGATCACCCCAAATACACAAAGCAAGCATATGGGGGGGACAAAGGTATGGTGTATAGAGTGCCATTGAAAGTAGTTCAAATTATAGACAGTGTAAGAAAATAACTGCAGATGCTGGTACAAATCGAAGATATTTATTCACAAAATGCTGGAGTAACTCAGCAGGTCAGGCAGCATCTCAGGAGAGAAGGAATGGGTGACGTTTCGGGTCAAGACCCTTCTTCAGACTGATGTCAGGGGGGTGGGACAAAGGAAGGATATAGGTGGAGACTGGAAGACAGTGGGAGATCTGGGAAGGGGGAGGGGAAGAGAGGGACAGAGGAACTATCTAAAGTTGGAGAAGTCAATGTTCATACCGCTGGGCTGCAAGCTGCCCAGGCGAAATACGAGGTGCTGTTCCTCCAATTTCCGGTGGGCCTCACTATGGCACTGGAGGAGGCCCATGACAGAAAGGTCAGACTGGAAGTGAGAGGGGGAGTTGAAGTGCTCAGCCACCGGGAGATCAGGTTGGTTAAGGCGGACTGAGCGAAGGTGTTGAGCGAAACGATCGCCGAGCCTGCGTTTGGTTTTGCCGATGTAAAGAAGTTGACATCTAGAGCAGCGGCTGCAATAGACAAGGTTGGAGGAGGTGCAGGTGAACCTCGGTCTCACCTGTAACAAATTATAGACAGATCAGTAAAAGCATACTGCATACCAGACTCCATAGAAAGTCTCATTTGAGATTACATTGAGAAATCTATACTCTGAAACATTTTTTTGTAAACTCTCAACCATTCAAGTGTTAGATTGCATTTTTCAATACTTAAAATTGATTTATTCCTAGGGCAAGGAACTAGTAAATCACTAAATCTCACAAGGTATTTATGTCAACACCAAATAAATATAACCCTGATGAAATTGTAGAATGAACATCTATTCCGAAAACAGAAACTCCATCTCTCTCCCCATCCTCCTCCCCCGATTCCCGCAATATCAAACACCCCTATTTTACCCTTGTTCAGCATCCTGAATAGAAACCAGCTCATTCACTTTACACTTCATAGTTATATCGATGCATTCTACTACTATGCTGTTATTGCACGTGTCTGTAGACAGCTGCCTGAGGCCAGTTCAATCCTGACTTTGCTGTGTGGAATTTGCATGTTCTCCCTGTGACCATGTGTGTTTTCTCCGGGTGCTCCAGTTTTCTCCCACATCTCAAAGACATGCTGGCTTGTTGGTTAACTGGCCTCTGTAAATTGCCCCTTGTGTGTATGGAGTGGATGAGGAAGTGCAATAACATAGAAGTAGTGTGAATGGGTGATACATGGCCCAGCGTGCTCGGTGGGCCGAAGGGCCTGTTTCCATGCTGTATCTCTAAAGTAAACTAAACAGTGTCGGACAATGTGCACCACTGCCAATCTGACATCAGATCTTAAATTATTTTACGTTTAATATTCATGGAAAAAGAAACCATCACCATCTCGAAACCATGACGGTCTATCATTTGCCCCCACCCATCTCCCCTAGAATAGGTATTGGCAAGAAGATTCATTTAGGATGTCACAATTGACCAGAAACTCAGTGGGGTCAGCTCAATCTGTACTGAGATTGCAAGATCAGTTCAGAAACCTGACCTTTGCGAGTGATACACAGTCTTAGAAAGATGCTTTTAAAAAAAAATGCTCGAAAAACAGCAGGCCAGGCAACATCTGTGGAGAGTGAAACGATGTTAATGTTTCAGGTGGTTTTAAAGTTTCATTCGTTTCAAGGACAGATTAAGCTAGTGCAGGGCCAGTCGCATATGTGATGGAGTGGCCTTAAATATGGGACACGGTGACGTAACCGCCCTCGCCCCAGCCAACCAGCAGCCACGTCCCCCAGCTCCACCAATGGCTGCCGCCCGGGCCGGGAGGTGGGTTGCTATGCAACCTATGTTAGGGGCTCCCAGAAATCGCAACGAAATGCAGCAACAATCAGCGAGGTTCCAAAATCCAGGGTTCAAATGCACAGGCTTGGGCCAACTCGGTACAAAATTCAACAGAAATGCTGCGTGGATTTCTGCATAGTATGGGCGGCAACCGCAGTGCGAGCGAGTGCGGCCAGCGCCCGCTCCAGACATACAATGGCACTGGAGACACCAAGGGCAGCTCTCCCAGTGTCAACAACGCCGGCTGCAGACCATGTTCCCATTGGGGCAGCTCCCCCCCCCCATTCCTCCCGATGGCTGGCGCCTCCCTCTCCCGCGAGCCGGGCTCGCCCGCTTCAACCACAAACTCCACCGGCATTGTGTGCAGGTTTACCAAGGACGCTGCCCCAGCCTGCAAACTCTGGGGAGGGGAAAGGAATCCAAAAATTCAGCAACTTCCCGGCCACCCAACCAAACATGCCATCCAAGACAGCAGAGTCTGGCTCGGTCCACCGGCTGCCACAAGGAACCAAACCGGACTGTCAATGGGGAACCGGCGACCAGCGTCAAAGAATGACCCAGTCCCTGCCGCTCCCCGTGGATTGGATGAATTCCCGCAGGGTCAAGCAATCCAAGTGGACTGCAACCCGCAGCGTGACCCGGAAGCACCAATTCAATGCCGCTCCCTCTGAGGGAGCAACATTAAGTCAGTGCCTCCAAGTCACGCAGCGGCCACAATCCACTCAAACTGCCCAAACCCGTGGCAATTCGTCCAATCCACAAAAAACAGTCAGAAACCGAGGCATTCCCTGACACCAATCGCAGGTTCCCCATTGACAGTCCGGCTCAATCCCCCGCGGCAGCCCGCAAACCGAACCAGACTCTGCTGTCCTGGAGGGCATGTTTGGTTGATTGGTTGGGTGGACGTGAAGCCGCCCCAACGGGAACATGGTCTGCAGCTGGCACCATCGACACCGAGAAAGCTACCCTTGATGTCTCCAAAGCCACCACACACATGGAGCAGGCTGCACTCGCCCTCACTGCAATTGCCACCCAATGCAAGGGCGTGGTGTATTTCCTTCCCATACTCTGCAGAGATCCCCACTTGTCCTTTAGAAACCACCTTCCGACCTTTACACAATGAATCACAATGCTCCACCCTCCGATTTAAAGCGATTTGGAAATGATGACCGGTCGCCAACTCGAAACATTAACTCTGTTTCTCGTTCTGACCCGCTGAGCTTTTCCACACGGCATTTCTGCCAAACCTCACACCAAGTCAGCCCAAACCCGCACATCCAAACACGGGATTTCAAGACCTCGCTGACCACCACTACACCTTGTTACGACCTCCAGGAGCCCCCAACGGAGACTGCGCAGCAACCCGCCTCTCGGCCCGGGCGGCCGCCACCGGAAGAGTGGGGCAGTGACGTGCCGGCTGCCCATTGGTCCGCACAGCCCCGCCAATACATTCAAACTGCGGCGGTTGGGGAGCGGGGCGCGCAACACAGCGTCCCTGCCAATTTCATGCATTTAGCACGGGGCCCGTAGCAAATGCTACTTTTGCTACTATGTTAATCCGGCCCCGATTAGTTTCTCTCTCTACAGATGATCCCTGGCCTGCTGAATATTTCCTGCATTCTGTGTGCTTCAGATTTCCAGTATCTACAAGTTAGTAGAGTATTTAGTTTAGAGATACAGTGTGGAAACAAGCCACCTTCCCAGTTCTCCCTCTATCTTCCTGTCTCCACCTATATCCTTCCTTTGTCCGGCCCCCCTGACATCAGTCTGAAGAAGGGTCTCGACCCAGCATTTTGTGAAATAAACACTTGTTTAGTTTATGCTTTGCAGCTACTATTGATTCAGTCAAGTGAGTTCCATGTCATATTCACAAACTGCATGCATCAGCATTTGTACATATACTTACAGAAGAGGTAGCAGGAAAAAATGTAGCCACTGTCAATTTGGGGGCAAATGCACACCACTGTTATTCTTTGGTTACATAGGCATAGTTGTACAGTACCACACACCAGGATAAGTAACCCAGACATCTGGATTAATGATTCAGGAACAAATTCTAGCTTCACGGACGCTGGCGAAATTATATTCAGTTAATTACACAAAAATCGAATGTAAAAAACGAGCCTCGGAAATGTTTACCATAAGCAACCAGCTTGGCACATGAACCTACTTGGCTCAACTAGAAGAAAATCTGCTATTGAGACGCCAGCTCCTTACAATTTTGATTGTGAAATTGCAACTTAAAACAGCGAGTAATAGCTAACTTTTCAGGTGACATATCTCTTCTTTGAATTAATAAAGAAAAAACTCAACCAGATTGTAGGATTAGTTCAAAATGGGTGGTTGATGCAGATTCACTGGGTCAAAGTGCCAGTTTCCATGCTGTGTCTCTGTACAATGACGATTCCTGCTACTGATATTTTAACTTTGTGTGCTCTTTTGCCTTGTCATGTCAGCTTTGCTCAAAAATAGTCCCTCAAATCAAATCTAATTGTAGAATTCATGATTATACCAGGACCTGAAATCATAAATTCTGGGCAGGTTTTTGGGACCTCAATATATTCCTGGCAACTGGTTCAGCTTTCCACAAAAACAAAATTACTAAGTGACTGAATCCCCACAAACTCAAGGCTATTTTTTTAAAAATTCAACACTCTTCGATTCACACCATCTCTATTGTAGGCATGCATTTGCAGAGTCAACCAAAATCTGTCACTGGGAGTTTGACTTGCCAGATGTGGACAGCTGTGATCAAAAGACAGTTTTGGTTCCATCCTTCTTTCACCCAGTGACTGGTTTCTCTAGTGCAGGATACCAGCTCAAGGTTAGTAAATTGGAGTATTCATTGTAACTTGGTTCAGTAATTTGCTTGGAACAATAGCAATTACAGCATACTCATGCGTTGCTCTCTATGCTGTCAACTCATCTACCTCAAAAACTTTATTTTTGTCAATGGAAATCATAGTTTTGACCAATTGTTTTTATAAGCCTGGTTACTAATTTGTGAAACAGCACTGGCTAAAGATTACAGAAGTGAATTACCATGCAAATACAAAACCAAACTGCTGGAGAAACTCAATGGGTTGAGCAGTATCTGTGGAGGCAGAGGAATAGTTAACATTTTGGGTTGAGATCCTGTATCATAATGTGGATAATTGCCTTGTCCTCCCCAGCTGAAATCTGATATTAATATTCCCATGTAGCAAATACAACGCCAGGACGTGACCCTCGTCACGTCAAACCTCGGCTTCCATAAACAAAAAGCAAAATGGAAATGTTTAAAGTTGCAAAGAAATGGCAATACCTACCGAGTCAAGGTGCCAAAATGTCAAACACATCAAATGAAACGGCAAGTGCTGACAATCCACAGCTTTGTTTGGGCCGCAGGTGCTTGACTGAGTGGCTCCATCTTTAATTGGAATAAACCCGTATTATGCTGGCACGAATGATAACTATATATGAATGCTTCGATATTTTACTGAAAGTATGCCTGTGCTTGCGGTAAACATGGCAGCTGAATGCGTCTGAATTTATTCCTGGGTGACTTCTTGCTGCACTTCTCCTGTACCGTTAATTTTCCGTTTTAAATGAGGAAAGTAATGAAGCCATATGCCAGGTGTCCGGTAACTAGCAGGTGGTAGCAATATTGGATATCAGCAGTTGATACAGCGCAGATACAATTTAAACTGCTTGGAAATAAACAATCTGCAGGGTATGGTCATACCATTCGGTGGCTCAAGTTACTGCACATTCAAACGACACACAACGCTTCATTTCCTAGTGAAGCTCAGCACACCCTAGAACTGGACATGGCGCGCACTTGGAGCAATTTATAAAAAAGCTGATGGGTCTGTTATGGCAGATAAAAAGGGAAGCGAATTACAGGTCTACAACCAAATTCCCAGCAGCTGATGGTTTGGAGCCCCCTTTAATCCAGACAAAATGATGAGAGCGCATTCAAAATCCCGCCCGGAAGTTCCCCATAAATGTGGCACCTAGGCCGGATAAGATGGCCGATCTTGACCTCATCGGGAGTTCCGCGCAGATTGGTGGAACTCCAGCCTGGCCGGAGCCAACAGATCCGCTCCCACAGCCAACTTTGCTGGCCAATATCTCGGCCCTTCGGCAGACCGTTCTGTTACCATTGGACTCCTCTCGGAGGCCATGACCTCTGTTGGTCCTGCAAAACGGATAGTCTGAAAAGGCTCTGGAACCAAGGGTGCCAGAAAAGGAAGAAAAAGAAAACGGTGGTGGACCTGTACTTAATTATCTCTTAACAATTAAGAGCATTTGTTTTTAATTTAAGGCAGCACCTGAACACTTACAGGGTCGAGTCATTTTACTTCGTATGACAGAGCACGTGTTAGACTACAAAGATGCAGCGGGATTAAATTTTAACTTGACAAGTACCCTTTCCTCTGTATCCACCACCTTCCTACCCAACTATTTTTCCCATTCCCACACCCTTCCGATGTAAGTTAGTTCCAATTCAGTTAAGATATGTTAACCATCATCTATTACAAGCACATTCTTTATATTCTAACCAAGCTTACTGCAGCCTGAATTTACAAGTAACACCTCCTAAGATCCCCGTAGAATAAAGCACTATCCTTGCCAACCATTTCTGCTCCACAGATAGAGCTGGGTCATACAGATTTATTTGACTTCCATCTACCATAACAGTTAATAAAGATTGCCTCTCCTTTATACATGGAAAATAATGTGTTACAAGACCAAAATTCAGCCGAATTATTTAAGCAGAATCATGTACAGCAAGAGCAGTTTCCATTCAGAATGATGCAAACTGCAGGATCATATTACTCTCTTAATCTTTCCACCAGACAAACAATGAATGTAAATGAAATGTAGATAGCGGCTGCTTTTTAAATCTTCTGCTGATATGGGGAAAGTCACAGAGGCGCAGCACAAAGAAGTGATGTTAGCAAGTCATAGTTTATGGGTCATCATGGATATACATTTGACATCATTACATCGATCCCAATACCTTTGCGAGTACTGACTTTCCGGAAGTTATACAAATATTTATTATGTGAAGACAAGTTACTAACTACTGCAGATGGTGGTCTATGTTTTTGTCTGAGGAAACAACACCTACACTAAATCATCTCATAAAATCCTTTTATGTGACCACTTGGAAAATAAGAAACAACTCCTTTCTCTAGCTTCAATACACTATAGTCAAAGAAGAACTAAATAATCCCAATTGTTCCTTGGAATACTGGAAATGCTGATCACTTTTCCATTATGAAACATGTGATATTGATCATATATTCTCTTCACTTTAACATGAGTACTAATTTGGTCACAAAATGCTGCAGTAACTCAGCAGGTCAGGCAGCATCTCTGGAGAGAAGGAATGGGCGACGTTTCGGGTCGTTTTGTGAATACCTTCGATTTGTACCAAGAAGATGTCGGTGAACTTGCTAGTCACTATTTTCAGGCTCTTGAACCTTTCTTCTTCCCAATGATCAAGGGTGGTAGTGAAATGTGAGCGTAGCCTGGGTGGTGTAGGTCTCTGGTGATATTGGGTGTCTTTTTGAGCCAGCACCTCTTAAAGATCTCTTTGATGGCTGAAAGGCTTTAATAAGTTTTCTTTGTTATTGCATCGACGTGCTGGGCCCAAGACAGATCTTCAGAGATATGCACGCTCAGGAACTTGAAGCTGTTGACTCTCTCCACCACTGCCCCACCGAAAAAGATAGGTTCATGGATTCCCCCGCTTTCCCCTCCTGAAGTCAACAATTAGCTCCTTGGTCTAAATCACATTGAGTGCTGACACCAATCAGATTTTTAAACTCCCTCCTACCTCTGACACATCATTACCCGTTATTTGCCCAACAAAGGCAGTATCTTCGGTGAATTTAAAGATGGTTTTGGAGCTCTGTCTGGCTGCACAGTCATGAGTATAGAATGAGTAGAGGTTACTGATCACACAGCCTCAAGGTGCTCATGTGTTGATGGCTGTAAAGTAGGAAGTATTGTTGCTAATTTGTACAGATTGTGGTCTGCCAGAGGAAGTCGAGGATCCATTAAAATAGAGACCAACAGCGCCTCAGTTCTCGGAGACCGATGATAAGTTTGTAGGGGATCATGGCATTGAACCCCAAGCTGACGTCGATGAACAACAGCCTGACATATATGTTTTTTGGTCCACGTAGTCTAGTGCAGTGTGAAGAGCCAGCGAGACCACATCCCCTGTTAGGAAGTCGAGGATCTAATTACATAGGGGTGAACAAAGCCTCAGTTCTCGGAGTCTGAAGATAAGTTTGGAGGGGATCACGGCATTGAACCCCAAGCTATAGTCGATGATATAGCCTGATATATGCGAGTTTGGTCCAAGTAGTCTAGTGCACAGTGAAGAGCCAGCGAGACCACGTCACCTATTAATCTGTAGGCAAATTATAATGGGTCCAGGTCCTTACTAAGGCAAGTGCTGACATGTATCATAACCAACCTTTCAAAGCATTTCATCACCACGGATGTTAGTGCCACCAGTCAGTTGTCAATCAGGCATGTAATATTATTCTTCTTTGACATTGGTATTATTGTAAAGCAGGTAGGAACCTCGGACTTTAGTAATGAGGCTGAAGATGTCCACAGAATCGCCAGCCAGTTTTCTATACAGGTTTTAAGAAAACTGGGCAAGTACAACCATCGGGGCCGGACACTTTCTGAGGGTTCACCCTCGCAAAGGATCTTCTGAAATTGGCCTCAGTGACTGAGATTATAGTGTCACCAGCGGCCATGGGGAACCCAGAAGATACATCAGTGTTCTCCTTTTCAAAGCGAGCATAGAAAGCATTTGGCTCATCACGGAATGATACCTCGCTGTCACTTGAGCTACCACTTAGTTTTGCCTTAAAGGAAGTTACTGAAAGTCTGCCTCATCCTCCAATTTAGACCAAAGGTGTCTCCCCATTTTTATGATGGCTGCATCAAGGTCATACTTAGACTTCCTCTACGACCCTGTATCACCAGATTGAATGCCCAGTCTGGTCCTCAGTAGATGATAGACCCCCTGGTTCATCCAAGGTTTCTGGTTAATGAACACTCAGGAAGTCTTGATGGGAACACAATCCTCCACACATTTCCTTATGAGGTCAGTAACAACTGTGATAATAATAATAATAATAATATTCATTTATTGTCATTGCAACGAGTACAACGAAATTAAAAAATAGCCAATCCTGACGGTGCGTAAAAACATATATGCAATAAATGCAAAAAACAAATAAATACAATTATATTAAGTACAAAAGTTTTAACAGTGTTGCCTAGTGCAGAAAGTAGTGTTCAGTTCTCGTATGGCCCTGGGGTAAAAACTGTTCTTAAGTCTGTTTGTTCGGGATTTGATCGACCTGAAACGTCGACCAGAGGGCAGATGAACAAACAGACGGTGGCCGGGGTGGGATGGATCTTTTATTATTTTGCCTGCTCTACTGAGGCAGAGTAGGCTGAACAGGTGCTCCAGGGAGGGCAGTGAGCAGCCGATGATCTTCTGGGCCGTCGTGATGACCCTCTGAAGGGCCTTCCTGTCCTTTTCTGAGCAGCTGGCATACCATGTGGTTATACAGTATGCCAGCACACTCTCGATGGAGCAGCGATAGAAGGACATCATGAGCTTCTCCTGCAGGTTGGTCTTCCTGAGGATCCTCAGGAAGTGGAGTCTCTGCTGTGCCTTCTTCACTGTGGTGATGGTGTTGGTAGACCAGGTAAGATCCTCTGCGATGTGTGTACCCAGGAACCTGAAAGCGGGTACCCTTTCCACACAGACCCCATTGATGTAGAGTGGGTCGTGTTCTGCACTGGTTTTCCTGAAGTCTATTATAAGTTCCTTTGTTTTGGAGGAGTTCAGGACAAGATTGTTCACTGAACACCATGCTGCCAGCCTTTGGATCTCATCCCTGTAGGCTGTCTCATCTCCTCCTGAGATGAGTCCAACCACAGTCGTGTCATCCGCGAACTTGATGATGGTGTTGGTGGGATGGGTGGGGGCGCAGTCGTGAGTGTAGAGGGAGTAAAGGATGGGGCTCAACACACAGCCCTGTGGTGAGCCGGTGCTCAGTGTAATGGTGGAGGAGAGGTGAGGGCCTATTTTGACGGTCTGGGGGCGGTTGGTCAGGAAGTCCTTCTGGGGACAGAATGTAGCATACACATTCGTGTCCATTGCCAAATCGAACTTCGCACAACCTACAGAGGGCAAGCAATTGTGAAGGTGTTCCTCTGCTGCCCTGATGAGCTCTGTACAATCCTCACTGCTGGAGTTGTGCAATAGACAATAGGTGCAGGAGTAGGCCATTCAGCCCTTCGAGCCAGCACCGCCATTCAATGCGATCATGGCTGATCACTCTCAATCAGTACCCCGTTCCTGCCTTCTCCCCATACCCCCTCATTCCGCTATCCTTAAGAGCTCTATCCAGCAGTGCACTTCTGTCACTGTCTAAGGAGACGCATAGCTAGGTGGTCTGATTTTCTAAAGTGAGCGATAGGCATGTTTGATTGTAAAGTAGCAATGGCTGGGTGTATTTGACCCTCTGGTACTGCAGGAAACGTGCTGATAATGGTTAGGATGATGGAGGTGAATTCTCCAGGGAAGCAGTAACTCTTTCAAGGACCGCATCATTACTGAATTCTAGTGCCTAGAATTGAACACAAGCCACCGGTAGATGCCTAAACAATGATTTATCATTTTAAGCACGTTTTTGTTGTTTTTATAATCTATAATTTCACCAGTTATAAATCAGAAGAATGTATTGAGTTACTTAACATACTAGAGCATTTGAGCAATCCTGGTATATGAACACCAGACTCTCTGTTCAACCGCATTCTTCAAAACATATACCACCGTATACGATCTTTCACTCTTGAAGTACACTGATCCATCTTCTTGATATTGTGACAACCTTTGCCAAGTTTTGTCCAGTTCACAAACCTGAAGGGGATAACTATCCTTTTCGATATTTACTGGGTTTTACATCATCTTAAAACAAATTAATCAGGAGCAGGAGTAGCCAATTCAGCGAATTAAGCCTGCTATGTAATAAGATTACGGCTAATCTGATTGAAACTTCAACTCCAAATTCCTCGCCACACATTGCAACCTTTCACCTGCTTGCTCAAAGATTTATCTACATTTACCTTAAAATTATTCATCTTTTGAAGAAAGCAAGTTCCAAATGATTCTTCAAGAGCAAACATTTCACCTCATCTCCCTGACATTTCAGAAACCCAGCACAAAAGAATAACGACTAAAAGCACTAACCCTTGGTTTGAGCATTAACCCTTCATTCGAGTTTATCTGGTTATCATTCAAGCAATAAATAGGTTATGTCAACTGCCTCAGTTTCAGTTTCAACGAGCCACGAGTAGGAATTGGAGTCTTCCTTTCTCCAATTAATTTCTGCCTATTTGTACATCCTTGATTTCTGCACTCCAGAGGCAGCAGCTGTATCTTCAGACCAGCTGCCAGAGCTTGGAATTATTTCCTAACCTCTTCCTGGACACCACCTATTTAAAGAAGACACTAAATGCCAGAGTATGGCCAGGCAGCATCTCTGGAGAACATGGAGAGGCAACATTTCGGGTCGGGACCTGCAATCAGACCAATTGTCCTAGTGGGAGAAAACTGGAAGAGGTGGGGACGGGACGGGACAAAAACTGGCATGATAGCTGGATACAGATGAGGGGGAGAGAGGGTTTGATAGGCAAAGGGTTGGGCAAAGGCCGGAGATTAAAATACAAAAGATAGTGAGGTAAGGAGATAAGACAAGAAGGGGCACGAAATGTGAAGCCAGAAGAAGGAATATATGTGGAAGGGGACGGGCAGGGAAAAGGAAAAATGTGAATACATCCAATGGGGCACAGGAAGGAGAAGGAAAATAAAGAAGAGGTAGGGGGAGGGGGAAAGAGGGTTGTTTGTAGGTTAAATCCCTAAAATTGGAGATGGTCAGTATGGGAATGAGGAGAGTTAAAATGCTGGATCCAGCAGGGCAGAAAGGTCAGTATGGGAATGGAAAGACCAAGGTCTTTACATCAGCAAGACCAAGCATAGACGAGGCAACCATTTCGCCGGATCTCCTAGGTTCTAACCATTTTAACTTCCTTTCCCACTACAATCAGTCTGAAGAAGGCTCCCAACCTAAAACATTACCTATCCATATTCTCCAGAGATTTTGTATTTTGATATTAGATTTAGAGAAACGGTGCGGGAAAGAGTCCCATTGGCCCATTGAGTCCGTGACAACCAACGATCATCCTGTACACTAGCACTATCCTACGTACTAGGGACAATTTACAGAAGCCAATTAACCTACACACCTGTCCATCCTTGGGGCGTGGGAGGAAACCAGAGCACCCGGAGAAAACCCAAATGGTCACAGGGAGAACGTACCAACTCCGTACAGACGAGCACCCGTGATCAGGATCGACCACGGGTCTCTGGTGCTGCAAGGCAGCAACTCTACCACTGCACCGCCTTTGGTGCTGCCTTACCCACTGAGTTACTCCGTTTTTTGTGTCTTTTTTCGTACAGGAGCATCTGCAGTTCTTTCTGTTTACCCTTTTCAACCAAATCTTCAGCTATCTGACTAAATTGCCTAAAGTGGCCATGAAAAATCTACATGATAACCTGAGGAGACGAGCCACATGAATCCATGCAAAAAGATATTCTAAAATTTCAAGCTAAACAAAACAGCTCAATCTTAAAAATAATTTAACTATGTTCACTCTGTGAGCATTTCTCCACCGCAAGACAAATTCATTGATTTTGAGAAATCAGGGTCTCTCACGATTAGCAAATTCACAGAAGAGGACTTCCAAGAACTTCATAATTAGATCACCAAATTTATGAAACAGCACATCCCATCAGTGGAAACACTATGAGAAAAAAGCCAAGAGGAAATCCAGTATCCTTTGCAGCACCTATTTTAAGATTAAATTGTCAGTATATTAAAATTTGTTTCTACACTAATTGCAACCAGTGTGCTAAGAATAAAGAGCTGGGGGTAGTGCATTATACAAAAATACTCCACGTCAACATTAAAGAAAGAAAAAAAAAACTATATCGCCAAGATGATCAAAGTTCACAATCATATTTCAACCAATCAACAAAACCTGCAGATTCTGAAGAGGGTCTTGACCACTCGCAATTTGTAATGCTTGCTCGAGTAAAGAACTGCGCCAAGGAAACTTAATCCCTCCCCCCTCCCCAAGATGTGTTCCAACTTATTAACTAACACGGTCCACGAGTCAGCAAACTCAGCGGGTATCAGTTACAGGTATCCAGTGCCCTCCATAATGTTTGGGACAAAGACCCATCATTTATTTATTTGCCTTTCTACTCCACAATTTGAGATTTATAATAGTAAAAAGAAAATCACATGTGGTTAATGTGCACATTATCAGATTTTAATAAAGGCCATTTTTATACATTTTGGTTTCACCATGTAGAAATTACAGCAATGTTTATACATAGTCCCCCCATTTCAGGGCACCATAATGTTTGGGACACAGCAATGTCATGTAAATGAAAGTAGTCATTTAGTATTTAGTTGCGTATCCTTTGCATGCAGTGACTGCTTGAAGTCTGTGATTCATGGTCATCACCAGTTGCTGGGTGTCTTCTCTGGTGATGCTCTGCCAGGCCTATATTGCAGCCATCTTTAGCCTATGCTTGTTTTGGGGGCTAGAACCCATCAGTTTTCTCTTCAGCATATATAAGGCATGCTCAATTGGGTTCAGATCGGATGATTGACCTGGCCACTCAAAAATTGATCATTTTTTAACTTTGAAAAACTCCTTTTTTTGCTATAGTAGCATGTTTGGGATCATTGTCTTGCTGTAGAATGAACCGCCGGCCAATGAGTTTTGAGGCATTTGTTTGAACCTGAGCAGGTTAGATGTGTCTATACACTTCAGAATTCATTATGCTACTGCCATCAGCAGTTGTATCATCAATGAAGATGTGAGCCAGTTCCTTCAGCAGCCATACAGCCTTCTCATCGTTGTTGGAGATCCGGCCCACCACCACAGTGTCATCAGCAAACTTGATGATGGAGTTTGAGCTGAACCTGGCCCCACAGTCATGTGTGTACAGGAAGTACAGTAGGGGGCTAAGGATGCAGCCCTGGGGGGATCCTATGTTCAGGGTGAGGGAGCTAGATGTGTGTTCCCCCATCCTGACCACTTGGGGCCTGGCAGTGAGAAAGTCCAGGACCCAGGCACACAGAGGGGTGCTAAGCCCCAGTTCCAGCAGCTTTTCAACCAGTCTGCTGGGGACTATTGTGTTGAATGCTGAACTAAAGTCAATGAACAGCATCCTCACATAGCCCCCCTGGCTGTCCAGATGAGAGAGAGCGGTGTGTAGAACCTGGGAGACCGCATCATCCGTGGACCTGTTCGGACGGTATGCAAACTGTAGTGGGTCCATGTTGCGAGGAAGGAGGGCGCAGATGTGCTTCTTGACTAGCCTCTCAAAGCATTTCATGACAACCGGCATCAATCATAAATACAAAGGTGGGAAGGGGAGGGTGGGGAAGCTATTGATTAATATTAAAGATCAGGTGATTTATAATAAGTTGGAGCTCTCCAATGAAAGTTGAGTATTGCAATCAATATTACTGTCTTTTCAATCTAGAAAACCTGACACTAATATGAAAATTGACAGGTACATAATGGAAGCTACCATTCATCATCAAGTTTACCAACAACAATATGCACCAAGAAAGACTGGATAGACTCGGCTTGTACTCGCTGGAATTTAGAAGGTTGAGGGGAATCTTATAGAAACTTACAAAATTCTTAAGGGGTTGGACAGGCTAGATGCAGGAAGATTGTTCCCGATGTTGGGGAAGTCCAGAACAAGGGGTCACAGTTTAAGGATAAGGGGGAAGTCTTTTAGGACCGAGATGAGAATGGTTTTTTTCCACACAGAGAGTGGTGAATCTGTGGAGTTCTCTGCCACAGAAGGTAGTTGAGGCCAGTTCATTGGCTATATTTAAGAGGGAGTTAGATGTGGCCCTTGTGGCTAAAGGGATCAGGGGGTATGGAGAGAAGGCAGGTACGGGATACTGAGTTGGATGATCAGCCATGATCATATTGAATGGCGGTGCAGGCTCGAAGGGCCGAATGGCCTACTCCTGCTCCTATTTTCTATGTTTCTATTGTAATATAATGGGGCAGACAATGAACGGCAAGATCCCAGGAAGTAAGAATATGAGGAGGAAACAGATTTAGGGTTGGGGAAAAATGAATTATGCTATCTGCAATTCAGGGAGCTATGGGCACTTATTCCAGTGGAAGAGTTGGGGGTGGGGGTGTGTGACGTAGAAATAGGAGCGTGGAAGAAAACAATTGAGAGAGCCCTGCCACCCCAGTAACGGACTGTTCCAGCTGCTACGGTCAGGCAAACGACTCCGCTGTCATGCTGTGAAAACGGAGAGGATGAGACGGAGTTTCTTCCCACAGGCCATCAGGACTGTTAACTATTATAACTACAGGGACTACATTTTCTTTTCCGTATTAATTTTAATTTATATGCTGAAATTGTAATTTATTTATTTTTGCACAATCCGCAGGCATTGCCACTTTCATTTCACTGCACATCGTGTATGTGTATGTGACAAATAAACTTGACTTGACTTCAGGAGAGTTACAGAATTGAAAAGATGCTAGTGACACCTGAAAATAAGAATGAAGGTTTTAACATGAAGGCACTGGGAGAACTGCAAGATGAGCAAATAGGACTAGTTGCAAATCGCTATTGGTTTATTATCGTCTGATCAAGATACATTGAAAAACTTTGTTTAGAAAGCAATTTATACAATATGTGCACAATTATACCATCCATTAGTACAACAGGTAGTGCAAAGGAGAAAGGAAAGGAGGAGAACGTAGTGTTGCAGCCGGAGAGAAAGTACAGAATTTAAAAAAGGAGATCGGGAGTTCATGTTCGGCAAATTTAATGAGATAACAATGTCGTTACTTTTTGTTTTAATCATGATGTCCGCTCAGTAGTCTAAAAACAGCTGAGGAGAAGCTGTTCTTGAATATGGTGGTACATACTTTTAAGCCTTTGCACCTCCTGCCCAAAGGGTAGAGGGGGAGAAGAAAGAACATTTGGGGCACGAGTGGTCCTTGATTACATTCGCTGTTTTCCCGAGACAGTGTGAAGTGTAGATGGAGGAGGGGGGGGTGGGTTGAATGATGGTAGAAGGCTGGTTTGTGAGCTGGACAGGGCTGCATTCACAACTCTCTGCAATTTTTGGAGAATTGGGCAGAGCAGCTGCAAAACCAAGATGTTTTGCATCCCAATAAGATGCTTTCTATGGCACATCTCCAGAAGAAGTTGAGCTATAAAAACTCTCAACTTTGCAGCAATATTTCACTTTAAGACTTCAAGCTGCAATACAAGTTCAGTCTCCAAGCCACCCATCAACAGCTGATAAACATCAACCAATTTGGCTTCTCAGGTTGTTTTTAGGAAGATGCGGTACAGAGAGAACAGGAATTAATTCGGCAATGATCACTTGCACTCACCACAACAATTGATTAATCACTGACAATAATCAGTGGGGAATTCAGGACAAATTCCTTTCCTTAAAAAATTGTGAGATTTTTAAACTCTTTACCTAATGGGAGTAGTTCAGGCAAACAACTTAGAAGTATTTAAGGAAAACTCAATCAAGGAAGGACAGGATTAGAAAGATTTGCTGAAAGAGCAAAACAAAACGGCTCACCTTAATATAGTGCATGGAACAGTTGAGCAAATAATCATTATAGTATCATATTGATGAGGTAGCGTTTTGTTGATGGCTATCAGAAAGAATACATTGCACAATGCATGCACTCTGTTTGCCTTTAATACAAGTTTGAAGTACAAACGGCATTCAACATACCAGAACTATTTTTAACAACAAATGCAGATTCAATCTTTTGTACATTGCATGCTTTGCAATACATTTTTGCTGTAACAAAACAAATTGTTAGCACCACTCACTGAATGCTCAAGTATCTGATGAATTTGGCCTGACTGTGCTACATATTATCATTGGTATAAGTAAGCATAGTAACTGTTTGGAAGATTCATTCACTTTTAAAAGGCAATTTTCTAGACTAGAGAACAATTTATTTTCAATTCTACTTTCAAATTTTGCATAAAAGTACTGAACTACTTTTGCAAATTGCTGTTTCTGAACAAAGCAAATGTTAAGAATAATTTTCCGGTAAATTGTCCAGATTAACAACATGATAAGAGACAGTCTAAAGAACAACATATAATATTGCCATGGGGCTAACAGACCATTATGCTTTTGCTGAGAGGCAGTGTTTCGTTTACACTTTCAAAGTTTCCTGAAAACAAATGTTCATAGACAAATTTAACAATGAGACCATAATGTAGCTACTATTTTTTTTTTAAGTGAGAAGATGAAGCACATTATTATCCTATGGTATTACAAACATAAAAAATCAGTTTTATTGGGAATGTGATTAACCTTAATATATTTATATTTTGTGTTATAACATATAGCCAATGCCTGCCTTTGCGTAATTGGCCTCTGCACTAGCGCTGTTAAATTAAAAATGTAGTTCGATGCCAGGGCAAAACTTGGTTATATAAAAGCCAATTGAGCTTTGGCCATCAAAAGCTACTTGTCACTTGAATTAAAATTTAATTGTTTTTTCTTTTTAAGTTATTATTCTGCTGCTTGCAGTGAAATGGAGCAAATATCAACAGTATTCCCTTTGCTAATGAAAATCAACTGCTGCGGTTTAACTCGGGCTTTAGGGTCTGCACTGATCCACGGGAAAGAAAATAGTATATAAATTTAAATATTACATAGCTCAAACCACACAAACCAATGCAAACTCAAGTTTCAAACATATTGGAAAAATAGATATCCTTCAGGATCTTCATTGGGGCACACGATTATAAACAAATCCAAATATTAATTAACACAAGCCACATTTAGTTGTTGTCATTTATTTTTCAGTGATTGTAAACATTTAACTTGCCAATAAAATTTCTAAACAACTTGCAAAAAATTATCAGTTTGCATCTGAATAGAAATTACACTAGCAAACTGTTAAAAATGTTTATCGTACTCTAATGAGTTACTTTCAAACATTGTAGCCATAAATCATGTAGACACAGTAACCACATCCACACAACTAATTTATGAAGAAAGAGAAAACTGCCAATGTAAACATACATACACGTGCATTTAAATCACATAAGAAAATTGCAGCCGGATTTGGAAAGTGAAAACAAGAATGCTGGATGGTCTCTATTAAGAAATTCTGTGGTGCCATATGGCTGTATACAACTGTGATAGCAGGTTCACACCGTTTGTTTGTATATAGTACGACTGGATGGTGATCGCTTAACAGCACTTGAGGGTGAAGGAGTGCAAACAGAAAGCAACACATATACTGTGCCCGTGTGATGCAAATCAAGCATCAAATACATACCGTGCAAAAGCGCAAGGGTGCTATTACATGTGTGCTTCAGAGCGAAAACAAAATTGATAAGCCATACCAACAAACTAAGTCGGATTGTGAGTGATTCATTTGCACACACAGCTAATTGTGTGGGGACGAACACATGCACAACTTGATTTCAAATACTTTAAAGTTTGTGCAGAGAGGTGTAACGGTCATCGAACTTTTCACACTCACGATCGGGATCTACGCAATTATCTACTTGTGCGAAATAGCACAAATGTTCCCGTCCAGACTGCTCGTTGCATAGACGTGATACGGTGTACACAGTCAGACAGACAGAGTATTTGTGGTTGGTTCTAGACATTCACTAACACCCCCAACAAACTGCGATCGGCTCGGACTACAGCAACATACATAGATGTGGCCGTGCAGAGGGCATGCGGGGTGCGTGCGAGGGAGGGTGGAGAGGAGTTTAGTGCAGAGTGGAGGGTGGAGAGGAGAGAGTGGGGCCGCCTGCTGGCCTCCGCCGCCCTCATTGTCTCCGCGCCCGTCCAACGGGCAGGCGGCCCCCGCGCAGACTCGGCCTCGACACGAACAGACACAAAGAGAGACCAGGGTCCGGGCCGGCGGTGGCCCTGACGCTGGCAGCGGCCTCGGCCCAAGGCGCCCGTCCGCCCGCCCGCTCCCCTCCGCCGCCGGCCCAGCTGCAGCGACGACCCCGCACCCACCTGTACCTCGGCATCCATAGGAGCAACCTGCGCCCCGCGTCCCCCTGTCTCTCTGCCGCCGGCTGCGTGTACACTGGGTTACGTCGGTGCGATGCCCCCTCCCGCCTGGCGGAGCCGCGGCGACCGCCCGGCCTCTCGATCCACCACCGCCGCCTCTTGGTTTCTGCCGGCGATCGGGACGGAACGCAAACACGGCGTCCGACGGATCGCACGGAGCCTTCCTGACAACACCGGAAGTGTGCTGGGGCCAGGCGGAGGTGCGGCCACGAACTCCTTCCCCCTCCCCGTTGCCCCGGCGACGCTCCTGCATCTGCCCTCTGGCGCACAGTGCGCCTGGGCCCCCGGAGACGGCGCCGCTGCACCGCGGTCAGTGCCTGCAGCCATTTGCAGTGGCACCCACACTGGCACCAGTGAGTGTTGGAGCTCTCTCTGCACGATTGATCAATGATGCAAATACCCCAGTTATGCTGGTGCCTCACTTAGCGCTTTCCCCAGATCGACACTGCTAAAGAAATCCGCGCTAAAAGGGATATTCCAATACATACTTGGGAGGTACGTTAGTGTGTATGCTAGAGAACCGGCCCAACTCATTTGCCGTGAAAAAGAATTGGCTAAAAATAAGAAAAAAAAACTGCAGATACTGGAAAACTAAAATAGAAACAGAAAATTGTGAAATGCTCTTCGAATGCCGATAAATGTATCTTTCCCAATATTGACTGGGAATGTCACAGTACAAAGGTTAAGACTGGGTGGAATTTGACAAATTTGTCCAGGAGTGTTTCCTCCGGTAATATATAGAGGGTCCCAGATGAGAGGGCAAAGCTTGATCTAGCCTTGGGAATTGTGGGCAAAAACGAGACAGGAGATAGCTCTGGCATTAAGGATAATCCCAAGAGATTTTATAAGTACATAAAGGGAAAAATGGTAACCAGAGAAAGAGTGGGACCCCTGAAAAATCAAAGCATCCACAGGAGATGGGTAAGATCGGAGATGGGTACCTGGAGAAACCCCAAGTGTTCACAGGGACACCGTACCAACTCCGTACAGACTGCAGTCGTGGTTAGGATCGAACCTGGGTCTTTGGAGCTGTAAAGCAGTAACTACCAATGGCACCAATTGTGCTACTCCTTGCTATCAGTTACTTAAGATCTTCCATTTATTGTTTTGCAATAACACCCACCGGTTTTCTGCACCTTATTTTCCATTTATCACCAAGTTGTTGCAATCTGGAATGTTATATATGTTAGTGGGTGTAACATATTACAGCTTCAGCATGTTGATAGAAACAAGCATGGGTTTTCAATACATGCTGTTGCCAGTGTGGGTCTTCTTTATTTTACAAAAGTATACTGCGCATACTCACATATATTCACAAGACTGATAAGATATTGAATATATCACATGACACAAATCATACCATTCTAATACTCAGTTCTTAAAGTTACAGTTACCATTATATACACCACTGCTCTCCCCATAGAAAGTAAAATAACTTGTAAATTAGACAAACAAGAATAATTTTATAAATTTAATCTAACGACTGGTTTACGAACTCTTTCTGATCTCCTGAGTGGTTTCAGGGGAGTGTCAGGTTGGGGTTCTGAAGGAGAGTCAAGTTGAGGATCATTTACCTTTGTCTCTATTTTCTTTGGAGATTCTGATTTTACATCTGAACTTGGAATAATACCAAAGTCTGACAGATCTACTTCGTCTGTCCTTTGCTCTTGATCCTTGCTGGGATCATATGGTTTATGTGCACACTTCATACACGTTCTCCAATTTCTACCAAGAACCTCCTGGTACCACACACTTCAAGTACTGTTCCCACCTCCCATGTATTTGCTTTGTAAGAGGCGCTGAGAACACGAACATGATCATGTGTATTGAGCCTATGTTCTTTTTTGACTTCCACCATAATGAAGTTTCTGGTCAGATTGTTTGCATTGAACCTAAGGAGATAGGTTGGGTAGAACCAAACTCAGTCTAGTTCTAAGCCTCCTTTTCATGTGAAGTTCAGCTAGCTTATACCCTGTGATAGATTGTGGCGTGTTACGATATTTCAGTAAGAAACTAGCTAGCTGCTGTGACATACTGAATTTTGAATTCCCTTCAAGAACGTTTCGTGAGAGCTCCTTTGACTATCCTGACTGACCTTTCGGCTGCGCCGTTAGATGCTGGATGGTAATTTGGCACTAAGGTATGCTTGATACCATTTAGCTTTGTGAGAGTTTGGAACAGTGCGTCACAAAATTGGGGGCCGTTGTCAGAGACAAGCTCTTCAGGTAATCCATGACACACAAAGATAGACCAAAGATAATGTGTCTATTCTTTCTGTTGTTGTGTTTGTACCCTTATGTCCCACCTCAATCCACTTTGAGTGGCTATCTACCAAAACAAGAAAATTATTGTTCCTGTGTTCACAAAAATCCACATGAACCCTCTGAGAAGGTCTAGTAGGCCAAGACCATGTTTGCAAATGGGTTTGGACAGGCCTACTTCGACAACTCTGACAGGTGCTATATTTGCCTACCATTGCTTCTATGTCATTGTCCAATCCTGGCCAATACATGCAACCTCTGGCTCTAGATTTAATTCCCACAATACCTGTATGTTCACTATGAAGTTCTTTAAGTAATCTTTGTCTTAAACAATTGGGTACTACTACTCTGTGACCCCATTTAATACACCCTTGCTCACATGACAGTTCATGTCGTCTATTGTGATAAGGTTTTAGTTCATAAGTACATGGTTTTATTTCTGACCATCCACACAAAGTTTGTTCGTATACTTGTTTAAGCACTGTGTCCTTTTGAGTTTCAGCAGCAATTTCAGCTGCTGTGACTGGAAAGTCATTGTCCATTACTTCTGTGACGTAGATTGCACCTTCAGTGCCCACATCTGATTCTTCATGATGCAAACGCAACAATGCATCAGCAATAGCATTTTCTTTTGAGCTGCGGTACTCAATGCTGCTGTCATATCGTGACAGGAGAACTGCCCAGCGCTGTATCCTCAAGGCTGCCGCTGTAGGTATTGCTGACCCAGGACCAAGAATAGCGAGAAGTGGCTTATGATCAGTAACCAGGGTGAATTTCCTACCCAACAGATACTGATGGAATTTCTTGATCCCAACGATGATACCAAGGGCATCTTTCTCGATTTGTGCATAATTACGCTCACTCTTGGTAAGTGTGCATGAAGTGAACGGATATGATAAAGTTGGGATTACGGAGACATGGCTCCAGGGTGACCAAGTCTAGGAGCTCAATATGCAGGGGTGTTCAATATTCAGGAAGAATAGACAGAAAGGAAGAGGAAGTGGGGTGGCATTGCTGGTTAAAGAGGAGAGACATTAGCTGGGATGCTGTAGAATCGGTATGGGTAGAACTGCAAAATAACCAAGGGCAGAAAGCGCATGTTGGAGTTGTGTACAGACCACCAAACTGCAGTAGTGAGGTTAGGGATGGCATCAAACAGGAAATTAGAGATGCGTGTGACAAAGGTACAGCAGTTATCATGGGTGACTTTAATCTACATATAGATTGGGCCAACCAAATTGATAACAACACTGAGGCAGAGGATTTCCTGGAGTATATTTCTAAGCTGATATATAGAGGAACCAACTAGAGAGCAGGCCATCCTAGATTGGGTATTGTGTCATGAGGAAGGATTAGTTAGCAATCTTGTTGTGCAAAGACCCTTGGGCAACAGTGACCATAATATGGTGGAATTCTGCATTACAATGGAGAATGACACAATTAATTCAGAGACGAGGGTCCTGAATTTAAACAAAGGTAATTTTGATGGTATGAGACGGGAAATGGCTCGGATAGACTGGCAAATGGTACTTAAAGGATTGACAGTGGATATGCAAAGGCAAAGATTTAAAGATCGCATGGATGAATTAAAAATTGTTCATCCCTGTCTGGCATAAAAATAAAACGGGAAGGCAGCTCAACTGTGGCAAATGAGGGAAATTAGGGATAGTTAAATCCAAGGAAAAGGCATATAAATTGGCCTGGGGAAGGAGGAAACCGGAGAACTGGGAGAAATTTAGGAATCAACAGAAGAGGATAAAGGGGTTAATTAAGAGGGGGAAAATAGAGCATGAAAGAAAGCTTGTGGGGAATATAAAAGCTGACTGTAAAAGAGAGCTTCTTTAGATATGAGAAGAGGAAAAGATTAGTGAAGACAAATGTATGTCCCTTACAGTCAGAAACAGGTGAAATTATAATGGTGAAACAAGGAAATGGCAGACCAGTTAAACAAGTACTTTGTGTCTTCCTTAGTGAAGACAGAACCAATCTCCCAGAAATACTCGGGGACCGTGGATCGTGCGTGACGGAGGAACTGAAGGAAATTCACATTAGTCATGAAATGGTGTTGGGAAAACTTGGGACTGAAGGCAGATAAATCTGCAGGGCCCGATGGTCTGCATCCCAGAGTACTCAAGGAGGTGGCCGTAGAAATCGTGGACCCAATGGTGATTATTTTCCAATGTTCTATAGACTCTGGATCAGTTCCTGTGAACCGGAGTGTAGCTAATGTAACCCCACTTTTTAAGAAAGGAAGGAGAGAAAACATGGAATTATAGACCAGTTAGCCTGACATCGGTAGTGGGGAAGTTGCTTGAGTCGATTATTAAAGATGTAATAGCAGCACATTTGGAAAGCAGTGACAGGATCGGTCAAAGTCAGCTTGGATTTATGGGGGGAGGGGGAGCAGAGGGAGGGAGAGGAGGGAAGGGGAGGGGAGGAGGGAGGGGGAGAAGGGGGGGTAAGGGGAGGAGGGGGAGGGGAGGGTGCTGAACCAATGCAGGAGAGGTTTGAGCCCAACGGGTCCACTTGGTCCAGTTGTGCACTATCATAAATACAAGTTGTTGGTATTGCTAGATCTACACTGACAAAGCTCTGCTTTGGATATGCAGATTATTTCCTCAAAGAATGCCAACATTCTACAGTTGCTACTGTACTGTTCTGTGTTCCATGCGGTATCAAGAAATTGCTGAGGCATGACATACTATGGGTCTAACGATATTCCAGCTGTAGTACTGAGTTCCTGAGCTAATGGCGGGCTGAAGCACTAAAGTTAGAACACTGGCATAATCAGTTGAGGTGGAAAATTAATTTTGTTTAATTTATTAAAAAGCATTTGTTTGCATGTTAACCAAAGAAAAGACGATACATTAATATGAACAAACTGTCCATGGTGAACAGATGAAGGATAAAGGGTACAACATTAAGTGCAAGATATAACATTGAAGTCCGATAGTGTACGATTAAATATACCTCAAAGGTCTCCAATGAGGTAGATGGGAGGTCAGGACTGCACTCCAGCTGATGAGAGGACCATTCAGTTGCCTGATAACAGCTGGGAAGAAACTTTCCCTGAATCTGTAAGTATGCGTTTACAAACTTTTGTACCTCTTGCCTGATGGGAGAAGAGGGAGTAACTGGGGTGAGATTGGTCCTTGATTTTACTGACAGCATTCCTGAGGCAGCATGAAGTGTAGATGGGAGTCAATGGAAGCGAGGCTAGTTCATGTGGTCTGTGCTTGGTCCAGAGGTTATCTCTTAACAAAAAATAGGACAAATACCATTCAGCTAATCATTAGCCAGTCTGCTCTCAATTATTAAGGCGATGGAAGATGCCATGAAAATAACTCATACAGGTCATTTCTACTGCATCTCCCACATCATTAACTTCTATCACTAAGGGCACCGAATGCTTCCTGCACGTTCCCCTTCATGTATCACACCATTGCTGTACCCTCATCATTACTACTTCCAAATCCAGATACTTCCTCTCTGGAAACACTGTGATGTACCATCGAAACATAGAAAATAGGTTCAGGAGTAGGCCATTTGGCCCTTCGAGTCAACACTGTCATTCAATATGATCATGGCTAATTATCCAAAATCAGTATCCCCTTCCTCCCCATATCCCTTGATTCTGTTAGCCCTAAGAGCTGCATCTCACTCTCTCTTGAAAACATTCAGTGAATTGGCCTCCACTGCCTTCTGTGGCAGAGAATTCCACAGCTTCACAACTCTCTGGGTGAAAAAGTTTTACCTCATCTCGGTCCTAAATGGCCTACTCCTTATTCTTAAACTGTGAGCGCTGGTTCTGGTCTCCCCCAACATCGGGAAATTTTTTCCTGCATCTGGCCTGTCTAATCTCTTAAGAATTTTATATGTTTCTATAAGATCCCCTCATCCTTCTAAATTCCAGTGAATGTAAGCCCAGTCGATCCATTCTTTCATCATACCCTCATTTCTCATACCCTCACCAGAAGAGTTACAAAAGTTCCCCAACTTCTTCTCATGGGCAATTAGGGTTAAACAAAAATACCAGTCTTACCAGGGATGCCTATATACCAAAAATGAACCGATTGAAGAATATTGTGCCCTCATCAATAATTTCAGGAGATCAATAGCTTCTGAAACCTGGGTAAATGATTGACATAACAGCTTGTATCCAATGTTTGTGAACATAAGGGTAAACATTAGGTTCCAGCTTTTACTGCAATGTGTACACATACCTTGAGAGTATTGCATGAAGGATAGTTTCTTTGACATCAGTCTTTGTTGCTTCCAATGTTTTTTTAATTGCCACAATTGAAAGTGCAGCTACTTTGAGTAAGTGAGCAATGACACAATAGAGTGAAGTCCACGAACAAGCAGTTCATCGGGAAAGGTGGTGGTATGCTGGTCAGTATTAGCATTGCTTTATGGGTCATAAGAAAGAGATCTTACAACTCTTAAACCCGAGGAGAAACAGGTGTCCTGCAATTTGATTGTCAATGCTACTTTCCAATTTCTCTCACTCTTAGTGTGACTGGAAATAAATGATTCAGTACCTCTAACATTACCTTGTTGTGTGAAGTCACAACAAAATCTCCATTTACAACCATGCTAATCTCAGCTCTATTGCAAAAATCATTTTTTATTGAAATACTAATAGTGTCACTAAAAGTCAATGATAAGAGAGGAAATAAAAGATTTGAATTGAACAGGAAGTCAAGGCTCGGGACCGTGCTGGAAGATGGGCCGACTACAGATGGATGCATACTGATTGGCATAGCATGGACAAATGGAGTTTCCATGCTACACAATGCTATGACACTATTGTATTGATAAACACCTGGATCTGTCTTGCTTTTTGACTCTTTCAATTACATGAAAATGTATTTGAATTTTTAATCATCTCCTTTCACTGTACATTGATAGAATGTGGTTATCACGGATGAAGCCAGCATTTATTGACTTTCCCTTGAATTACGTGTTTTGTCGGATAACTTCAGAGACAATTAAGAAATTATTGCTCTGGTGTGGATTTCTCAGGTTCCCAATTGTTCTATTCTTCTTCAAACATTCCATTTAACAAAGATTCGGATAACCTGCCTCACTATTTCTCATGGGGCTTAGTGGCGGGTTTGTTTTTAAATTCCTCCGTGAATCACCATGTGATGTTTTACTATATGTAGTGTGATGATTTAATATATGTAGGCTGTGTATGAATGTAAGAAAGACACAAAGTGCTGGAGTAACTCGGCGGTCAGGCAGCATACCAGTAGAACATGGAAAGGTGGCCTTTCGGGTCAGAGCCATTCTGCAGGGTCTGAAGAAGGGTCCCTAACTGAAACGTTACCTATCCGTGTTCTACAGGGATGCTGCCTGACCTGCTGAGTTACTGCAGCATTTTGTGTGTTTCCTTGGTAAACTAGCATCTACAGTTCTTAGTTTCGAATGTGTATAAATGTAAATTAATTTACTGTTACCCCGAGCAAACAACCAACATGATTCTAGATTCAACCCCATAGCAAGTAATGGAGATCCTACTTCATATAAAGAAATACTGTAACTTAAAGTGAAAAATATTAACGTGCCACCCCCAGCCCCAAATCCCCTGCAGATTTTGCTTCACCTCCCTCTACTAAAGTGTAAACCTTCATTACTCATTGTGGTCATATTGATGAACTGCAATGAACATAGTGCTACCTTCTGTCCAGCAGGGGGAGATAGGACCACCTATTGAGTTCAAATATGACTACAGGAAAACTTCCAATTAATCAACCTCTCCTTTGTTTTTAACGTAACAAGATATTGTAAATAACTGAACAAATCTAAATGTTCGATAGCTTTACAAAATCGCATTTAGCCTAAAACATTCTACTTGAAAGAAAAGCTGGGAAGTTTGACAAGGTGATCTTATAGAGGTGTATAAAATCATGAGAGGAATAAATTGGATAGATGCACAGAATCTCTTGCCCAGAGTAGGGGAATCGAGGACCAGAGGACATAGGTTCAAGGTGAAGGGGAAAAGATTTAATAGGAATCTGAGGGGTAACTTTTTCACACAAAGGGTGGTTGGTGGGTGTATGGAACAAACTGCCAGAGGAGGTAGTTGAGGCTGGGACTATCCCAATTTTTAAGAAACAGTTGGACAGGTACATGGATAGGACAGGTTTGGAGGGATATGGACCAAACGCAGGTAGGTGGGACTAGTGTAGCTGGGAGATGTTGGCTGGTGTGGGCAAGTTGGGCCAAAGAACCTGTTTCCACACTATATAATTCTATGACTCTAAAAAGAGTGTCTCTCAAGCAACAATTACCATAAACTATGTCATTTGTTCATTACCACTGCTATTTGTGGATACCTTTAATGACATTTAAAACACTCTTGGTTCGTTACATGGATAGAAACGGTTTAGATGAGCATGGATCAAATCCAGGTTTAGATGGGACATCTTGGTCAGCATGGGCCAGTTGGGCTGAAGGGCCTGTTTTCATGTTGTATGGCTTCATGACTCTGTGACTTGCTCTACAAAAAAATGGCAGACATATTATCTGCATATCAGTGAAAATAGGTCAGAATTATTTCATATCTGTAAAGTGCTTTGGGCAATCCCGAGGTCATAAGCAGAGCTTTACCCATCTTTTGTTTGAATGTGAAAGTTCAATAAGCATAAATACAGTGGTAATCTGGAATATGCAAGAAAACAAATTCTTCTTAATGATGATGACACAGGAGGCCACTCAGCCCATCAGAACCTTATTGGCTTTTAAAACAACAATACCACCAGATCTATTCCTCATAGTTCCCTGTACTCTTATTCTCACATGTTCCTAACAACTCCTCTTTCATTTTTCAGCCACTTACTTGCATAAGGAGTAATTTACTGTGCCCAAATAATCGACCAGCAAACCCACACTAACACTATCCTAAACACACTAGGGACAATTTACAATTTTTTACCAAAGCTAATTTGCCTACAAATCTGTACATCTTTGGAGTGTGGGAGGAAACCGGCGGTCCCAGAGAAAACCCACATGGTCATCAGGAGAACGTACACACTCCGTACAGACATCACGCAGTCAGGATCGAACCCGAGTCTCTGTCGCTGTAAGGTCGCAACTTTACTGCTGCATCACCTGTGCCTCTGAAAGCACATATTGTCCGACTCGGGAACAGCTTCTTCCCTTCTGTTATCAGACTCCTAAATGGTTCTTCCATAAGCTAAGATACTGTCCCAATTTTCCAACCGACCTCATTGCGGACATTGGACTTTATCTCTGGAACTGTTATGCTCCAATGCTGAGAAACTATAATCTGCACTCTGGTATGTTTTTCTTCACTGTACCTGTTGAACTTGAGTTTGGCCTGATTGTATTCATGAATAGTATTATCTCATTTGATCAGATAACACAAAAACAAAAGCTTTTCACCATATCTCAGTACACGTGACAATGATAAACCTAAGTGGTTACATTTTGTTACCTGATATAGTGATGGAAGTAAGATTCCACTCCAGCCTTCACAAGGAAAGCAATCAACAGCTAAAAGAGAAACTACTGCAAGGATAGAAGGAAAGATTGGATGAGTGGGGCTCAGGGTCTCCCTGGGTTACGAACGCCTGACTTATGGACACCCTGTATATACAGAAGCGCATTTGGGAGACCAGCAGGATGGATGTGGATGGTTTTGCCAGTTGCTGTGGAGCTGAAAGCATCTTTTGTGGGTGGAAAAATAGCATTTCCACACACCATCTCTCCCCACCCCACCAAGACACAATTGGGGACTGGGACGAGCTTAGCAGAGCTGGGAGCGTTGAGCAGACTCACTCATTCATTCGCCAAGTCAGTGAAGCTAGCTGATGGCCACTCTTTCTGCATCTGCTCACTCTCCCATCACAGCTGTTTCTCTGGTCCCCTACCACACACTGCTCTTGTTCATTTCTGACTTGCGGACAGTTTGGATTATGAACAGTTTGCCGGAACAGAACCCTGCTGCAACCTTGGGATTACCTGTAACTCAATTGTTCCAAGAAAAGCTGGCCGTCATGGTGAACTGAATTGCTTCCTGTTGCAATACCCTGTAATTCTATAATCATTATTATTTATCTATTTATTATGGTTTCTTTGACTGGACTAGACCTTTGCACTGTAATCTTCATCAAAACCACAGAAGAGGATGGTATTATTCAGTTCTGTCTAAGTTGGGATTTTTTTTTCTTGGCAATGAACAAAAGTAATTCAGATATGGTGATACTTGTGTCATTTTTCAATAGTGCTCCAATTCCATATTGCATTCTGCAACTATTCTTCCACAAGGATTAGCTGGATAACTCAAGACATGGAAATCCGAGGCCCGGAGAGCTTTTCCTTCTCCCTTTGCTCCAACAGCCCTCATTCCACCAGTGCTGAACTTATTTCAAATTTTGGACGAGAAGTGCTTAAGGAAAGGAAGTGAAGGTAGCAGGAAGAGGTGTTAAGAAACAGATTGCAGCAAACTAGTGGAAAGAACAGGAGTAGGTTTATTGGTGATTCTTTATCAAGAGTTCGCACAGGCACAATGGGCCAAATAGTCTCCCTCTGTTCACAATGCTGTGAATAAGACAAAGTATCAAACAGAGCTGACAACGTTGTGTGGAATAAATCAAAAAATAAATGAAATTCCCGGAAGGGTTAACAGGTTTATCTGCTGAGTAGCAGATCTTGGGAAAAGGAAAATCCCATTTTCAACCTTTGTCTGTACAGAGATAGATGGTGCGAGTTTGGCTGATGGTGATTGCAGTGCAACCTGTGGTCCTGCACCTGATTACTGGCCGGCAATCCCGGTGTGAATGTTGGGCAAGAGGTGCATCTTGTGCAGATACGACATCAACTACACCACAAGTCACTGCACATGTCTTGCCCACATTCACTCCACCTCATTGTGGGCCTCGTGCTTTGGTGTGACTCACTGTTAATGTGGGATGCTGTATTTACAATAAAAAACAAATAGTACAGCCCAAGGTTGTCCATTTTATAATCATTGTTGGAGCAGCAGGCTTTCTTCATCTCATATTCCCATGAACGTAACAAAATCAAATATCGCTCCAGACAAGACTGAGATTTTATTTCATGAAATTAATTTTAATACATAAACTAGACCAAGTGGACCCGTTGGGCCCAAACCTCTCCTGCATTGGTGCAGCACCCTCTCCTCCCCCCCCTCCCTCCTCCCTCACCTCCCCCTCAACCACCCTTATCCTCCCTCCTCCCCCCCTCCCGAGGAGATAGATTAAAACTTTTAAATGTGAGTAACTTAAAAAATATAACACTGATTTCAATGAAACTTCTTCCATTAGCACCAAAGGGATGACAGTGAGTAAGGTGGGCCTAAAATTGTTGCGCTATTGTGTACCGTTTTGGCTGTAGTACAGGAACAAACAAACAAGAGTTTTAGTATATAGACTAGATCAAGTGGGCTCGTTGGGCCCATTCCTCGTGGGGGGGGGGGGGGTGGGGCAGGGAAGGGGAGAGAGTGTGTGAGTGAGCCCTGGACCCAAAGCCTCTCCTGTATTGGTGTAGCACTCTCAACCCCCCCACTCAATCCCCCTTACCCCCCACCTCTTCTCCCCACTGACCCACTCCATCCCCTACGTACCCCCACTTGCCCCTCCCCTGCCCACCACCCCCACTTGCCCCTCCCCTTCCCTCCACCCACTCGCCCCCCACGCCCACTCCCCTCCTTGGAGCCGTTGGCGGCGAAAGCCACTTACTGAGCGTGCAGGGAGGAGGAGGGAGCGCCAGACTACTCGAGTCGGGCAGCGCGGCTCTGGCCTGGCCGAGCTAGGAGTACTCGAGAGGCGGCAGCGCGTCCGCGGCTGTGGCCCGGCCGAGCTGGGACTACACAAGGCGGGCAACGGCGGGTGTTGGAGAGGGGAGAGAAGCGAGGGGAGAGAGGAGAGAAGCGTGGGGAGAGAGGAGAGGGGAGCCCCTGATTGCGGGCGGGCGGCTCCGCTAACGGCGTCCATCTTGTTTGTGCGAGTGAAGAGAGAGGCCGTGCGTGCCCTATGGTGACGTTTTACGCACAGCACTTTGAAAAATGTGTTTAGAAATGAAAGTTTTAAACTTTAAAATCTCTCGAACTTAAAAAATATACGACCAATTTGACAGTCGGCAGGAGAGTGGTGATTAAGGTGGCGCAAAATTTGTGGTGCTATGGTTTACCGTTTTGGCTGTAGGTCCACATTTTCAGAGAGATATACATACATACAAATATATATATATATATATATATATATATATATTTATATATACAAGATCTGAGTTTTAGTAGTATAATAGATTATGCAATGAAATGAAAATAAATACCAATTATTAAGCGGCAATAATTTGATATTTATCAATCTTTATGATAACCATAACTGTTCATAAAATGGAAGGAGGAAAATGAGTTTATTAAAAAAGTCCTCTTCAAATGATCAAAATATTAATGAGATCAAAGCTATTAACCAGATTAACAAAAGCATGCATCCACTGTAAACAATTACAATCATTCAACGTAATCCCTGAACACATTCAGCCAACCGATATGATGAGTAGATACAAGGATGAGTTATACACAGTTAATTAAAATCCCCAGTAACCAAGAACAAATTCCTTTAGAAATTTCAATATTACTTTACTGTAAAAATAAAGTTTTCTGGCAAAGGTTTTGGCATCAAATTTTTGCAAAATTAAACTAACTAGTCGTTAGGAAGTAATAGGTCAACATTATGCACTGACAAATGAAGAAGCTGACAGCTGTGTTGGTCAGCGGTTAAAGGTTAGACTTCAGCTGGGTCATCAGCTTTTCCAGTTTGATGGCGAGGGTCATGTCTCCTTTTATCTTCAACTTGCCCGACATGAAGGCCATAGTTGGTTTCATTTTACCTGAAACAAGGACAAAGACCATGCTTTAAAAGTGAACAAAGATTGATTTGAATCATTACACCTGACTTAAAGAGCATTATAGGTCTATTCTGCCCCCAATGGCCTCATCCCCCACATCTTCAGAAGTTCCTTCCATTCATACCTTGTCATATGTTTAGCCTCCCTAACAGCCATTTCGCTCCATTACTCCCTCAGGCAGTAGCTTCCAAATTCTAAGGGTAATTAACACTTGTTCTCTTTTTTTCCACCATTTACCAGTACATTTATGATCCTTAGTTCAATATCTTCCCACATTTAAAAAAGATTGCTATTGCATCATCTTCAGCCTTGTCTTTTTCAGATACGAGTTCCACATGTTTTTTATTGAATGTAATCTTAATCCAGGCTTCATCTTTATAAATCTTTATTGAATCTTCGTCTGTATTTTATAATACAAAGACGAGACATGCAGGCACTAGAGGACCGACACACCTATACATGGAACAAAGAAAAGTACAACATAGGAACAGACACTTCAGCCCACAGTCTGTGCCGAACTTAATGCCAACATAAACTAACCTCCTCTTTAGACTTTACTTTAGACTTTAGAGATACAGCGTGGTATCAGGCCCTTCAGCCCAACGAGTACACGCTGACCAGTGATCACCCCATTCACTAGCACTATCCTACGCTCTAGGGAAAATTTAAAATTTACATAATCCAATTAACCTTCAAACCTGTGCGTCTTTGGGGTGTAGGAGAAAACCAGAACACTCGCTGGGAGAATGTTCACTCTATACAGACAGCAGCCGTAGTCAGGATCGAACCCAGATCACTGGTGCTGTAAGGCAGCAACTCTACTGTTGCTCCGTCCAAAATGCCTAGACACAATCCAAATCCCTCCATTCCCTGCCTGTCTAAAAGGGTCTTTAACATCACCACCCCAGCAATACGTTCCAGGCACCCACCACCCTCTGTGTAAAAAACTTGCCCTGCACATCTCCTTTAAACTTTGTTCCTCTCACCTTAGGCTATCCCCTCTATTGACATTTCACCAGGACAAAGGTCTTGACTGTCCATCCCTTTTTATGCCTCATGATTTTATATAATTCTATCAGATCTCCCTTCAATCTTCGGCATTCTGGAGAAAACAATCCATGTTTGCCAATCACTACCTGCAACTCCAGTAATCTTGGTGTCTTCTGCAAATTTACTAACTAGCCCACAACATTTATATCCTTATGTATTTATATACATCACAAACAGAACCCTAGAGAATGTAATAAAACCTCTGCAGTAGTTTAATTTTTGAGGTTAAATCTTCCTCTGATCTGCTCCCCATTCTCTTACTTTTCCCAATTTCCATAGCAACCCATCAGGCTTCTGACAAAAAGCCTAAATTATTCTAGTTCCCAAGAAAAGGCAGCAGTTATTTGATGCTACCATCCTCCTTTTAGAAACAACGGGAACAAACTGAACTGCAGATTTCAATAGTTTACATGCAACATAACTAGGCTTGCTATCTGGTGCAAGAGGTGCCATGTTTTGGAGCCACTTTTAAAGTGTTGTCCGCACTCTAGTTCTTATGACCATTGTCTAATCCAGTTGAGCCCTAGGCTGCTGCAGCCATCGCCTCCCTTGGACATGTAGATCGACCTACGAACCGACATTCCTCTCATCGCCCTCCACCTTTGTGCCCCGCAGCCGACCTCGAGGGTGCGGAAGGCAAGACCTGGATCCCTCTCCTACAGGCCTTCTCGCCCGTCGTGTCCATCATCGCCGCCGACTCCATCCTCCCGGTTGCTGGTCTTTGGGGAAGGACACGGCCTGCTCAGCGCCTGCCCCCCGACCGACTGTGGCCCATCGGATCTTAGTACTTCCGGCCGCGGGGGCCAAGCAGGGGTCGACTTGGTGGCTTCCTACCAACGATGCTTGGCATCTTTTACCATTTCCATCAGGTGTCCAGAGGTGCTGTCCAGTCTACTGTGGGCATTGGCAGATCGGCTGCCCACATCGATGATGTAGTTAAAAATCACCGGACAGAATAACCGGTCGGGATCCCAGTAGGAGTTGCCGTGGGACAACTGGCCATTCGCACTGCAGGGGCACGTTGTACACATTCAAAGGTTCAAAAGTCTTTTATTGTCACATGTACCAATTAAGGTACAGTGATATGCGAATTACCATACAGCCATACGAAACAAAAAGCAACAAGACACACAACTACATAAAAGTTAACATAAACATCCACCACAGTGGATTCCCCACATTCCTCACTGTGATGGAAGGCAAAAAAGTCAAATTTTCTTCCTCTTTATTCTCCTGTGGTCGGGGCAGTCGAACCGTCAGGGCGATCAAAGCTCCCGCAGCCGGCGGTTGAAGCCCCCGCGTCGGGGCGATCGAGACTCGCGTGTCGGGGCGATCGAAGCTCCTGCGGCTTGGAGTTTCCGAAGTCAGTCTCTGACCAGAGACCGCGGGCTCCATGATGTTAAAGTCCGCAAGCACCCATGGTTGGAACTCCAAGGTCGATTCCTGGCAAAGGGATCGCGAGTTCTGCGATATTAAAGTCCCGTAGGCTCCCCACAGTGGACCTCTCAAAATCGGTCTCCAGCAAAGGCCACCAACTCCTTGATGTTAGGCCGCAGTGCGGACGGAGATACGATACGGGGAAAAATCGCATCTCCGTCGAGGTAAGAGATTAGAAAAAGTTTCCCCCAACACCCTCCCCCCCACATAAAGCTAAAGAACACTAAAACCATACCTTTAACACATACTATTAAAACACAAAGACAGAAAGGACAGACAGACTGTTAGCGAGGCAGTCATTGCTGACGCCACCTGGTGGTTCCCCCATTGAATAGCGAGCTGAGTATTCCCATAATTTGAGTCTGCTACAAGGATACATGTACCACCATTTCGTCGACTTTAGTGATTGAGAAGATGCTTTCCTGCAGTAGGATGCCCACGCCGGAAGCACAGCGATCATTGCGTCCGCTCAACCACTTGTACAAAGTGTGGGACCAGCGCCGATAGTAGTGCAAGCCCAGTGGATCACTCTCTTGCAGAAATGTCGTGCAAACCTTGACCTTGGCAAGGAATTCCAAGGTGACAGCATATCCCATGGTGCTTTTCATGCTGTACACATTGGTTGGTTTAATTTTCACATCCGTAGTTTATAGTTTGAAAGATCATCATCAAGATTCATCCTCCATGATGCAGGGAATCTCCATTGAGGGAAGAAATATCGGAAAACAAGTCAAAGAAGATGACATCATAGGAACAAATGCAATGGAGGCGTTGAAAGAGATCAAACCAAACGCTAATGGAAAGAAAACCTAGAGGAAGAGCAGCCCAGATACCTGTGGGAGTCAGTTGGCACGAGGTGGACATTCATCCATATTCTCAGAAACAACGATGCAGAAATGAAGGAAGGGTAAGTAAAACTTGAAGATAGATTACGTCAAAGACTGGAAAAATGGAAATTGGAAGTAATGTTTTTTTCTGCATCACAACCAAGAAACAATCGAGATAGTCATCTATGGTGATGCATAAAGGGGTGCATACCCATAGGATCACGTACCCTGGCCCCCACCCTAATGATCAATAAGGAGTCTTGTGTATGCTTACAGAAATTGAATCAAGTTTCAAAGTGGTGAAATGTATATGCAGAGGCTGCACATTATACCAGCAACAGGTAAGGGACAGGACCCCGGAATGTGACTGGTATAAGAAATGGCCCCTATATTCCCTGGAAAAGCTGAGCAGTCTGAGCTATGATTACTATATAAATGTATGAATGTATATTCCATTTATCAGCCTGCAATGTACTTCTTACTCAAAGGTGAGGAACAGGGGTAAACTAAATAAAATTAAACTCAATAGAAATGTATTGGTTTTGCTCTTCTCTTGCCCTGCAACCAACACCAGAAAGAGAATTAAACCAACCTGTAATGACTTTAATTTTTCTTTATATAGATATAAAGAAATTATAGGAGCAGATAATTCTATTCATCTCCTGCATTAATAAACTGCAGACCTTCATGTGTCATGTCAGGCACAACTCTGTAATCTACCACTAATCCAGACTTTTTGCACTTCCCTGATGATCATCATTACTCTAAAATTGGCAGATATGTCTTCAGCTGGAATTTGCTCTCCACATCTCTGAATCTGTCTGTCTCTCTCTTCTACAACCCCTCCTCCTATCCCCCTCCCTCCAATTCTATCACATCTGGAAGTCTGTCTTAATATTTCTTATATAGCTCAATATCAAATTTTGTTTAATTACTCTCCAAAACAGTTTCTCAGGATATTTTACTGCATTAAATGTCTTATTGCATTTAAATTGAAGCAGTTATTGTGAGGCAATAATAAGAAGGGAAACAGACCCAAGACAAGCAGATGGATCTGTAGAGACATAGAGACCAACCATAATCTACTTTGATGACAAGACCACATTCACGGCTGAATGATCTGTATGTCATTATATAAAGTCTTACCTGAAAACATTTTTACAAAGTCCTCACTGCTCATGTTCATCTGTACATCTGCCTTTCCTGGGAAGCTTCCTTGCCCAGTGGAGCCATTTTTATTCTTTAAATCAATGTACCAGGTGCCTGGGTGATCACCTGCATACACAAAGGAGATGGATCTAATGAAAAGCCATATGGGAGAATTTGATGAACTATAAAAGTCTTTCATTCAAGGTAAAGCATATAAAAATTCTGAAATACAGATATAGTTGCATTCCTGGTAGCCCTGGGAGGATAAGCTTAGGAAGTTTAAGTTATAACATTTGGAGTTTAGGAAAATGAGGAGTGATTTTATTGAAACATGTTAGATCCTATTGTGGTATGCCAGTGTTAATGTCAAGATGCTTCCATGGGAGCCAGAGTAGATGTTTCCATTTGTGGAAGAGCCTTGAACAAGGGGATATAGTTACAAGATTAGGTAGTGGTTATTTAACAATGGGATGAATAGGAATTTCCGCTTGCACATTGTGGTAAATGTCTGGAATTCTCTACCTGATGGGTGTGAAGGCCAGATCATTGGGATATTTAAAGAGGGAGTTGCTAAATGTTTGAAAGATGAGGTAATTGAGGGCAATAGAGAACTGACACAGAAGAGGAGAATGTCTGGGACAGATCTAACATAAAAAGGAATGACAGATTAGGCGTGTACCTGAGTGACCTACTCACACCTCTTGTTTTATGTTCTTAAAATGTCGGTAATACAGGCAGACCTTCATGGCTTCATGTTGTCATGTCATTGTGAATTAAATGAGCAGATGTAGCAGATATGATGGTAATAAAATCAAAGAGGAACAAGCTATAAATGAATCAAATGGAAGTGACTGCATTATTTTTGCTAAATTCTGATATTTTCAGAAGTGACAGAATTGAGTGATTGATAAAAGAACCAGGGTAGTTTTTAATCAATTGCCGCAAGTAATAATGTTCTGGAATGAACTGTCTGAAAATGAGGTGGAAGCTGTTTCAATGACAACTTGAAAATGAATTAGATGAATACTTCAAAAGGAAAAATAAATCCTCAGGGATAAAGATCAGGGCATTAGTGTGTGGGTGGTGAAACTAATCAGTTCTTTTAAAAAGCTAGGAAAGCCTCAATGGTCCAAACACATTATTCCTCAATAACATCTTTGCCCTTTTTTCACAATTGTCAAATAATGCAGACAATTTTATAAAACTAGAGATCAGGCATAAAAAGAGCAGAAAGACTCAATTCTCAGCACTTTGAAGACATAGGCTACTCATAAACTCCAAACACAAAAATGAAGAAGACTAGCTAACAGCCGTAATAAGCTGAAAGTCGAAAAAGTTCCACTGAAAGCACCTCATTGACATGGAGAGGGAGCTGGGCAGCTTTTCCTATACAAAGCAGGAAGTAGCTCATTATTAACACGTAGACACAAGAAACTGCAGAGACTGGTTTACAAAAAAAGACGCAAAGCGCTGGAGTAACTCAGCGGGTCAACCTGCATCTCTGGACAACATGGATAGGCAACGATTCACGTCGGGACCCTTCTTCAGTCTGAAGAGTTATATGACCTGCTGAGTTACTCCAGCACTTTGTGTCTTTTTTAGCTTATTTGTTAGTTTCACCATTACTCACCAAATGACTGCTTCATTACATTCCAAAGAGGGATAAAGTAACTAATGAACTAATTTAAACCTTATTAACTTTATATACTGTGAAAGCCACCATGATGTCTTATTTAAAGCATTTTATTTTCTGCTTTCATATGGACTTATGCTGATTAAATTTAATCATTCTAATTATTAACATTGCCTGACAAGGTCACATGCCTAATTAAATTCATGGTAAACATAAAATGGAACAGTCAGATCTATCTGCAAACTATTAGCCTTCAACATTAGATTGGTCAGCAAAACAAAAAATAGGGTGATATAAGGAAATATTTGTGGTTCCATGTTGCCACATTATGGTGGGTCAAATTTGCAGATGTGTAGTATCAATAATAATGCAAAACAAAGAGGAATAAACTATAACCTTCAACATGCACTTCCTAGTAACCATTCTGTTCTAGTCAACCTCTTGATATAAAGAGACAGGTCTTTAACTGTCATTGAGACGCATAATATGCCTTGGAAAATGGAGTGGATTGGAAAACCTGATGTTGATATCATAATGAATTCGATTGGAGATGATTGAGTTGAAAATGAAAATTGTGATAAAATATCTAAGATGTGATCTCCTGCCTGTAATGGTCAGGGGGGAAATCACCAGAAAGTACTTTCATCTTTGTACCGCCTGATCTTTTGTTATTCCAGCCACTGTGACAAGGAGCAGGTTTGATTGGCCAGTTAATCCTTCCTGTCACTTCTATCTCACAGACAAAATTCATTTCAGTCATTGGTACTGGAGTGTAAACCTATGGTTTCTGTTAAAACACTTTTGTAAATAACTGTGAAAACACATGATTCAGGGGTTAACTGGAATAGAGTTTGGGAAAAAGTCAAGCCCACTGCCAAAACAAGAGGAAGTTATGAAAGTTCCCTATTAATTTGTCAGTTTGTAAGATGAGCAATCATAAAAACATATTGGCTTTCAAAACTGCTGCATTAATCTTGCACACGTCACTTTACCAGACAATTCAAATTGATAAACCCCTCCTGTGGATTTCACCACATCAGCTGTGAGTGCTCCCTCAATAGCCTTGAAAGTCTTAGCGACAGGTCCTTGAGCTGTTGCTGAAACCTGCTGTTTTCCTGCTTCAAACTTGGGAGTTGCACCTACAAGGAAATATGAAGTTAATTCTACCTGGAATTTTACGTTGTTTACAATACAGACACAACCGAGTTGTTGACACATCACAAATCACTGAAGAAGGTAGGACCAACAAAGTATTCAGGATTATTGACTTTGTTTATACTATGCCTCAAAATATTATTCCATTTACTTTTAATGCGGTAAAGTGGTCATACGTGTCTCTCAGCTGGAAGCCCCACAATAAAAGTTGTTAAATTGGTTATGTTTACCTACAAAAAATCCTCAGTGTGGTTATCTTGCACTTCGTCTCAACGCCCCCTTCTCCAAACTTTGATGCACAAGAATGAGATCTGTGCAATTCCCAACAGCAGCTGCTGTACATTGTTGCTGACAACTGCATCGCAGGCTGCCAATGTATAGAAGGGAAAATACAGGAGAGAGCGGCAGAGTGGCACAGCTGGTAGAGCTGCTGTCTCACCTTGCCAGAGAACCGGGTTCGATCCTGATATCGGGTGTTCTGGTTTCTCCCCACCTCCCTGAGAAGTGCAGGTGCGTAGGTTAATTGGTCTTTGCTAAAATTTCCTCTAGTGTGTAGGGAGTGGGTGAGACATGGGATAACATGGAACTAGTGTGAATGGGTGAACGGCCTGGACACTGTGCTGAAAGGCTCTTTCCATGCTGCATCTCTAAAACTAAAATTATAGTGTGGAGGGAAGAGGAAAACACATGTTTTCATTCTATCTAGCCACTCCTTCCCAGTGCCAAGGATCCAGTCCATGATTCATAGAAACATAGAAAATAGGTGGAGGAGGCCATTCAGCCCTTCGAGCCAGCACCGCCATTCATTGTGATCATGGCTGATCGTCCACAATCAATAACCCGTGCCTGCCTTCTCCCCATATCCCTTGATTCCACTAGCCCCTAGAGATCTATCTAACTCTCTCGTAAATCCATCCAGTGATTTGGCCTCCACTGCCCTCTGTGGCCGAGAATTCCACAAATTCACAACTCTCTGGGTGAAAAAGTTCCTTCTCACCTCAGGTTTAAATGGCCTCCCCTTTATTCTAAGATTCATTGCAGTGCTCTGAGAGCAACAGGCCTCGACCTGAAACGTCACCTATTCCTTTTCTCCAGAGATGCGTCTGACCCACTGAGTTACTACAGCTTTTTGTGTCTATCTTCAGTCTACCTTGCCAGCAATGAACAGTAATCTCTGCAATGAAATGTTGCTGCAGGCAGTCAAGCATGCAACGCAGATCTGCGGAACAAGGAGATCTGCCAGGCAGGCACAACGAGGAAGCAAAACATTAACGTCCGAGCAGAGCCACTCTAATTCTGTGGCTGGCAAAATGCTGCAGGAGTTGATACTACTCTTATTGTGAATGAAATGTACCAGTTGTAGCTTGCATATTTTTGCATCAATTTTCAATCGATTATCGAAAATGAGTCTGTCATACACTGATGTTGAGGAAATCACACCTACACAAATGTGAACTACCAGCCAATGGGCAGGACTTCAAATGCATTAAGTTACAACAAATGTATACACAATGATTTTTACGCATATTTTACACATACAAATAGGCACACATGGGTCCAATTTCTTGGCAAACAAAGGAAATAATGCTGGACAATTTAATCCAAACCTGAGTACATTTTCACAAGGATGTCAAGGCCGTGGAAGACACAGAGGCTGCCAGCTTGAACAGTAGCAGAGGTAAGTGATCATGCAGTTGCTGCAATAATTCTTCACAGAGCTGGGATGCCTAAGGACAGAACTAATTTGGGAGTGTTTGTATGAAGTTGTGTGAAGTTGTGTCAAAGCTGAACTGGACAGAATGCAGGCATTGGGTGACATCACGCTGGTGACGGAGCTGACCGATTGGGTGTCATCTATGGCTGCAGACCATAGACAAAAGCCTCTACATTCCTCTGGATCACTCCCTGTCTGACTGAACCACGCATGGGCTAGATAAGATACTCCAGGAACAGTCTAAACGAATACCCGACATGGATCAGGAATATAGTGACGGATCCACACCCTCCTTCTTTAGCTAAAGCCCCATGAAATAAAAGCAAACATGCATACACTAAACTATGGCAAAGCTGATACAAAATGAATAAAATGTCATACTGTACAATAACTACAGCAAAGCAAAGCAACACCAATTAATAACTGACATAAAGAAAACGATCAGTCTTTGTATTTAGGATTAGGTTTGCAGACACGTCCTGTGCGTGTCCTGTAAAACCCCTCCGTGGTATCCTTCACAGGTGACTTGGCCACAGGCACAGACACAGGCACCTGAACCTGAGGCTGCTCAGAGTCCATTGTTACTTGTCCATCACCCATGAGAACATTCTCATCTTCTGACCCCATTCCGGTATCCGGGTAATCAGTAGTAACATCGAATGGACTTTGCTGTGTTGGTGCAGGCTCGTCTACGAGCAAAAGGTATCTTTGATTCCTCCTGTAGAACCCTCCTTCTGATTGTACAATGTAAGATCTGAGCTCTTGGCATATCTCTTTTACTACGCCCATACGATTGCAGCCGTGTGGGGTCTGTAATCGGACAACCTGCCCTTCCACCAAAGGCTGGTGGTTGACTTGATTGATCATAACGTGCCTTCTGTGCCAGCCTTTTATTGAGAAGTTGAGCCTGGACCTCTTGAGACTGACACATGTGTGGTTCCAGTAGTTTCTTTGAGACTGGAAGGATAGTGCGCATTTGCCTCGACATCAGTCTCTGCGCTGGAGATCCAAGCGTTTCAGAGATTAAGGAGATCAAGGAAGACGTCCGACTTTGATTTTTCCATGACTTGCTTCGCACTACGGACTGCCCGTTCAGCGAACCCATTCAAATTGGGGATTCTCCGGGCTGCTGGTGACATGAGAAAAGTCCCACTGTATAGCGAAGTCTTTAAATCGCTGGCATGTAAACTGCCCAGCATTGTCTGACAAGAGAGTATGTGGTGCTCCATGGACCGAAAAGTGTCTCTTTAGATTTGTAATAACCGCTGTTGAAGTAGTGGTGCGAAGCAGGTCAATGTCATACCAGCCGGAATACGAGTCCACTAGCACCAGGTATTGTTGATTGTGCCACTCAAAGATATCAATCGCCACCATGGACCAGGGCAATTCTGGAACTGGATGCAGCAGAAGTGGTTCCCTCTGTTGATGTGGTTTTGTACTGTTGCACACAGCACATGATTGTACCTCCTGATTGACATAATCCGTCATTGCAGGCCAGAAGACCATGTTCCTTGGATGTCCCAGGATGCCCCCTGTGCATGATGCTGACATACTCTTTTTGTAGTGAGACCGGAATAACCACTTTGTGGCCCTTCATGACGACTCCATCTTCAAGGATGAATTCACTCCTGAAAGGAAAATACGGTCGAATAGCATGCGGAAGCATGCATTGTTAGCTGGGCCATCCATGTTTGATGATGGTGAGTGTCTGTAAAGTCGCGTCCTCTGCCGTATGCAACCTCAATCCTCTAGGTGAGAAGAAGAAATGTGATTGACCAATATAACATCGAAGCTGTCCTCGGCTGCATGCTGGGCTGGAGATTTCCCACATCTGACGTCATGTATGAAGTTGTGTGAATAACGACAAGTTGTTTAACTTCATAATAAGTTTTATTAATCACGAGGCTGCAGATCATAGGCAAAAGCCTCTACATTCCTCCAGATCACTCCCTGTCTGATTGAACCTAAATAGCACGCATGCGATAGATAAGATACTCCAGGAACAGTCTAAATGAATACCCGACATGGATCAGGAATATAGTGACTGATCTACAGTGTTCAAATCTGGGTATATTGTACAATGAAGGAGAAACTAACTCCACTAGAAAGAGGGTCAATTATCAGATGACACAGATTGAAGATGATGAATGAAAAAAATCTGAAGGGAGATCTAGAGAATTTTTTTTCTCGGTTGCCATCGAATTATGATGATCTAAAATACACTTCCTAAACTAGTGGGAGCAAATTCAACGGCAAATTTCAGAGAGAATTAAACATAAGCTTGATAGTGCCATAATTATGGCACTATGAGGAGTGACAGATTACATCTTTCAAAGATCTGCAGCAGCACAATAAAGAGAAAGGCCACCTTCTATGTCCTGTGATTTAATGACTGATGATCGCACAGTTTGTACCAGCAGACTCTAATAATAAAATAATTCTGATAACAGTAATAAGCATTTATCGTCGTGCTGCCAAGCACTTTTCCAGTGCTGGGGTACAATGTAAGGCTCAAGAATTGGCTTTGGCAAGGTCCGGAACTGTGTCAGGCTCATCTTCGAGCAACATTCAGGCCGAAAGCTGGTGCACAGCCTCCCTTTCATGGCACCAGCAGGCTTTGGGTATTGTAGCTGTGGGCATTTTACCATGTTGGCTTTGCATCGGCTGACTCCAGAACAGGGGAGGTTCATGGGCGTGCAGGTGGTCCATTTCTCTGATGCCTCTGTGCAAAGCTACCCTGCCTAACGAGGGTATTGCAATAATCAATGCAAAGCCCATCAACCTCCCAAGCTTCAAAGTGAATTATTTAAACGGCTGACTTATTCTGCACTTGACAAGAAATATTTTAAGAAAATAGCATTAATTTTTCTCTCTATCAATGTTTCTTCCCATCGTTTTGTAATTATACTATTTTCTTCTCCATGGTTCTTCTATTCCTTTTTAAAAATCATTAGTTCTCATCCACACTGTCCCATTGTTTGCTGAAGTACATGATGCCCTAATTCCAAGATGATTGTCATCCTGAAACACAGAGTCAAAGGTGGCAGAAGCAAGTCTAACAGTACACAAGGCACAGGGTGCATCACTCGATTAATATCTAATGCATTTTCATTTACAGTTCATAGTACCAACAGCGTAACACAAACTTCTAAATATGGACTTAAACTACAATCTGTATACAGAACATCAAGAATTTAGTTCCTCACCCATAATTTAGCACTCCAGCATTTTGTGAATAAATACCTTCGATTTGTACCAGCATCTGCAGTTATTTTCTTATTATAACATAATTTAGCAAAAATTATTTGACTTCATCATGGAGATGAGGATAAACAGAAACTATAGATTTTGCTCTATCTGGCTATCAAACTGTTATGGCAACTGAAGGAACGCATTGAAATGAATAGGAAACACACCATATTCTTGCATCTTCTTGGCTAAGCTTACTGGATCTTCATCCAAAAAGAAATCAGGTAATAGTGGATGGCCTGTGAAAACAAACAGCATAGGTCATTCACGTGTTGACCAGTTTAATTTAAACATTTTAAGATGGCAGTAAGAGGAACAATCTCTGCACATGACCTCAAAAGAACCCTTTTCAATTGGGCTGCTCCAAAATGGCCAATCTGCAACAGCTTGCCTCTCTTTTATATGCTGGTCCTTTCTCACCAAGACTGTCAATAGGACTTTAAGGCAGTTATGTATGTACAGTGCCCTCCATAATGTTTGGGACAAAGACCCATCATTTATTTATTTGCCTCTGTACTCCACAATTTGAGATTTGTAATAGAAAAAAAATCACATGTGGTTAAAGTGCACGTTGTCAGATTTTATTAAAGGCCATTTTTATACATTTTGGTTCAACCATGTAGAAATTACAGATGTGTTTATACATAGTCCCCCCATTTCAGGGCACCATAATGTTTGGGACACATGACTTCACAGGGATTTGTAATTGCTCAGGTGTGCTTAATTGCCTCCTTAATGCAGGTATAAGAGAGCTCTCAGCATCTAGTCTTTCCTTCAGTCTTTCCATCACCTTTAGAAACTTTTATTGCTGTTTATCAACATGAGGACCAAAGTTGTGCCAATGAAAGTAAAAAAAAGCCATTATGAGTGAGAAACAAGAATAAAATTTAGAGACTTTAGCCAAACAGGATTACCAAAATCAACTGGAACGTCATTAAGAAGAAAAAGAGCATTGGTGAGCTTATTAATCGCAAAGGGACTGGCAGGCCAAGGAAGACCTCCACAGCTGATGACAGAAGAATTCTCTCTATAACAAAGAAAAATCCCCAAACACCTGTCCGACAGATCAGAAACACCCTTCGGGACTCAGGTGTGGAATTGTCAATGACCACTGTCTGCAGAAGACTTCATGAACAGAAATACAGAGGCTACACTGCAAGATGCACACCACTGGTTAGCCACAAAAATAGGATGGCCAGGTTACAGTTTGCCAGGAAGTTCTTTTCAGAGCAACCACAGTTCTGGAAAAAGGTCTTGTGGACAAATGAGACAAAGATTAACATATCAGAGTGATGGCAAGAGCAAAGTATGGAGGAGAGAAGGAACTGCCCAAGATCCAAAGCATACCACCTCATCTGTGAAACATGGTGGTGGGGGTGTTATGGCCTGGGCATGTATGGCTACTAAAGGTACTGGCTCACTTATCTTCATTGATGATACAACTGCTGATGGGAGTAGCATAATGAATTCTGGAGTGTATCGACACATCCTATCTGCTCAAGTTCAAACAAATGCTTCAAAACTCGTTGGCTGGCGGTTCATTCTACAGCAAGACAATGATTCCAAACATACTGTTAAAGCAACAAAGGAGTTTTTCAAAGCTAAAAAATGGTCAATTCTTGAGTGGCAAAGTCAATCACCCGATCTGAACCCAATTGAACATGCCTTTTATATGCTGAAGAGAAAACTGAACGGGACTAGCCCCCAAAACAAGCATAAGCTAAAGATGGCTGCAATACAGGCCTGGCAGAGCATCACCAGAGAAGACACCCAGCAACTGGTGATGTCCATGAATCACAGACTTCAAGCAGTCATTGGATGCAAAGGATGTGCAACAAAACACTAAACATGACTACTTTCATTTACATGACATTGCTGTGTCCCAAACATTATGGTGCCCTTAAATGGGGGGACTATGTATAAACACTGCTGTAATTTCTACATGGTGAAACAAAAATGTATAAAAATGGCCTTTATTAAAATCTGATAATGTGCACTTTAACCACATATGATTTTTTCTATTACAAATCTCAAATTGTGGAGTACAGAGGCAAATAAATAAATGATGGGTCTTTGTCCCAAACATTACGGAGGGCACTGTATAGTATTTATCTTCCTCAGCAAATCTTAAATAACCTCAAATGTCATTGCTTATCCTGTTCATCCATCTCCTTGTGGTCACTCTTCACCAGTTCCTGGTCCAGTACTGTGAACATTTTAGAATTTACATTCTTGTTTTTTTAAATCCCTCACATCCCTTTAATGTGTCGCCACTCAATCTTGCAAATCTCTGAGATGAATGTTCCTGCAGTGCTGCTTCCTTGATTCTCTCCTCTGATTTCCATTGTTCCACCATTGGTGCATGTCGCTTCAGTTCCCAAGGCCCTCAGCTCTGAAATGCTCCCACTAACTCTTTCTGCCTCAGCCCTCTCTATCAAGCTATTCAAACTAGACTCTTTGACAAAGTCATTCATAACCTATTGGAACACGTCTCTGGGAGTTTAATTATGTTTATTTTGTCTAATGATACTCCTGAGAAGCATTCGGAGATACTTTATGACATACAATTTCCTGTATAACTGCAAGCTGTCAGAGCAGTGAGGAACTCCACGTGATTTAATGATCTACAATTACAGTTTAAATAAAAGTAACGTATCCCAAGGTTGTGCAGTAATGATTTACACATTTCCTTTTAAAAAAATGAGTCTCCACCTTCACAGGCAACCACAGTGAGAAATGTCTTCACCATAGATCAGCTTCACTCAAGCTCTCAAGTGTACCGTAGCACACGATCTTCAACCAGCCATCACCCTGGTACAGTGATGATCCAAGGTGCAGGGTAACTGAGAGAAGAGCGAAAATAAAGAGCTCTCTAAGCTAATGAAAATATTTTAAAATCTATCCTATCAACCTAATTAAAAATAATCTGACAAAGCACAATTTCTAAATCTACCCATTTTATATATCCTTTGCAACCAGAGTACTTCCAATCCACCTTCTGTGGTGGTGTTCAGAAAATAGACAAGGCACCAACGTCAAAGGCCAAGACTTTTTCCTGGCACCAATGGTTCTGATGGGACTTGCATGGGCTTCTTTGTGAAAGTCCTGATGCCAGTTTGCTGTTTCTTTCCGCTTTGCTACCTGTGCCTTGGCTGCTTCTGCACCTCAGCTCTCCATTGAGTCCTGTGCAGTAGCACAGATCTAGTGTTGCTGTGGCTCACTGCACTGGCTACAAGCCGCCATTCCCTGTGTCATGTAACAAGCCCACAGGACTTTCAATTCTAATTTTGTGCTCAGGAAAAATCATGTTGATTTGAGCATGAAGCACATTTATTATTAAATCAACATTAAACATAACTGAAAAGGGGAGGCTTCAGACTGTTTCCCTAAAGAATTAAAACCAATGTCTATCATTTCCATTGATAAATCATGTTGAATTGCTTTTATGGCTGCAATTTAAAAAATCAAAATTAGCTCATCTACAAATCCATGTGATATTTCTCTAATTAATTTCAGGCCCAAAGGTTCTTATGGTTTTTATTCAGCACCAACCACACTTCCTTCCTTCCCACCATCTCAGAACCGGCCTCATTACATTTAAGGCACAGAAACACTGCAGTTGCTGGGATCTGGAACAAAGAACAAGCTGGTGGACTAACTCAGTGGGTGAGGCAGCATCTGTGGAGACAACTGGATATTTCCCCCTTACACTCTCAATCCTGATGCTACATCTCAAACTGATATGTTGACAATCCCTTTGCATCCACAGATGCTTCCTGACTTGCTGAGGTCCTCCAGCAGCTTGTTTTTTGCTCATTACATTTGAGTTGCAGTCTCTCTGAGATTGGGTTTCTCAAACGCTCAGAATGATCTTGAGGTTACAAATAGCTGAACTGCAGCCTGCCAAGGTATTCAACTCAGCCAAAGTCCCTTAAACTAAACAATTAATATTGAGTGCCACTTCCTCTGATGCTGGAAAATCCTTTGTTAACAGTCTACTGTTACAATGTAGTTGAGGATTCTGGCCAGATGGTGATACTGAGGAGGACACTTCCAAAGTCTCCTCACATTCAATCACTTCCTCTTCTGTTACCACACTGCAACCATAAAACCAACAGGGTTTTTTTCAAAAAGGAGAATGCCTTTCAGCCCAAATACAGATGCATTTTCATTTTTAGATCTTTGATCTACTATGCTCGATCATGCCTTTTAAAACAAAAGTCACAACTTCAAGGCAATCTAACGACAAAACAAAACCACTAACAACTGCAGCTGCTGGAAATCAGAAATAAAAAGAGACAATATGGAATATTTGTGGAGATGGAAAATATGGAGAGAAAGGGGGTTGAGTGTTTCAGTTCAATGGTTTTTCATCAGTTCGGAAGAGTTCATTGTTTCTCTCTCCATATACTTTTTGACCTCTGAATATTCCCACCATTTCCTGTTTTGCTTGTATCCTCACTGACAATTATTAAATCATCGTCACAGACCTCCCAAGTGCAAGAAATAGCCAACTTCCCATTTATCAAAACCTTGTCCACCTACTAAGGCCACACAAGATTATAAAATCATCCCTTAGGCACCTCTGCTCCTGTGTAAAAACACGTTCAGTTCTTTTCAGCTAACTATGGTGAATACTGGATTCAATTTATTTGTACCATGTTTTAAAAATGAAAGAACCTAGCTCGTACCTGGTTCAACCGCATAAACATCAAAGTCTTTTATGCCTTCTGCTTGAAGGAATTCTTCATCGATGATAAAGTTGCCAGTGAATGACTTTGGCCTGCTGAAAATGGCATAGGCAGCATCAGCCATTATCTCAGGCTTCCTGCACTGGCTGCTCACCTCTGACCCCCCCAGCATGTCCATCGCTGCTGTATGAATTGCTGAAAGTTGTAAAAGTGAAAGTTTTTTTTTTTTTAAATCTAAAATTAAAACTTACAGGTTAATTCTGTTGTTTGCTATCACAGATCATTACATGAATCAGCAAGGAGATTCACAAATTTCAGTATCAAAACATTACAGGGTTCACAGAACAATAAGCAATGGCAACAATAAGCAATGGCAGATCCTAGGGTTAGAGTTACAGAGACATACAGCTGAAAAAAGGCTCTTTGGCCCACTGAGTCCACACCGACCATTAAGCACTCATTCACGCTAACCCAAACTTAACCCATTTTGTTCTCATCGCATTCCCGCAGATTCAACCAAGGGTTAACAGACTCTTGAACAGACCTCTCATATGCTAAAGATGTATTCCCAATCTCCCAAACTACTTCATTGCAGCTCTTGTACTTTTGTAAATCTATACTTTCTCTGCAGATGTGAGATAATACTCTACACTCTGCTTCCTTTCTCTTTTGCACCATGCCCAACAAAAAAGAATCTAACCATTTACCCGTGATATTCAATTTCATTACCATCTCTAAGCCCCGACCATCATCATCCCGAAGCCGACCGTTGATCAGAAACCTAGCTGGACCATACACATACATAGGGGAAGGGTCTCGACCTGAAACGTCACCCATTCCTTCTCTCCCGAGATGCTGCCCGACCTGCTGAGTTACTCCAGCACTTTGTGAATAAATACCTTCGATTTGTACCAGCATCTGCAGTTATTTTCTTATACACATACATACGATGAGCAACTCACCTCCTGACACCCAAAGCCTTTCCACCATCTACAAGAAAGACCCAAATGCAATTTATTACTCACCAATTGCCTGGATGATGTTCAAGATAGCCAACACCATCCAGGACAAAGCAACCCACTTGATTAATACCAAAGATACTAGAGGAACAAGATGGATCACTCCGTTGAAATCGCCTATACTGAAGTGTAGTACGCAAAGGAGCGTAATGTCCGCCATTTTAGTTCGCTATGCATCTCGCAGTATAATCAGTGTTTTGGGGAACAGTATGTGTGATGATACCATTAAAATGCAGAATATATCTCATCTATCAATTCACAGATTTTTGTTATTTTTCTTTTTAAATGTTTCTGCAAGTTTCTGCCTCCTAAAATGGCGCCATGATGTACTACGGTTTTAATATATTCCTTTATTCGTCCCACACTGGGGAAATTTACAATTTTAGGGTCAAGTGGTCCATCTCGTTCCACTAGTATCTTTAATTAATACTCCTGTTAGCACTCTTAACGATTTACCCCCCTCCCTCTGCCAAGGGAAGAGTTATAGAGTGATACAGTGTGAAAACAGGCCCTTTGGCCCAACTTGCCCACACCGGCCAGCAATGTCCCAGCTACACTAGTCCCACTTGCCTACGCTTGATCCATATCCCTCCAAACCTGTCCTATCCATGTACCTGTCTAACTGTCTCTTAAACGATGGGATAGTCCCAGCCTCTATTATCTCCTCTGGCTGCTTGTTCCATACACCCACCACGAGAAGACTACTCCTCTGGACTTCCCTCCACACCTCACATCATCAGAATATGGAAATATATCATTGTTTCTTCATTGTCACTCAGTCTAAATCCAAAGCCTCATGCAACAGAAAGCCCACAGCAGTTCAAGACACAGTTGCGAGGGAAATTGGAATTGGTAAATAATGGCTGAGCTTGCCAGTGATGCTCAGATCCCAAACAATTATTAAAGAAGACACTTTTGACATGCCTTGTAAGGGGCTGAAATTTTGAGATAACTTCTATACTTTCTTTGCAGGAAACAGCACAAATTGGTTTCAAGGATAATGACAGACAAGAATATGATTATCATTATTTTTATAAATTGAAATGTCACACTTCACTTATGTCAAATATACATAAGCAGATATCATCCAATATATATATATTGATGTAGAATTAAACTATTACGTCCTCCATTTGGACTATCACTCATGTACGAGTCTGACTTGTTTCCTAGCCAGTTCTCTAGGTTTTGAATTGACTGATTAAGCCAATATGAAATCCACAAACTGCCACAGGTGGGACAGGTGATACACGTCGGAAACAAATAGGTGGCTTGTCTGGAAGGTAGTACGCACCTTTCACCGTTTTCACTGGGTTTCCTTCTGCTACTGAAGAGTGCAAATGTTCAGTGCCTTCCCAATGCTTCTTCTCTATTTGGAGCGATACTGCATCAGGGCTTTCCACTAATTGCTGGGGACATTACGTTCTTTCAAAGAGGATTTGAGAATAATCTTTCAATCATTTCCTCGGCCCTCCTCAATCTCGAGCCATGATAGGGCCTGGAGCAGAGTGCCTGGTGTCAGGCATGCAAACATGGCTGCCCAGCACAGATGACTACTTGTAATCAGGCCCTCGGTGCTGGGGATGATGGCCTGAAAAAGGATACTCACCCTACCTGTGGATCTGGAGGATTTTGCCGAGTTGGCAACGGTGGTATCTCTCCAATACTTTAGGTGCCAACTATGGGTGGTCCACATCTCTGAACCATATGAATGAGGAGGAATCATTGCTGCCCAGTAGATCATCACGTCTGTGTTGGATCTGGAGGTCTTAACTTCATTCATTTCCTCAGATAGCCAAAGGCTGTGCTGATACACTGGAGATAATGATGAATTTAACCAGCAATGTTTGCCTCTGCTAATGGCAGCTGTTGCTGCACACGAAGAAGTTCACATTTTCCAAGATCTCGTCATGCATGTTTATTGTAAGAGGGTACATATATTGGTAAGATTGGTAATTGGTATTTGGTAAGATTACAGATATGCATGACTACTGTCCAGAAGTATATTTTAAATAAAATGAAGCACCATTTATTAAAAGCTGCACTGAAAGTAACAGGCAGGCATTTAAAAAGGCTCTGATCAATAGTGGCTCAACTGCTGAAGGAACAATATTATCGAACTACATAGATTAATAATTATGCTACATTACTGAAGTGTACTACCACAGGAAAACAAAGGATAATAATCAGTAAGACATTATGATGTATCATTCATGCTAATTATCAACAACATCAAGTTCTTCCTTCCTCAAGTTTAAACAATTGCCTTATTTACAACATTTATGATTAATTTGCAATCAATTTGCAATCAATATTAGACCGATTCCACAACTATTTCAATTCTTATGAACGACAAATGACAGGAAGCACGGTCTGCCCTTCAAAACTCCTCTCGTGCCAATAGACAATAGGTGCAGGAGGAGGCCATTCGGCCCTTCGAGCCAGCACCGCCATTCAATGTGATCATGGCTGACCCAGTGTCCTGCTGTGAGCAATAATACCCAGCTTTCTGAACTCAATGCTGCACAAACAATCTGTGTATTTCAGCAACATAAGCAACATCTGAAGTGGGCCAATGTGGTACAATCCTAAAACTCAATGGTGAAAGATCAGATTTATAATTTGTGAATCACAGCACGTGGGGTCGAGAAGACTTTAGTAATGTAATCCCTCATCACAAACCAGATGTTGGAGCAGAGCGCATTTTTAGAATATTTTGGGAAGAATGGTATATCATGACTATCTATTCTCTAAACTTTTTTTTACACAGAGGGCGGTGTGTGCCTGAAATGCGATGCTGGGGATGGTGGTTGTAGGTGGTCCATTAGTGGCATTTAAATGACTTTTATATAGGCATATGGATATGCAAGGAATGGAGGGATATTGGTTTTGTGCAGGTAGATAAGTTGGTGATCTTGGCATCATGTTCAGCAAAGACATTGTGGAAGGAAAGGCCTGTTCTTGTGCTGTTCTGTTCTATGTTCCATGAAAGGATTTGGGACGGGTTGTATTAATTGTGTCTAAGTATCTATATGATACATGTACCTCAGAAGAACAGACCATCTGACCCATCTTCACTACACTATGCTAGTGCTTTTGCTCAAATATGACCCTTCATCCACCTGACCTTTCAATCAACCCTTCCACACTATCTCTTTCTTACTCCGTTATTTGTACATCGTCCCTGGGTAACAATGGGTTCCATTTTTACCAACGTCCCATCAGTCAATTTTGTTCTTAAGTCGGAAAATACACAACACTCACTTGACACGGTAGCCAAACCTCCACAGTATTGTAATGAATGGCATGAGAAGCACATAAGACTGAAAATAAAGAATAATTATTAATAGTGGAGAAAAAGAAGAAAATAGTTCTGCCATTCATAGCGACAAACGTATGTACATACGTAGGACATTTTAATTTAATAACATTACGGGAGTTATTTCCTACGTTGGGTGTTTGTTACCCAGGGGCAACCTGTATCTTTAGACTTTACTGTAGACTTTAGAGTATCTCATTTTTCACCTTATGGATTCCTACCCTAGGCTCGTCTACAACATAAGGCTCATCATCCAGGTAACATGTTGCACGGTACCTGATTACTTAGACCTCGATCCTATCAATTTGTCAATACCTTCAGGAAAGAAGTAGAGTCTTAACTAAAAAAGTATTAAATATTCAATCAGCAATACAAAATAACTAATATCAATTGGTTAAAAAAAAAAAAAAATCAAGGTATGCTTACCAGTTTTTGGCCACAAAGCATTAACAGCAACTTCTCCCAAGAATTCTTCAGCCATACCCAATACACACATCGACATCCCATATTTAGCCATAGTGTACGCTGAGGTAGAGAAAAAACTTTAATCAGTCCCTGAGGACTTCAGACAAAATAAATCCATCTCATTCTTCAGGTAATTTCTTCAGATTTACTTCTAGTTGAAACTGAAAAATCAATGGATTACACCATTGAAAGGCATCTATGTTGACCGAGAGTGCCTGCCTCCGTGCTTTAAAGGTGCCAAGCAATTCCTCTTCCATCAGAGCCCTACAATTGTTTACATACTTAATTATACATAACCATTTGCATTTGGAATTTTTTAAAATTCTGCTTCCCACATTCTGACAATCCATGCTGAACCGGGATAAACTAATTGCTCAACAAAAATTGCTTTACACACAGCTGACTCTTTGAAAACTTTTAATGTCAGTGGAACAACCTTTGTTTTAACCTCGTAGCAAAGCCCTCCATGATCTTGAACCACAAGATTAATTTTCACCTTTACTCTATTTGTCTTAATGACAACAATCTCCTTGTGAACACATGTCCTGCTCACCACAGTGATTCTTGAACCAGACCGGGTTCATGTTGAGAGGTGGACTCAAGTTCAGGATGTGGCCATTTGCACTCTTTTTCAAGTAAGGAATGCATAATTTGGACCTAAGACAGAGAAGAAAAAGGAACATATTACAATGCAAAATAATTCAGACTGTTTTAACAAAAGTATCTTTACAGATGACATTTATGAGCCAAGGCCACTTTTATCCTTGTTTTGCATTCATAATATACCTTTTCCAATCCCTCAGTTCATTGGGTGGACTGCACGGCATCTTTGGGCAAGTTTCGAGGTGGAGGGGTCTGCTTCCTAATCAATTACTCGTGGTGCTCAGACGTGGCAGTCCTGGCGAGCTCATGCTCCCCGGACCTGGAATATTTAACCATGAACCGTCCCTACTACCTGCCGAAGCAATTCACCTCAACTTTCCTGACAGCAGACGACATCCCTCCCCAAGAGGATGTCAAGCTTGCTCTAAATCAACTGTACTCCATTACCATTAGCCTTGAGACAAAACACCTCGAAGGCCTGGTCATTGTAGTTGGGCACTTCAATCAAGCCAACCTCAAGAGCGAATTACCAAAATACTGAATGAATGAAACAGAGTGTGCACAGTATCTGTGCCAGGTCCCCCTTTATTCCACCCCACCCCCACCCCCTCCCAGCGGTTCCCCCACACCGGGTCCCCATTATTCTTCCCCCTCCCTCACAGATGTCCCCCACGCCGAGTCCTCTTTTCTTTCTTCCCTCAGCAGCAGAATTCTCACTTCTACGTGGTTGGTCCTCGTCCGTCGACCACCCCCGTCCACCGCCGCACGGACCTCTTCACTATCGCTGCCAGGTCTTCTCCAGATGCCTCCGTGGCGCTGCCCCGGGCCCCAGCCGCGGGCTCCGACCCGCGGGGGCTCCGGCCTCACCGACTCTACCGGCAGCCGGAAGCTGCCTGCTGCAGTGGCTCACTGGGATCATCATCAAATCTTCATCAAATACTATAGGCAGGTCTCTTGCCCCACCAGGGGCTAGAACACCCTCGACCATCCATAAGAAACACCCACCGCTCCATTCTCGGGCTGCACTTCGGGAAATCTGACCATCTAGCTGTGCTTTTATTCGCTTCCTAAAAATAAAAACTGAAGTCGTTCAGTGCTGGTCTGCGGAGACAGATGACGTCCTAAGTAACTCTTTGAGTCAATGGACTGGTCCGTATTCAGGGGTTCTGCAGCCAAGCTGAATGAGTATGCTACTGCGTGACTGACTTCATCAGCAAGTGAGTAGAGGATTATGTGCAGAAGTTGACTATCCGAGTGTTCCCTAACCGGAAAACCATGGATGAACTGTGAGGCACATTCCCAAGTGAAGGCCAGCACCCCTGTGTATACGTCAAATGATCCCAAGCAGTACAAGAAAACCTGGTACAATCTTTGCAAAGTCATCAGGAATGCCAAGAGGCAATACCGGAACAAACGTGAGTCTCACTATAATCATTTGGACACCCGCAGACTATGGCAAATCCTGAATACTATAACTGGCTACAAAACAAAGTCAGGCAGCATCGCTGGTGATAGTGTGACCCTCCCTGATAAACTGAGTGCTTTCTATGCTAGATTTGAGCAGAAGGCCAACGGGCGATGACATCCGTCCTGTCAAACACGTATGTCTTTTCCCAGGGTCACCATTGCAGAAGTTAGATCGGCCTTCCTGAGGTTGAGCCCACGAAAAGCAACTGGGCGGGTCAGGGTCCCTGGCCGTGTCCTTAGGAATCGCGTGGACCGACAAGCAGGAATGTTCACAGACATATTTAACCTCCCCCAACACTGTTAATAAGTTCATAAATGATAGGAGCAGAATTACGCCATTTGGCCCATCAAGTCTACCCGGCAATTTAATCATGGCTGATCTATCTTTCCCTACTCACCCCATTCTCCTGCCTTCTCTCCATAAACCCCTGACACCCATACTAATCATTGTTCTGAGGTATCCACCTGCTTCAAGAAGACCACAATCATTCTGGCGTCGAAGAAAAGCAAGATCTGATGGTCCCGAAGTAGAGATGGTTGAAAGCTTCAATGTTCTTAGGAATAAATATCACCAGCAATTTGTCCTGGATCAGCCACATCGAAGCAATGGCCAAGAAAGCTCACCAACGCCTCTACTTCCTTAGAAAGCTTAGGAAGTTCGGCATGTCTCCACAAACCTTCACCAACTTCCACAGATGTGCAGTAGAAAGCATTCTATCAGGATGCATCACAGCATGGTTTGGGAACAGCTCCAATCAACAAGAGAAATTGCACAGAGTTGTGGACGCAGTCCAGACTATCACACAAAACAAACTTTCTTCCATTGACTCCATCTACACTTCACGCTGCCTCAGCAAGGTCACCAGTATAATCAAGGACAAGTCTCACCCCGGATACTCTCTCTTCTCCCCTCTCTCATCAAGCAAGAGGTACAAAGGTTTGAAAACGCACACCTCCAGATTTAGGGGCAGTTTCTTCCCAGCGGTTATCAGACAACTAAACTATCCTCTCACCAGCTATAGAGCCGTCCTGACCTCCCATCTACCTCATTGGGGACCTTTGAACTATCACTAATTGGACATTATTGGACTAAGCCTTACACCCTTTATCCTGTATCTGTGCACAGTGGACGGCTTGATTATAATCATGCATGGTCTTTTCGTTGACTGGATAGCACCCGACAAAAAGCTTTTCACTGTACCTTGATACACGTGACAATAATAAACAAAACTAATTACCTAAACTAGACTGACAATCTCAGAAAGTCCGAAAGCACTTTACAGCCAGTTAATTATTTCTGAAGTGTGCCTACTATCATAATGTAAAAAATACAGAGGCAGGTATCTAAGATAATGAAAGAGATTTAAGACACAATGTTCTGGAAACAGAGAAGCAAATATCTTACATTATGAAAGAGAATTGGGGCACAATGTTCTGGAAACAGAGAGGCAAATATTTCAGATTATGAAAGAAAATTGGGGCACAATGTTCTGGAAATATGATTACTACACACAGTTGAGAAACCAATCTTATTTTACCCTGGATATTTCAATTTTGATAAAATTATTAATCATACAAAGTTACAGGACAAATATGACAGTGATAAGCTGTCAAATTAATCTTCACTAAACAAACATATTGTTTCTCGACCACTTCTATTGCGGTGAGAGCCAATCCCGTCCATCAAAATAAGGATCTACTAACCAGCTATAAAAACAAGTTCCAAACAAATATATGAAAGGGAATAAAAAAAGTGATATTTGAAACAAAAATAAACATTTACATTAAAATTAGGCAACAACAAATACCCTAATGTCTCTGTTCATTTAGGAAATCTTTAAAGAAACTCAATAATGCTCATCAGCTGGCAAGGCCTTCTCCCCAGGAATTTGCTTTCCAAATCCCTTCCACCTCTTTCACTTTCTTTCCTTAGTCAAAGCAATTACATTTATTTCATGTAATTTTCTCAATGTAATCTATAATTTTAAATCATTCTACAATTGCATTAAGTTCATGAAGGTTTTACCATCTGTGTCCTAACTACCACTACATTTTCTTTAATCCTCCCTATGACTTCTCATTCCCCCTGCCTCCATTTTGGTTACTACCTGACACCAGAATACCAATAAAGCAATCTCTTGAATTTAAAAAAAAACTACATCATCTGTCCAAACATCTCCTTCAGTGACTTAATGACAGTATTTGCTTAATTTTTCTGCGAAATGCCTTGAGATATTTTATGGTATTTATCAATATTTAAGTTTGGCAGTGAAAAGAATATTGATCACATGATTGACAGTGAGGAAGAAAGCTCTGTGATAAATAAGACAATGGACTGATCAAGTAGGCAGCTGGGCTCAGTTAAGGAATACATGTGGGATGGCCAAGTAAATACATGCTATATGTTTGGATACTGAGAAGTGTGAGGGAATGGGAACATCCAGGAAACCGTGTCTACAGATTCCTGAAGGTCACAGAAAAGGTGCCTCAGTGTTTAAGAACCACACATGCTTCTTGATTTCATTGGCTGAACAACAGAATATAAGAGCAGGGAGGTCACACTGAAATGGTGTAACAGATTCATTCATTCACGGGTTGCGTACTACATTCCAAATTATGAGGGGAACAGACAGTGTGAATGCACAGAGTCTTTTACCCGAGGTCGGGTAATTAAAAGCCAGATGACATGGGTTTAAGTTGAGAGGGGCACAATTTAATTGGAACTATAGGGGTAACTTCTTCACTCAAGTGGGTGGAGTAGTTATGGGGAGAAGGCAGGAAAATGGGGTTGGGGGGGAGATAGAACTGCCATGATTGAATGGTGGAGTAGACTTGATGGGCCGAATGACCTAATTCTCCTCCTATCACTTATGACCTCATGAGGCCAACAATGTTCTAAAGCTTCTGGTGGGGTTCTGAAACCCTTCTCAAAATAGTGGTGGGTGCAGAAATCTTGCAGTATTTATAATAGCACTGATGGAAGATCGGAGATCTCAAACATTAACCGTTTCTCTCTCCACACACAACAGACAATCTGGCATTGTTTTATTTCACATATTTTGTATTGCTTTGATGAACACTAAACATAAGGGAACCAAAGTGACTGCAGGCTGTGAGCGGGGAAGTGGAATGTCTCATATCCTTTGTCAACCACACAAACAGTGTGGGATAAATGGCCTTCCTTTCTGCCATACATTTCAACAACTGTGAATGGAAGTTGTTGAAGATTTTTGCTATCAAGGTTCCTCCCTTGACTGCTTAAAAAATAGTCCCCTTCTTCAAGAAAAGATCGCCATGTGTCTGCTTAACTTCTTCTCCCAAAGAGCAGAACTACAGGTGCTCCTCGACTTACGATGCGGTTACGTTCCAATAAACCCATTTTAAACCGAAAATATTGTAAGTCGAAAATGCATTTAATACACCTGATCACATGGCCTGAAGCGAGCTGTGGCTTGCTGCCGTTGTCCAGCTTTTGCACCATCGTAAAGTCAAAATGTCGTAAGTCGAAGCATCGTAAGTTGAGGAACATCTGTATTTTAATAAGTCATGCAGAATTATTCATGCCCGCCCTCTTCCTCAGCAGCTCATCGGGATCAAGGACGACAAAGGACAGATCATGTGGGCAAGCGGAGTTAAACTTTGGGATGTTTCATTTCTTCAGGGAGGCTTTGACCACATCCTTGAATCTCTTCCCACGACAGAGTTGGGAACAGAGAATCTGTTTTGTCAGTCTGGTGTCAGCGTGCAAGTGCCATGGCCTGCCTTAAGTAGCTAACCGAGGACAGCTAGGGCCTCATATCCAGGATGTAAGTCTCAAAGAAGCCGATGACTGGCTCGCTTACTCTCCTGGTCAATTTGAAGGATTGCGCAGAGACATTATTGGTGGTGTTTTTCTCATGTTTTGAGTGGCTGGCTTTGTGTATTGCATATGTTAATAGCATATAAAAGGGCTGGGATAATGGCTGCATAGTAGACCAAGGGTGAGATATGGATCTTCAAATAATATTTTCCTTAACTGAACAAAGGATGAGCTACCATTACCAAAATGACACAAAGTAGTAGTTTTTGGAATGATGTATTTACTACAAGATACTACTGTTTTCCTAGTTGGATTGGAGCTTTTTAAAATTAACTTTCAAGCATCTTCAGCAACAAATTCTACATTTATTATTGTCACGTGTACCGAGATGCAGTGAAAAGCATTATTTTGCATGCTATCCAATCAAATCACATAATACTATGCTTAAATACAATCAAACCACACTTAAGTGTAATAGATAAGGCAAATTGGAAAGATACAGAGTGCAAAATAAAGTTTTTAGTATTGTAGCATAACAGTTCCAGAGACAAAGCCCTTGAGGTACCTTGAGGTAGAGGGGAATCGTACAATTATTGAATCACATCATTAGAGTGAATGTTTTTATCTGTAGTGTCAGCAGTAAGTAAGTGCATGGGTACTATTTCATGGGTAATATTGCCTCTTTTGTGTTTACTTCTGCAGACGCTTGCAATTGGATATTGCTGAAAATCAAGAAAGATCCAAGAATAGTCCAAACTAGATTGAAGACAGGGAAAAAAGTTGCCATCTTGCACCTTTTTAGATCAGAAGCGCTATCTTAATTGGAGGGAAAATGCCTGCATTTACATTGCACCTTTCACATGTAGACATTCTAAGGTGCTTCACGGCCAAGAGATCAATAGATCTTTGGATAATAATCTTGGGATATGGAGTAAGTGCAGGAAATGGGCTTTGAATGGCTGAGCAGGCACAAGGGCATAAATGCCTACTTTTGCTTCTAATACAAATATTCTTACAGTATAATGTGATGAAATACAATAGTAGTGTAGTACAATAATAGTAGTACAATACAACGAGAGAGCAGGCCATTCTAGACTGGGTATTGAGTAATGAGGAAGGGTTAGTTAGCAGTCTTGTTGTGCGAGGCCCCTTGGGCAAGAGTGATCATAGTATGGTGGAGTTCTTCATTAGGATGGAGAGTGACAAAGTCAATACAGAAACAAGTGTTCTGAACTTAAAGAAAGGTAACTTTGAGGGTATGAGGCGTGAATTGTCCAAGATAGACTGGCAATTGATGCTGAAAGGGTTGACGGTGGACATGCAATGGAAGGCATTTAAAGGTCGCATGGATGAACTACAACAAGTGTTCATCCCAGTTTGGCAAAAGAACAAACCAGGAAAGGTAGTGCATCCGTGGCTAACAAGGGAAATCAAGGATAGTATTAAAACAAAAGATGAAGCATACAGATTAGCCAGAAAAAGTAGCATACCAGAGGACTGGGAGAAATTCAGAGTCCAGCAGAGGAGGACAAAGGGCTTAATTAGGAAAGGGAAAATAGATTATGAGGGAAAACTGGCAAGGAACATAAAAACTGACTGCAAAAGCTTTTATTGATATGTGAAGAGAAAAAGATTAGTTAAGACAAATGTAGGTCCCTTGCAGTCGGAAACAGGTGAATTGATCATAGGGAACAAGGAGATGGCAGACCAATTGAACAAATACTTTGGTTCTGTCTTCACTAAGGAAGACATAAACCGTCTGCCGGAAATAGCGGGGGACCGGGGGTCTTATGAGATGCAGGTTAGTCGGGAAGTGGTGTTAGGTAAATTAAATGGATTAAAGGCAGATAAATCCCTAGGGCCAGATAGGCTGCATCCCAGAGTGCTTAAGGAAGTAGCCTCAGAAATAGTGGATGCATTAGTGATAAATTTTCAAAACTCCTTAGATTCTGGAGTAGTTCCTGAGGACTGGAGGGTAGCTAATGTAACCCCACTTTTTAAAAAGGGAGGGAGAGAGAAAACAGGGAATTATAGACCAGTTAGCCTAACATCGGTAGTGGGGAAAATGCTAGTCAGTTATTAAAGATGTGATGGCATCACATTTGGAAAGTGGTGAAATCATCGGACAAAGTCAGCATGGATTTACAAAAGGCAAATCATGTCTGACGAATCTTATAGAATTTTTCGAGGATGTAACTAGTAGAGTGGATAAGGGAGAACCAGTCGATGTGTTATATCTGGACTTTCAGAAGGCCTTCGACAAGGTCCAACATAGGAGATTGGTGTACAAACTTAAAGCACACGGTATTGAGGGTTCAGTGTTGAGGTGGATAGAAAATTGGTTGGCGGACAGGAAGCAAAGAGTAGGAATAAACGGGTCCTTTTCGGAATGGCAGGCAGTGACTAGTGGGGTACCGCAAGGCTCAGTGCTGGGACCCCAGTTATTTACAGTGTATATTAATGATTTGGACGAGGGAATTGAATGCAACATCTCTAAGTTTGCGGATGACACGAAGCTGGGTGGCAGTGTTAGCTGCGAGGAGGATGCTAGGAGGCTGCAGAGTGACTTGGATAGATTAGGCGAGTGGGCAAATGCATGGCAGATGCAATATAATGTGGATAAATGTGAGGTTATCCACTTTGGCGGCAAGAACAGGAAAGCAGAGTATTACCTGAATGGTGAACGATTAGGAGAAGGGGAGATGCAACGTGACCTGGGTGTCATGGTGCACCAGTCATTGAAAGCAAGCGTGCAGGTGCAGCAGGCAGTGAAGAAAGCGAATGGTATGTTGGCATTCATAGCAAGAGGATTTGAGTTTAGGAGCAGGGAGGTTCTATTGCAGTTGTACAGGACCTTGGTGAGACCGCAACTGGAGTATTGTGTGCAGTTTTGGTCTCCTAATCTGAGGAAAGACGTTCTTGCCTTAGAGGGAGTACAGAGAAGGTTCACTAGATTGATCCCTGGGATGGCGGAACTTTCATATGAAGAAAGACTAGATAGACTAGGCTTGTACTCGCTGGAATTTAGAAGACTGAGGGAGGATCTTATAGAAACATATAAAATTCTTAAGGGGTTGGAGAGGCTAGATGCGGGAAGATTGTTCCCGATGTTGGGGGAGTCCAGAACCAGGGGTCACAGCTTAAGGATAAGGGGGGAAGTCTTTTAGGACCGAGATGAGAAAACATTTCTTCACACAGAGAGTGGTGAGTCTGTGGAATTCTCTGCCACAGAAGGTAGCTGAGGCCAGTTCATTGGCTATATTTAAGAGGGAGTTAGATGTGGCCCTTTTTGCTAAAGGGATCAGGGGGTATGGAGAGAAGGCAGGTACAGGTTACTGAGCTGGATGATCAGCCATGATCATATTGAATGACGGTGCAGGCTCGAAGGGCCGAATGGCCTACTCCTGCACCTATTTTCTATGTATCTATGGTTCTATGTTTCTAGTGGACTCCAGCAAAAGCGCCACTCAAAAAAAGCAGAATTCTGCAGACATCTTTTGGTTGAACCTGTTTTCAGTCTACCTGATCTATCATACATATCCTCTGCTACATTTCCTCATTAAGTAGTTGTTGTGGAGTTACAATGAATGCAACAGCACATTCAATTAATTAATGTTTATGGTTCCTATCAACCCGCACCCTATCTCAGCTTACTCCATCGTGATAATTTTCTATTCCTTACTCCCTCATATACTGGCTTCCTTTTATATACATCTTTGTTTATGGTCTCATTGTTGTATGTTCCAGCATGTTCAGCCCACAGTAGTGTATGAAAAAATAATTGAGAATTAGGACTGGCATGATGATGCAACTGGTCGAGCTGCTGCCTCACGACGCCAGAGAGGCAGGTTCCATCCTGATCTTGCATGCTGTCTATGTGGAGTTTGCACCATCTCTCTGTGTGCCTGTGGGTTTCCTCCCACATCTCGTGCAGTGCTGGCTCAAAGGGCCAAATGGCCTCCTCCTGCACCTATTTTCTATCCCACGGGTGATGGATGGGCAGCATGGACTTGGATCGAAGGACCGGTTTTCATGCTGTAACGTTATATCAATCTTCAGTTGGATGATTCAAAGCAAATAAAAGCAGCTTCTTCAGTCTTCACAATAATTATGATTTTGATAACTTTTTTTGCACACATAATTACTGTTATAGAATCATAGAAAGATAATGAAAACATTATGCCTTTGCACAAGCTATAAATTAAACCCATCTTTCTTCCTGCTCCTTCCATCTCACATTGCTCTGGAAATGTTTAGTTTAGAGATGCAGTGTGGAAACAGGCGCGTCGGCCCACTGAGTCTGCGCCGAACAGCAATCACCCCATATACTATCACTATACTACACACTAGGGACAATTTACAATTTAACCAAAGCCAATTAAGGAGTGTGGGCGGAAACCGGATCACCTGGAGAAAACCTTTGCAGTCACAGGGAGAACGTACAAACTCCGTACAGACAGCACCCGTAATCAGGATTGAACTCGGGTCTCTGACGCTGTAAGGCAGCAACTCTATCACTGTGCTAATGTAACACCCAATACATGCTTCCCACCATGATTTCTTAATTTTCCACCATGATTCCTTGATTTTTAAAAAGAATTTAAACTTTTTTTTCCTAATTTTGCATTAAAGTGTTATACAGCATAGAAACAGGCCCAACTTGCCCATGCCGACTAACATGCGCCATCTACACTAGTCCCACCTGCCTGCATTTGGTCCATATCCTTTAGGCCTATCCTATCCATGGACCTGTCCAAATGCTTTTTAGAAGTAGTGATATTACCTGCCTCAACTACCTCCTCTGGCAGCTTGATTCATGATCTATAAGATCACCCCTCATCCTCCTGCACTCCAAGGTATAAAGTCCTAGCCTGCTCACCTCCTGCTATAGCTCAGGCCCTAACAACATCTTTCCTATAACAAGGTGATCAAAACTGAAATCAATACTTAAAATGTGGCCTCATCAATTTCTTATACAACTGTAACATGACCTCCCAACTTCTATACCTTATACTCTGACTAATGAAGGCCAATGTGCCGAAAGCCTTCTTGACACCTTATCTACCTGTGACGCCACTTTCAAGGAACTATGTACCTGCACTACTAGATCCCTCAAAATGTCTGCTGCTCTTATCTGTATTAAACTCCATAATCCATAAACGGCAGTGCTGACTCGAAGGGCCAATTGGCCTCCTCCTACACCTATTTTCTATTCCTCAGCTCAACTGCCCAACCATTCAAGATCCTACTGCAATTTTTGTCAACTATCTTCGCGATCTACAATACCATCCACTTTCTTGTCATCCAAATGTTGTCAGGTGTAAGGTTAACCACTGAGCTGGTAAATCAAAACCACAGCAGTGAGACTATCTCTTTCTTCTGGGATCGAAACAGAAAAAAAAACTGGAGGAGAAAAAAGCTTGAGGAACTCAGTGGGCCAGACAGCATCTGTCGAGGGAAAAGGACAACCAACATTTTAGGTTAAGGCCTTGCATCAGTCCTGATGCAGAGCCTTGAGCCGAAACATCAACCATGCCTTTGCGTCCACAGATGCTGTCTGACCCACTGTGTCTCCAACAGTTCATATTTGCTCCAGGCTACAGCGTCTGCAGTCTCTTGTGTCTCGATAAAAACACAACATGCTGGAAACTCTTAGCAGGTCAGCCTGCATCAGCGGACACAGAAACAGTTTCCGTTTAGTGACTAGCTAGACCTGTGGCATGTTTCCAGCATTTTTCATTTTTATTTCAGATTTCCAGCATCTGCAATTTTATTTTATTTGTCTTTTTCCAGTGTGACCATCTTCAGGACCAAAGCGAATTGTTTTTTCTTCAAGCTCCATAACCATTATAATTGGGTCACTGGAATAAAACAGAACTCAAGTGAGTATAAATGCACACCCTTAGCCTAGGAACAGTTCTCGACCGCAGAACCAGCCAATTTCCCTCTACTAACAGTCTCCTCCGCCCAAGGGAGCTGGTCCTCACCCTTAACAACTTCTCCTTTGACTCCTCCCACTTCTTCCAAATCAAAGACATAGCTATGGGCACTCACATGGGCCCCAGCTATGCCTGCCTCTTTGTAGGGTACTTTGAACAATCCCTGTTCCAGGCGTACACTGGCCCTATCCCCAAACTCTATCTCCATTACATTGATGACTGCATTGGTGCTATCTCCTGCACCCATGCAGAACTCAGGGACTTTATAAACTTCACCACCAATTTCCATCCTGCACTCAAATTCACGTGGACCATCTCCGACACCTCCCTCCCTTTTCTTGATCTCACCGTCCCTATCACAGGAGATAGACTATTGACTGACGTCTATTACAAATCCACTGACTCCCACAACAATCTCGACTACACTTCTTCCCACCCTGCTTCCTGCAAAGACTATATTCCCTACTCATAATTCCTCTGTCTACGCCGCATCTGCGCCCAAGATGAGGTGTTCCATACCAGGACATCTTAGATGTCCAAGATGTCCTGGTATCCGAGGTTTCCCTCTCCAATCATAGATGAGGCAATCGCACGTGTCACCTCGGTATCCCGCAGCTCCGCCCTTGCTCCCTCTCCCCCTAGCTGCTACAGGGACAGAGACCCCTTAGTCCTTACCTTTTACCCTATCAGCCGTGGCATACAACACATAATCCTCTGGCATTTTCACCATATCCAACGGGATCCCACCACGGGTCACATCTTCCATCTCCACCCCTTTCTGCCTTCCGTCTTCCGCAGAGACTGTTCCCTCCGCAACTCCCTGGTTAACCCATCCATTCCCACCCAAACCACCCCCTCCCCAGGTACCTTCCCCTGCAACAGCAGAGGATGCAACACCTGTCCCTATACCTCCTCCCTCGACTCTTTCCAGGGCCCCGACAGTGCTTTCAGGTTAGGCAGAGGTTCACTTGTATCTCCTCCAACCTCATCTGTCGTATCCGTTGTTCAAGGTGTGGACTCTTATACATCGGTGAGAACAAATGTAGACTGGGCGATCATTCTGCTGAACACCTTCGCTCAGGCTGCCTGGAGCCTACCTGATCTCCCATTTGCTAAGCACTTTAATTCCGCATCCCATTCCCACACTGACCATTCTGTCCTAGGCCTCCTCCATTGTCAGAGTGAGACTAATCGCAAATTGGAGAAACAGCATCTCATATTTCGCTTGGGCAGCTTACAATCCTTACAGCTTACAACGTATGAAATCGATTTCTCTAACTTCAAGTAACCCCTGCACTCCCTCTCTCTCCATCCCTTCCCCACCCAAGTTGCACCAGGTTCCCGTTCTGGCCTAGCTAACAGAGAACAATGACCTGTTTCCTTTATCATCTTACTTTTTTGCATATCTTTCATTAATTTGTTTTCTATCTCTCTACATCACTGTATATATCTCTCGTTTCCTTTTCCCCTGACTAGTCTGAAGAATGGGTCTCGACCTGAAACGTCACACATTCCTTCTCTCCAGACACGCTGCCTGTCCCACTGAGTTACTCCACATTTTGTGTCTAACCGGTTTAAACTAGCATCTGCTGTTCCTTCCTACACAGTTCTTTTTCAAACATTTGTTGCATCACACTGTCCGAAGTCCTAATTCATTTGTTTATTTTTTCTCAAGCTGCCATTTTATGAATGTCAGCAGACATTTTGTATAAGTGCACCCTCTCAGATTAGTTATATCACAAAACATTTTTTTGCTGAGGGATCAGTGTCAAAGAAACAGAAGTTCACCTTTATATAAAGTCATACCAAAAGTTTGATAATGCTAATGCTTAAAGTGTTTGATCAACATTTCAGGATGAGAGTTTAACAAGAGTTCCAAATTTTTCAAATTCTTCTCTAACTGCATCCCTTCCCATCTGTCTGACATCCCCAAATCGACAATCCACCAATGCTCTCTTATCTCTATGCTTCTGCCCTTCCGACCCAACATTCATCTCTCCACCATTGCCAGCTGTTATCAGCTGCCTTGGCCTGTGAAAGTCAATCCCAAATAACCCTAAAAGTGTTTGGTCATCTATCTCATATCTCCTCGTATGGTGTGCTTCAAGGCTCTCAAGCAATGTCTCCTGAATGTTATCTTGTGCGGAAGTTCTGTATAAGCTGACGTCATAATTCACAATCTTACTCCTTGCACATTTCAAATGGTGAGATCCGAATTAGTCCACTAGATGGAACACTGCACCAGATTATACATTTGTGCGCACGCATTCATTTCCTGAGTTGCACTGTTCCCGAAGCTGCAGCTGGAAGCAACTAAACCAACCAGTTATGAAATCAGCAATGTTCAGTTCTGGCACCACACCTTACACGAGATGTATTCGGCTTAACAGAATGACTCTGGTTCTCCAAGCATTATATCACAACAAAATATTCCACCAATCGGAATTGCAGCTCATGAAGGTCAAAGGGTGCTAGGATTTCAAGAACTTAAAGGAAAGGATCAGTAAATAAAGACAAATTCTTTATACTCATTGAGAAATCTAATATGGGGACAGTCTAAAGTTTTGAGCAAGTCCTTTCAAGGATTGCATTGGGAAAGACTTTGAAGTGCAGAGGGAGGGAATTATCTTCTGCAGATGCTGGAGTTAAGTCGATTATTAACTTTAAAGGCTGCGATGGATATGCCTTAGCCATAAGTATCAAAGGTTAATGGGGTAAAGTCAGGTAAACAGTTAGGCCAAAGATCAACCATTCTCTTTACGATTGAATGCCTACTATTCCATTAACCTCTCTCAAAAGTTCAACGAAGAATCTGCAAAAATAGAAAGAATGTATAAAGAATTTCCAGTACGTTGAGCAGAAGGTTAGGTCCGCTTACATACACAGGATTTTTTTAATTAAACAGTTACAAAGTACAAAATAACAGACAAACAAGTGCTTAATTGAGGTGAATTTTGGCTTTAGGGAACTTTCAAGAGAGACAACCCCACAAATCATAAGGGATGGCTGGTTACTCATTAACAAGTCAAACTACATGCAATATAACACCACTTCCTGGAGCAGTGTTTCTCAACCTTTTTACCCTTGCGAAAGAACCCTTGAAATAATTTTCATGTCTCAGGGAACCCCTACATAAAAAATTGTCACGTACAGCTCTTGTCCACTGACCACTAAAGGCCGTTTCACACCAGCGCCGTATAGACATCGCTAAATATATTCCCTATGATTATTATACTTTTAAATGATACAACAGGTAGACTTTATTATAATAGCAGACTTTATTATAATACCCAAGAATTTTCCAAGAAATACGTGTATAATAAAATTACGAATATGAAATTAAACACAAAAATGACTCAAAAATGCATTTACATATGATTAACAAAGATGCTCCACATTGGGTTCTAGTCCTGGGGAAAACAAACCCACATATGACCACTAATTGCAGTAATTTACAGTGTAATGTCATCTTGCTTATTGAAGTACTTGTTGAAATAAATTTGCACAATCAGATTTGATAATCGGCCCAAAAAGGTGGTATGGCTTTTCGGCTGTGTTTTATATTTTAACCCTGTCTTAATTAATTATTATAGTCATATAATCTTGCACTTAAAATTAATATTAACTCATTACAGTTCCACCACTGATTTTCTGGCACTCTTGGTTCCAGAGCTTTGCTGGTTTATCCATTTTACCAGACCAAAGGAGGTCATGGCCTCCGAGAGGTGTACAATGGTACAGGAACGGTCCACCTAGGCTGCTGGGGGGCCGAGATACTGGCCTGCAAAGCCGGCCAAGGAAGTCGGCTAAGGGGATAGATGTGCTGGCTGCAGCTGGGCTGGAGTTCCAGAGCCCCGGCCGCAGGTTGAAAATTCAACCCACCGATCGGCTGCGGAGGTCCCGATGAGATCGAGATTGGCTGCCTTGCCCAGCCCAGGTGCCATATTTTCAGGGAGACTTCCAGGGCGGGGGGATTTCAAGTGGGCTCTCGTAATTTTGGCCGGATTTAAGGAGGTGCCGGACCACCAGTTGCTGGAAAGTCGGTGGTGGGCCTATACTGAATAAATAACCCAGAATTTTCACCCAAACTTTTCAGATTTCCATGCAATACTCAACTTTTTTAAAGTGCATTTGATCTGTTTTGAAATGATTAGCGGCTACTTCTCGTGGAACCTCTAGCGACCTCTAGCGGAACCCTAGTGTTCCGGGGAACCCCGGTTGAGAAACGCTAGCCTGGAGGTTTTGTTTATTCAGTTACCACTTGACCTCACTTCTTACAGACACAGAGGAGGAAATATTTATTTTTTAATGGATTGTGACATGGGTTCACAAAACTTATTCAAGCCACAAAGGGAGTGTACAATGAGGAGAGAATGAATAGGCCTCTATTGCACAGATCTTATAAGAACGATAGGTATCTCACTGCTACATTTAATAATAGGGAGCTTGACTGGGTGGATCCCAAGAGGCGTTGAATCTACCACTGGAGATTCTTTCTCAGAATAAGGGGTTAACTATTTAGGACAGAAATGAGAAGACATTTCTTGACATAGAGAGTTGTAAATTGTTGACAGATGAATTCATTATTGACAGAATAATTAATTTGGATGCAAAAGGAATTAAGAGAATGGGGAAGTGGAGTTGAGGTAGAGATACCAAGTAATTATTGAATGGTGCATGACATTTGAAAGACTGCACCTATTTTTCTTCAGGATGTGTTTTGGAGGTAGTCAAGAAATGTTTCATAATGACCACGAGACCCAAACCACTATATCCCACCATCGAGAAAGACAAGGGCAGCAATTGTACAGGAGTATCATATAATTGCAGGCTTTCACTTGTACCATATTTTATTGTGATTTGGGAATAGTTCAACGTTTGTTCGTCCTCACCGAGTCACATTCCTGGCATCCCCAACCTCACAATAATGTGGGAGCACCTGTGTCACAGGAAGTGAGGAGGTTCAACATCATTGTGACTCACCAGACTGTCTTAACCAGCAATCAGGAATGAGAGATAAGTGTTGAACTTGGTTAATAAAATTTGAGGGGAAAAATATGTAATTTCATCTGCTGTTTCAACTCCGTTAAAATTTATTTTGCCAAATTGCCCACTGTAGCAAACATTTTCAATAAGTTTAGTCGCTGCAAAAATGCGATAGCTATGGGAACATTAGCAAGAAAATCTATTAGAACTGATACCTTAAAGTGGGCATAATCACCAACTAAATGAGATTAGATTACATTAAGGAAAGGACATAAATACTATAATCAATATATGTCGCACCATTCAGGACTCACTGTTCAACCACTAGTAGCTGTATCTTAAATAATGTCGGTCTTGAGATCTGACATTTGCTCCCTGAACCGCACCCCTTCTGCTCCTTCAGCTACCACTCAGCTGTCCTTATATCATATGGCTCTGTATCATACTTTGCTTATATATCTGTGAATTATCTTCGGTCATTTTGCCTCACAAATATGTTTGCATAAATACGTTATTGCTCCTGTTATTATTCTTGTACTAATGAGGTCATGCAGACCTTGCACAGGATTGAAACCCGACACAATTTCCTCTGCTCTTCTCTCCTGTGTCACACCCATCTCCCTTAGTACTCTGAGGAACAATGGCACAGCGGTAGAGTTGCTGCCTTACAGCGCCAAAGACCCGGGTTCAATTCTGACTAGGAGTGCTGTCTATATGGTGTTTGTATGTTCTCCAAGTGAGCGTGCGCATTTTCTCTAGCTGCTCCAGTTTCCTTCCAACCTCTGAAGGCATACAGGTTTGTAGGTGAATTGGCTTGTGCAATATTGTCCCCAGTATGTAAGATAGAACTAGTGTACGGGTAAACTCTGGTCAACACGGACTCGGTGGGCCAAAGGACCTGTTTCCACACCGTCTCTCTAAACTAAACTAATAAACTACTCAAATTCGCAAATGCACTGCAGTCTGATCTTGTTAGTGATTCCTGTCCCTCCAGAATTCTCATACTTTCTTTAACAATTTATCTTGCCTCTTATCAAAAAGTCATCTGAAGCCCTCTGCTCTTGCAAGCTATTGCCCAACTCCATCCTCACTTTCATCTACAAAAACCTTGGCTCTATGTTATCAGAGTCTCTCCCACAACCTCTCCAACAACGCACTTACATTAATCTCTCTGTTTAAGTGTTTCACCAAGTATGTGGTCACCTACCTTCATACCTTCTTTCAAAGCTTGTTGTCAAACCTTAACTAATAATACACCAGTGAAGGGGTTACAGACATTTTACTTTACATTAACATGTTTTCCCCACTCTCCATGTTTGTGAAATGGTTGTTTTAGGTTTTCAAGTCCTTCTAAAGACTTCCTGCTTTCTCTACGCTACCTGTTCCTCCAACCATCTCTGTATCACTTGCAAACTTGGCCACAAAGTAATCAATTCCATCATCCAAATCATTGTTATACAACGTGAAAAGTAGCGGCCCCAACATCGGTCCATTGTGGAACACCACTTGTCACTGGCAGCCAATCAGAAAAAGACCCCTTTATTCACGCTTTTTGCCTTCTTCCCATCAGCCAACCTTCTTTCCATGCTAGTATCTTTCCTCTAATACCATTGGTTCTTAACTTGTTCAACAGCCTCATGTGCAGCACCTTATTAAAGGCCTTCTGAAAACCTAGGTGAACAACATCCACTGACTCTCCTTTGTCTATCTTGCTATTTACTTCCTCAAAAATTCCAATAGATTTGTCAGGCAAGAACTGACACAAAACCATGCTGATTTCATCCTATTTTCTCTTCTAAGTACTCAGAAACCTCATCCTTAATAATGGACTCTAAAATCTTACCAAGTCAAGCTCACCGCCCCATAGTTTCCCTTCTTTTGCCTCGCTCACTTCTTGAATGGCAGAGTAACATTTGCAATTTTCCAGTCCACTGTGACCACTCCTTGAAAGATCACTACTAATGCCCCCACAATATCTAAAGCTAACTCTTTCAGAACCCAAGGGTGTAGTCCATCTGGTCCAGTTGACATTCACCTTCAGACGTTTCAGCTTTCCAAGCACCTTCTCCTTAGTAATTGCAACTCCACTAAATTCTGCCCTCGGCTCACTTGAATTTCTGGCAAGATGCTGGTATTTCCCGCTGTGCAGACTTCTATTCGCTTTTGTTGCAGGGAAGAATTCCATTAACCTTTTCGATTATTTCTGTACCTGTCCATAACTTTTTAATGATATCTGTACATGGATCCCAAAGTCTCTTTGAAATTCAACTGTTTCTTTCTTTGCCACTTAAAATGTTACCTTTTGAAGTCCAATGTGCAATCACCAAATATCCCTAAAACCATCAGGAAATTCAAAGATATACTGACAGTCTAAGATGAATTAATGGTCGAAAGGGTTGCTGGAGGCGTAACCACTGGCTAAACCATTTGAACCAATGGCCCATTTTTATGGTACTAATTGTCACATAATACAGCTACCCCTTAATTCAAAAAATGACAAATTGTTTTGGGAGAAAAGACATTCATAATTTTTAATTCTTCCCAAACTGACACAACTTCTTAATGGGTGGCAAGCTCCACATTCATCAGCCCAACACTTGAAATACTAATCCTGTGTAATCATATGGAATGGAATTTTGTTTCCCCACCTTCAACCTTTTTTTAAAGTTATTTTTTCCTCGTGCCCTCCAACATTTGTTGTGTCAAACATGGGATCTGTGCCCAAGGCAGACCAAAAGCAACTCAAACCTACCGTAATTTGCCTTAAATATTTGGATCATAAACAGCTTTATCAACAACATGAATCATGAGAGAGAAAGTGAAAGCGCAGGTCACAAGTCCTTAGTACCTAATCAGATGTACAGCACTTTGGTCAACGTGGGTTGTTTTTAAATGTGCTATACAAATAAAATTGACTTGACTTGACAAGTAGTGAGAAAGTCTGGGTCAGTTAAAGCAAGGACGTGCAGGACAGAGAGAAAAAGTATGTGAGCGCAGGAGAGTGATTTTTAAATGAAATGCTAATAAATCATGTGCAAATCACCAAATGCCTCAGAATTTGCACATAACAACATCCTATAAATTTATTACAACCAAAACAATTAACTATATTTTCCTCCATTTTGATGCTTCTTTTATGTCGTACGCAAATCTTGATTAGCAGATTCCATTTCAAGCACATACGAAATTATTCCCTGTTAATGCAACATGTTTGTGCTGTGTGTTTATGCATGTGAAAATTTTATGCAAACATCTGCTCCAATGCACTCCTGGATGCAAGTATTAATAGCGGTGTAACTATGGAAACTAAATAATGTTCACAGGTGTGTGTACATACAAAAGTGTTGTAGGAGTGAATCACGTTGCTATGCTCCACCTTACTCAACAAAAGGCATAAAACTACAAGCTGGGCTTTGTGCTTTTGTACTGAGACTTCCTTTTCATGCACTATTCAATATTCTCAACTGATCAACATAACAAATGATTACAAAGGAACCTACAATAGTTATATATCATTCACATTTTCTCAAATATTCTAATCTGAGTCAAGAGGTTGCAGGTTGAGTCAGAGACGTGAACACAAAATACAGGTAAAACACAAAGTGTTGCTGAGTGAATGTTGCTCTGCTTGTGCTGTCCTTCAGTTAAAATGTAAACAAAGGCCAAAGTCTGATATTTATCCCTCAGTGAACAGCACATGGTATTTAATTTGATAGGGCTCCATTTCTTCACTTTGTTCGCAGTCCATCAGGTGCAAGGATCATTGCATCCACACCACTCCAAAGATGTACAGGTATGTAGGTTAATTGGCTTGGTAAATGTAAAAATTGTCCCGAGTGGGTGTAGGATAGTGTAAATATACAGGGATCGCTGGTCGGCGCGGACCCGGTGGACCGAAGGACCTGTTTCCTAAACTAAAGGTAGACACAAAATGCTGGAATAACAGCGTTTCTGGAGAGAAGGAATAGGTGAGGTTTCGGGTCGAGACCCTTCTTCGGACTGATATCCAGGGGAGTGGGCGGGACAAAGATAGAATGTAGTCGGAGACAGAAAGACTGGTGGGAGAACTGGAAAGGGGGAGGGGATAAAGAGCGAAAGCAAGGGCTATTTGAAGTTAGAGAAATCAATGTTCATACCGCTGGGATGTAAACTACCCAAGTGAAATATGAAGTACTGTTCCTCCAATTAGCGCTGGGCCTCACTGACAATGGAGAAGGCCCAGGACAGAAAAGTCAGATTGGGAATGGGACGGACAGTTGAAGTACTGAGCAACCGGGAGATCAGGTAGGTTAAGACGGAATGAGTGGAGGTGTTCAGCTAAACGATCGCTGAGCCTGCGCTTGGTCTCACCCATGTAAGGAAGTTGACACCTGGAACCGCAGATACAGTAGATGAGGTTGGAGGAGGTGCAAGTGAACCTCTGCCTGGAAAGACTGTTTGGGTCCTTGGATGGAGTCGAGGGGGGAGGTAAAGGGACAGGTGTTGCATCTCCTGCGGTTGCAGGGGAAAGTACCTGGGAAGGGGGTGGTTTGAGTGGGAAGGGATAAATTGACCAGGGAGTTTCAGAGGGAACGGTCTCTGTAGAAAGCAGAAAGGGGTGGAGATGGGAAGACGTGGCCAGTAGTGGGATCACGTTGGAGGTGGTGAAAATGTTGGAGGATTATATGCTGTATGCAACGTCTGATGGGGTTGAAGGTGAGGACATGGGGAATCTGTCCTTGTTACGAATGGGGGGAGGGGGAACAAGAGCGGAGCTGCGGGATATCGAAGTGATCCTAGTGAGAGCCTCATCTATAACAGAAGAGGGGAACCCCTGTTTCCTAAAGAATGAGGACATCTCCGATGCCCTGGTATGAAAAACCTTGTCGCAGATGCAGCGTAGATGGAGGAATTTGAAGCAGGGGATGGAGTTTGTTTCCTAAACTAAACTAAACTAAACCAAACCATCTCTGCATGTCCTGCAGTGGTTGGTGAGGGCAATGTGAAAACTGTGGACTATTGCACAGAGTGCCTTCTCAAAGACAAACAGGTGGGAGGTTTGCAAGGTGATGTGCTTCTTCCACCATTTATACCAGGCTCCTGTCTATCCCCTGTACCCCTGTTTCACTGCCATTGAAAATGCACTTTCTCCACTTTAAGCAGAGACAGCTATGAATTCTCAAGAGTTATTTGGGATGCTGCGTTTTTGTTCTGGCATCCACCTGACCATCTCCTTTTGTGATAGAGCATGGAATTGAGAAAGTTCAATTTGCATTTTTCACAACAATTACTGCTCCTCAAAATTATTTGCAAAACATATTAGACATTCAGGTCACGAGAGGCACTTTTACAATTAACATAGAGCAATATAGCACAGGAAAAGCCCCTTCGGCCCACAATGTCTGTGCAAAACATGATGTAAGGGTAAACTAACCTCTTCTGTCTGCACATGATCCATATTCCTCCATTCCCTGCACGTCCATGTGTTTATCTAAAACCTCTTAAATGCCACTATCGCACATGCCTCTACAACCACCCCTGGCAGTGCAGTCCAGGCACTCCACCACTCTAAAAAACGCCCAGTACATCTCCCTTAAACTTTGCCCCTCTCACCTTAAAACTATGCCGTCTAGTCTTTGACATTTCCATTCTAGGAAAGACCTGGGCATTCTTGTAAACATCTTCTGCACCCTCTCCAAAGCCATTACATCCTTTTTATAATAGGGCGACCAGATCTGTACACAATATTCCAAATATGGATAAACCAAAGTCCAATAAAGCCGCAACATGTCCTCCTGACTCTTACACCCAATGCCCTGATCAATGAAGACAAGCATACCATAGGCATTCTTTATCACTCAATCGATTTCTGTTGGCACTTTCGGGAACAATGGAATTGAACTCCAAATTCCCTATATACATCAATGCCGTTAAGGGTCTTGCCATTAACTGTACACTTTCCCCATACAATCAACCCCCTAAGGGCAGCACAGTGGCGCAGTAATAGAGTTGCTGCCTTACAGTGCCAGAGATCCGGGTTCGATCCTGACTACAGATGCTGACTGTACGGAGTTTGTACGTTCTCCCCATGACCTGGTTGGCATGGACTCAGTGGGCCGAAGGGCCTGTTTCCACGCTGTATCTCTAAACTAAACCAAACATGCAACACCTCGCACTTGCTTGGATTAAACACCATTTTTCTGCCCCTTTCTGTAGTTGATCAATATCCCACTGTATACCTTGACAGTCTTCCTCACTGCAACGCCACAAAGTTTGGTGTCTTCTGCAAACTTACTAACCAAAACATCTACATTTACGTCCAAGTCATTTATATATATACATCACAAACAACAGAGGTCCCTGCACAGATCCCTGTGAAACTCCATTGGTCACAGACCTTCATCCAGAATAACACCCTTGAACCATATCATATCATATCATATCATATCATATATATACAGCCGGAAACAGGCCTTTTCGGCCCTCCAAGTCCGTGCCGCCCAGTGATCCCCGTACATTAACACTATCCTACACCCACTAGGGACAATTTTTTACATTTACCCAGCCAATTAACCTCTGTCTTGTATGAGTAATCCAGTTCTGAACCCAGATGACCAAGTCAACATGATTCCATGCATCTTCCATGCATCTTATTCTTCTGGATCAGCCCAACATGAGGGACTGATGATGCCTCAGGACCAAAAGAAAGTTCACAATTAATGTTTCTAAGGAGAACCGTAATCATTACAAAAAGATTATTCCGTTGCCATTGCATTGCTCTTCATGGGAGCATGCTACTCACAAACGGACTGCTGTGTTCACAAAACAGTGACCATGCGACAAAACTAATTCATTTTCTTTGGAACATTTTTGAAAATGCTGTATAGATGCAAGACTAATATTATTGACAGAACCAATTCATTAGCAGACAAATTTGCAACATGTATCTTAAGCTCATAGCCAGTCTTAGTTCCTCCAAATTGTATGGAGAACAAACATTTGTACTTACAGAAGGACATAAAGATACAAACCAGAGAGATCACAGACCTTGTTTTTCTGAATCAGTAGAGGAGTTTGTGTTGATTAAAGTCAAGCAGCAGAAGAGACGAAACCAGGAAAAGTGCACATTATAAAGTGTCATTTTGTTGCATTTCATTTCCCTCTGCCAGGATTAGTGGGGGATATTTATAAAAAAAACTTTTGTTTGAGATGGCTGCAGGAACTTCTCAACCGCTGGCTTTGTATTATCACCATCCACAGCTGTCAAACTGGACAAGGGTTAAGGAATGGAAGGCTATTTCACAACTTGCTTATTAGGGAATGGAAGGCTATTTCACAACTTGCTTATAATAGTGCCTTTACCAGTGCCAAGCAAGAAAACACCGACATTTCCATTACTGCTCAGCAATAAACCACAGGTGGTTGTTGTGCTAAGCAAAGATTTAATCAGTCTGTCAAGTGTGACAGTTAAAAAGCGAGAGAGCCTGGATTGAGGACCGATTTATCCTGTCTCATCCAGTTTATCAACTGGTAACATGGCACACTGTTTGTTCCCTTGCGAGAGGCAGACTCTGCCGCCAGCATAGTTAGTATTTGAGGCTCATCTCTAATTGTCCTTTAGAAGTTGAGTCATTTCCCTGAACCAGTCTTTATGGCCTCACAATGGTCTCACGGTGCTGTTCAGTTAGGAATGCTTGGATTGTGAAACACTGATAAAGGAAATGTTTTTCTAAGTCAAAATGTCAGCTTGGAAATGAAATTGTAGCTGGCGCTATTTCCATACACTTGCTGCCTTTGCTCATCTGGCTGGTAAAGTAATGAGTGGGAACTGCTGTGAAACAATCTGTGACCAGTTAACCCAAATTCCTCAGTTTCAGAAAAGGCCCAATGATTTGAGACTGATGTAAAATAGAACTTGCCCCGATAAATGATTTAATAAGGACAAAATAAATTCTGTGTTTTTATCATAGTGCAATTTCTTGCTTGACACCACCGATTAAGAATGCATTGACAGATATTGCCAAAGATGGCAAATAAAGTGAACGTGCACATAAAGCATTTTTCATACCTTTGTGATGGTCAAAAGGATTTATCTTAGTGATAATTATAGGAGCTTTCTCTGCACAAATTAGTGCCAAGTATCCTGCACCACAGGCGAGACAAGATTTGATTATGCAGTAATGCATATTTTGGCATCCTGAAATTGCACAAGTGGCACCATATATTAATCTGTCTTCTGGCTCTGCAATTCTCTTGGTTCTTTTGTCATTCTCTAACTGCTCCCATTCACCCATTGACCCGATAAGATTGTGTACATCTTATCCTCATGGTCTTCCTGGTTGACCTTATCAGAGATATCCTCCCTCCACCACCCTCACTGCAGTTTAACAAACTTCTTTTGTGTCTTTTCCAGATCCAAGGGTCTTCCACCCAAAGCAGCAGTGCTGGCTCGAAGGGCCAAATGGCCTCCTCCTGCACCTATTTTCTATTATCTTGATTTCTCTTCCCACAAATGTGGCCTGACCTGCTGAGTATTTCCAGAATTTTCTGATTTTATTTCAGTGAAAATTCAAGTTTTTCTTTCGAAAACGCTTATTTTGAATTGAAGCTGGATTTCGATTAATTGATTATTCCAGATTGTGCCCCTTAATCTCAGCTATCTATGCTTCCAGGGACAATTTAACAAAACTCAGCCATTTTGCACAACAATCTCTTGCCTGCCCTTATTCAACATTTTACTTCATTTATTAAATTTTACTTTCCCCAATTTATTATAACTTAAATTTAAGAAGAGATATCTATATTTTGCGGGAAAAAATGGCTTTGAATTTATCCCAGACAGATATTCAGTATAAATCTCCTCACAGCAGTCTCTTTATGCCAGCTTGCTATTTATTAGAAACAACACTAACAGGAAGTTGTACTAATGGGTTTCAATGCATTTAAATGTGCTGCTGATATGCAAATCAACTCGCACCTACACAATTGTGACCAATTAAAATGCTATTTTCCCATTAGCTCTTTTCCCCACAAAACATTTTCAACTCGAACGGTCCTGTCAAACTGCTATAATTCATTCGCAATACATCAAGGATTGTGCATGCCAATAAACTTAAGGTCAATAAATGCAAATTAATTATCTCGAAGCTGAAGTCTTGCCATCCTTTCCAAGCCCATTTTTCATTAAACACCCTCCATGCAATTCAGAGCATCCAATGCTGTTGCCCATCCAAACTGACATCAAGTCCTGTCAACCCATAAATCCTTTGCCCACAGTTCTACACCGACAACAGTTCACCTTAAAACTCCCAACCTCATTTTAAAATCTCTCCAAGCCTGCACCCTTTCCTGTTCCTGTGACTTTCACCAAACCCAATAACAGGATCTTTATGAATGAATGAATGAATGAATGAATGAATAAGTTTATTGGCCAAGTATGTGCATATACAAGGAATGTGCCTTGGTGCCCCACTCACAAATGACAACACAAACATACAGTTAACAATTAAGAACAAAGCATAACCACATCAAAACAATAAGGATACAACATTACCGTCTAAACATGTGGGTGAAAATAAACCAGGGCAAAAAAGAGACTGCAGACTTTGGTTATTGAGTAGAACTATCACTCGTGGAAAAAAAGCTGTTTTTATGTCTGGCTGTGGCTGCTTTGACAGTCCGGAGTCGCCTTCCAGAGGGAAGTGCTTCGAAGTGTTTGTGGCCAGGGTGAGAGGGGTCAGAAATTATCTTGCCCGCTCACTTCCTGGCCCTTGCAGTGTACAGTTCGTCAATGGGGGGAAGGTTGCAGCCAACAATCTTCTCAGCTGTGCGAACGATACGTTGCAGCCTCCGGATGTCGTGCTTGGTGGCTGCGCCAAACCAGACCATGATGGAGAAGGTGAGGACGGATTCAATGATAGCAGTATTATCTTTGATAGCAGATTATGTTTCTTCGTTTGCCGCAGGAAGTTTGCCGCAGGAAGTACATCCTCTGTTGGGCCTTTTTGACTGTGGAGTCGATGGTGGCCCCCCATTTAAGGTCCCTGGAGATGATGGTTCCAAGGATCTTAAATGACTCCACAGATGTGACTGTGGTGTTGTTGATGGTGAGTGGGGGAGGGGAGGGGGATTTCTTCGAAAGTCGACAATTAGTTCCACTCCAGTTCCGGTCTTTGATGCATCTATCATAAGTTCATAAGTGATAGGAGCAGAATTTTGGCCATTCGGCCCATCAAGTCGACCCCGCTATTCAATCATGGCTGATCTATCTCTCCCTCCTAATCTCATTCTCCTGCCTTCTCCCCATAATCTATGATTTTCATTACTCCACCTGGGACTCATACGCTAAACATCCTCGCTCTTTTTCCTCCTTTTCTTCCTTCAAATTGTCTTTGAAAAGCTTTTGTTCCCCTGTCCTGAAATTAATGCATGCAATTAACTGTCAGGTTTTCTGAAATGCTTTAAAATGTTCTGTGACACGAATAATATCAGACAGTGCAAGTTATACACCTGAAATCAAAGAGAGATCAAAGAATCTTATTTAGCCAGTGGGACCAATGTGGAAGCCCTCTGCTACAGAGAGGTTCAGCTCAATGGTACATTCAAGGATAAGCTTGACAGAAACATGGCAGATAGGGAATACTGCAGAAGGTTGTGTTGATTGAGTTACCATCATAGAATCATTGCGGCATAGAAGACAATCATTTAGAACAACCTGTCTATTCTGGCTCTGAGTCCAGCAACTCAATCATTCCAATTGCCTTGCTCTTTCTGTGCCCTAGCTGGGTCAGGAATCAAAGAGGATCAAGTGGAACATAAACACTGGTGCGAAAAAAGCCGATTGAGTTGAGAGTGTCAGCAGGTGATCCGCTGAAGTTGGGACAGAGTTGGGTGATGTTAAAAAAGTGAAAACAGACATTTGTAGGTATGATTTAAATCTTGGTTCTTCGTTAAATATAGCATCAAGATTTTGAATAGCATGGAGACACAAGTGACTGCAGCACCTCTTTCTTCCCTCCCACTCCCTCTACCCCTACATTCCTTCCTCTGTCTTCACAACATTTAAATCCTTTTGCCTCACACCTGCTGTTTTTTTCATCACTGGCCTCTCCAACTATCTGCCTATCAAACCCAACCCTCGCCTGTGTTCTTATATTACCTGGCGGGCTTTGGCCTGCCCCTCCTCTCTTCCAGCTCTCTTGCCCCCCACCTTGCCCCCCTCCACAATCAGCACAAAAAAGGATCCCAACCCAAAATATCACCTATCCATGTTCTCCAGGTATGCTGCCTGCCCCACTGAGTTACTCCAGCACTTTGTGTCATTTTTGTTGTAAACTAGCATCTCCAGTTCCTTGTTCCTACATCTTATTTCCCACCTGATTTAAAACCAACATAATCATTTAAACACATGACCTAAAATGACGATTTCTTCTCTGTGCAGGTAACGTAAAACACAAATTTCTCACCAATCTCCATTCTTTACACACTTATGTTACAGTTAAAAATAGATTATTCATGCGCTATTCATAAGTGGTGGCAGATCAAAAGACTGGGCAAGGAACAAAGTAGAACACAGCCGTTTGAAGCTACTGACTGCTATCATTAATTTACATCTTAAAGGCAGGTGTGTGTAAACTCAATTTTATAGTGACTAGTTCACAATAAATTATCTACAGGAGATCAATTGGTAAAATGGGGGAAATGAAAAATCCATAAACTATGCTGCTTTTTATATGGGAGATTTACACTGAATATCTTTCTTGGGTCAATTCAAGGCCATTTTCTATCTTATTATTCATACCTCGTGTCTTAATGAATGGGGAAAGTAGAATTTATAACAATACAGCTGTTATTCCTAATTGCAACCTCGTTCTTCTCAAATCTTTAGAACAAACTTGTAATTTATATCATCTAGTCGCCAGAACTGTTTGTTTAATATTTTGATACCTTTGCTCTGTCTAGCTACATGCAAATAATTTTTGCTTTCAGTTCCCCCATTGTAATTCCAATACTTTATCCATTATTGTGGAGGCAATGTGTTTCATGCTCTTCCCCATCAGAACCAAGTAGCAGAAATTGATAATAGATTATTCTTATAAAAAGTGTGGATAGAGGGGTGGCTCATTATGAAAGCTGTAAAGAAAAGAAAACAAAGGCACAGATATGGGTTTTAGTAGCTGATGGGCCAGAGGAATTGTGGAGATGAGCAACTTTATTGTTTTAAAAGGCCACTTCTGTGAAAGAGAACACGAGGCTGGCCCGGAAACCAAGTCTGAGAATGGTCTGGTTCAGAGAGAGTTAATGGTCAGGGAATTAACCAAAGATGATGTTACTGATTCTCACAAAAACTTGACTAGAAGAAAGATCATAAGATCATAGGTGCTAGGAGTAGAATAAGGCCATTCGGCCCATCAAATTTACTCTGCCATTCAATCATGACTGATCTATCTCTCCCTCCTAACCCCATTCTCCTGCCTTCTCCCCATAACCTCTGACACCCATACTAATCAAGAATCTATCTATCTCTGCCTTAAAGAATAAGGGGTAGGCCATTTAGAACTGAGATGAGGAAAAACTTTTTTAGTCAGAGAGTTGTGAATCTGTGGAATTCTCTGCCTCAGAGGGCAGTGGAGGCCAATTCTCTGAATACATTCAAGAGAGAGCTAGATAGAGCTCTTAAGGATAGCGGAGTCAGGGGGTATGGGGAGAAGGCAGGGACGGGGTACTGATTGAGAATGATCAGCCATGATCACATTGAATGGCGGTGCTGGCTCGAAGGGCCGAATGGCCTACTCCTGCACCTATTGTCTATTGTCTATTGTCTAAATATATCCACTGACTTTGCCTCCACAGCCGTCTGTGGCAAAGAATTCCAGATTCACATACTCTGACTAAAAAAATTTCTCCTCATCTCCTTCTTAACAAAATGTCATTTAATTCTGAGGCTACGACCTCTAGTCCTAGACTACCCCACTAGTGGAAACATCCTTTCCACATCCACTCTATCCAAATCTTTCACTATTCTGTACGTTTCAATGAGGTCCCCCCTCAATCTTCTAAACTCCAGCAAATATAGGCCCAGTGCCGTCAAACGTTCATCACATGTTAAGCTACTCATTCCTGGGATCATTCTTGTAAACCTCCTCTGGACAGTCTCAAGAGCCAGCACATCCTTCCTCAGATATGGTGCCCAACATTGCTCACATCTTGCTCATAATATTCCAAATGCACCCTGACCAGCACCTTACAGAGCCTCAGCATAACATCCCTGTTTTTGTATACAAGCCCTCTCTAAATAAATGCTATCATTGCGTTTGCTTCCTTTGCAACTGATTCGACTTGCAGATTAACTTTTTGGAAATCGTGCACCAGCACCCAAGTCCCTTTGCACCTCCGATTTCTGGATTCTCTCCCCATTTAGAAAATAATTTACGTCTTTATTCCTGCGACCGAAATGCATGACTCCACACTTTGCTACACTATATTCCATCTGCCACTTCTCTGCCCACTTTCCCAAGTCCTTCGGCAGAGTCCCTGCTTTTTCCACAATACCTGCTTCTCCACCTATTTCGTATCATCCGCAAACTTGGCCACAGAGCCTTCATTCCCTTCATCAAAATCATTAATATACAACATGAAGAGTAGCGGCCCCAGCACCAAGCCCTGCGGAACTCCGCTAGTCACTGGCAGCCAACCAGAAAAAGCCCCCTTTATTGCCACTCTTTGTCTTCTGCCATCCAGACAATCTGATATCTATGCTAGTATCTGCCCTTTGACACTATGGGCTCTCATCTTCCTTAGCAGCCTATCATGTGGCACCTTATCAAAGGCTTTCTGAAAATCTAGGTATACAACATCTACTGGCTCTCCTTTGTCTGTCCTGCTATTACATCTTCAAAGAATTCCAGCAAATTCATCAGGCAAGACGTCTCCTTCACAAAGCCATGCTGACTTTGTCCTATTTTAGCGTGAAAAAGATCATTGATCCAAGATTCGATGATAGACAAGCATTTCAGCAACATATTAGTAATGCACTGTTATGAACTGATGCTGGAGAACAGCCTGGATAGAGTGGATGTGGAGAGGATGTTTCCACTAGTGGGAGAGTTTGGGACCAGAGGGCACAGCCTCAGAATAAAAGGACGGACCTTTAAAAAGGAGATAAGGAGGAATTGATTTTGTCAGAGGGTGGTGAATCTGTGGAATTCATTGCCACAGACAGCTGTACCCAAGTCATTGGGTATTTTTATGGGGGAGTTTGACAAATTCTTGATTAGTAAAGGTGTCAAGAGTTACGGGGAGAAGGCAGGAGAATAGGGTTGAGAGGGAATGATTGAATGGTGGAGTAGATTCGATGGGCCGAATGGCCAATTTCTGCACTAGGTATGGAAGCTGTCCCATATTTTCAAATAATATCACCTATTGGCTATAAGTAGATGAGGCCTCTATTCAACACTGATCAAAATGTTTCCAATCTCAATAAGCGTCAAAAAGCTATTTGCATCAAAACCAAGTCTCAGCTGATCATTCACATTTCTCACTGAGGTCACTAGGCCATGACAGTAGATAAAGTATTGTAAGCTCTTTTGGATCCTTGTACTTGATCTTAACAAGGTAATTTTAATGAAATAAGCCAAATAAATCCTGCAAACAAAATCACAAATAAGCCACCTTTGCAAAGTAGCTGATGTGGGATCCGTGGCTTTGATCTTGCATGTAGAATATTGTAATCTGTGAGCTCCTGACCTAAAATGCAATATAATAGCAGCTGCAGGTTCTGCAAAACCAGGCCACAATTCAATGTGATAGATCATTCAATCTGTGGACTCCACGCAGCTGATTCCAGGGCTTGAAGTCTACCCGCCCAAATGCAGAACCCAGGCTCAATTGTTTCTGCAGCAGATCTCGTAGAAAAAAACAATCACATTCCTGGATTCAAGAAGTTAACTTAAAATACACTCGCGAGTATGTGTTGAAAAAGGCAACAATGGATATATATAAATCAATCACGCCACAAAAATAACTTCATAACATAATTATGTTGTAAATGCACATAAAGAATGTTTATGCCAACTGACATTTGCAAACTGCCACCATTTGAAACAAATATTATTTCCCAGAATATTTGCCTGTTTTGTCTGCAACTCGCCCACAATTCTTTAAAGTTCATCCTGCAATTTAATTTGGCCCAGGTCATTGTTAAATTACATCCGCACAAATCATAGCAAATGTGGACATGTATAATTGGAAATGGTGAATGGAAGAAACTTCTCTGACTGTTGAGATCAGGAACGGGCTATGGAACATATAACAGCCCAATGTGCATCTGCATACACAGAACTATCATAGTCCTAGATGAAATTATGTGGCTTTGGCATCCAAGTTTTAAATCAGAGCAAATGGTCCAAGGTTTTAGCAGATTGCCATAGATGACAGAGAGAACTTTACTGCCATCACTTTGGTCTCCCAAGCTAAGGGGCACCACAGGAGGGACACAAGACTTGGCCATGCAATTGTACAAGCATGGAGTGCTAACATGCAAAGAATTTCCAACTAAATTGAGAGAAAACCCAAGGGATCGATCTGAAGATGCAGGACAGGATATTTTATTGCTGCACATGACATTAAATAAACCCCACAGTGGCTGGTCTCATCACATGTTGGAGGATGTTGAAGATTTGGAAAGGGTGCCGAAGAGGACATGTGGGTCATTTGTGAGTAAAATACATGCTCATGATCAAGACTAAAAGGATATAGGATGAACAGTTGGAGAAATGCAGGCATTGGGGTGATCAGATTTACTTTCTGAGATGATGAAAGGAATTAATTATTTGAGCAGACAGTCTCCTCCAAGTAAGCAAGTTCACTTGGATCAGGGGTCGCAATTTTCAGTTATACAAGACCAGATCTAAAATTAATGTATTTTCTCAGGGAGTCATAGACTTATGGAACAGGCTACAGTTATATAGCTGAATTCTTATCTGGGTGGAATATTAATTGTACAAAAGGCAGAGATTGTACAGCACTGCGCAGGAGTGAATGGCGGGGGCTTGTGCGTGTGTGAAATCAAGGATACAATCCCTGTCTGACACTTGCGTTTACTTTGAAGAATTCTTCCAGAAATCCCAATTATTTTGCAATTACCGTTTCATACAAGTGAGCTGAATTATTATCACCTATTGCCAGGATGCAGGTTGCTTTTGGCAACGATTTGTTAAATTTGTAAAAGTGCGAAAATGAGAATGCAAATCCACATGCAGAGATCTCATTGTAAATTATGGCAGATTTTTGCAAATCACTATTTCATTTCTTCCCACCAAACCCCCATCAACCCTCTTCTCCAGACTAATTTGTTGCAGAAAAATCTACGGGTTGCCCCCAGTTTATGTAATTCCAGGTTTATGTACAGCACATACATGTGAATGTGAGATGGACCAGCTGGCTGATGCAGGAATACAGGTGACACTTCTTCACACGACTTGGAACTTTGCCACATTGAACCCAAGAAAAGTTCATTCTAATTAACATGCTGATGCCAATTTTGCACATCCTATCTAGAGATATGCTTGGGCTAAGTACATTAAAGTCAGCTTTAATATTAAGAATGGCAAAGAGAGATTTTAAATGATTCTCCAGACCATCTCTTCCTATGGGAAATCTACCTCTGCAGGCATCTCTGCCAATGAAACATATTTGTATCTGCATTTCCTACTTGCAAACTGTTTGGATTATGAACGGTTCTCAGGAACGGAACCTGCAATAACCTGTAGAGGGCCAGGAATTATTAAATCAATCTGTTAAGAGTATCAGCCTTGGGCAAGAGATTTGATCTGGACTACGATCACTTCAACACAGACAAGCCTTCTTCAATTACCAAAGTCAGACTTACGAAGATGTTATAGTATGTATGTTATAGCATGGTATATCTTCTCCCCAGATGTGAATGATGGGTTTGTGAATTTGTGCCTGAGTTTTAGGATTTCAGTTGGGATAACATCAGCTCTGAAACTCTTGCCATCTTTGTGCAGAACATGGTCCTCTTAACATCTTGTCTGTCAGGAGCATTAGGATGACTGGAAGAGGTTTCTGTGGTATAGTGTCAAAGGGCAGTTGAGGAGGTATTTGAAGAGTTGACTGCCTCCCTGATCCTAATGAGTTCACCCTTGTTCAGTCTGAAGAAGGGTCTCGACCCGAAACGTCACCCATTCCTTCGCTCCTGAGATGCTGCCTGACCTGCTGTTACTCCAGCATTTTGTGTCACCCTTGTTCTCGACTCTCAGTGAGGAAGGAAGTTTTCCAGTAGAAAACCCTTGATGAGGAGGGTACAAGAGGTGCAGCTGATTGCTGACAGCTACAAGACGTGTGAGTTCCTCAGCACAGTAAAAGTCATCTCTGATCCCCACACCTGCAGCCTGGTTATATCCATTTGTTGACAACCCACCTGAAAAGGAGCAACTCTGCAATACTCTGATAGCAGGAATGGAGACAGGGGAAAGCTCACACAGAGAAATGACAGAGCCAACAAACCATCTTAGAAAACTATCAATACTTTGCGCAAGCTTGTTGCAGGTGTGACTGTAGACAATTCTGGTAACTAAATTGGTGCAAAGTAGGAATCACAGAGTGACCTCTCAACAAAAAAACCTACACAGGAAATTATAGGATAGAGAGAATAAGTTAACGAGAAATAAAGAGGCAAATGCAACCACAACATTCAAAGTAACACAACAACAAAAGTTCCCCGGAAATCAGGAAGAAGATGAACAACATAAAAATAATTTAATATATCATGTAGTAAATAAAAAACCACTAATAGTCCTGTGTGAACTGTCTGAATCTACCAAAAGAACTATTACCATTATAATAAAAATATTGAGACTGCAAAAGAAAAATTGTTTCAGTTCCCAAGGAATGCATAATTCACAGTTCAACTATTCTTTAATCACTGGGCCAAAGACCTTGTAATTTCCTACTGCAAAATGTCATGGCAGCGTCTTCATCACAAAGACTTCAGCTGATTAAGTCCACAAGATCTTGCAAGAGTATCAGAGAATGACAATAAAGCAAGCCGTGGCAACTTCTTCTCACATCCCAACTACAAAATAGATGCAACTTGGGGGTAATTTTCGATGGAATTAGATGCTGCACTAGTGGTTAACTGGAAGTACTTTCTAGAGTGGGTGGTCTGTCATGTTTAGTGTTTAATCTCTAATCTTTGAACTTGAAAATAATTCTTAAGTTTATACATTTTTACAAAAACAAGTTTATCATAAAAAGAACTTCAGCCTCAAAATGAGGCGACAAATTTGACCTTTCAAATCGGAAGGAACTATGTTTTCTTCTCCATTTTTATTTCCTCTTCAGAAATTCAGCTTTAATTAAATGGTGACGTACGTGGCAGGAAACACAAACATTGTGAAGCAGGAAGAGGAAATGAGTTTGGACAGGCCTTGGTAAAAGCTTTGATGCTCAGTTCATGAGACGATAACCATGATTAAACTGATAATCTCAAACTGCACAACATTTCCAAGGTAATGCAATCAGATTGTTTTCAACCATATTATTAATTATTAAAAAATCCCATGCAATATATTTAATACACCAACATTTTAAAATGTATTGACTGCAATTTTTAATGAGTTTTAAAGTTATTTTAAACTTAAGTTTAAAAAAAAATGGTTGTTCAACTTGTCATGCTGGTCTAAAAATATTTTGGTTAAATACTTATTACCTCCACAACAACACGCTTCCATAAAGTACTTTGAATATCATGAAACACTAGGCAGACAAGTTACAGACAAATTTTGACACCAAGTCACAACAGATGATCAATCAATTAAAACAAAGATTTACATTTATAAAGAACCTGGCACAATCTCAAGATATCCCATTGATATCTACATCTTATCGAGTACTTATGAAGTTGAGCACGATGTGCTAATTGCAGGCAGCAAATACCAACTGATAGCTTTGGTTCGAAAATTAGTTGTTAGTGATATTTGAATCAGTGCCAATGAGGGTGGGAAAGTAGACAGTCATGAAGGTTCAAGGAGACATTCTCAGAGCTGCTGGCCTGAGATGCTAAAGGAACAGCCAGCAATGGTGGAACAATTACAACTGAGGGTGTGCTGGAGGCCAGGATTGTACCATCCCCTTATCTGACAGTATATGTACAACTTTCCAAGACATACCCAAGTGGATCCTTCACTTTCTAGGTCACATACAAGAGGCTCGGGCACATTGAAAAATAGTTCTCCACAGATGCTTTCCAGGTTGTATGATAATAAACTGCCAAAGGAATTGAAGGGGAGACATTTCTCCATCCTCAGACCAGTACAACTCGGAGAGGGGGAGGGGGGGGGTGGGAGGGGGGTAGTAGAAAAGGAGGTTATCTCCTTTCAAGTATTACTTTGGGTCCACATGTCGTTTGCAACAGAAGACATAGATTTATGCACTAACAACTTTCACGTGCATTGGCCTGATAACCTTGATAGGAATGTCAAATGCACAGGCACAGTAAATGTGATGATGTTGCTGTCCATTTTTTTTAACCGAAAAGATAATTCAGGATAAATATAAAGTATATTTTTTGCAGAAGTAGTGGTAAAGAAACACATGGGAATTATTTTCACAATATATCCTCGGTCCACAGTGTTCTTTGTGAATTGGTAGCCAGGACCAGCATGATCAGCCACATAGCCCCCTTCTGTAGTGAATGGCTCTGCCCTATTCTATTTTTCCTGTAAAAATGGCACAATGTGCGAGAGTAACTCTGCGGGTCAGGCAGCATCTCTGAAGAACATGGACAGATGTCAATTTATGTTGGGATCCTTCAGACTGACTGGGGGGAGAGAAAGCTGTAAGACAGGAGGAGCCGCAACTGCTTATTAAAAACTCCTCTCACTTGTATTTGCCTATCACTGCCAGGCTTTGCTGTGCCCCTCCTCTCTTCCAGCTCCCTCCCCACCCCCACCAACAAAATCCATCTGAAGAACCATGTTCTCCAGAGTTGCTGCCTGACCTGTTGATTAGTCCAGCACTTTGTGTCTTTGTGCAGGAAGGAACTGCAGATGCTGGTTTAAACTGAAGATAGACACAAAAAGCTGGAGTAACTCCACGGGTCAGACAGCATCTCTGAAGAGAAGGAATAGGTGACAATTCGGGTCGAGACCATTCTTTGTGGGGGTTTTTTTGGTAAGCCAGCATCTGCAGTTTATTGTTTCTATTTTTCCTGTGTAAGATCAGGCTACTTTCTTATCGAAAGAGGAATGACCAATGAAAGGTCATAAACGTGAAATGTTGATCCTGCATCTATCTCAACAGATGCTGCCTAACCTGCCGAATTTTTCCAGTATTCTGCATTTTCATTCTTCTTGGCTCAAAAGAGATCTTTAAAAAAATTTGAAATAATTTGATAAGGTCGGTGGAGCAAAAGTATTTCAATTTGAGGAGAGCAAAAGTAGGAAGTACAGGAAATATAAGTTAGGCTTTCTCTTTTTCCCTCTTTTTACTCTTTTTCCTTCTTTCTTTTTTGTTCTCTTTCTCGCTTTCTCTCTCTGGTATTATAACAACATTCAAAATACATTTGAACAGGTTCATGGATACAGCAAGGTTTAGAAGGATATGGGCCAAACACGGGCAGGTGGGACTGATGTAGGTGGGCACCTTGGTAGGCATGGGCACATTGGACCGAAGGGCCTGTTTCTGAGCCATAAGACTCAAAGTTAGATACTTATAAATCGGAAAATGAATTCTCAGTTTCTGGGTGATGTGGAGGTGTGACCAGGATAAGCTGGCATTTCTGCCTCTTATAATATGGCCTACACCCTATGATACAGCTGACATTTCGTCCACTGCCCTCCAACTGGGGGACTCTGTCGTCTGGTTCCATTCCGACTGGCCATTTTAACAAGAGAATCACCTGCAGCGGATTCTGTCCTCACAATATTCAGCTTCGGCTACCTCTGCCCATCATTCACCGATGGCTTGTGTCCCAAAGAGTCTTAGGTCTGCAGAACCTATTCATGGGTTCAGAAGGCTGACTTCCCGGAGAACTGCAGGAATCTTTAGATTGTCAACCTCCGGGGCTAGTGACGTGACCAGACTTCACAAGCAAGCCCAACTCTTAAATTCCTTTCACAAAATTAAATGTGAAAGAATAACAATGTGAAATAAGCCAAGGCAGCTGACAAAATACACTCAAAAGTGAAAAGGAAATATAGGAAATGTATGTATTTGTATGGAACAAGCCTTTAATCGACATTTTACTTTATTTTTGTTTATGCTTCGCAGTTGCATTTAATTAATGCATAAAATTCTGACATGTTTACAGGGATTTCAACACCACCAGGAAGTGCAGCAGAAGGAGTGGAAGTGCTGGAAATGGAGTATTGGATGATCTTCTGACATTAATATTTTAAAACCACCCATGCAATGCACTCATCTTAGATTCCTATGTGTTTATGTGCCAGTGGAATAAACCAAATCATACTAAATTAACTGCTTCACTGCTTTTTATCTTTTAGCAGACTGGGCGGTAGAGTTGCTGCCTTACAGCGATTATGGAGCCAGAGATCCGGGTTCAATCCTGTCTGTACGGAGTTTGTACGTTTTCCCCTTGACCGCGTGGGTTTTCTCCGAGATCTTCGGTTTCCTCCCACACTCCAAAGACGTACAGGTTTGTAGGCTAATCGGCTTGGTATAAATGGGAATTTTCCCTTATGTGTGTAGGAGAGTGTTAATGTGCGGGGATCGCTGGTCAGTGCGGACTCGGTGGGACGAAGGGCCTGTTTCCGCACTGTATCGCAAAACTAAACTAAATCTTTGCTCATGTTTATGCCAGCGATTTCCAAATAATAAACTCCCATGTCCTGTGATAAGATTAAGGTGGGTGAGAAACTTTGCAAAGTGGAGGCAAACCCCTCTGAATAGACTGGTGAAAACAAATTCAAATCAAAGCATTATCTTGGGTCATTTCAGTTGCTGCTCAGAATCAGATTGGATAAAATGTTACCAAATTATGAAGATATCCATGCAGAGTTCTATTAATAGCTGCAAGGATGGGGCAAAATGTGATCGCTTTGAAATCGTCACACAAGAGACCGCAGATGCTGGAATCCTGAGCAAAAAACACACTGCTGATGTGTAACGAAGAGTCCCAACTCGAAATGTTGTCTGACGTCTTCCTTCCGCAGATGCTGCCTGGCCTGCTGATTTTCTCCAGCAGCTTGTTTTTGTTCATTATTTTGAAATAATTTGTAATAGCATGTACCATATTAAAAGTCCCAGTCAAGATGTAATGGACAGTTACAGGTGGTGTTATCCTCTACAAACTTGCCATTATGCAGATAACTATCCCAACAATCTTCTATCCATGCTGGTACCAAGCCTCTGGTAAAATGGGCTTCTATCTTGTTTAGCAGCCTTACTTGCAGCACCTTATCAAAGGCCTACTGAAAATCCAAGTGAATAACTCTCACTGACTCTCCTTTGTCTCTTCTACTCGTTACTTCCGCAAAGAATTCCAACAGATTGTCAGGCAAGATCTCCCCTTCACAAAACCATGCTGACTGTGGCCTGTTTTATCACGTGCTCTCAAGTATCCTGAAACCTCATCCTTAATCCACAGAGACAGCACCAGAGGTTAGAATCAAACCCGGGTCGCTGGGGCAGTGTGCACCACTGTGATTGTCTCTGTTTAGACATGTGGTTTCTAATGATTTAATAAAGTCGTTCAGGCAACATTTAACTGTGTTATTTTATATTATTTGGAGAATTGGAACAAACAGAAACACTAGAATCTTTAAAAAGTATTTATTCTGCCTAAACATTCAACCACAATTCATCTGTGTTATGGAAATTTTATTATAAGTCTCACTGATGTTAATAAACAACAAGTGGACTTGTTTTAGTAAGCCTAACCTGAAATTAAAACACAGACTTTCAAGATATGGCATTTCTCCCTGACCTTGTTCCCTCATCATTCTCCCACTGTCTCCTTCTCCCTCCTTTCCTGAAGAAAGGTCTCGACCTGAAACGTCACCCATTCCTTCTCTCCAGAGATGCTGCCTGTCCCGCTGAGTTACTCCAACATTTTGTGTCAATCTTTGGTTGAAACCAGCATCGGCAGTTCCTTCATACATAGATTGGTAAAATGCTTAGCAGACCACCTGCACTCAGTCAGCGGGGTAATCCTGACTTTCCAGTTGCCTGTCGCTTCAATTCTGCATCCTAATCTGACCTCTGTCTCTGCCATTCTGCACTGTTCCAGCAATGCCCAACATAAGCTCGAGAAACAGCAGCTCATCTTTCTTCTGGGTACAATACAGCCTTCAGGAATCAATTTCAAATTCAACAATTTCAGATAACCATCTTCTCTGATTTTCATCAAAACTAGCCAGCTTCAGTATAGCTTATCCATTTGAAACATGAACTATTTTTCTCTCCCTGCTCACAATGCCTGATCTGCTGGGCGTTTTATACAACCCTGCACAACAATGCACATATCCTACCTATTTTCTCTCTTTCCCAGTTCAGATGAAGATCTTCAAACTGAAACATCAACTCTGTCTCTCCTTCCATAAATGCTGTTTGACCCACAAAGTGTTTCAAGCATTTTCAGCTTGTGTCTCTTCCACCACTTTGTCACGTCACTTTGTGTGGCAAAAAATTTGTTGGAGGAGGTTTCGCCCAACCTCTCGCTCTTCCCGCTCTTAATATCCAAATGATTTACACATTTATTTTCAATTAACGAGGTATGCAAAATTATGGGATTGTACTAAACTAGAGGAAGGAAATGTATTCATATATAATTAAAGCCCACACAACTGTCACTGCTGAATTCACTGTCACTTAAATAATGGGTTTAGTCGTCTTGGATTTCAATTACCAATTTCACTACTACAAATCCTGGAAGGATGTTCATTGGCAATAGAAATGCTGGGTTTGCCTCCCCTTACATGGACGACATTGCCGTTTTCTCCTTGGACCACAGGTTGTTCAGCATCTGTGATCAGCTTGAACTGGCCTCAGTAGCTCAGAGTCAATCATGGCACTGATTGATTGTTTGTTCCCATCGTTGTAAAGTGCTGGGGATCCGAGGTGAGGGGAGCTGGAGCTCTTACAAGAAACTGGCTGGAGCAGATGGCCAAGGTAAAGCAAAAATTGGAAATTTGGAACTGCACCCTCTCGATTGCAGGCAAAAACCTGGTCAGCAGATGTGAGATGCTCTTGGTGTTGCTGCACCCCGCACCTGCACTGTTGCAGGTACCCAAGCCATCTTCCACTTCATGTGCATCCACCTGGTCACGATGTACAAGCCTCTAGAAAAAGGAGGTGGGAAGCATACCCAATACTGCCTTCACCCTGATGACCATTTTTTATTGGTTGCATCGTGTTGCGCTTAGAACTGAATAATGCAAAGACATAATGTTACAACCATAAGATCATGTGATAGGAGTAGAATTAGGCCATTCAGCCCATCAAGTCAAGTCCGCCATTCAATCATGGCTGATCAATCTCTCCGTCCTAACCCCATTCTCCTGCCTTCTCCTCATAACCTCTGACAACTATACTAATCAAGAATCTATCTATCTCTGCCTTAAATATATCCACTGACTTTGCCTCCACAGCCTTTTGTGGCAAAAAATTCCACAGATTCACCACCCTCTGACTAAAGAAATTCCTCCTCATCTCCTTCCTAAAAGAACGTTCTTTAATTCTGAGGCTATGGCCTCCAGCCCTAGACTCTCCCACTAGTGGAAACATCCTCTCCACATCCACTCTATCCAAGCCTTTCACTATTCTGTACGTTTCAATGAGGTCCCCCCTCAGTCTTCTAAACTCCAACGAATATAGGCCCAGTGCTGTCAAATGGCTAGTATCTGCCCTTTGATACCATGGGCTCTCGTCTTCCTTTGTAGCCTCCCATGTGGCACCTTATCAAAGGCTTTCTGAAAATCTAGGTTTTCAACATCTATTGGCTCTCCTTTGTCTGTCCTGCTATTTACTTCTTCAAAGAATTCCAGCAAATTTGTCAGGCAAGACCTCCCCTTCACAAAGCTATGCTGACTTCGGCCTATTTTATCGTGAACATCTCAGTACTCCGTAACCTCATCCTTTATAATGGAGTCTAAAATCTTACCAACCACCGAAGTCAGATTAACCGGCCTATAGTTCCCACCCAAGAAAGATCTTGGTGCTGGTTAGTGGGTTCTGATGATGGGGCATTGACAGCCTCCTGGGGGATACACAATGTGCTGCGGTCCTATCTGAGACAAACATCAACTCAGCGAAAGATGCACTTTTTTCTGCCTAAAACTTGTTGGTCTCCAATGTGACATGATAATCAAAAGCAAAAGCTGCTGACTGGCACACTCCAACAAGCAGAGATAGGTGCTGAGGGACGCACTGAATCTCGGCACAAGCACCACAGAGGATCTGTGGGCAAGGGGGCAAGTTTGGGGGCCTGATGCCACTGGATGTTGAAGGGCTGAGCCCTTTGCAACATCACATCAAACACGTCGTGTATTAGAGTCAGAGTCATGGAGTCCTACAGCACAGAAAGAGGCCCTTCGGCCCATCGTGTCCGCGCCGCCCGTTACCAAAACACAGTCTAATTTTAATCCCATTTTCCCGCATTTGGACCGTAGCCCTGAATGTTGTAGCATTTCAAGTGCCCATCCAAATGCCTCTTAAACGTTGTGAGTGTTCCCGCCTCCACCACCACCCCAGGCAGTGAGTTCCAGACTCCAACCACCCTCTGGGTGAAAAAGTTCATTCTCACATCCCCCGAAACCTCCCTCCCCTTACCCTGTATCTATGTCCCCTCGTTGTTGAACCTTCCACCAGTGGAAGAAGTTCCCCGCCATCTACCTTATCTATGCCCCACATGATCTTGTACACCTCGATCATGTCCCCTCTCAGCCGTCTCTGCTCCAGGGAAAACAACCCCAGTATGCTCAGTCTCTCCTCATAGCCGAGGCTCTTCATCCCTGGCAGCATCCTGGTGAATCTCCTCTGCACCCTCTCCAAAGCTATCACATCCTTTCTATAATGTGGTGACCAGAACTGTACACAATACTCCAGCTGTGGCCTCACCAGTGTTCTGTACAATTCCATTATTACCCCCCTACTTTTATATTCGATGCCCCGGCTAATGAAGGCCAGTACCCCATATGCCTTTTTGACCACCCTGTCCACCTGTCCTGCTGCCTTCAAGGACTTGTGTACCTGCACTCCAAGGTCCCTCTGTACCCGTCTTCCCTAGGGTCCTTCCATTCATGGTGTACACCCTCTCCAAGTTATTCCTGCCAAAGTGCATCACCTCGCACTTTTCAAGATTAAATTCCATCTGCCACTGCTCCGCCCATCTGACCATCTCATTTATATCTTCCTGCAGCTTGCAGATCCCTTCCTCACTATTCACCACCCCCCCTAACTTTGTGTCATCTGCAAACTTGCTGATCATGCCCTGTACGTTGACATCCAGATCATTAATGTAGATTACAAACAGTAAGGGACCCAACACCGATCCCTGCGGCACCCCACTGGACACCGGCCTCCAGTCACAGAAGCAACCTTCTACCATCACCCTCTGCCTTCTATCACTAAGCCAGTTTTTTATCCATTTTGCCAAGGTGCCCTGGATCCCATGGGCTCTTACCTTCTTGACTAGTCTCCTGTGTGGGACCTTGTCAATAGCCTTACTGAAATCCATGTATACCACATCCACTGCACTATCCCCATCTACCTCCTTGGTCACCCCTTCAAAAAATTCAATCAAGTTAGTCAGACACGACCTTCCATTAACAAAGCCATGTTGACTATCCTTAATTAACCCTCGATCCTCCAAGTGAAGACTGATTCTGTCCCTCAGAATCTTTTCTAGCAGCTTCCCCACCACCGATGTCAGACTCACCGGCCTGGAGTTCCCAGGTTTATCCCTACTGCCCTTTTTAAATAATGGCACCACATTAGCTATCCTCCAGTCCTCCGGTACATCCCCTGTTGCAAGAGAGGCTCTGAAAATTTGTGCCAGAGCCCCCGCAATCTCCTCCCTTGCCTCTCTCAGCATCCAGGGATACATCTCGTCAGGGCCCGGAGACTTATCCACTTTTAAGCCTGCCAGAGCCTCCAGCACCGACTCCCTGTCAATAGCAATATGCTCAAGAACATCACAACCCTCCTGCTCCATTTCTAAGTCCGCATCGCCCTCCTCCCTCGTAAAAACAGATGCAAAAAATTCATTTAAAACATCTCCTACATCCTCTGGTTCCACACACAGCTTTCCACTATGGTCCCCGATGGTCCCCACTCTTTCCCTCGTTATCCTCTTACCCTTGATATACTTATAGAACACTTTGGGATTTTCTTTTATTTTGCCCGCTAGTGCTATCTCATGGCCCCTTTTTGCTCTCCTAATTTCTTTTTTAAGAACCGCCCTACACCTTCTGTATTCCTCTAATGATGTCTGTGCCTTAAGTTCTTTATGCCTTCCAAAAGCCCCCCTTTTTTTTCGAATCAATCCTACTATATCGTTCGACATCCAAGGTTCTTTGGACTTGTTTGTTCCACCCTTAAACTTTAGGGGAACATGCTTCCTCTGTACTTTTTCAATTATTCTTTTGAATGACTCCCACTGTTCTGATGCGGTCCTCCTTATTGTTTAAGGTGGAAACATGAGTGACGGTGCTGCACTGTCATAGAATTGCTCTGATGGTGTAATGAATATAGAGAGACATGTAATGTTTGTATTTCTTGTATCTATTATGAATAACAAATATTTCTCCAAAAAAAATTTTAAATCACTTCCCACGCAATATGTGTGCCACATGATAAATTCCCAGCTCAGAGAACTGAGGATTAATTGGGATGTTGATAGGGAAATGTAATCCTGCTTTCCCTTTGGATTTGCTCAAAAGACATTTGGGTTTTTAAGTGATCTTTCCCCACCTTCGGATGCCCCAAAGCACTGCACCACTGGTGTCTGTACCAGGGTCTGAGGAAGGGTCTCGACCCGAAACGTCACCTATCGCTTTTCTCCAGAGATCCTGCCTGACCCATTGAGTTACTGCAGCTTTTTGTGTACACTACCAGTAAAGTCAGAATGGAAAACCATAACCAATTTGCATACAGCAAGTTTAAACAAATAAAAATGTGGTACACTCAGATAATTTATTTGTGAAGCTGACATAGGAACAATCATTATTAGCCTGGTTACCAGTCTTGTCCTTCTTGAAAACAGCATCATGGGATCCATGATCTGCCCCGAGGAGATCATCTCAAGGCTCTCAGTTTAATGTTTCACCTGTGAAACAGCACTGCAGATGCAAGGGCTTGCTGTGCTGTCAAAGGGGATATTTATTGAATGAGATGAAATTCTAACCCAATCTACAGTGAATAGCATAAGTCCCACGTCACCCCTGAAAATAGAGGAAAGGAGTTTCTCTTCATGTCCAGGAATCTCCTGATGCTCCAAGTAACATTATTTATGCACATGATGCGATTGTTGGCACCTAGCTCTTAGTTTACCCCTTAATTTAGCTTATTGTCACATGTACTGAGGTACAGTGAGATGCTTTTGTTGTGTGCTCACCAGACAGCGGAAAGCCAACACATAATTACAATCGAGCCATCAACAGTGTACAGATACATGATAAAGGGAATAATGTGAACAACGTTCAGTGCTAAATAAAGTCTAATAAAGTCTGAACAAAGACAGTCCAAGGGTCTCCAATGAGGTAGATAGTAGCTCATGACTGCTCTCGAGTTGTTGGTAGGATGGTTCAGTTGCCTGATAACAGCTGGGAAGAAACTGCCCTGAATCTGCAAGTGTGCGTTTTCACACTGCTATACCTTTTGCCCGATGGTAGAGGGGAGAATAGGGAATGGCCAGGGTGCGACTCGTCCATGATTATGTAGCTGGCCTTGCCGAGGCAGAATGAGGTGTAAATAGAATCAATGGAAGGGAGGTTGATTTGTTAGATGGTCTGGGCTGCGTCCACAATTCTCCATAATTTCTTGCAGTCTTGGATGGAGCTGTTCCCAACCCATGCTGTGATGCATCCTGATTTACTGCATGTTTTACTGCATGTTCATGCTCTGGGCAAACTGGTTGCCACATTTCCCATCTTAATATCGCCATTTGAGGGGCCAAAAAAAAAATCCGAGTTTTTTTTAAAAAGGTTCTGAAGCTGAGGAAGGAATTGCATTAATGTATGTACTTTCTTTCCTCAACGAATAAACATGAATACATTTTAAACAAGCCTTCAGTAGTTTGACAAAGTTGCATTTTTAATCAAGCCAGTATTTAGTTTAGTTTAGAGATGCAGCGCAAAAACAGGCCCTTCGGCCCAACGAGTCTGCACCGACCAGTGATACCCACACATTAACACCACCCTACACACACTAGGGACAATTTTACATTGAAAACCAAGCCAATTAACCTACAAACCTGTACGTCTTTGGAGTGTGGGAGGAAACCGAAGATCTCGGAGAACACCCACATAGGTCATGGGGAGAACAGACAAACCCTGTTCAGACAAGCACCTGTAGTCAGGATCGAACCCGGGTCTCTGGTGCTGTAAGGCAAGAGCTCTACCTCTATGCCATTGTGCCGCTCAGTATTTGTTCGGCTCAGGGAAGAGAATTTAATTGCTCCTTACTTTCACTGTACCACCTCTTTCAATACTTGTCAATCAAAATTATCTCCATTTTCAGAGAAGCCTTCAGTTACAAAAAATCTCTCAGGTTTTCTTGAAAAGGATTGGGGTAACATATTGGCATAGATTAGGATTTGATTAATTAGCTGAAAATATTCAGAATTAATTAATCATTTTCAGTTTGACAGGTTTTGACAATAAAGTACAAATGGGATCAGTTCATGGCCCTCAGCTATTTGCAGTCTAAATCAATGATTTAGATAAGGGAAACTGGTGCAATTTATCCAAATAATCTGACAATACAAAACCTGGTGGGAAAGTAATATTTAAGGGGACATAAGGATACTGTGTAGGAATGTATGCGCTAATTAAATGGGTATATTTGATGGATTCTCAAAAATAATCCCCTGAGAAACAAAAAAGGCATGAGTATATATATTTTTTAAAGGTCAGAGACTGGGAAATGTTGGTCTTCATAAGAGTCCCAAATATCCTTTTATGTGAATCACAAGTATGTCAGCAATTGGGAAAATAAATGATGTGTTGAACTTTACTATAAAAAGGTTAGAGTATAATAGTCTAACTATAATGATGCAAGACCTTGATCAGACACATATGAAGTGCAAAAATGACAAAGTGCTGGAGTAACTCAATCAGGTCAGGCAGCATCTCTGGAGGACATGGATGAGCAATGTTTCAGGTAGGGACCCTTATTCGGACTAAAGAAGAACCCTCACCCAAAAAGATATCTGTCCATGTTCTCCAGAGATGCTGCCTGACCCGCTGAGTTACTCCAGCACATTTTTGTAAACCAGCATCTGCAGTTCCATGTGTCTAAATATTAAGCACCAGTTGCAACTAAGATCCTCGTATCCCAGAGCAATACACATGGCTCAATAGGAGTGCAAAGTATTCACAAGACCTTTTTTTTCAAACATTTTTGCAGCAACCCACTAAAAAAGGTTCACTATTTTTACCCAATACCAGTGTTTATTTCAAGACGCTGAGACAGTAATCCATTTTTTAAACATCCAGTGACCTATAGAGGGTAGCAGCCCACACTATGAACATGACTGCATTAAATGGAGTCTAGGGAGAAGGGGAACATATTTTGCAGGGAGATTGAGTAAAATGGTTGAATTCTCCAAAAGAATGAGAGGGAATCACATTGAAATGCACAAAATTCTTTGAGTGTTTTATGGGACAGTTTTGTTTTTCCAAGTATAACAGTCCAGCAATTACTATTGAAATGGGGAAAGTTTTATTTACCCAGCAGAATTATCTTTGTTGGAGAGCTATGCTTCTGGATTGTATTCAAGACAGAGTTGCAGAGAAATCACCAGAATAAGTGAGAGTAAAATACACACTTTCCCACACTTAAAGCCACCTCACTCACGAAGACCAGATGACTCAAATCAAACCTTCACAGGCCAGCGTTGAGCAGTTAACGTATTTCTTAAGCGTTCGAATCATTGTAGAGGATTTCAGTACTCTCACAAGGTCTGCTCTCTGCAGTCTTGCAGCAATAAGTAAAAACATTGCAGTGACAGAGTAAGCAGTGCTTCCCTGTTACTTCATTTTCTGCATGCGATTGTGAAGTTATTCCAAATGCTTCCATTCTGCCAGAAGATTAAAGTGCAGGAACATTTTGTCAAGATCCTGCAACAGCTGTTTTACAACAGGAGCTACCTTGTTGGAACAAGTTTCAACAATAGTTTAAATTCCACACTGAAGCCAAAAGCGTTCTTTCTGCTCTCATAGGCGAATCAGAGAAAGAAAAATAAACACCAATGCCAAAATGCCTGCTGCAGGCAACTCTCCACACTGAAAGAAGCTAGTGATTTTTTGTTCAATATGCAAGAAAACAGCTATCATGGAAAATTTGACAGTGCTGAGGATATATTTGCAAATATATATATATATATATATATATATATATACACAAAAAAATGAACACTAAGAAAACTTCCTGCCCAGGAATCACAGTCTGGAAAAGAATTTGCAAGAAGATATTGGATACACCTCTTCCACTTTTTTTATTGTGTTCAAGGTGCTTTGCTTTGTTTATTCCAAGCAAAATCTAGATTTAACCTTGCCTTGAGGGATGGGTTGCTTGTTTTGCTTTGAAGTTAGCAAATAGGAGTAATTATTCTCAGAAATTGGACGTGAATTGACATGAGAATTATCATAAAGCTTTGAGATAAAACCTTGAGATAAAATCTAAAAGAGATATAAACTTTAATTTGATGTAATTGTCTTTTATGTGGTGGTTACTTTGTGCATGGAGGAATAACTAACCACCACAGACACTGCTTTCTTTCAGAAGCTTTCAGACATCTAACGTTTATCAAAATGCAGAAGATTCCAAAATATTTCACGGTCATTTCGTCAGAAATGATGAGTTTAATTTTGCCAATGGCATTAATAGAGTATTTCAACATGCAATTAAGGAGCAAGGTAAAATGCTCTAATAAACTTATTTTCTTATATCCCTCATGTCATCATCCAGCCTCTGCCATATCTTGCACAATAAATATCTTGTAAAGAGATAAAGAAAAGCCTCAAAGAATTATGGAGCAACGAGATAGCTTTAATTGAATGGTTGTCAAGCGAATCAGTGATTCCATTTATTCAAGCATTGTGTGACAACCTGCAGCAAGAATGGAACCCGGGATTTTACCGTACTGGGATCAGCCACTCAAATGGTCTTCATCTCTCCTGTAATGCATCAACAACTGACTCTAATGGAATACACGAGGGAGAGAAAAAGTAGTAATGATACTCCATCCGCTTCAATGCCAGCAGTGCTCACTCGGCTTGCCACATGCTTTCTCCACATCAGCAGATTGGAACACAAAGATCTGGACTGACATTCTTGCTCAGGGATGCTGCACTATTGGAAGGTTGTCTTTTGTGAGCAGCTATAAATCAAGACCCTATCCAATTCAACAAGTGCACAAAGATCCTACGGCACCATTTACAACAAAAGCACAGATGTTCTTCCTGGTACACCATTGTCACCTGTCAACCCATCTACAAATTGGCCGCTGTGATTCCTATCACTTCAACACTTCTTAACCCGGATGTGCGAAAAGTGCAACAAAAATACAAGATCCTCTTTCCTTCCGAGGATAAGAAAATGAGCGTCTTCTTCTGTGTAATACCAAAGAATGAGGAGAATAACACGAGGGAAAAAAATGATTTTCTTTCCTTCCAATAAATTATATGGGGGGGATGAAAGAGATTCAGAAATCTGTAGAATTCTTTGGAACGTCAGAAATCTACAGTTCCTCGTTTCTTCAGAAAGTACAATGTTGAAAGTAAAAGAATTAGAGTGATACAATTCACAAAGAGGAATATCCACTTTCTTGTCAAAGTAAGGATACAGGGTGTTGGACTTTCTAAACAGGGACTGAGTGTAAGAATAAAGAGGCGACGCTGAATCTATATAAATTATTGACTCAGCAGTAGTAAAATGTTTAGTGTAGTTCAGAGCGCTCTGCTTCCTCCATGCACTTGATGAATCCGCCATCATGGACTGTAAACAACGTCCACACAGAGACATTGCAGCTGAGACATAAAGTCTCACACTAATTATGAGCACAACAAAAACATGGGTTGAAGCCTAAAACCAAGGAAATTGCACTGCCCTGCTCTCCAAGAGTCAGCAAATGCAGCATATGCTTAAGTCAACCACAAATGAAACCAGTTATCATATCATATCATATATATACAGCGCGGAAACAGGCCTTTTCGGCCCACCAAGTCCGCGCCGCCCAGCGATCCCCGTACATTAACACTAACCTACACCCACTAGGGACAATTTTTTACATTTACCCAGCCAATTAACCTACAAACCTGTACGTCTTTGGAGTGTGGGAGGAAACCGAAGATCTCAGAGAAAACCCACGCAGGTCACAGGGAGAACGTACAAACTCCTTACAGTGCAGCACCCGTAGTCAGGATCGAACCTGAGTCTCCGGCGCTGCATTCGCTGTAAAGCAGCAACTCTACCGCTGAGCTACTGTTTAACAGGGAGCACAGTGTTAAAGAACTGGGATTGTATCTGCAGTTTGAATGTTAATTAATTAAATCGTATCTGTAATCTGTGTAGGAAGGAACTGCAGATGCTATTTCAAAACCGAAAATAGACACAAAAAGCTGGAGTCACTCAGTGGGTCAGGCCACATCCCTGGAGAAAAGGAATAGGTGATGTTTCAGGTCTGAAGAAGTGTCTCGACCCAAAACATCACCTATCCCTTTTCTCCAGAGATGCTGCTCGATCCGCTGAGTTACTCCAGCTCTTTGTGTCTATTATCTGTAATCTGTCTTCTGCACAGACATTAAAGGAGCATAAACAGAAGATTATAAACTGTCTACTATAAACTAAGGTCATAGAAAAAGAGAATATAATTATTTCCCTTTTTTCAAAGAAAGACACAACTTAGTATGACGGACACAAAAAGCTGGAGTGACTCAGCAGGACAGGCAGCATCTCTGGAGAGAAGGAATGGGTGACGTTTCGGGTCGAGACCCTTTCAGATGAAGGGTCTCAACCCAAAACGTCACCCATACCTTCTCTCCACTGCCTGTCCCACTGAGTTACTCCAGCTTTTTGTGTCTATCTTTGGTTTAAACCAGCATCTGCAGTTCCTCTCTTACACATAACCTAGTATGATTTTTTAAACATGTTTAGATTAAAAAATCTGATTAAAAATCAATTCAAAATCACAGCTGACCGTGAAATGTAAAAACATCTGTTTCCACATCCGTCCAAGGCTTTACCCCTCTTTGTAACCTTGTGCAGCTATATAACCTTCCCACGACCTTGGCTCTTTGTGCAATCTGATGCTATCTCTCCATCATTGGCAACACCTCCAACTGTCAAGGCACAAAACCTAAAATTCCTTCCCTGACCAATTGACCTCTTCCTCCGTCAAAAATTATTGTTAAAATTCAACCCTTTTATTAGCATTTGATCATTTGCCCTAACATATGTAGCAGCGTTACATTTTGGTTTCAATTTGTGCTCAAGTTAAGTGTCTTGGAACATTTTACCATATTAAAAGCACAATGAAAAACCTAGCCTGCTGTAAAATTAACCATAATTGTCACTCTCTCATATCATAGCACATAATCTTTACCTTACCAAACATACTTTCCATACATATATGCCAGCACCCAGTGTAAGCATTGAATGATCATAGTGTGATCCATGCAGTACATACGTTAGGTAGGTACCCCTGCTGTTGACACTCATCATGAGGTCCACTTTCTTCATCGACGTGTCCAGTGTACCAGTCAGATTTATGGCACTTGCATTATTTATCAAAATATCTATGCCTGCAGGGAAAAAAAATGCAGTTAATAATCTATTACATGACAGCTCCAGCTTTTTCCAATCCATCAGAAATTTTACCCACCACTCAGGAGAAGTTGCGACTTGCAGGGGTAAAGTCCACAATGACCAGCAATGCTCTCCTAAATCATTGTTCACACAAAGAGCTACATAGAGCACTGATCCTCTTTTGTCCAGAGAAATCTATAAATTATCTATAATTCAGACACATTAGCTCAGTCAGGAATGTGAAAAATTCAATATGATCGTGGAATTGCCTTTACGAGCCCCAACAATAAAGGAAAACCCCAAACTATGTCAGTAAACTGAACGGAAATTGTGCATATGCTGAGATTGAGCAGGAGCCAATCTTGTTTGGTTCAACAAACCTCACACAGATGAAGACAAGGCCAATAATCAGAAACTGAGAAACAAAATGAACAAAGCAGCTAGTGATAAAATGTGGAAAGAGAAAAAGAGAGAAAGAGAGAAAGAGAGAAAGAGAGAGAGAGAGAGAGAGAGAAAGAGAAAGAGAGAGAAAGAGAGAGAGAGAGAGAGAGAGAGAGAGAGAGAGAGCTAGAGAGAGAGAGAGAGAGAGAGAGAGAGAGAGAGAGAGAGAGAGAGAGAGAGAGCGAGAGAGAGCGAGAGAGAGAGCGAGAGAGAGAGCGAGAGAGAGAGCGAGAGAGGGCGAGAGAGAGGGCGAGAGAGAGGGCGAGAGAGAGGGCGAGAGAGAGGGCGAGAGAGAGGGCGAGAGAGAGGGCGAGAGAGAGGGCGAGAGAGAGGGCGAGAGAGAGGGCGAGAGAGAGGGCGAGAGAGAGGGCGAGAGAGAGGGCGAGAGAGAGGGCGAGAGAGAGGGCGAGAGAGAGGGCGAGAGAGAGGGCGAGAGAGAGGGCGAGAGAGAGGGCGAGAGAGAGGGCGAGAGAGAGGGCGAGAGAGAGGGCGAGAGAGAGGGCGAGAGAGAGGGCGAGAGAGAGGGCGAGAGAGAGGGCGAGAGAGAGGGCGAGAGAGAGGGCGAGAGAGAGGGCGAGAGAGAGGGCGAGAGAGAGGGCGAGAGAGAGGGCGAGAGAGAGGGCGAGAGAGAGGGCGAGAGAGAGGGCGAGAGAGAGGGCGAGAGAGAGGGCGAGAGAGAGGGCGAGAGAGAGGGCGAGAGAGAGGGCGAGAGATAGGGCGAGAGAGAGGGCGAGAGAGAGGGCGAGAGAGAGGGCGAGAGAGAGGGCGAGAGAGAGGGCGAGAGAGAGGGCGAGAGAGAGGGCGAGGGAGAGGGCGAGGGAGAGGGCGAGGGAGAGGGCGAGGGAGAGGGCGAGGGAGAGGGCGAGGGAGAGGGCGAGGGAGAGGGCGAGAGAGAGGGCGAGAGAGAGGGCGAGAGAGAGGGCGAGAGAGAGGGCGAGAGAGAGGGCGAGAGAGAGGGTGAGGTGATGAAAATTGGTGCAGAGGTTGGGGGCAACGGGCCAAATTGTGTTTCTTTTCAACCAGCAGTTCCAGAGAGAACAGCGTCACACAGTCGGCACCTGACTGACTTCCATGCCTGCACACTGCAGAAGGATAGTACAAAATATGTGGAAGCTCAACGCCAGTCCTCTAAACCAATGGATTTGCCACTATCGAGAGGCAGCGGATTCATGCAAAGCTGAAGAGCTTGGCCATCCTCAAATTTGTGTGCCACCTTGTCTCAATGAATTAGTCAATCTGGATACAAATACAAGGTGGTTGAAGTTGTTTTTATCTAAACAGTATTAGTTAAATCTGTTTTAAAACAATGGTTTAAAATATTTTTGACAATTCTGTTCATCTATTTCAATTATTGTCAAATATTTCAGAGATACCTAGAAACAGTTAAAAATACTTTGGTAGTGCAAGCTGTCAAAAGCTATCAAGACCGATCACAGGTGGGGTCTTGGGATTCACCACCGATCCAGAGTTGTTACTGGCGGAGCACTCCACTTTGCAGGATGGATGCAGCAGCAAGACATAATGGAACCTGTGGGACGCAAAAGGTTAGTGTGGATGCAGGGATGACATGGATAGGAAGCATGGGCGGCTGGCCAGTTCAAGCACAAACCAGCCCATTGTGGTTAAGGCAAGAACGTGCGCCTCTAATACTCTCGTGTTAATTCCAACATACAAAACTTCTACAAAACAGCTTTTTGTGAAAAGTTGCTGCACAATGTGTGGTCCCGGTGAGCACTGTGGCTTCTGGGATATAAATCATGGAGAGATTAACCTTGATTGCTATGCATTCCTGCATTTGATTTTCTCCTCTTTCACTTGGCACATTACAACAGTTCAAATATAATACATTTTAGGCTCCCCTGCTGTAAAGCAGCTTCAAACAATGTGAAGCATCTTGGAACAATTCACTAAATTAAAGGTGCTGCATAAAACAAATATTTCACTTTTGTTGCTGGAATACATACATCATTTTTTTTTAAAGTAGAAGCAAAGAAAAATGGTGTAGACAGGATGACATAAGAACAAGAACTAACTTCGTTCCTGGAGGCAACAGAGAATACAGATGAAATCTGGACATAACCAAGTTTCTGGAGAAACTCAGGAGATCAGGCAGCAGCTGTGATGGGAAATGGGGCAATCAGTGTTTGGGGTCGAGGCCATTCCTCTGGAATGGAGGAAGGGTCCCAACCTGAAACATCGACTATCCATTTCCCTCCACAGAGTTGCTTGACCCACTGAGTTCCGCCAGCGGTTTATTTTATGCTCCTTGTTTCACACCTGTACTGAAAAATTGATTGCATAAAATTAGCAACAGTACAATCTTCAGTGGAAGGCTTGAGAGGATCCTTGCACTCCAAGAGGTTAAACCACAAATGAAGCCAAAAAATATTCACAAAACGAGTATCACATTCCAATCAACTCCATGTCAAATCAACCTTAAAGTACCAGTCTCCATTTTTCCAATACACGGAACAAACATAGAAACATAGAAAATAGGTGCAGGAGTAGGCCATTCGGCCCTTCGAGCCGTTTGGTGTCCGAACAACATAGGTGAGAAAGGAGAAAGGAGGATGCAGATTTTAAAATGTACCCAGTATAAATCAGTCAACAATACAATTGCTCAGAAAAAGGTTATTCAGCAAATTCAGCCCTTATCTTTTCTAAGTGGAAAAAAATGGCCTCAAACACCAATTTCTTTGCAGCTCTGGGATTCTACAAATATCAGTTGTCCAATTTAAAATTTAAAATAGAACCAACCAACGAATGATCAAGGAAACAAAATCAAGGATCACGCTTCATGATTTTTTAAAACAAGATATCTCTAGTCTAATTTCCTTGCAGCCAAATAATAATTGAACTACATACAAATTTGGATTATAGAAGTTATTTTTAATTGTTTGACGAGAAAATGGTTACTGTTGTTTTTATATTGTTTACAAGTTTAATACTATGAATTTGTTTTTTTACAAAAAATATATTACTGATGATAATAAATTTGGTGAAGAAAATTAATCTTTAAGAGTCAAGTGCTTCATGAAGGTTGGATATTTTCAGACTGGACCAGATACTGTCTACCTAACAAAGGATTCTCCTTAGTTATTTTTAAAAAAAAGCATTGTGATGGCCTGTATATGTACCTCGTGTCCATGATAAAAACAGTGGGGAAATTTTATTTTACTTGCCATACTTCAGTGGGGTGAAATGAGTTCATATTTCACACACTTGGTGGCCTTCAAGTGCACTTCTATAAGATGAGAACCGAGAATAAAATACATTGCAGTCAGCTAGACAGCCACAGTAGTATGCCGCTTAAACTAATTAAAAGTGACAGCTCAACTGGACATCAACTCCTCGTTCCCAATCAATTCTTTCAATTCCAAAACGATTATATTTCCATCTTAGGCTTCGTGAACAGGTCTCTTTCCACACTATAGTATTAAACCCAGTTGTAGCTTTGACATTAAATAGCTGCACTGGAAATATTGAATGCAAGGCTGATCTTAGAACAATCAGAAATATGTTTTGGAAATGATACATTATTGAGAATGCATGACTGAAACAGTGTTGGTGTCATGGGGAACTGCCACTCAGAACAGAGTCTGACCTATGATCAACTTGCTCAGAGTTTAACTGGGCATCTCAAGTCACCAGATGGCTGATAAACTGATATCTCCCAGAAGACAAAAGCCATCACATTCACCAGCTTGCCACATCCAAAATCATTGATTGAACTGTACCTCCAAAGGTCTTCACTGCTTTGTTCACTGCCTCGATGATTTGCGCCTCGTCTCGCACGTCAACCAAACACGGTAAAGCCTTGCCCCCGACAGCTTCAACTGAAAAGAAAAATGAATGATTTCAGACAAATCCAACAAAATGTATGATCCATTTTCTTTACCCAAGGAGAACATTTAACAGCGATGAGCAAGGCTATTTTGCATAAAAATAAAACAAAAATAAAACAAAATAAAGCAAAACAAAGCACACACTTTCTGATTTCTTAAGCCGAGGAAGATTGGTGGCAATTGAGCCGTTATTGACTGTCAACATTCATTCATCAGTTAACTGCTTTGAATAATTCATAAAAATATATCACCAGACTCAGCTTCCTTGACAAATAGGTAAATGATAACAGAATGAAAAGGTTCTACTGTGTATCTCAAGTTACATAGGAATCATCCTTTGCTGAAAACAACAAGGATACTATGGTATTGCAAATACAATGATTTTGCAGTCCTGGTTTGCAGATTAAAAACCTGGCTGCTCCCATTCAGCAATTCTTGTGATGAAACTAAATAAACAAGATAAAGCATTCAATATGGAACAGCAGCAACATTATCATATTTCTAATACTTACCCCCTACAGCAACTACTCAAACCATTTTTAACTTCTCAAAGAGCTAATACAGAGCAGCAATTTTTAAGTCCAAGAGAACTATCTACAATTGTTCTGGCACAAAGGGCCATTCTCTGCAAAGAAATAAAAACTTGTACTTTCTTGATATTATGAACTTTACACCCATTGAAGTATCTATCCATGTGTAGTAATTGTTGGAATATATGGCAGCCATTTGTGTGCAACAAGATCCCACCATGAGTCAAGAGTAAAAACAGAAGAATGTTTCATTCTGATGTCATGTGAAGGATCATAGAGCCATAGAATGATACAGTGTCCTTCGGCCCAACTTGGCTACACCAGCCATGTCCCAGCTACACGAGTCGCCTGCGTTTGGTGCATATCCCTCCAAACCAGTCCTATCCGTGTACCTGTCTGTTTCTTAAACGTTGGGATAGTCCCTGTCTAAACTACCTGCTCTGGCAGCTTGTTCCATACACCCACCACCCTTTGTGTGAAAAAGTTACCCTTCAGATTCCTATTAAATCTTTTCCCCTTCACCTTAAACCTCTGTCCTCTGGTCCTTGATATACATTAATGACTTAGACGAAGGGATTAAAAGTACCATTAGCAAATTTGCAGATGATACTAAGTTGGGGGGTAGTGTGAATTGTGAGGAAGATGCAATAAGGCTGCAGGGTGACTTGGACAGGTTGTGTGAGTGCGCGGATACATGGCAGATGCAGTTTAATGTAGATAAGTGTGAGGTTATTCACTTTGGAAGTAAGAATAGAAAGGCAGATTATTATCTGAATGGTGTCAAGTTAGGAGGAGGGGGAGTTCAACGAGATCTGGGTGTCCTAGTGCATCAGTCAATGAAAGGAAGCATGCAGGTTCAGCAGGCAGTGAAGAAAGCCAATGGAATGTTGGCCTTCGTAACAAGAGGAGTTGAGTATAGGAGCAAAGAGGTCCTTCTACAGTTGTACCGGGCCCTGGTGAGACCGCACCTGGAGTACTGTGTGCAGTTTTGGTCTCCAAATTTGAGGAAGGATATTCTTGCTATGGAGGGCGTGCAGCGTAGGTTCACTAGGTTAATTCCCGGAATGGCGGGACTGTCGTATGTTGAAAGGCTGGAGCGATTGGGCTTGTATACACTGGAATTTAGAAGGATGAGGGGGGATCTTATTGAAACATATAAGATAATTAGGGGATTGGACACATTAGAGGCAGATAACATGTTCCCAATGTTGGGGGAGTCCAGAACAAGGGGCCACAGTTTGAGAATAAGGGGTAGGCCATTTAGAACGGAGATGAGGAAGAACTTTTTCAGTCAGAGGGTGGTGAAGGTGTGGAATTCTCTGCCTCAGAAGGCAGTGGAGGCCAGTTCGTTGGATGCTTTCAAGAGAGAGCTGGATAGAGCTCTTAAGGATAGCGGAGTGAGGGGGTATGGGGAGAAGGCAGGAACGGGGTACTGATTGAGAGTGATCAGCCATGATCGCATTGAATGGCGGTGCTGGCTCGAAGGGCTGAATGGCCTACTCCTGCACCTATTGTCTATTGTCTATTGTCTATTGTCTATTGATTCACCTACTCTGGTCAAGAGACCAATAGAGTCTGGGCAAAAGACCTGTTGAACAATAGAGGTATGGACCACAGTGTTTAGACTGGTCTTCATATAAGAAATTAAAAATATACCAATAATCACCAATAGGCAAGAGTCCAGAAAAAAAAGGTCTTTAAAATAAATCACAAAGAAAGGGCATTAAGCAAACTGATGGGTCTGAAGGCCAACATTTAGCATGTCTCCTTTGGCTCTTACAAGTTTCAACAGATGTACCATAAAAAGCATACTGTTAGGCTGCCTCACAGCTTGGTTTGGGAACAGCTCTGCCCAAAGCCACAAGAAATTGCAGAGTTGTGGATGTAGCCCAGTCCATCATGCAGACCAGACTCCCCACCAGTGACTTCATCTACTCTTCACGGTGCCTGGGAAAAGTAGCCAACGTCATCAAAGACTTGGCCCAGCCCAGTCATTCCGTCTTTTCCCTGCTCCTGTCCAGCAAAAAGGTACAGAAGCTTGAAAGCATGTACCCTCAGACTCAGGAACAGCGCCTATCCCTCTGTTATCAGGCTTCTGAACGGTCCTTCCATGAGCTAGGGTACTGTGCAATTCACCTCTACCCCATTGTAGACAATGGACTTTGTCCATTGAACTGATGTGTTACAATGCTGTGAAGAATATAGTTACATTGAAAACAGTGAAAGAATACTCCCATTGTTGATTTTTAGATAAAGCAGTTACTATAGTAAGAAATGTTGTACAAGTTCAGTCTTTATTCCTCAGAGTTGCAAAACTGATTGAAACACACAATTTTTTAAGAGGAATTGACAGGGTGGAGGTTAATGGGATGTTTCCAACAGTGAAGGTATCTAGCTCTAGGGGGCATAATTTCACATGCAGGTGGCCCCCTCTAGGCATCTGCGCCACCACCCCCCAACACTATCGGCAGCGCAGGCCCCCCTACGCTCTCAACGATCCGCTCGCACACACACAGGCAGCACTTGTATTAAAGATCAAACCCAGGTTTCTGGAACTGTGAGGCAGCACCTGGAAATTTAAAAATATTGAAGATATTGTAAATCTGAAACAAAAAACACATAAGCTTATATCAAGCAGCATGGATGTCGAAAGAGAGCTCATGCCCCAGGCCCAAGACTTATCGTGGTAAGAAATCATCAAATTGGAATGCCCAACCAATAACCAGTTACCTACTGGAGTGCTACCAACTTTTCTGTTTTGGTTTCATATGCACAGCATTTTAATTTTATTTTGCCCTTCACCCTCTGGTTCAATTCTGATATAACTTATTTGTTTCTCTCCTGACCTGCTAGACTTTCCTAACATTCACATATTTCCAGCAACTGCTGTGTTCCCCCCATCCTAATTGCAGCAATTGTCTTATTTCCTTGCTCCATTTATACCTCCTTTGGACAGGTTTGTCGTTATTGACAAGCCTTCAACACCCTCTCCTTGTTGACAATTTACATCATCCATTGTCTCTTGGTCTCCAATCAATCATAGAACTCTGAAAGGTTAAATCGCATGGGATCCAAGGAGAGATAGCTGAAGGAATAGCAAATTGGCTCCACGGAAGAGGTGATGGTGAAAGGTTGCTTCTCAGACTGGGAGCCTGTGAATCATGGTGTGCCTCAGGATTCGGTACTGGGCCCATTACTGTTTGTCATCAATATCAATGATTTGGATGAGAACATACAGGGCAAGATTAGCAAGTTTGCTGATGATACAAAAAGTGGTTTTGCGGATAGTGAAGATGGTTGTGAAAGATTGCAGCAGGATCTGGATTGATTGGCCAGGTGGACTGAGGTGGAATTTAATACAGAAAAGTGTGAGGTGTTGTATTTTGGGATGTCGAACAAGGGAAGGACCTACACAGTAAATGGTAGGCCTCTGGGTGGTGTTGTAGAGCAGAGGGATCTAGGAGTACAAGTCATGGTTCCTTGAAGGTCGAGTCGCAGGTAGATAAGGTGGTCAAAACGGCTTTTGGCACTTTGGCCATCATCAGTCAGAATATTGAGTATAGAAGTTGGGAGGTCATGTTGCAGTTGTATAAGACGTTGGTGAGACCGCATTTAGAATATGTGATTCAGTTCTGGGCACCATGTTATAGGAAAGATATTGTCAAGCTTGAAAGGGTTCAGAAAAGATTTACGAGGATGTTGCCAGGAATAGAGGGTGTGACCTATAGGGAGAGGTTGAGTAGGCTGGGTCTCTATTCCTTAGAGTGCAGGAGGATGAGGGGAGATCTTATGGAGGTGTACAAAATCATGAGGAATAGATCGGGTAGATGCACAAAATCTTTTGCCGAGTAGGGGAATCGAGGACCAGAGGTCATAGGTTCAAGGTGAAGGGGAAAAGATTTAATAGGAATCCGTGGGGGAACTTTTTCACACAAAGGGTGGTGGGTGTATGGAACAAGCTGCCAGAGGAGGCAGCTGAGGCTGGGACTATCCCATCGTTTAAGAAACAATTAGACAGGTACATGGATCGGACAGATTTGGAGGGATATGGGGCAAGCGCAGGTAAGTGGGACTGGTATAGCTGGGACATTGTTGGCCAGTGTGGGCGAGTTGGGCCGAAAGGCCTGTTTTCACACTGTATCACTCTGACTCGATGACTCTAAATTAATTTATTCCCTCCAACAGCTTCCACTTCTCTCTCAGCTAAAATATGGTGGTTTTTATATTTGCCCAATTCTGCAGAAGGTTATTGACTGGAATTCTATTTCTCTCCACAGTTGCTGCCCGAGCTGCTGATTATTTCAAGCATTTTTTCCCCAATATTTCTTCGCTTTTCAAAGGAGGCAGTAAAGGTGAGCCGACAGTAAAAGTGAGAAAAGTTGAAATTGCTGTGGTGCAAAAGGAATGGTGCAAGTGAGTCGTGTGGAATATTAAAACCCAAGCAGCTGCTTTTCTACTATAACCTTTAGTGAGTGGGCTGGAACATCTGATTGAAAAAATGCCAAGACCAGGACTTGGCTTCCTTTCCATTTAGACGGTTGCTGGATTAGTGGAATGGCAAGTTGACTGCCGAGCAATCCAGCTTCCTACTGCTGGCTTACCAATCCCTCACTTCAGTGGCAGGGTTGGAATTCAATAGCCTTTTTTGATGAGACTGGATCGCTGATCTTTTCCTATGTCTTTGGATCTATGTGGGGCCAACATGGGAGCTGTCAAAGTTGGTTAACAATGCCCAAGTCATTTAAGCCTGAAATACAACCAACAAGTCGGATAAATCAATTTTTGCCAAGAACACAAATTGCTGGAATAACTCAGTGGGTCAGGCAGCATCTGGAGGACAAGGATAAGCAACGTTCAAGGCTCTCTGAGTTACTCCAGCACTTTGTATTATTTGAAAGTCAGAGAAATTTTGGGCAAACCACTTAGTGAAATAAAATGCAAGCCTAATTTTTTTCAAAACAACATCTAAAGATTTTTCGCACTCCCACTTCCTACCACACAAATGACACCGTGGCGACATTTCTCAGCCACATTTTTTTCAAGAATGCAGAATGGCTTCAACATACCAGCACTCCCATCCTGAAAACAGATACAACAGAGAAACAGCACCAAGGCTCTCCGTGTCAGTCACCTGCCATACAATGCACGCGACAACAGTGTCACATGCTGATCATATGACAATCTAGGGCAGCAGTTGTGCAGCTGGTGAAGCCGTTGATCAATCCTGACCTTGAGCTTTGTCCGCGTGGAGTTTGCACCTTCCCCCTCTGACCACGTGGGTTTCCTCTGGGTGCTCCACTTTCCTCCCACTTCCCAAAGACACGTGGGTTTGTTGGTTGATAGATTGAAAGTGCTAGAGTAATTCAGCGGGTCAGGCGCCATCTCTGAAGAAAAAGGATGGGCGACATTTCAGGTTGGAACCTTTCTTCAGACTGACAGAATTCTGAGATGCTGCCTGACCTGCTGAGTTACTCCAGCACTTTGTGTCTATCTTCATGATAAACTAGCATCTGCAGTTCCTTCCTACGCAGGGGTTTGTAGGATTATTATCCTCGGTAAAAATAATTGCTCCGAATGTGTCGGGAGTGGATTCGAAAGTAGGATAACTTAGGACTAGGTTGGCGTGGACTCAATAAGCCGAAGGGCATGTTTCCATGCTGCACATCTAAACTAAATTATTTGCCCACTCACAGCGCTACAGAGTCTGCAACGTACCCATAAACGGGCAAGTGGAGATAATCTAGCATATTGTAATAATTTACAGTGCCCTCCATAATGTTTGGGACAAAGACCCGTCATTTATTTATTTGCCTCTGTACTCCACAATTTGAGATTTGTAATAGAAAAAAAATCACATGCGGTTAAAGTGCACATTGTCAGATTTTATTAAAGGGTATTTTTATACATTCTGGTTTCACCTTGTAGAAATTACAGCTGTGTTTATACATAGTCCCCCCATTTCAGGGCACCATAATGTTTGGGACACATGGCTTCACAGGTGTTTGTAATTGCTCAGGTGTGTTTAAATGCCTCCTTAATGCAGGTGTAAGAGAGCTCGCAGCACCTAGTCTTTCCTCCAGTCCTTCCATCTCCTTTGGAAACTTTTATTGCTGTTTATCAACATGAGGACCAAAGTTGTGCCAATGGAAGTCAAAGAAGCCAGTATGAGACTGAGAAACAAGGATAAAACTGTTAGAGACATCAGCCAAACCTTAGGCTTACCAAAATCAACTGTTTGGAACATCATTAAGAAGAAAGAGAGCACTGGTGAACTTACTAATCGCAAAGGGACTGGCAGGCCATGGACGACCTCCACAGCTGATGACAGAAGAATTCTCTGTATAATAAAGAAAAATCCCCAAACACCTGTCCAACAGACAAGAAACACTCTTCCGGAGTCAGGTGAGGATTTGTCAATGGCCACTGTCCGCAGAAGACTTAATGAATAGAAATACAGAGACTACACTGCAAGATTCAAACAACTGGTCAGCCGCAAAAATAGGATAGCCAGGTTACAGTTTGCCAAGAAGTACTTAAAAGAGCAACCACAGTTCTGTAAAAAGGTCTTGTGGACAGATGAGACGAAGATTAACATATCAGAGTGATGGCAAGAGCAAAGTATGGAGAAGAGAAGGAACTGCCCAAGATCCAAAGATAGCAGAGTCAGGGGGTATGGGGAGAAGGCAGGAACGGGGTACTGATTGTGAATGATCAACCATGATCACATTGAATGGCGGTGCTGGCTCGAAGGGCTGAATGGCTTACTCCTGCACCTATTCTTTATTGTTATACCACCTCATCTGTAAAAATACCCTATAATAAAATCTGACAATGTGCACTTTAGCCGCATGTAATTTTTTTCTATTACAAATCTCAAATTGTGGAGTACAGAGGCAAATAGATAAATGGGTCTTTGTCCCAAACATTATGAAGGGGACTGTACAATCAGCATGGTGTACATTGGAAAACACATGTCCTGACCAAATTGGCGAGGAAAGACATAGTATGTAACCTATATACTAAAACTCTCATTTGTTATCTTGTTTGTGACTGAACTTCAGCCAAATCGGTACACGATAGCACGACAATTTTAGGCCCACCTTACTCACCATTGTCACTTTAGTGATAATGCAAATAGTTTTATTGAAATCGGTCTTATATTTTTAAAGTTATTCAAATTTTAAAGTTTAAAAGGAGGGGAGGAGGAGGGGAGGGGGGATGGATGGGGGGGAAGGGAGGAGTGGGAGAGAAGGGAGAGGGAAGGGGGATTGAGGAGAGAGGGGAAGGGGGGAGGACAGGGTGCTGCACCAATGCAGGAGAGGTTTGGGCCCAACGGGTCCACTTGGTCTAGTTCATAGATAAAGTTGAAGGCACAGTGGTGGAAGAAGCTGAGCTGCATATAACAACTAATCAATATTTGCTCAAACCAATGGTCAAAATTTGAGAAGAATGGACCAGAAAAATCCCATGGGGCAAAATATCAGTATGTATCTTGCTGCAGCATCTGTACAGCAATTCAAGGTTCTAAGGAAAAAGTGAATTAATATCCAGGAGCCTGGGTGCAGGGTTCCACACAAAATGGGCATTTGTACTTACAGCTGAGCATTGCATCCCATGCAGCAATGGAGGAGCAAGGAACAGAAGGCTTGAATGAAAAGGGCAGGAAAGCTGACAAATGTCAGTTAGATCAAAAGTCAAATACAACACCAGTATGGTTAGCAATTAGCGGATAACCCACAACAAGTTAAACAACTGCATCCAGAGGCTCAACAAAACCAGAAAACGGACACAAGAGAAACAAGTCACTTTTAAATTGACTTGGAACTGCTGCGTTGCAACACTGTAAAATGTCTTTCAAAATGTTTAACTTGAAATACAAGGTTGTTTGTCGAATAATTCCTTAATGGACTTTTCTTCAACTGGCAGTGTGTCACGCTCTCAAGAAATTTGTGGTCCAATTAGTTTCCAGGGGGAAAAACTATAAAATTTATACAAAACCAAATGAAAACCCAGGGAGCCATACTCCATCAACAGATACCATGGAAACAAGATTGAAATAAACTCCATGACTGCTCAAAGAATAATAGAATGATTTTTTTTTCCTGGTTACATCATGATGAGTAATATCTCCAAGCAATGCAGAATGAGTTCTTAAAAATTCCATCTCCTAGCAAGTTTCATCAACTGTGGTTATAGATGAAATTTCCCTTTGAAATTTCAATCTACAAAATCAAGAAAAAGATTCATGTAATACTAAAATACTGTACAGTTATTCAAATGTTATGCCACCTCACTCCTTCTGATCTTTCTATTATCTAGTTCAAGTTGTACCCTATCATGAATACAAAGCTGTCAAAAGTCAGATACCCCATATTAACAGGTGCTCTATTGGACCTGTTCTGTTGAAATTATTAACATGGTTGCTTCTCCATGCTAGTACAGTACTAAATTTCAACAAGTTGCATTTATGTATTGCTTTTAATGCAATGTAAAATCCCTGGACACAAGGAAATAATGAATCAAATCAGTTAGTGACAATGGGCACATGAGGAAATACCAGGGCACATGACCATAAATTTAGTTGAACGGTGAGTATTTTTAGGAACATCTTAAAAAAGATGGAGAGACAAAATGATTATGTCAGAAATTCCAGGGCGATAGACCTGATTAACTAAAGACTAACAGTGAGACATTGAAAATCAAGAATGCGCAAGAGGCTTTAATTGAAAGGACACCAATATATTGAACATTTCTGAGATCTAAAGGAAGGTTAGCAGAAGAACTGCTGCTGGCTCTCATCCGTGCTGTGAGACGCAAAAGATTCATAGGCTATGGGGAAACAAGAGATTGCGCAGATGCCGGAATCTGCAATTTTTTTTTAAAAAATTGCCATAAGAACTCAACCAGTCAAGTAGCACACATGGAGGGAGAGGAATAGTTGAGGGTTTGTGTCAAAATGCTGCATCGGGACAGTGTAGCAGGAGGAGTGGGGCAGCACATTGGCACAGTTGTAGAGTTGCTGCCTTACAACACCAGAGACCTAGGTTTGATCCTGACTAAGGGTGCAGTCTGTATGGAGTTTGCACATTCTCCCTGTGACCAAGCGGGTTTTCCCCGGGTGCTCTAGGTTTCTCGTACATACCAAAGACGTACAGGTTGGTAGGTTAATTGGCTTCAGTAAAAAAATTGTAAATTGTCCCCAGTGTGTAGGTTAGAGCTAGTATATGGGGGATCGCAATCTGCGTGGACTCGGTGGGCCAAAGGTCTGTTTCCACGCTGTATCTCTTAAGTCTAAAGATGAGCAGTAAACAGAAATGAGAAGGAGTGAGACAGAAGCCATCCCAATGTCGACCATCCCTTTGCTTCCACGGACGCTTTTTGGCCCACTGACATTTTCCAGTGGGCAAGAAAATTACTTGCCAATGTCCTGATCTATCCTTAAGGCCTCACTGTCAAATAGTGATTGATTATGCTCTTGTTAAGTGTCTTGGGATATCTTACTGCATTAAAGGCAATATATAAATGCAACTTGTTGCTAATTGTCCAAAGATAATACAACATTAGATTGTGCACTCTTCCTTTTCCAAGATAATAGAAAATAGACACGCCTGCTTTTTTCTTTAGGCCATTAGCATTCACTCAAGAGTAAAATAGACAGCAATTTACAACACATGCCAATTAAATGCAGAAATTCCTGCCCATGTTGCCCTAGGCTTCACTGCACTGATAGCTCAGCCAAATCGATAGTGATAAATAGGTTGTGGTATTTACAGATTCCCCAGAAAAAGGGTGTTCTCCTGATCCCAAAGAAAAAGGGGTAGGCCATTTAGGACTGTGAAGAGGAAAAACTTTTTCACCCAGAGAGCTGTGAGTCTGTGGAATTCTCTGCCACAGAAGGCAGTTGAGGCCAATTCACTGGATGTTTTCAAGAGTTAGAAAAAGCTCTTAGGGCTAACGGAAACAAGGGATATGGGGAGAAAGCTGGAACAGGGTACTCATTCTGGATGATCAGCCATGATCATATTGAATGGAGGTGCTGGCTCAAAGGGCCGAATGGCCTAATCCTGCACCTATTTTCTATGTTTATATGTTTCTATCCAAGGTTATCGTACACATGGAGACACATGGACGTAGTCTCCAAAATGGGCCTTGGGGAGGGAATCAGGAACTGGATCCAAATGCTCTCCACTGTAGTGCAGTCCAAATCAATGAAAGGGAAATAGATAGCTTCCCCATCGGGTCCAGAGCCCACTCTCCCCTGCCTTGTTTGGTTTCTGGGTTGAATATCTGGGTTTGGAGCCCACTTTAAATGTAATGGCCGAGGCCAAAAACATCGCGAAAATTCCAATGCTTACCTGGCCGTCAAACTGTCGCCTCCAATCTACCTGTCAAATGTCCTGACGGTAAATAAATTGGTTAAACACAAGCATTTTATGGTATTTTGAAATGACTTTACTTATTTTAATATAATGTGCTTCTAAATGTATCTTAAGAGAACCTATCAAACCTGGGGACAGCATGCGACAGCGACCGCAATAAGCTACGATACCTGGCGACAAGCCAGCTGTCGCCGAGTGATTTCAAACCGTTTGATTTCTCGGCGACGCGCCGAGATCCACTACGATCTTTGGAAGACTCCTCACGATCGTGCCCGCGACACCCCGGCGAACGTTCGGCGACAGCCTAGTCACCGGCAGTCGCCTTAAAATCGCCTAAGTGGGACAGGCCCTTTACAGGCTGTTCCCAGGGACACATTCCAAGCAGGACATCAACTGCTGCTGGGAGATCATCAACAGTGAAAGACGCTCAGGTCTGCCCGGAACCTGTTGGTCTCCCAGCAAAATGAAATGTCCATCAGGGAATGTTGCCGACTGGTCAGATTGCAGGAGTAAATGCTGAGGGACGCACTGAAACTTGGTACAGCCAACAGTAGGGCTCTGTGGGGCAGGACTACAGTCTAGGGTCCTCCCGCTGCAGAACATTGTGGCACAGAGTCCAGTGGGGACTTAGCAAGGCAAAGGATATCACCCCAGAGTGCCATAAGAGAGGCAAGGATGCTAGGTTTAAGGACAGTTGCGAACACTACTAGTTACGACACTAATTAATGCATAGGTGCTGAGAATATCAGAAGAGTTTTTACAATCTTGTTTTAATATGGAATAAAGTTTATTTTTGGAATTAAAAACAGATCTCTCCCCAAAACAGACTGCAGGAGAAAGCCAAGCCTGTTCGATTTTCAATAACTTGGTAAATCTTCATTACTGGCCAACTACTTCAATTGTACCAAAAATAAAAATATTTCATCTTTTCAGAATTACTGCATCAGATTTTCTATTACTGGTGGAAGTTATCTGCAAATTGTGCACTGTGACTCCCACTTCCCTCTGCACCTCAGAGCTCTGAAGTCTTTCAATATTCATTTAATGCTTTTCAGTTTTTCTGCCAAAACAGATTCAACCCGGTTATTCCCTCTTCTCTCCCCTCTCTCATTGGGCAAAAGATATAAATGCTTGAAAGTACATAACACCAGATTTAGGAACAGCCTCTTCCCCACCATTATTAGACTACTGGACAGTTCTCCCATAAACTAAGGTGTGGTCCCAATCTCCCTCATTGCAGCCCTTGTGCTTTGGTGACCTCTTGACCTCCAAACCCAGGGTCGTGGAGGTGAGACATTGGGAAACCATCATAGATCTGGTCCCAAACTCAAAGCTTTGGAACTTGTTGGAAGCAAAAGCTCTAACTGTATTGAGAGCATGAATAATTATATCAAAATGGTTGACCTGGTTCATCATTTATATTTTCCTTGCGGCTGTACCCAAGTAAAAAATGTGAGCTAAAAATGGATTGATGGCAGCTGAATGTTTGAGATGTATTGAAATGAGTAAATCAAAAACATTGAAATTAAAAAGACAGTTTTGAAGTCCAGAATCAAATATTGATAGGGACTAATTTTTGGTTAAATTTAAAAAAATCCTCTGGGCTAACATAATGGTGTGGTCATCACTTTCTGAATAACGAGCGAGCGTACATCTCAGCCATAATGCTATCTTGGTGAAAGCAGACATGATAGTGGCATTTAGTATTTAGACAGGCGCATGAACATGAAGGGTATGGAGGGTTATCACACACAGGCAGGTTGATAAGAGTACAATTTGACATCATGGCACAGACATTGTGGGCTCAAGGGCCTGTTGCTGTCCTCCAGAGTTCTATGCTGATCCAAGCAACATGCATAAACTTCCTCCTCCATTCAAGCTTGATTGAAAACAAATGGACAATCCACCCATTAAATTGATAGCAACGTTCCAAGTTGAACACCATCATTGTTAATAACAGGTGCTGTCAGTCACTCATACAATAAATGGGATACTTGTTGAGGGCATGCCACAATGAACTATATGCAGATAAGGGACCAAGAGTTCTGAAAGACCATATACATATCTTTATGAAACAAGAAATAGGATGTGCCCAGAGTCAAATAATACTTTGCAGGAAGCACAATTTTCATGTGGAAAAAGTAATGTTTCATGTCCATAATCTTTCATTAGAACTGATTAAAGGTAATTGATCTGAAACATCAACCGTTTCTCTCTCTGTGGATGTTGTCTGACCTCCTGAATACTTCTGACTTTTGGATTTTTATTTTGGATTTCCAGTGACTGCAGATTTTTATTTACTTTTTTTTTATTAGCAATCTGTGGGTTTTGAGATGGCTGAACCATCTTATGTGAGGTGTGCAAATGAGAAGGGGCTTAACTTTTGTCTGCTGTTTATGTGGCTTCCTCATGTTCTCATCAAAAAGACCTAGGTGGCTCAGTGACGTCTTGGATACTCCTCTCCTCTGTGAGGACTCAGAGATGCCCACAGGTCAGTGAGGATGCTGTGATATTTCCAAGATGACCTGCAGAGTTCTTTGTCGCCACAATGAAGCTCACAGAAAGGTCTTTTCGGGAATTTGATGTTACCATGCAGGTGATGCAGCCTGCCCTGTGGAGCCTGGTAGATATGATCATACTTTCTAGGCTCGGGGTGTTGGTCCAAAAAAACACCCATGATAGTTCACCTATCTTGCCAATCAATTTACAGATATTTGCACGCACAGGGCTACTTTAATTGTACTTGTAGCCTGAAGTATCTACTCCATAACTCAGAATCTATGGTCCAATTCCAATGCAAATCAATAACTGTGCAAATAATCCTGAGCCCAAATCAACTGGTTCATGCCTTAACTGACAATTTTCATAACCTGGAAGGGAAAAATAGAGCAAATGCGGAAGCACATGATCCTTGAAATAATAACTGATTGCACACTAGGCAACTGTTGTAGCTTGAACGATGACTTCAGAACTTAAGACATTCTCCCTCCGTACCTGCAAGCATGCCAAGTTCATCGATTTTAAGCAACCAACACAACGCCAAGTCAGTTGAAAGTATCTCAAAACGGTCAGCAATTCAGCCAAATTAAACTAAGGAAATCACATTGACAGATTACCTATTGATCAAGCTTTGGGATCTGATCCAATACTGGGGAGAGTGTTGCAAGTTCTCTATTATCATTGATCTAGAAGTTGAGTGTTTTTAGCTCTACGAGAACTTCAAGAACAATATCTACCTTTATATTCTATCCGTTAGAAGCTCTTCAAGGAAATAATTTTCAAAACAAAAATTGACAATGTACAATCGAAAGAATATTAATCAAAGAATATTGGTTGATGAAGAAAGCTTTGAAAAGATTCCTCAGAGTCAAGAATGTTTAATTCCCATATGTACTGGGAACGGAACAATGAAATTCTTACTTGATACAGCTTAACAGATCTGTAAATAAAATAACACATAAATACATTTAAATCAATAATACAATAAATCAATAACCGCAACACTAGGTGACCAAATAGTGCAAAACTGAAGTTCATAGTGCAACCAAAGTCAAAATCCATTGAAAATAATAGTTGCTGAGGTTAGTCATCTGGGTAGGGTTTTGCTAGGTGGTTTAAAAGCCGAATGGGCATTGGGAAAGAAGCAGTTCTTGAACCTGGTGGCCAGGGTTTTCAGGCTCTTATATCTTTTTCCTGAAGGAGATGGAAAAAAAGAGGGCTGTGGAGTTTCAAGAAGAGAATTAGGAACCAAAGGCACTGTCAGAGCGTCTAACCTCAGGCTTGATCGGAATTTTTTTTTTTTAAAGTGCTTAGGGTTGGTAGATGGTTGCAAAACTAGAAAGGACGATATTATTGAGAAAGGAAAAACAAGAAAAGAATGAAGACTGAAAGAACTGTAGATAGACACAAAAAGCTGGAGTAACTCAGCAGAACAGGCAGCATCTCTAGAGAGAAGGAATGGGTGATGTTTCAGGTCGAGACCCTTCTTCAGTGGATGTTGGTTTACCAAAAAAACAAAGTACTGGAGTTACTCAGCATGTCAGGCAGCATGTCTGAAAGACATGGATAGCGACGTTTCAGGTTAAGATTGAAAACCCACTCTTTCCGGGATTTGCATGAAGCGTTCTTGCAGAGACACATACACACACACAATTCACAAAAACAAACAAAATCCCAACTTCACAAATTTTCTTTATTTGGAGAGAGGGAGGTGAAAGGTCCAACCAGAGGAAGGGACACACAAATATCTAAATCTTACAGCAATGTAGCAAATTCTTGCTGCACTGTAACAAAACGAACAGAAATACAACAAAACAGGATGGATATGAAGAGCAAACAGGAAAGACAAGCTGTCAAAAAGGAACACCCAAGGACCCCCAAATTATGAACATTCCTGTACTTTTCAAGGGAGGATCATGTTGAACCAACACTTTTTCAAAGCATTTCTCATTTGGTCTAATTGAAAATGGGATACAAAGGCATGCACTGTGTTATACACCTAATTGTTAATGAAATATCAAGCGAGAGATGGAATATTTCAAAGTAGTCCGGAGCATTTCAATCTGAGCATTTCATAGTAGCCTCGTATTTGATCCCACATTTGATCAACGGCCAACACCATAGGTGAGAAGCACATTTTATTAATAACTTGTTTCAGGCAAGAAACTTTCTCAAGCAATAACAGAAGTAAAATAATTCAATAATCACTTCAATCTATTCACACCCTGACCTAAAACCACACCAGTATTATCACCAGAAAAACAGGTTTGGCAGCATAATTTCAAGGGAGAGACGTTTACATTTCGATCACAAGTGCTCAACAAGTGCAAGATTACTGACTGTCAGTTGCATTAACGTCTGCACATTCAGCTCCATTGAATTAATGGAGAGATCATGTTCAGGCACGCACAACCTGCAGCTGATGCTCACACACACATCAGTTGCTGGCGACAAAGGATACCAAATTTCTCACCTCACCATGGTAAAAGACGGCAAAAAAAAAGCTGAATTTGCCATTTGTCGGAGTTTATTCACTGATCAAAATTTATCCCACAACCAACAATACCAACACAGATATTTTGGTTAGTGTCATGCTGCTGTTTGTGCATATTGACAGCTACATTTCTTGCATTACAGTGACTAGATTTCCAATGTTGTGAAATCTCCAACACAATTACATTTTCTTTGTCAGAAAACTTTAAACAGGTATGGGGTTTTTCATTGTCACATATACCGAGGAACAATGAAAAGCTTTGTGAAGGAAAGAACTGCAGATGCTGGTTTACGCCGAAAGACACAAAATGCTGGAGTGACTCAACAGGCTAGGCAGCATCTCTGGATAGAAGGAATGGGTGACGTTTTGGGTCGAGACCCTTCTTCAGACTGAGAGTCAGGGGAGAGGAAGACACCGAGATAAGGTGTGACTACTAAACAATGATCTATTCTAAATTTTCTATGAGCTTCATTCCCTTTGATGTCTCGTTTTCAGGGCATCAAAATGCACCAGCAAAAATGACACATTGGAGGTACTAAATGAAATAAATGCTAATGTAAAATCAAGCAAAGTCCAATGGCACAGGCAGTGTCATCCTGGTTTTGCACTCCTACATACGACAAGCTGTTTTAAACACCTGCATGTGCGATCATAAGGTCATAAGTGATTGGAGCAGAATTAGGCCTTTCAGCCCATCAAATCTACTTCATCAATCAATCATGGTTGATCTATCTCTCCCTCCAAATGTTCTAGGGGCCGGAGAACCTAGGGTGATGGAGGAACTGAAGGAAATCCACATTAGGCAGGAAATGGTTTTGGGTAGACTGATGGGACTGAAGGCTGATAAATCCCCAGGGCCTGATGGTCTGCATCCCAGGGTACTTAAGGAGGTGGCTCTGGAAATAGTGGAAGCATTGGAGATCATTTTTCAATGTTCTATAGATTCAGGATCAGTTCCTGTGGATTGGAGGATAGCAAATGTTATCCCACTTTTTAAGAAAGGAGGGAGAGAGAAAACAGGTAATTATAGACCAGTTAGTCTGACATCAGTGGTGGGGAAGATGCTGGAGTCAATTATAAAAGACGAAATTGCTGAGCATTTGGATAGCGGTAACAGGATCATTCCGAGTCAGCATGGATTTACGAAGGGGAAATCATGCTTGACAAATCTACTGGAATTTTTTGAGGATGTAACTAGGAAAATTGACAGGGGAGAGTCGGTGGATGTGGTGTACCTCGACTTTCAGAAAGCCTTCGACAAGGTCCCACATAGGAGATTAGTGGGCAAAATTAGAGTACATGGTATTGGGGGTAGGGTACTGACATGGATAGAAAATTGGTTGACAGACAGAAAGCAAAGAGTGGGGATAAATGGGTCTCTTTCGGAATGGCAGGCAGTGACCAGTGGGGTACCGCAAGGTTCGGTGCTGGGACCCCAGCTATTTACGATATACATTAATGACTTAGATGAAGGGATTAAAAGTACCATTAGCAAATTTGCAGATGATACTAAGCTGGGGGGTAGTGTGAATTGTGAGGAAGATGCAATAAGGCTGCAGGGTGACTTGGACAGGTTGTGTGAGTGGGCGGATACATGGCAGATGCAGTTTAATGTAGATAAGTGTGAGGTTATTCACTTTGGAAGTAAGAATAGAAAGGGAGATTATTATCTGGACTACACTTCTTCCCACCCGGTCCCCTGCAAAAAGTCTATCCCCTACTCCCAATTCCTCCGTCTACGCCGCATCTGCGCCCGGGATGAGGTGTTTCAGACTAGGGCTTCCGAGATGTCCTCGTTTTTCAGAAAACGGGGCTTCCCCTCCTCCATTATAGATGAGGCTCTCACTAGGGTCTCTTCTACATCCCGCAGCTCCGCTCTTGCTCCCCATCCCCCCACTCGCAACAAGGACAGGATCCCCCTCGTTCTCACCTTCCACCCCACCAGCCAGCGGATCCAACATATCATCCACCAACATTTCCGTCACCTACAACAGGACCCCACCACTGGCCATATCTTCCCATCCCCTCCCCTCTCTGCATTCCGCAGAGACCGTTCCCTCCGCAACTCCCAGGTCCACTCGTCCCTTCCTACCCAAACCACCCTAACCCCGGGCACTTTCCCTTGCAACCGCACGAGATGCAACACCTGTCCCTTTACCTCCCCCCTCAACTCCATCAAAGGACCCAAACATGAGACAGAGGTTCACCTGCACCTCCTCCAACCTCATCTATTGCATCCGTTGCTCTAGATGTCAACTCATCTATATCGGCGAAACCAAGCGCAGGCTCGGCGATCGCTTCGCTGAACACCTGCGCTCGGTCCGCATTAACGCAACTGATCTCCCGGTGGCCCAGCACTTTAACTCCCCCTCCCATTCCCAGTCTGACCTCTCTGTCATGGGCCTCCTCCAGTGCCATAGTGAGGCCCGCCGGAAATTGGAGGAGCAGCACCTCATATTTCGCCTGGGCAGTTTGCGGCCCGGTGGTATGAACGTCGACTTCTCCAACTTCAGATAGCTCCTCTGTCCCTCCCTTCCCCTCCTCCTTCCCAGATCTCCCTCTATCTTCCTGTCTCCACCTATATCCTTCCTTTGTCCCACCCCCGACATCAGTCTGAAGAAGGGTCTCGACCTGAAACGTCACCCATTCCTTCTCTCCCGAGATGCTGCCTGACCTGCTGAGTTACTCCAGCATTTTGTGAATAAATCGATTTGTACCAGCATCTGCAGTTATTTTCTTATATTATCTGAATGGTGTCAAGTTAGGAAGAGGGGATGTTCAACGAGATCTGGGTGTCCTAGTGCATCAGTCACTGAAAGGAAGCATGCAGGTACAGCAGGCAGTGAAGACAGAAAATGGAATGTTGGCCTTCATAACAAGAGGAGTTGAGTATAGGAGCAAAGAGGTCCTTCTACAGTTGTACCGGGCCCTGGTGAGACCGCACCTGGAGTACTGTGTGCAGTTTTGGTCTCCAAATTTGAGGAAGGATATTCTTGCTATTGAGGGCGTGCAGCGTAGGTTCACTAGGTTAATTCCCGGAATGGCGGGACTGTCGTATGTTGAAAGGCTGGAGCAATTAGGCTTGAAAACACTGGAATTTAGAAGGATGAGGAGGGATCTTATTGAAACATATAAGATAATTAGGGGATTGGACACATTAGAGGCAGGAAACATGTTCCCAATGTTGGGGGAGTCCAGAACAAGGGGCCACAGTTTAAGAATAAGGGGTAGGCCATTTAGAACAGAGATGAGGAAGAACTTTTTCAGTCAGAGAGTGGTGAAGGTGTGGAATTCTCTGCCTCAGAAGGCAGTGGAGGCCAGTTCGTTGGATGCTTTCAAGAGAGAGCTGGATAGAGCTCTTAAGGATAGCGGAGTGAGGGGGTATGGGGAGAAGGCAGGAACGGGGTACTGATTGAGAGTGATTAGCCATGATCGCATTGAATGGCGGTGCTGGCTCGAAGGGCTGAATGGCCTACTCCTGCACCTATTGTCTATTGTCTATAACCCCATTCTCCTGCCTTTTCCCCATAACTCCGAACACCCGTATTAATCAAGAATCTATCTATCTCTGCCTTAAAAATATCCACTGACGGCCTCCTGTGGCAAAGAATTCCACAGATTCACCACCCTGACTAAAGTAATTCCTCCTCATCTTCCTAAAGGAACATCCTTTAATTCTGATGCTATTACCTCTAGTCGTAGACTCTCCCACTAGTGGAAACATCCTCTCCACATCCACTCTATCCAAGCCTTTCACTATTCGGTAAGTTTCAATGAGGTCTCCCTTCATCCTTCTAAACTCCAGTGAGTACAGGCCCAGTCCCGTCAAACGCTCATCATATGTTAACCTACTCATTCCAGGGATCATTTTTGTAAACCTCTTCTGGACAGTCTCCAGAGCCAGCACATCCTTCCTCAGATGTGGTACCCAAAATTGCTCACAATAGTCCAAATGCGGCCTGACCAGCGACTTATCGAGCCTCAGCATTACATTCCTGTTTTTGTATTCTAGCACTTGAAATAAATACTGGCTTGCGTTTGCCTTCCTTACTACTGATTTGACTTGCAAATTCGACACTATAATCCTGCCACTTCTCTGCCCACTCTCCCCACCTGTCCAAGTCCTTGTACAGAGTCGCTGCTTTCTCTACAATACCTGCCCCTCCACCTATTTTCGTATCATCTGCAAACTTCGCTACAAAGTCTTCAATTCTTTCCTCCAAATCATTAATATACAATGTGAAGAGTAGCGGCCCCAGCACCGACCCCTGCAGAACTCCGCGAGTCACTGGCAGCCATCCAGAAAAGGCCCCCTTTATTGCCACTCTGTCTTCTGCCATTCAGCCAACCTGCTAACAATGCTAGTATCTGCCCTTTGATACCGTGGGCTTGCTGCTGCTCTGGGTCTGTGTCTGCAGATATCTCTGGCTCTGAGATAGCAGATCATGCATTCTGCACGGCCATCAAAATACCATGAATTCACAATTTAATACACCAATTATACACATGAAAGGCAGCATTTGGAGTTATGCTCTCTCAGGCTTCAAATACTGCCGAAATGAAATAGATCTATTGCAGAAGCTGGTGTGGCAGTTTTAGATGGCTTGACCCCACTGAGAAGAGGTAAATAACGTCTGCTTTCGATGCATTGAGCTAGAAAAGAACACTGACCTACACACTGAGCAAATAGCATTATCTTCGATGAACTGTGCACAATATTCCCTAAACTAGAGTAACTCTGGGAATGTGACCATGGAAAACATTACCCACTAAGGAAAAATAATTCTATGTGTCAAGAAACCACTGTCATTTCTTAACTTCTCAAAGACTGCCAAATTTTTAAATGCAGGCTGACATGAGAGATGAAGTATTGCAATAAATAATTCATGTTGCCTGGTGTAAAGTTCACTACGCTTCATAAACAAACATTAGTTCATTAATTTACAATGGACAAATCGTACAAATCAGAATAAAATATTTTTGCAAGTTAACATCTACTTAAGGAAAATTTAATCATGCAAAAATACTTCAGTAGCCAACAGGATCTTCTATAATCCTGAAAATACAAGGGCCTGTCCCACTTAGGCGATTTTATAGGCGACTGCCAAAGTCGTAGCAGATCGCCAAAATTTTCTTTTACCCGACGACAATAACCACAACAATGCCGAGTCAGGTCGAGAGTACACCGTCTTCGGAAATATCGCAAAATTCCCACGATGTCAATGCTTCGGTGTCCTAATTTTCACTGAAATCACTGACAAGTCGGTAAGTACTTGAGAGTTTTGAACTATAACATCTTGTATGGGTTACTTAAAAACCAAGCTTCACGGTAACAAGGCATAAACTGGATTGACTTCCAGTTTACTAATGGCAGTATTAAGAAATTTAATTTAAAAAGTGGTTAAATGGACTTTTGTGAAAAGTGTGTGGGCATTCTTTGAAAATGAACGGGAGATGCATATCTGGTTTCTGGGTTGCATATCTGGGTTGGGAACCTACTTTAAATGTGATCGCTGATGGCCATAAACATCGTGAAAATTCCCACGCTTACCTGACCGTCAAACTGTCGCCTCCAATCTACCTGTCAAATGTCCTGACGGTAAATAAATTGGTTAAACACAAGTATTTTATGGTATCTTCAAATGACTTTACTTATTTTAATATTATGTGCTTCTAAATGCATCTAAGAGAAACTAGCAAACCTGGGGACAGCATGCGACAGCGCCCGCAATACGCAACGATACCTGGCGACAACCAGCTGTTGCCGAGAAATTTCACTACGGACGATTTCTCAGCGACACGCTGAGATCCACTACGATTCTTGGAAGACTCCTCACGATAATGCCCGCGACACCCCAGCGAACTGTCGGCGACAGCCTAGTCGCCGGCAGTCGCCTTAAAATCGCCTAAGTGGGACAGGCCCTTTAATGTTTTGTTCAAAGTATCAATTCTTCAGTCACAAAAGAATTGTGGCCTGCTTGAAAAAAATGATGCCACATATCAGAATTTTCTCCCTGAACACCCTCATCTCTTACCAATTCATTTAAATGCATTATTTTTGATAGCCTTTATTCAACACTCCAAACAGTATCTGCATTCTCTCAGAATCCATTTATGACATGATTACACCTGTCTAAGCTCTTTGTGGGTTTTGTTTTATGTTAAATACGCACAAGATATTTGTACTGCTTTATCATCTATTTGTTCCATGCTATTAAGTTTAAATCAATGCAGATTTTTTTCAAAGTCAAAAATCTATAATTTACTGAAGACCAATTCATAAAATTTCCAGCAAAAAAGACTGCCGGAGGAACTCTGTGGGTCAAGCAACATCTGTGGAGGGAAATAAACAGATGGTGTTTCGGGTCAGAACCCTTTTTTTTACATTTTCATTCAATTAAGAATCCAGGAGTAATATGTGAAGGTTAACCAGACCAAGAAACATCCAACCCATAATGGTTAATAAATAATATGCCTGTAGGATTTATACGAATTTAAGCAGACAACTTTATAAATAGACAAATCAAGACAAAACAAAATCAAAATAACCAAATAGAGAAAATAGTAAAATCCAGATTATCAGAAAAGGTCTCATCAGGATACTGAACCACTTCATCAAGGCAGGGGAAACAAACTGCAATAAAATATTATTTTCCTTATTCAAGGCATTTCTTGCTTTGATTCCAAGACAATAAAAACAAACAAAAGCATTTTAAAAAAATCAAACCTGGTTATGAAAATGACATGCCTAATCACCAACCACCCTGATCACATTTGTACATTAGTGCATATTTTGCAGCATATCTAACCAACAACGATTCCTCAGGTGCTATCAGGTGCTTAAACCTTGCTGCCAAGAAGCACATTCCATTTAAAAAACATAGCAGTTGTTTATAAGACTACAACAAAGCGATTCAAGCAAAGGCAAGAATAAAAGATTGCCTGAAGTTCCGGTCAGGTTAAAAAATAGGGGTTGGATGTACTTTGCACTACACTGTCAAGTATGAAACCGAATTCTGTATCTCCACCATCAGCCAGGTGGCTTGGTTTGATTCACGTTCCAGGTGGCATCAGAGGTTGGTTGATTTAACCACTCTCAGAAATGTCTAAAACAAAATCACCGAACAGCACCAAGCCACTACAAGGCATATCAAGAAGCTGGTCACGACCATCTCTTCAGATAATTGAGGGCGTGTAACGTAGGTTTACTAGGTTAATTCCCGGAATGGCGGGACTGTCATATGTTGAAAGACTGGAGCGACTAGGCTTGTATACACTGGAATTTAGAAGGATGAGAGGAGATCTTATCGAAACATATAAGATTATTAAGGGGTTGGAAACGTTAGAGGCAGGAAACATGTTCCCAATGTTGGGGGAGTCCAGAACAAGGGGCCACAGTTTAAGAATAAGGGGTAGGCCATTTAGAACTGAGATGAGGAAAAAAGATTTCAGTCAGAGAGTAGTGATTCTGTGGAATTCTCTGCCTCAGAAGGCAGTGGAGGCCAATTCTCTGAATGCATTCAAGAGAGAGCTAGATAAGAGCTCTTAAGGATAGCGGAGTCAGGGGGTATGGGGAGAAGGCAGGAACGGGGTACTGATTGAGAATGATCAGCCATGATCACATTGAATGGCGGTGCTGGCTCGAAGGGCCGAATGGCCTCCTCCTGCACCTATTGTCTATTGTCTATAAATAAGATGAGATATAAACTTTTTTAAATGTTGACTTTGAATGAACAAAGAAGGTGACTGTGTAAGGTTTAAGGGGATATATTTGATAGTTAATATACACGCCTGAATTAAAGACAGAATACATAAAATACATGGAAACATGCCATTCAATCCAAGGTCTATGCTGGTGAATAAGTTGCCCAAAAGCCATCTTCCATTCCACCTCTACCTTTAGGTATTTCTATGTATTTCAATATCCCCCTGTACATTTATTAAATTTCCCCAAAAACGCAATTCACATCAGCATCGCATTTCACATTCTCATCATTCTCTAGATTATGATCTTTCCCCTGGGTTTATTTGAGTTTATTTTAAGTTAATGAAGCCAAGTTCTGGGAGTTTCCCTCCCTTGCTCAAACTTTCTGCTTGAGCAGTGTAGAAGTCAGTGTTCCCTTCTTGCAAGTGACTTGTCAAGCTTGCAAAAGAAACCTATTTGTATTATGAGACGATCAGTTCTGGGAACTCATTTAATGTACGAGTAAAATATGTAAAATAAATTAGCAAACTTTATTTAATATAATCCTACTTTTAAAGAGTTTCATTCAAATTCAAATATTAATGACTGGGATTGACTAGATTTTAAAATATTTTACAGCTCCTGACTAGAATATCTGTTGGAGTACTGCCTCCAAATGTATTTTAAAATCCCAGCCAATCCAGTGTTGCACTGGATATCACAATATGATCTAGTGAAACATTGTTTGCAGTACCAAGTCCTAACATTAGAACATAGAAACATAGAAAATAGGTGCAGGAGGCCATTTGGCCCTTCGAGCGAGCACCGCCATTCATTGTGATCATGGCTGATCATCCACAATCAGTAACATGTGCCCAACTTCTCCCCATATCCCTTGATTCCACTAGCCCCCAGAGCTAATAATGTAGCTATTAATATGTGTCTCCCCATCACCCCCCAATCCAAGTATGCAAGAAAGCAAATTCTCTCTCCAAACCAGTTCAAGAAAAGTCCTTCCTCTGAGGATCACACAAATGCTAAGAGCCTCCTTCATACAGTGTAATAGACAGTACCAGGATCAGAATGCCAAGGTCATAGTGAATTATTTCAGTAGAACCACTTTGAAAATAGAATTTGAAATCATGTGTGAAACACAGCAATAAACTGCTTTAGTTACAGGAGTCTATAGCCAAACCAATGAGGCTTTCACCCCAAAGTAAGCTGCAAAACAAAAGCCGATGAAGTAAAGTTAAACCCAAATCGTTGTTTAATCTCCACGACTACCTTTCACTGAGGAACCAAGATAGAACAACAGCATCTATCAACAATTCTGCAGTTCCTCACTCAAATTAGTTCTTCATTTAAAACCTGAACTTGATGTTCAACTGATGGTGAAGAAGGCAGAAAAACAAAGCTATGTGTGAACAAATCCAGACTTGTATTCTCATTCAGAGCAGTGAATATTTGATCATGTTTAGTCGAAAACCTTTGGCAACTGGCTAATTTTAGTGTCTTCATCACCCTATTAGAAAATACAACAGGACACAGCCACAAAGACAGGTTTGGCTGAATAATCCATTACTAGATAGTGACACATATAGACACCAAATTATTGGTGGAAGCCAAAGATTTAACGTCATCACTTATAGATTCCTTCCAAAGTTATTGCATAACAAAAGGCAAAGCAACTTGCTTGTGTTGCACTCAATCCTCTGGTACTGCCACTATGAATATGCATGCCTAAAATGGTGAACAAATATATTAAAAGCAAGGAAAACCAAGCAGGAACTGTGTGTGCAATCTTTAATTTCCATAGCAGCCTTTATTTATTAGTTTATATATTTTTTTAAATGACAATGCTAAAGATTTTCAGCGTAGGCTTTGCTGGTGAAAGGTCTATCTAAGCAGAAAATCTCCAGTTCATTTTTGTAACTGCTTTAACTTACAACCAAGTAACTGCACTGGTACAGATGATCATCTGAAAATATAGAAAGTGCGAGAAGTCTTCCTGTATCTTCAATAACCATGATAAGATTTAAGCAGATATTTCCAAGACAAAAGATTGCTGCAGCATTGTGTACTTGCTCTGCCACATAGAAAGGCAAAATGGGTGTATGGGAAGCCATCAACTCCTTGTTGCCTTGAGTTATATCCACCATCCTGATTTTGGCACTGGGTCATAGCCTGGAACCCCTGACCTAATAGCACCTTGGTAGCACTTCACATCCAGAGGATGTAACAATTTGAGGCAGTGGTTAGAGATAGAAGAATAAATGCATGTACAAAAATGGCTGATGTGGGAAATTTGAACTAAAACAGTAAATGCTCAGCAAGTCAGGCAGCATCTTGGAAACAAAAACAGAATTCGTGTTTCAAGTCAAATGCCCTTCATCAGAACTGGAAAAGAGAGAGAACAAGTCACTTTTAAGCTGCATAGAGAGATGGAATAGGCAAAACAAATCTCTCTCATTATGTGGGTGGACGGGGGGGAGGGGATTGCCATGGAGTATTGAAGCTATCAGGTTGATAGATTAAGGACCACCTATAAAAAGAGGATAAACAAATAAAGTGACTTGCAAATGCTGGGAAATTCATGGCAGAGCTGAATAAAATTCCCAGCAGATAAGGCAATGGCAGTGGATGGAGAAAAACTGAATTGATATATACATGGAAATTAGAGAGAGCAGGTTATCTGAAATTGTGGAATTCAGCATCAGATCTGTGTCCATGTGGAGGATGCAGTGCTGTTTCTCAATCTTACTCAGGACCTCTTTGGAACAGTGAAGGATGCACAGAGAGAGATCAGAATGGGTTGGCAAAATGATTAATTAAATTGACAGGTATCTGGAAGCTCAATAGACAATAGACAATAGGTGCAGGAGTAGGCCATTCAGCCCTTCGAGCCAGCACCGCCATTCAATGCGATCATGGCTGATCACTCTCAATCAGTACCCCGTTCCTGCCTTCTCCCCATACCACCTCACTCCGCTATCCTTAAGAGCTCTATCCAGCTCTCTCTTGAAAGCATCCAACGAACTGGCCTCCACTGCCTTCTGAGGCAGAGAATTCCACACCTTCACCACTCTCTGACTGAAAAAGTTCTTCCTCATCTCCGTTCTAAATGGCCTACCCCTTATTCTTAAACTGTGGCCCCTTGTTCTGGACTCCCCCAACATTGGGAACATGTTTCCTGCCTCTAATGTGTCCAATCCCCTAATTATCTTATATGTTTCAATAAGATCCCCCCTCATCCTTCTAAATTCCAGTGTATACAAGCCCAATCGCTCCAGCCTTTCAACATACGACAGTCCCGCCATTCCGGGAATTAACCTAGTGAACCTACGCTGCACGCCCTTCATAGCAAGAATATCCTTCCTCAAATTTGGAGACCAAAACTGCACACAGTACTCCAGGTGCGGTCTCACCAGGGCCCGGTACAACTGTAGAAGGACCTCTTTGCTCCTATACTCAACTCCTCTTGTTACGAAGGCCAACATTCCATTGGCTTTCTTCACTGCCTGCTGCACCTGCATGCTTCCTTTCATTGACTGATGCACTAGGACACCCAGATCTCGTTGAACTCCCCCTCCTCCTAACTTGACACCATTCAGATAATAATCTGCCTTTCTATTCTTACTTCCAAGGGTTATTCCTGCAGAAAAAGGGACAAAGCAGTCACCCATTCAGCAATTGGGGGGTTTTTTTCCAATGCACAGGAGACCAGCAAACATAATGCACGAGATTGAACAAATTGTTGCCACACTGGAAAAAACTGTTTAAGAGGAAGGAAGATGTGTCTGTTGGTGGAATCTTGATGAAGACGATGGAAATTGCAAAGAATAATTAGTTAAACATGGAGGCTTGTGGGGTGGATGTTTGAAACTCCATAATTGCTGTATCGGGAAGGGGGTAAGAGCAGAGGTGTGAGAAATAGATGTGACCCCCTTCAGGACTCTATCAAGCTACAGGGAAGCTCGACTCAAAAAGCTGGCGTAACTCAGCGGGTCAGACAGCATTGCTGGAGAAAAGGAATATGTGACGTTTTGGGTCGAGACCCTTCTTCAGACTCTGAAGGGTCTCGACCCGAAACATCAGATATTCCTTTTCAGTAGAGGTGCTGCCTAACCCACTGAGTTACTCCAGCTTTTTGTGTCTATCTTTAGTTTAAACCAGCATCTGCAGTCCCTTCCTACACATGCGAGAAGAAATGGTTGAGGAAAAAGGAAAATATCTCTGAGCTGTCTACGTGGAAAGATTCATCAACAGAGACAAGGAACACGAGAATGGAATGATGTGCTTACACAAGGTAGAGTGAATGAAAGTATAGTTGAGAAAGCTGTGGATATATGTGAACTTTTAGTGAGTATTTGGTGCTAACTTGCCCCTTGAGATGGAGGCAGAGAGATCAAGAAAAGGAAGTCAGACGGACCATATAAAGGCGAGACCAAGATGACAATAAACGTAGGCCACGCTATTCACACTTATTCCCCACAGAATGATTTTAATTTTAAATGTGCATATATTATTGTGCAAAAATTACAGAACATTATACTGAAGCATGATCTACTTTTCTTCATCATGGCTTGATTAGTTTCTCCATTAATATAACAATGAAATATCACAAGCATCCATTTATATATTTCTGTGGCAGCAGCAACATGATGCTGGACTGTTTTGAAACATTCCTTCATTCCCCGTCCTTCTGAGATGTAGTTGTACTGAATTATGCAAAGTGCAAGTCAACGTGAGCCTGTTGGTTTTCGACAGGTGGAGATATTAGGGGAATTACATGCAAAAGATTGTTTTCCATAATGGTTTTATGGAATGTACCAGAGGAGTAACAAAAACAAACAAGAGATTTGGGCACCTCCGGAATGCAGGCAGTTTGTGCCTATTCAGTTTTGGACAGAATTTCATTGCCTTTTACTGAAGGTAGGATTTGATCATCACATCATTCAAAGCACATTGATAACTGTTCTATATTTCTGTGTGACTTTGGAATAAATATGTACCAATTACCATGTGCCTTTTATTATTGTTCACATCCAATTCAACCTGCAAGATCACTCAACCACCACGTTTGTTCGTTGACCGCAGTGACAAAAAAACTACATACTAAGGTGAAGTCAAGAGAAAGGTACTTGACAAAAGCATCCAATCAGTGGCACTCAATTCTACCTTCTTTTCCCACTCAGACGCTATCTGGAATAACACAAATGAATTTTGCATTCCAAAACCCCTCAGAATACAAATACTAAGAATTGACACATTACAGAATGAATGGTAGAACCCTGGGGAATCTTGAAGATCAGAGGAACCATGGAGTACAAGTTGAAGGATCCTCAAAGGTAATAGCACTGCAGATAAAGTGGTGAAGGCAACATAAGGAATAAGGTGCTACAAGAAAGAGAATGCAGGTACTCAAGTCTGTAACAAAACTAAAGGGAAGCTGCTAGAGGAACTCTACAGATCAGGGAGCATCTATAGAGGAAAATGGATAGTCAACATTTTGGGCTGAGACAATTCACCTTAATGGTTCCATGCACAAGGTACCTCTTGCAATCTGGTGCGCATTGAATTGCACTTGATTGAGGGATAAATACATTAATCAGTGCTTTCCTTGTTGACATTAAAACTGTGGGCACACAATAAATATGTATCAGGTGGCCAGAAAACAAAATAATGACATAACATTTTAGAGGTGCCATTAAATCATACTGACGTGCACCATTACAAAAAAAGCACTGACTTTAATATAAAATAGCTGTGATATTAAAAGTGAAGGAAGGAACTGCAGATGCTGGTTTACTGCGAAGATTGACACAAAATGTTGGAGTAACTCAGCCAGACAGAGAGTCTTTCTGGGTAGAAGGAATGGGTGACGTATTGAGTTGAGACCCTTCTAATTTCCCTTGAGGAGTCGTCTGTTGATTCTCCAAGGTCAAGAAAATGAACTGCTTAAAACAAAAGGAACAGCTAAAAAAAAAATGTTTAATTGCTTGGTGGGATTTGGACAGAAGCAAGCTTCTTGGACAGAAGAAGGGTCTTGACCCGAAACTTCACCCATTCCTTCTCTCCCGAGATGCTGCCTGACCTGCTGAGTTACTCCAGCATTTTGTGAATAAATCGATTTGTACCAGCATCTGCAGTTATTTTCCTATACAAGCTTCAACTAAATTGGTTGGGCAATTCTGACAATGCAAATGTAACAGAAAGATTACTTCAATTCCTCAAGATAACAGGAAGCAAAGTGTGAATTGGTTTTCAGACAGGTGACTTGCAGTGAACATACATGCAGTTTTATAATATACTAGACCAAGTGGACCCATTGGGCCCAAAACTCTCCTGCATTGGTGCAGCACCCTCTTCTACCCCCCTCCCTCCCCTCCCCCCCTCCCCTCCCCCTACCTCCCCCTCCCCCCCCTTCCTCCCCCTCCCCACTTCCCCTTCCCCCTCACAACCCCCCTCAACCCCCCTTATCCACCTTCCTCCCCCCTCCCTAGGAGATAGATTTAAACTTTAAAATGTGAATAACTTAAAAAATATAACACCGATTTCAATAGAACTACTTGCTTTACCATTAAAGCGATGACGGTGAGTAAGGTGGGCCTAAAATTGTCACGCTATCGTGTACCGTTTTGGCTGTAGTTCAATCACAAATAAACAAACAAACGAGAGTTTTAGTATATAGATGGCATGATCTTTTCACGGCTTTGGAAGAGAAAGTAATTTATGGTCCATGATTGAAGATTTAAAAATAAATATTCATTCGGATGAGCTGATTCTTAACTTGAACAACATTTTCATCAGTCTAAAGAAGGGTCTCGACCTGAAACGTCACCCATTCCTTCTCTCCAGAGATGCTGCCTGTCCCGCTGAGTTATTCCAGCATTTTGTGTCTATCTTTGGTTTAAACGAGCATCAGCAGTTCCTTCCTACATATTTCCATTCTAATCTTTTATTAAACTAATCAGTTGCATCCATAATCAGTCATTTTTCCAAATGCTTCATTTTAAATCAAGGATTTTTCTCTAAATGTTAGATCAAATTTGGACAATAGCTTTATTTCAAAACTCTCATCCTCATTTACCAACACTTCCATTGCCCCATCACTTTGCACCCAATGGACCAACATCCTTCACATGTACAATCTTCTTAATATCTCCAAATCCTCCAATTCTTAACTCTCGATTTTAACTGATTCATCATTGGCACCTCTTCCTCACCATTTCTCAAACTGGCATTCTTGACCCAGATTCGGCACGGTGGCGCAGCACCAGAGAGCCGGGTCGATCCCGACTACCGGTGCTGTCGTACGGAGTTCGTACGTTCTCCCCGTGACCTGCGTGGGTTTTCTCCAAGATCTTCGGTTTACTCCCACATTCCAAAGACGAGCAGGTTCGTAGGTTAATTAGCTTGGTATAAATGTAAATTGTCCCTAGTGTGTGCGTAGGATACTGTTAATGTGTGGGGATCGCTGGTCGTTGTGGACTCGGTGGGCCGATGGGCCAGTTTCCGTGCTGAATCTCTAACATAACCTCAACTGTTGCCCCGGTATGAAATTTTATGCAATTAATCTTCTGTGAAGCGGTATATTACTGTGTAAAAAGACGACAAATTTCATTTGATTACACTGAATCTCTGACTATATTCAGCAAGCAAATTTGACGAGGATGATTTTTTTTAAAACCTCATTCATGGATTTCTTAGCCATTCTGCTCCATAATTTAACTCTATGTGTTAGGCTTTCAGCTTCTTTGCAATGAAATGTATGCCCATCTGAATATTTAATTGGGAATAAACCCATTTAACTTCAGCATCAACCCACTCCCTCCCTCAGATAACAGTGGTACAACATTAGTTCTCTCTTCCTAGAAAAGTGATCCTACTACTCCTTATAATCCTTAAAAGTGATCCTACTACTCCTCATACTCCTTAAAAGTGATCCAACTACTCCTTATAATTTCTCTCGTCTGCAGTAACATCCAAGAAAATGTTCTCTACAGTTTAAGACCATCACATTGTTTTACTGAATTGCAGGACCCAGAATTTGGCACATCAGTCCAGCTAATATCTCATTGATGAGATATACCGTTCAAGCATGATTTGAACTATCTTCTATTTCTTCCTTTAATTTTCCCTTTCGCCCTTTAAAACCCAAGTAATGCATATACTTACTTTCCTCTGCTGCTGTGTATATTGTGCCTGGTAGTTTGGGGTGTGCTTCTGCAGTTTTAGCGGCAATCACAATATTGGCACCATCTTTAGCTGCCTTCAAGGCAATTGCTTTACCAATGCCACGACTGGCACCGGTAATGAAAAGTGTGCGACCTGCAAGTTTCCTAGTGGGAGATAAAAGAAGAAACTCATTGGAAATTGCTTGTGCATTTTGAAATAAAATTATTGCATTGCATCACCTTTAACCAAAATTATATGCAAAGGTTAAATGGGTTCAAATAAACCTTGACTTCCTGACATACAGACTGCAATCAATAAAGATAGGCAACAAAGCATGTTCCACAATAATTCTCAATACATGCAAGGCTGGTTTCTCAGCCCTTGCTATACTTCCTATAAATTCATGACTGTGTGGCCAAATGCTGCTCTAACTCCATTTACAAGTTTGAAGGTGACATCACCATAATGGGCCTGATCTAAAACAATGACAAGACGGAATACATGACAGACAAGAGAGTTTAGTAGCATGGTATCAAGACAACCTCTCCCTCAATATCGGCAAACCAAAGTAGCTGGTCATCAAATTTCTTGATTAGTACAGGTGTCAGAGGTTATAGGGAGAAGACAGGAGAATGGGGTTATGAGGGAGAGATAGATCAGCCATGATTGAATGGTAGAGCAAACTTAATGGGCTGAATGGCCTAATTCATCTCCTATCATTTATGATCTTATGATAATTCAGGAAGCGTGCTGGAGCCCACGCTCTAGTCTGTATCAATTGTGCTGAAATGTAGATGATCAAGTGCTTCAAGTTCCTCATTGCAAAATTCACCAATAATTTATCCTGATCCAACCACATTGACACTACAGCCACGGAAGCACACCAACACCTATACTTCCTCAGAAGGCTACAGAAATTCAGCCTGTCTCCAACACCTTTTAGGAATAGTTATACATGCACCATTGAAAGCATTCTATCCAGATGCATCAAAGCTTAGTATGGCAACCACTCTGCCCAAAACTGCAAGAAATGCAGAGAGTTGTGAACGCAACCCAGTCCAACATGCAAATCAGCCTTCCCATAACTGACTCCATCTATACATTACCCTGCCTCGGGAAAGCGGCCATCCTAATAAAAGACCACTCGCACCCCGGTCATTCTCTCTTCTCCACTCTCCTGTCAGGCAGAAGTCACAGAAGCTTGAAAGCACCTACCACCATTTTCAAGAATAGGACAGCACAGTGGCGCAGCTGGAAAAGCTGCTGCCTCACAGCGGCAGAGACCCAGGTTCGATCCTGTGCCTGACCCGCTGAATAAATCCAGCACTTTGTGTCTGTGGGCTGCACGGTGCTGCAGCAGTAGAGTTGCTGCCTTACAGTGCCAGAGACCCGGGTTCGATCCTGATTACTGGTGTTGTCTGTACAGAATTTGTACGTTCTACCCATGTCCAGATTCTCTGGTTTCCTCGCACACTCCAAAGACTTACGGGTTGTAGGTTAAGTGGCTTCGGTTAAAAAAATTGTAAGTTGCCCCGAGTGTGTAGGATAATGTTAGTGTACGGGGATCGCTGGTCGGCGCGGACTCAGTGGGCCGAAGGGCCTGTTTCCACGCTGCTTCTCCAAACTAAACTAAACTAGGCTACTTCATCACTGTTATCATACACTCGAATGGATGATCTCTAGATCTACCTCATTGTGGCCCTTGCACTTTCTCTATTAACGATGACACCAAAATATTCACTGTTTCTTTTCCCTTTTGCATGACTTTATGTTCTCTTGTATGGAATGTTTTGCCAAGATAGCACATAAAACAAAGTTTTTCAGTGTATCTTAGTATACATGACAATAATAAACCTGTATCAATAAAGTGAACTTAGTCCCTGGAAAATAAACGATTAGCACCGCCAGCACAGATACAAGTTTTTGTGGAATGCTTTTGGTTGTTTACATATGTTCAGAAGATACACCATTTACCAACAGATTCCACAGAATTATTACTCAAGCAAGGCAATTCCTGCTAAAGTTTTCTGTGTAGATATGCTCATATAGTATTTCATTATTTACCTGCCATAACTTGTCCTTTTAATCCAAAGCCAGTATTTCCCCATAAGATTCGAACCATTATGACTTCCTTGACTTGATCTCATCTGCTCTACATCCAAGTCTTACGGTAGTGGTTGTCAACAATACATCTTGGTATACCGGCTACTTTGTACAGTCTACTTTCTTGGTAAGAGTGATTACAGAGCAGCCTCCAGACACCCCCCCCCCCCCCCCCACCAACACTGCCACCTACTCCATCATATCAGAATTTATTTTCTTAATTGGACGTTAGAGAAGAAAATAAATTACAAATAGAACTCCTTACAAAAGAAATACACTCCTTCCATTTGCAACAGAAGTTTGGCATGTCTCAGTTGCATTCCCAGAATTTTGCAGTGCCTAAAGAGTCACAGAAGTGATCTCATAACAACAATTTAAGTTGGTTCAAAGCCAGCCATAGTTAGCAGGAGGTTAGGAGCCATACCCCAAGTTTGATAAGAGGGAACAAGGCTTCTGGAATTCCAATAGTCCCAGACTGAGGGAGGGTAAATGTTCAAAGAAACATCTTGATATTTGTTGAAAGGAAAATATTGATTCAATCACCGCACTGACCCAAACTGAACTAGGGACGCCACATGCACTATCAGACCTTTGCCTGATATTTCATTTTGTCTCCTGTACAATATTAACTGTTTGCATTTAATGTTGTATCGTCAACCACCTGCATTTTGTAGCACTTTGAATATTATGAAAGATACAAATCAGCAATGCCAACTTTGTTGTAACATCCAACAGATTGTGAACAAGTGTTATCCTGGCCAGGCAATGACAAGTACCACTCGATAACAGATGGTTTCAGGAATAGATAGAAATAAGGAACTAAAGAATTTACCATTTTCAGCAGGTCAGGCAACATCCCTGGAGAACATGAACAGGTGATGTTTCGGGTCATGACTTTTTTTAACCTGCCGAGTTACTCCAGCACTTTGTCGGGTTTGTTTTGTAAACCAGCATCTGCACTTCCTTGTTCCTATCTATTCCTGAAACACTGCAGTCCTCAAAGTAGGTGAAATTTCATTCACTGCGCAGGTTGCAGAAAAATGAGTGACAGCAAAGAATTAAGGGGTGAGAGCTGTCATTACTCAAAAGTGCCAAATGGTCTTCTTTTATGTTATAACCAAGCAAAATATATTAAATGTAGGAAACAGAATGTCAGTAAACTACAGACAACTGGAGAGCAAAAGCGAATGAAATATTCTTTATAAAGCTAGCTAATTACACCTTCCCCACAGAGGACAAAATCTTTCCTTTTCTTCTTGTGTACCGATAATCATGTTACAACAAAATGTGTAGGAAAGAACTGCAGATGCTGGTTTAAATTGAAGATAGACACAAAATGCTGGAAGAACTCAGCGGGACAGGCATCATCTCTGGAGAGAAGGAATGGGTGACGTTTCGGGTTGAGACCCTTCTTCAGTCTGAAGAAGGGTCTCGACCCGAAATGTCACCCATTCCTTCTCTCCAGGGATGTTGCCCTGAGTTACTCCAGCATTTTGTGTCTATCATGGTACTACAACAACTGTCCATCACTCAGGTTCACATACATGCCTCCAACAAGAGTAAAAATAGAAATATAGAAAATACGTGCAGGAGTTGGCCATTCGGCCCTTTGAGCCAGCACCACCATTCAATATGGCTGATTATCCAAAAATCAGTACCCCATTCCTGCTTTTTCAGGGCAGAGTCTGCCACATGGATGAAAATTCCAAGAAACTTCCAGTGCATTGCAGCTGCATCAATTCTTCAGGGGAGCTCTTTAAAAGGACAACAGACCTACCAGCACTGTTCTCCACTGTTACGGTGACAGTATTACAGTACCACCAGGACTCTGTCTTTTGAAATGACAGACCTGCACCAACCAGTATGGTAGCCTCTTCCAGCATGAAATCGATAGACCACTGCCAACCATCATTTTACTCTATTGGTATCTCTGCGCAAGGACCTGGATCTGTTCTCCAGTTGCAAAGACTGGACCCGTAGACATTGGGTTGGCCTGTGGACACAGCACAGCTTTGCAATCAAGCTGGAGGTCACAGTTCAATGACTGTGTTGAGCAACCAGGATCAATACAGTGAGTGAACTCAAAAACTAGTCTCTGGGTCACCAAGGGACAGAGCAGAGTACTCCGAACAAGATTCGAAAGACTGGACAACAAGAAAAGGGGATGCAGGGAAGAAAACAGACAGAGGGTAGCATGGTGGATGTCAAACCCTCACTTCTGGTCTTCAGCCAGAGGCAGCCACCGTCTACAGTACACCCAGTTGCCATACAGTATACAACTCTTAAATCCACAAACCGAATCCCTGCGACCGGATTAAGTGACCAGCTGCTTCCTGGAATGATTCCCAGCCAAAGCCTCTCTGTTGGTTGGATGAGAAAGCAGGCGTCCTCTATCAAAGTCATGAATGAGAGCCAGTCTTCCCTTTTTCAGGTCTCATACTCTACAAGTATTGTTGGTGATTTGAAATCCAAGCCATTTATCAGATATATTATGCAACAAAACTGACGTGAGCCACATCTGGACATGTTCCGGCAGGTGATCAAAATCTTTACAAAGGAGGAAATTTTTAACGAGCGTCTTGCAGGAGAGGGACGGAGAGGTGCAGCTCTTTACAGAGGGAATCTGAGCTTTTAGCACGGCAGGTTACAGAGAAAAAAATGAAGTTCGAAAATAAGGATGAGAATTCTGTGTTATATGTAATAAATGGTCTGCATAAAAATCCATCTACAGCAAATCTAATGATCCGTTTGCATCTGCAGATGCAGACGCAAATGACATCAAACAGCAGTGCAGCAGTCTGCAATTTCCACTGATAATTGTGATAATTTATCAGGATTTTTAAACTCAACGTGAAAATTCTCTTCGGTAGCTGATAAGCAATTTTAAACAGAACAAAAAATAATCAGTTTTAATTTTTTTTTGTGTAGTCACTAAACTACAGTAACCATTTTCTTCAACAATGTTTTACCACAAGGTCACCAGAGTAAATAAATAGCAAAAAGGTTTAACCAAACAAACAACTATGGAGAATCAAGTTTCTCACATTAAAGTAAAATATTCCAGTACAAACTCCAGCCACTCCTTGATTGATAGCACCCTCGTCTCTGAATAGCTTGAGTTTGAAACCCGCTTCTGACTTTACAAACTCCAGCTGTAACATTTTTAGAAATGTTACATTGAAAGATATATGTATCAAGAATTGAATTTAGCTGTCCACAACACAAGATCTCCTTGAAGAAACAGCAAGATAGTTCTCAACACATCCTGACCAAAACTTATCTTATATTCAACACCACAATCAGATAATTTCATTCGTGTTTATAGGACCTTGCTGTGCACACCATGGCTGCACTAAAAATAAATGTTGATCCCTCCCTTTTCATGCATTGCAGTTGAATATGCTATATCAATAGACAGAGCAAAAGTACGGTATTTTATTGACAAATAATATACTGAGACTTTAAAATTTTCAATTTTGATCAGGGGTTAAAGCAAACTGTTCTACTGTTAATTCAATAAAGTTATATTTCATACACGAGAAAGGTTAAACCATTATGCAAATTAGTGCACAAACCTCATGAACACTCCCTTAAAAAATCAGGAATGACAATGTAGGTCAAAGTCCAGAACAATGTATGAAACTCAAGACTGCCTCAGAATGTTTGGTGTGTACTTAAAATTGTAGTGAAATTAAAACCTTTTTACCCAACTGTCAATTAATTGCAACAAGCAAGACTTTAACATTCTATAAACATTTCATCTACCCTCCTTGGTGGGGAAACAAAAGTTGTTTTTCATGCTGAGCTCATCTGTCAGCATTACAGCAGCGTACACCACATCATGTGATGACTATAAAAGCATTACACAACCTAAACCCCACCAACCTGGGAGGGAGACTAAAAGTGATCCAAGTTAAATCATTATTTGCATTAGTTCTTATGTTAATTGAAATAGGTTAAACATTACCTACCCTGCTGCCTTTCTAAAACAGTCTTTGAAGGTTGGAAACAAAGAAAGGAAATAGTTAGAACTACAATACTGTTGTTTGGAGGATTATTACATGAAGCAAAATAATGATCGCAATAATTTTTGCTCCACTGACCACTGAATCTGCTTAAAAGCCAGCCAATTTTATCGCTCGATGATCTGAAAACTGAATTTCACACTACTAAACACTTTCTGTCCTTCAAGTGAAATGGTGAACAGTAAAATGGGACCATATACTTTACACCACAGAGTGTTAACAATTTTTTAAAAAAACTATATATGGTGTAAATAACCACAAACAGGACGGCTATTTTGTTTTATTGTGCTCCTTCTCAAAATTTGTTAAAAGGAAGTCTTCACCCAACATTGCTGTAGTCAAATATCGGCACAAGGAACTATAGATGCTGGTTAACAAAACAAGTAAAAAGTACTGGAGTACCTCAGTGGGTCAGGCAGCATCTCTGGAGAACATGGATTGGTGACGTTTCAGTCAGTCTGCTGCAGTCAGATAGTTGACTGTCTGGCAAGTCACAATGAAATAGAATGAGTTCATGAAGTGAAGGAGAATTTAAAATCCACTTACTCTCAAAAAGCCAAGCTTCTGGTACTCTTTAATGATGGCACACAATCTTTAATGAAGGCATAAAACTAATTGTTCCATAACATCTAATCTCAGGACAGATATGTTGAGATGCCCAAGAATCTCTTATTGCTCAACACTCAATAGAGAATCACTTAACCTCATTAAATACCTGTGGAGTGGACCCATTTGACAAGGCAACAAGACTGTCCTGTGTAAGAACGAACTGCAGATGCTGGTTTAAACCAAAGATGGACACAAAAAGCTGGAGTAACTCAGCGGAACAAGCAGCATCTCTGGAGAGAAGGAATGGGTGACGTATCCTGTGGAGTGGACCCATTGACAAGGCAACTGACATCTCTATCATTCCAAAACTGTTATCTCACCTTCAGTCATCAAGCTGCATTATGAGAATGATACCTGGGTATTATACATGTTTTGAGGCAGAATTTGCCCATTAAGACAATGGTTTTAAGTTTAATATATGAAGAAAGCCAATGAAATGTTGGCCTTCATAACAAGAGGAGTTGAGTATAGGAGCAAAGAGGTCCTTCTACAGTTGTACCGGGCCCTGGTGAGACCGCACCTGGAGTACTGTGTGCAGTTTTGGTCTCCAAATTTGAGGAAGGATATTCTTGCTATGGAGGGCGTGCAGCGTAGGTTCACTAGGTTAATTCCCGGAATGGCGGGACTGTCGTATGTTGAAAGGCTGGAGCGATTGGGCTTGTATACACTGGAATTTTGAAGGATGAGGGGGGATCTTATCATATCATATCATCATATATATACAGCCGGAAACAGGCCTTTTCGGCCCTCCAAGTCCGTGCCGCCCAGCGATCCCCGTACATTAACACTATCCTACACCCACTAGGGACAATTTTTACATTTACCCAGCCAATTAACCTACATACCTGTACGTCTTTGGAGTGTGGGAGGAAACCGAAGATCTCGGAGAAAACCCACGCAGGTCACGGGGAGAACGTACAAACTCCTTACAGTGCAGCACCCGTAGTCAGGATCGAACCTGAGTCTCCGGCGCTGCATTCGCTGTAAAGCAGCAACTCTACCGCATATATGAAACATATAAGATAATTAGGGGATTGGACACATTAGAGGCAGGAAACATGTTCCCAATGTTGGGGGAGTCCAGAACAAGGGGCCACAGTTTAAGAATAAGGGGTAGGCCATTTAGAACGGAGATGAGGAAGAACTTTTTCAGTCAGAGAGTGGTGAAGGTGTGGAATTCTCTGCCTCAGAAGGCAGTGGAGGCCAGTTCGTTGGATGCTTTCCTCGTTCTGATTTTTCTGTCTCTAACCTCCTACACTATTATAACAAGGGCATTCTGCAGCCTTTGGGACTCGATGTTGAATTTCCTGACTTCAGGTAACTTGCTCTTTCTTTCAGTCATTATCAGAATTGGACACCTCTGCCTGTAAGCAATTTGACACGTTTTTTCAATTGGTATTGTATAGCCTGCTGGTCATGTCCCACGGCCTTGCAATTAACAATAGATTGCAGAGGGAAAGAAACACAATCTGATTGTAGTTGCTTCTCCTACTGTTAAATGAAGCATTTGCTCGCATCCTTGGTTTTATAAAAGGGAGATCTTGCCTGAGGAACCTGTTGGGAGTTCTTTAAGGAGGTAAATACCAGGATAGACAAAGGAGTCAGTGGAAGTTGTTACCTGGATTTTCAGGAGTTTGATAAAGTGCCACGCTTAAGAAGATGACAGCATCTGGTATTAGAGGGCAGATACTAGCATAGACAGCAGGTTGGTTGGATGACAGAGGGCAAAGGGTGGCAATATAGGGGGCTTTTTCTGGTCCGCTGCCAGTCAAGTCAAGTCAAGTCAATTTTATTTATATAGCACATTTAAAAACAACCCACGTTGACCAAAGTGCTGTACATCTGATTAGGAAAAAAAAAAGAAACATACAGTGGCAGGCAGCCAAACACAACGGCGACTAGCAGTGTTCCACAGGGGTCGGTGCTAGGGCCGCTACTCTTCACAGTGTATATCAATGATTTGGATGAGGAAATTGAAGGCTTAGTTGCCAAGTTTGCAGATGATACGAAGATAGTTGAAGGAGCAAGTAGTGTAGAGCAAGCAGGGACTCTGCAGAAGGACTAGGAGAGATCGGGCCGAGAAGTGGCAGATGGAACACAGCATAGCAAAATGTCGTGTCATGTAATTTGGTAGTCGGATTAAAGATGTGGGGAGAGAATTCAGAGATCAGAGGTGCAAAGGGACTAGGGAGTGCTTGTGCAGGATTCCCAAAAAGTTAATTTGCAAGTCAAATCAGTAGTAAGAAAGGCAAATGCAATGCTAGTATTTATTTTCAGATGGTTAGAATACAAAAACACAGATGTCATGTTGAGGCTTTATAAGCTCAACATGAGCTTATAAAGGTCATTTTTATGGTCAGACTGCATTTGGAGTATTGTGAACAGTTTGCACTATGTTTGCACTAGTGGGAGAGTATAGATGATGATGTTTGCACTAGTGGGAGAGTATAGGACCAAAGGCAATTGCCTACAGAATAAAAGGACGTACCTTTAGAAAGGAGATGAGAAGGAATTTATTTAGTCAGAGTGCGGTGAATCTGTGGAATTCATTGCCACAGATGGCAGTGGAGGCTAAGTCAATTGATATTTTAAGGCAGGTATTTTTGAGGCGGATATTTTGACAGATTGTTGATTAGTACAGGTGTCAGGGGTTATGGGGTGAAGGCAGGGGAAGGGGTTGAGAGGGAACGGTAGATCAGCCATGATTGAATAACGGAGTAGACCTGATGGGCCAAATGGCCTGATTCTGCTCCTAGAACTTATGAACTGTTACCTGTTGGTTCAAGAACAGCTTCTTCTCAACCATCAAACTCTGGAATTGTACTGCACAACCCTACCTCATTAAAACAAACTGCAGTGGACTTTTTATAGATTGCACTTTATACATTGCTTGCACTATCATGGACTGATAACCTCATAAAACAGACAATTTATATACAATTTTATGGATTATCATGTATCTGTTGTGTGGTTGCATTAAATTGTCTATAAAGCTACAGCAAATAAAAATGTAATTGTTCTGTTCCTGGTGCATATGACAATTAAATACTTCACTTGATTCTCTGTACATTTCCTTACATCTACCCATCCCCACTCCCATTCTCCAGAGTTAAAATCCAATTTGTATTCTATTTCTCCTACTCTGACCAATGATCTCGGACCTGAAACATTAAATATTTCTCTTTGTACACATGCTGCCTGATCTTCCAGCAGTTCCAGTCTTCTTTAAGATCTTCACCACCTGCGGCTTTTTGATTTTCACCTCTTTCTGTTCCAAGGGATCAACTCTAGTTTCTCTATTCTACCCATGTTAAACCTCTTAACCTAGAATCATTTTAGTTAATTTCAATACCCATCTCTCCATGGCCCTCAATAGCAAATGTGTCCACCACCCTCCCAGTGAAGAAATTACTCATCCTCTTCGTCCTAACCTGAGATTGTGCCATCTCATTCTAGACATCTTAGTAAAGGTAAACAAACCCCCCCTCCCCCACATCCAATCTATTGTCAGAATTTTGTACATAGCAACGAGATCCCCCCACCTCCATCCTTCAAAACTCTTTTGTGTACAGGCCAAGTTGACCCAGTCTTTCCATACACAACAGTCCCGCATCACAAGTTGTTCCGGTGAGGTTCTGCTGCACTCCTGCTATGGCAAGCATATCCTTTCATAAGAGAAAAAGACACACCTTAGCATTGTCTCGCCAGAGACATATAATTGCTGAAGGACATTCTTGTGTCAGTGTTCAACATTTCATCCAATAAAGGTCACTATACCACTTTCTACATAGCATGCTTTTAGTGACTGGTGTACAACAACAGCTAGGTTGCTTTCTATATCAACATTTCAAAATTTAAATAATATTTTGCCTTTCATTCTCCTTTATGAAACTTGTGGTAACCACCAAGCCGAACCTTCTACTCACTCAACAGCTGCACGTTTGCAGCATGGATCAGAAGGCAGGACAGTAATTTCATAGTTCAGGACTTAAGGTGACCCCAACACCAACATAGAACAGTACAAACCAGGAACAGGCCCATCGCCCACAATGTCTGGACGGAACACAATACCAACATAAACTAATCTCATCTGCCTGTACATGATCCATATCCCTCCATTCCCTGCATATCATTGTGCCTATCGAAAAGCCTCTTAAACACCACTGTCGTATCTGCCTCAACCACTGGCAACACTTTCCAGCCACTCGGTCATCAAAAATCCAAGCAAGTTAATTCAGCAATTGACACTGCACCCTCACAGCTCTGGCAACCTGGGTTTGATCCCACGTCCAAGTATGTGTGGGGTTTGCAGTTTTACCCCAGACCAAGTGGGTTTCCAACAACCTCAGTTGAAGCCCACATCCCAAAGATATGCCGTTGAATTAGTAGCAGCTGGAACTGACCTTTTTGTGACAGTAAACCGCAAAAGAATAAAAGGGGAGTTCTTAGGTATGTGAATAAGATGCTGGGTTACAGGAAAATAAGACAGCTGGAAAGTGATAGTGTGGCTCTGGCAGAAGGTGGCATGGACCCAAAGAGCCAAATGTTGGTTCTTGAGGTGGGCAACTTTCATTCCAAATCTGCATACTCCACGCATTTAGTACCAATCCCAACCTCGTCACCAAACCCACTGACAAGGATGGTGGTTGTAGTCTGGCAGATTGATCTCCACCGTGTGGAGGCCAGGTGTCAATCTCAGACATGTTGTACTTATTCCCTGACCATTACCAGGCTACTATCTTGAAAACTAGTGCAGAAGGTATCGATCACTCCGACACATACTTAAAGCTCAGTGCCCCAAATCTGCACTGCCCATTTCTATCTCCTTCCCAAAATCCACAAACAAGACTGTCCTGTGTAAAAACGAACTGCAGATACTGGTTTAAACCAAAGATGGACACAAAAAGCTGGAGTAACTCAGCGGAACAGGCAGCATCTCTGGAGAGAAGGAATGGGTGACGTTTCGGATCGAGAACCTTCTTCAGACAAGACTGTCCCGGCAGGCACATTGTTCCGGCCTACTCCTGTCCCATTGAACTCTTTTCCAAATACCTTGATGCTATCTTGACACTGTAACACTGTAAATTTCGCCGGTGTGGGACGAATAAAGGAATATATTATTATCATAATTTGTTCCCAAGACAAGTCTTTCCACTCTGACATCGAAAATGTCCTCCTTCTTTAGTAAACATGCTTTCTCCCCAGTGGTTGTGAATGAATCCCTCTCCATGTCTCCTCTTTGCCCCACAGTTCTGCTCTTACTTCCCCCCCCTTCCCCAAGATGGTACAAGAACGTTTCCCTAATCTTCACCCAGCTTGCCCCTTTCCAGGCACTTTCCCCGCTGGAAATGTAACACCTGTCCCCACAACACTTGCACTCTAACAGCCCTTCCAGGTGAGATGGACATTCAGTTGCACCCAGCGTCATCTATTGTATCTGATGCACTCCTGGTGCGGCCTCCTTTACATGGGCGAGACCAAGCACAGACTTCTAAGCGACTGCTTCTCCAAACACTTAAAATCTGTCTGCCTCCCGGAACTTCCAGTTGCTAACCATATTATTGACTTTCCTTCCCATTCCTTTGCAAACTCGCTGTCGGTCTCCTCAACTGCCAGAATGGAGCATCACCGAATGGGACAAACAGCACATAGTAGACTGTGTGGGTCGCCTGCAACACTGAACTCTCCAATTAACAGTAATATATCTATGTACCCCATACCATCCCATCCCCCACCCTCTCACCCCGGTGCACACACATTTCCCACCACCAATTTCATAAGTCACTAACCTTATTTTAAAAATAACCTCACTGTCCTTATCGTTTTCTATTAAAATATTGACTTTATCTCAGTAAATCTAGTAAATGACCACAGCACAACGAGCGTTTTGAAGTGCATGCTGTAATTGTCCATGGTGAGGTGGGGAAAACAATATTAACTTTGAGAACGACGTAAAGATCACCAAACTCCAGTGCAGTTATCTGGTGCCTCGTATTTTCCTCCCCTTTTGCTTTGCAGCCGGTTAACAAAGTCGTACGCGCGTTTGTTTAATAAATCTGCTTACCCCGTGTTTTGTAACATCTTCGGGATAGTATTGTAACGGCAATGTGCAAAAACAGGCCGACCCGGTGGCAAATCGTCGGTGTGGTGGGGGTGGGGGGGGGAGGTCGCAAAGACTAATCAATGAAGGCTCCACGTTGGAGGTGCCCTTTACTCCACGCTGGAGGTGCCCTTTACTCCACGCTGGAGGTGCCCTTTGCTCCACTTCCAGTGCAACCGTCTAAACAGCGAGATGGCGCGGGGATATTATTTTCAATAAGGAAAAAAAATCTAAATCACTGCCATTAAATGTTTTTTTTTTTTTTTAATTAAAAGTCCTTACTGGAAATTATGACACTAGCGCGTTTTCCAGCCTTTCCACATTCCCTTCCCATTTCACCAATGAGCCCCAAAATACTCCAGCATTTTGTGATATCTTCGATTTGTACCAGCATCTGCAGTTATGTTGGTGACCACTGGCGTTCCTCTTGCCTGCAGTCATTGGTGAAAGATACAGTCAATCAGCAAGCCTTGACTCGTTTCCGTTGGGTCAGAATCACTTGCAAACTTTTGGGGAATTGTGGTTTTAAAATAAGCCAATTGGAGTTGCTTCATCTCATTCAGCAAGAACAATAGTTTCTTTTCACATTTAACTGCATAATTTTTTTAATTTTTTTTTAAAGACTCGCAGATTTTCACTTTCTTAGAAAAGGAAGTCGGGCGAGCAGGAACTGGATGTGGAGGAAGGAACTGATACATGAACCTAAGAAAAAAAAATACGAACTGCTGAGGGAATTCAGTTGGACAATCTGTATCTGTAAAAGCATAGGGGTGGTCAGGACTGAGAAAACAGAAGGGGAAATAGCCAGTAGAGTGAGGCAGGTGCTGCAGACGATAGGTGGAACTGGGTGAAGAGTGAAATGATGGGAAGGGATGGAGTGTGCTGCCCGGGGCTTGGTTGATAGGTAGAAAAAGATAAAGAGAGAAAAAAGAGTAGATGGACCCCGGAAGGAGGGGGAGGGGAGAAGGTGGCTGAAAGTCGATAAGTGGAGACACAAGAGGCTATAGATGCTATCTGATAATAAAAGAGGTGATTAAGTGGAAGGTGACCAGATAAGAGGGTGATAATGGGTGGGGAATAAAACTTGGAGATGAAAGTTGGGTGAAAAGTGTAATAATAAAATCATGGATTAGAAAGGGGGAGAAAGGAACATGGGGGGGATGCAGTTTACCTGAAATTGATACATTAAATGTTCATGCCACTGTGTCAGAGAATATCCAGGTGGATTATGGGTTGTTCAAGTTTGAATTTTGCCTCACCCTGTCAGTGGTGAGATCCGAGGACAGGTAGGACGTTATGTGAAGGGGAGTGGAAATTATATATAATCTGGAGCTCCAGATGGCCATTACAGGCATAGAATCATACAGCCTTCGACCCAACTTGCCCAAGCCAACAAAGGATGCCCCATCTACACTGGTTCCTTGTGGCTGCATTTGGCCCATATCCCTCTAAACCTTTCTTATCCACGAACTTGTCCAAATGTCTTTTAAGTGTTATAGTACCTGCCTCAACCAACTCCTCTGGCAGTTCATTCCATATATCCACCACCCTCTGTGAAAAATTGCAATCTTTCCCCTCTCACCTTAAACCTATGTCCTTTTGTTCTTGATTTCCCTACGCTGGGCAAAAGACTGTGCATTCACCTTATCTATTTCCCTCATTACTTTATGCACCGCTATAACATCACCCTTCAGCCTCCTGAGGTCCAAGGAATAAAATCCTAGCCTGCACAACCTCCCCCTTTGGCTCAGGTCCTCAAATCCTGGCACCATCTTCAAACATCTTATTGCACTCTTTCCAGCTTAACCATATCCTTCCGATAACAGCGTGACTAAAACTGAACACATTGCTCCAAATGCAGCCTCACTAACATATTGAACAACTGTAACATCCATACTCAATTTCTATACATAATACCCTGACTGATGAAGGCCAATGTATTGTAGGCCTTCTTGACACCACTTTCAAATAATTATGCACCTGCATTCCTAGATTCCTCTGCTTTACACATTCCCCAGGGCCCTACCATCCATTGTGAAGGTCCTGCCCTGGTTTCACTTCCCAAAATGCAACACCTTGCACTTATCTGCATTAAACTCCATTAACCATTCCTCAGCCCACTTGCCCTACTGATCAATAACCTGCTGCAATTCTTGATAACCTTCTATGCTATCTATGATACCATCCACTTTAGTGTCATCTGCAAACTTACTAATCATATCTTCTACATTCTCCAAATCGCCGATATAAACTGCAATGGGCCCAGCATCGATCCCATAGACACACCATTAGTCACAATGTCACGCCTAAGCAAAGAACAAAGAGTTGCAGAAACTCATTGGGTCAGGGTGCATCTGTGGAGGGAATGGATAGATAACTTTTTGTGTCAGAACCCTTCCTCACACCATCGATCTGCTTTCAATTTATTTGAAGAAGGGTTCCGACCTGAAATGTTATTCGTCCATTCCCTCCACAATTGCTGCCTGACCTGTTGAGTGCCTCTGGCACTTTATCTTTTCTCAAGATTCCAGCATTGCAATTTCTTGTGTCTCAACAATAACATGCAATTAGCTTTCTGAATCATTTGCAGTACTCGCACACGAGTCTTTTGAAATCACTCAGTAAAAAACCCAGAGGTTTATATTCTCCAAATATTTTGATAATATGCTTTTTATTTCCCCTGCTAAAATAGCTTATTTTTCCCACATTACACTCCATTTGCCAGTCTTTGCCTACTTTCTTAATCTATTTATATCCCTTTGTAGCCTTCTTATGCATTCTTCACAATTTACTTTCCTACTTATCTTCATACATTAGCCAATTTAACAATTATATCATCCAGGCAATTTATACATTTTTTTTTTAATGAGGCTCCAGCACGGAAACGTTGTGGCACACCAAAATAAAACGTATTAATGCCTATTCTTGGTTTCCTGTTAGCCAGTTAACCTTTTTTCCATTGGTGCAATATCTTACACCATGATATTAAATTTTCCAAGTAACCACTGATGAGGCACCTTTCTCAATACCGAGTTTGTACGTTCTCCCTGTGACCACGTGGGTTTTGTCCAGGAGCTCCAGTTTACCTCCTACATCCAAAGACCTACAGGTAAATTAATTGGCTTTGGTGAAATTGTAAATTGTCCCGAGTGTGTAGGATAGTGCAAGTGTGTAGGGATCACTGGTCGGCGCAGGCTCACTCAGTAGGCCGAAGGGCCTGTTTCCGTGCTGTTTCTATAAACTAAACTAAACAAATTGACAGCTGTGTAAGAAGAAACTGCAGATGCTGGCAGCACCTCTGGAGAGAAGGATTGGGTGAATTTTCGAGTCGAGACCAATAGATAATAGGTGCACGAGGAGGCCATTCGGCACTTCGGGCCAGCACCACCATTCAATGTGATCATGGCTGATCATTCACAATCAGTACCCCGTTCCTGCCTTCTCCCCATACCCGCTGACTCCGCTATCATTAAGAGCTCAATCGAGCTCTCTCTTGAAAGCATCCAGAGAATTGGCCTCCACTGCCTTCTGAGGCAGAGAATTCCACAGATTTACAACTCTCCGAGTGAAAATGTTTTTCCTCATCTCCGTCCTAAATGGCATACCCCTTATTCTTAAACTGTGGCCCCTGGTTCTGGACTGCCCCAACATTGGGAACATGTTTCCTGCCTGTAGTGTGTCCAATCCCTTAGTAATCTTATATGTTTCAATAAGATCCCCTCTCATCCTTCTAAATACCAGAGTATACAAGCCTAGTCGCTCCAGTCTTTCAACATACGACAGTCCTGCCATTCCGGGAATTAACCTAGTGAACCTACGCTGCACTCCCTCAATAGCAAGAATGTCCTTCCTCAAATTTGGAGACCAAAACTGCACACAGTACTCCAGGTGCGGTCTCACTAGGGCCCTGTACAACTGCAGAAGGACCTCATTGCTCCTATACTCAACTCCTCTTGTCATAAAGGCCAACATGCCATTAGCTTTCTTCACTGCCTGCCGTACCTTCATGCTTACTTTAAGTGACTGATGAACAAGGACACCCAGATCTCTTTGTACTTCCCCATTTCCCAACTTGACACCATTCAGATAACAATTTGCCTTCCTATTCTTACTACCAAAGTGGATAACCTCACATTCATCCACATTAAACTGCATCTGCCATGCATCTGCCCACTCACACAACCTGTCCCAGTCACCCTGCATCTTCATAGCATCCCCTTCACAGTTCACACTGCCACCCAGCTTTGTGTCATCCGCAAATTTGCTAATGGTACTTTTAATCCCTTCATCCAAGTCATTAAGGTATATTGTAAATAGCTGCGGTCCCAGCACCGAGCCTTGCAGTACCCCACTAGTCACTGCCTGCCATTCTGAAAGGGACCCATATAACCATATAACAACTACAGCACGGAAACAGGCCCGTTCGGCCCTACCAGTCCACGCCGACCACTCTCTCTGACCTAGTCTCATCTACCTGCTCTCAGACCATAACCCTCCAATCCCGTCTCATCCATATACCTATCCAATTTACTCTTAAATAATAAAATCGAGCCTGCCTCCACCACTTCCACCGGAAACCCATGTAAAGAAATCACCCCTCATGTTACCCATAAACTTTTGTCCCTCAATTCTAAAGTTATGTCCCCTTGTTGGAATCTTCCCCACTCTCAAGAATATCTCCTCATGTTCATAAAATTTTGAAGAAGTATTACTGGTATGAATTCATACTGTAATTTCTCTGATCTGGAAAGAGTGGAGATCTCAGAGGTGCTGTGATCAAGATCATTTGAAAGAAAGGTGAAAAATCTAATCGTAATAATTACAAGGACTCCCTATCACAAAGAAAGTCAGTGCAAGGAACCCTGAATCACCTCGACAGTGACTGGAGAAGAGTTGCAAAAAGATTCTGTCCATCAAAAGAAACAAAAGGTGGAATTTTGAGTCTGAATGTCTGAGGTATCAAGCTCCTGCATCATATTCCGGAAGATAGAAGAGAGAAAACGGATTGGCCAGGGTGGCAGTCATCCTTGGCGATACTTCCAGACTTCCTGATGTAATGCACCATGAAGATAGACTGGATAGATAGGTTAGATACCAACTATTTTGTCTTGATGACGTGAAAGACTGGGTTCTTGTCCTGACACCATGATGTAAGGTTCCCGAACTCTTCTTTGCATTTTATCTCATCGTTGTCATTGAAATGAAGTACAGGAAAAAGCTGTCAATTTCTGAAGAAGGTTCATTCCAAAGAGGAAGAAAGATTCTAAGGGGGGTAAGAGGCGACCGTGGCTGACAAGGGAAGTCAAGGACAGCATAAAAATAAAAGAGAAGAAGTATAACATAGCAAAAATGAGCGGGAAGCCAGAGGATTGGAACTCTTTTAAAGAGCAACAGAAGGTAACTAAAAAGGCAATACGGGGAGAAAAGATGAGGTAAGAAGGTAAGATAGCCAAGAATATAAAGGAGGATAGTAAAAGCTTCTTTAGGTATGTGAAGAGGAAAAAAATAGTTAAGACAAATGTGGGTCCCTTGAAGACAGAAGCAGGTGAATTTATTATGGGGAACAAGGAAATGGCAGACGAGTTGAACAGGTACTTTGGATCTGACTTCACTAAGGATGACACAAATAATCTCCCAGATGTACTAGGGGACAGAGGTCCTAGGGTAACGGAGGAACTGAAGGAAATTCACATTAGCCAGAAAATGGTGTTGGGTAGACTGATGGGACTGAAGGTTGATAAATCTCCAGGGCCTGATGGTCTGCATCCCAGGGTACTTAAGGAAGTGGCTCTAGAAATTGTGGACGCAATGGTGATCATTTTCCAATATTCTATAGATTCAGGATAAATTCCCGTTGATTGGAGGGTAGCTAATGTTATCCCACTTTTTAAGAAAGGAGGGAGAGAGAAAACTGGAAATTATAGACCAATTAGCCTGACATCAGTGGTGGGGAAGATGCTGGAGTCAATTATAAAAGAAGAAATTGCGAAACATTTGGATAGCAGTAACATGGCTCCTACAGATTCGTTCCGAGTCAGCATGGATTTACGAAGGGGAAATCATGCTTGACTAATCTACTGGAATTATTTGAGGATGTAACTAGGAAAATGCACAAGGGAGAGCTAGTGGATGTAGTGTACCTGGACTTTCAGAAAGCTTTTGATAAGGTCCCACATAGGAGATTAATGGGCATGATTAGAGCGCATGGTATTGGGGGTAGAGTGCTGACATGGATAGAAAATTGGTTGGCAGACAGGAAACAAAGAGACAGGAAACAAAGATTAACGGGTCCTGATAGGATATTCCCTAGGACATTGAGGGAAGTTAGTGCAGAAATAGCAGGGGCTATGACGGAAATATTTCAAACGTCATTAGAAACGGGGATGGTGCCGGAAGATTGGCGCATTGCGCATGTTGTGCCTTTGTTTAAAAAAGGTTCTAAAAGTAAACCTAGCAATTATAGACCTGTTAGTTTGACGTCTGTGGTGGTAAAATTAATGGAAAAGATACTTAGGGACAATATATATAATTATATGGATAAACAAGGCCTGATTAGAAACAGTCAACATGGATTTGTGCCTGGAAGGTCATGTTTGACTAATCTTCTTGAATTTTTTGAAGAGGTTACCAGGGAAATTGATACGGGCAAGGCTGTGGATGTTGTCTATATGGACTTCAGTAAGGCATTTGACAAGGTTCCACATGGTAGGTTGATTAAGAAGGTTAAATCATTGGGTATTAATAGTGAGGTTGCAAGATGGATTCAACAATGGCTGAATGGGAGATACCAGAGGGTAATGGTTGACAACTGTATGTCAGGTTGGAGGCCAGTGTCTAGTGGAGTACCCCAAGGATCTGTGTTGGGTCCACTGTTGTTTGTCATTTACATTAATGATCTGGATGATGGTGTGGCAAATTGGATTAGTAAATATGCAGATGATACTAAGATAGGTGGTGTAGTTAATAATGAAGTAGAGTTTCAAAGTCTACAGAGAGACTTGGGCCTTTTGGAAGGGTGGGCTGAAAGATGGCAGATGGAGTTTAATGCTGATAAGTGTGAGGTGCTGCATTTTGGTAGGACAAATCAAAATAGGACGTACAGGGTAAATGGTAGGGAATTGAGGAATGCAGTGGAACAGAGGGATCTGGGAATAACTGTGCATTGTTCCCTGAAGGTGGAATCTCATGTGGATAGGGTGGTGAAGAAGGCGTTTGGTATGCTTGCCTTTATAAATCAGAGCATCGAATATAGAAGTTGGGATGTAATGTTAAAATTGTACAGGGCATTGGTGAGGCCGAATCTGGAGTATGGTGTGCAGTTCTGGTTGCCAAATTATAGGAAGGATGTCGACAAAATGGAGAGGGTACAGAGGAGATTTACTAGAATGTTGCCTAGGTTTCAGCACTTAAGCTACAGAGAGAGGTTGAACAGGTTGGGTCTTTATTCTTTGGAGCGTAGAAGGTTGAGGGGGGACTTGATAGAGTTTTTAAAAATTCTGGTTAGCTAGATGAGAGAGAAATATGATCCTCTGATGCGAGTACCCAGGACTGGGAGGCAAAATCTCAAAAGGAGACCTTGGAACTGGACCTCGGGCCTGATGTCAAATAAAGGGCAGTGAAAAACCACCATTATTGAACTAGAAATATTCCAAACCTAGATTTGCATTTTTTCCTTTGGAAACGTTAATTAAGGCAATAGAGCCAGGGAAGGTAGAGAAAGTTACGGTGCAAATCTATCGTAATCCAACTAAATAGTGGAACAGGTTCAATGGGCTGAATGGGCTTATTCTATACTCCTTTATTATACATCTCCCAAATATGGGCATACAAAAATTCTTCACTACGTACTTTAACATTATGACAAACCTAACGAATTGTGCCATGATACAATGGAGACACGAGAGATTACAGATGCTCGAATCCTGAGCAACAAAACAAAGTTGTGAAGGTATTCAGTGGAACTCAGCACCACAGGCAGCATCTGTGGATGGAAAATGGACAGAATACATTTCAGCTGAAGACCCTTCTCAGACTGTAAAGAGTCCGTTCAGAACTTTGGATTTTTTTGCCTTTGATATATTGCCGATTCATCTGACTGGGCCAGTCCACAAATGAGCCAAATTTCCCCCTTTTCTACCAATAATTTAACACTATGAGAGAGCATCTGGAGAAGGAAACAGAAAAACTGACAGAGAACTACCGAATTAGTCCTGACTGTCTTCTCTTTTTTCATTGTTTTCAGATGATTCTCTTTAAGTACACAGCCTTTGTGTCCTTTTAAATATGCTGCATTTACCAGGTACAGCCAGTTCCTGGGATATGTAAGAGTTTTGAGAACTGTCTGTTGACCGATTTTTCCGTAAATCAGAAATAAACTATTTCAATAAGAGTCGATGAGTATAGAAGTTGGGAGGTCATGTTGCAGTTGTAGAAGACACTGGTGAGGCCACACTTAGAGTATTGTATTCAGTTCTGGGCACAGTGTTATAGGAAAGATGTTGTCAAGCTGGAAAGGGTACAGAGAAGATTTATGAGGATATTGCCAGGACCAGAGGGTCTGAGCTATAGGCAGAGGTTGAGTAAGCTGGGACTCTATTCCTTGGAGCGCAGAAGGATGAGGGGTTGATCTTAGGTATATAAGATCATGAGAGGAATAGATCGGGTAGATGCACAGTCTCTTGCCCAGAGTAGGTGAATCGAGGACCAAAGGACATAGGTTTAAGGTGAAGGGAAAAAGATTTAATAGGAATCTGAAGGGTAACTTTTTCACACAAAGGGTGGTGGATGTATGGAACAAGCTGCCAGAGGAGGTAGTTGAGGCAGGGACAATCCCAACATTTAAGAAACAGACAGGTACATGATTGGACAGGTTTGGAGGGATATGGACCAAATGCTGGCAGGTGGGACTAGTATAGGCCATGTTGGCCAGTGTGGGCAGGTTGGGCCGAAGGGCCTGTTTCCACACTGTATCACTCTATGACTCTGTAACATGAACATTATTTTATTGGCTTCCGCTGTGTAGATACAATGGCACAGAGTCAGTATGTTCCACTTGTAATGACTCGTTTCAATGGCCTTCAACTTTCACTGGATGTTACATTGTTGATAAAGTATTTTATGTGTTAATAAAAGAGATTTACAATAGACAATAGGTGCAGGAGTAGGCCATTCGGCCCTTCAAGCCAGCACCGCCATTCACTGTGATCATGACTGATCATCCACAATCAGTACCCTGTTCCTGCCTTCTCCCTTTATCCCTTGACTCCGCTATCTTTAAGAGCTCTATCTAACTCTCTCTTGCAAGCATCCAGAGAATTGGCCTCCACTGCCTTCTGAGGCAGAGAATTCCACAGATTCACAACCCTCTGAGTGAAAACGTTTTTCCTCATCTCCATTCTAAATGGCTTACCCCTTTATACTTAAACTGTGGCCCCTGGTTCTGAACTCCCCCAACATTGGGAACATGTTTCCTGCCTCTAGCGTGTCCAATCCCTTAATAATCTTATATGTTTCAATGAGATCCCCTCTCATCCTACTAAATTCCAGTGTATACAAGCCCAGTCGCTCCAGTCTTTCAACATACGACAGTCCTGCCATCCCGGGAATTAACCTTGTTAACCTATGCTGCACTCCCTCAATAGCAAGAATGTCCTTCCTCAAATTTGGAGACAAAAACTGCACACAATACTCCAGGTGTGATCTCACTAGGGCCCTGTACAACTGCAGAAGGACCTCTTTGCTCCTATACTAGACTCTTCGTGTTATGAAGGCAAACATGCCATTAGCTTTCTTCACTGCCTGCTGTACCTGCATGCCTACTTTCAGTGACTGATGAACAAGGACACCCAGATCTCGTTGTACTTCCCCTTTTCCTAACTTGAAACCATTCAGATAATAATCTGTCTTCCTGTTATTGCCACCAAAGTGGATAACCTCACATTTATCCACATTAAACTGCATCTGCCATGCATCTGCTCACTCACACAACCTGTCCCAGTCACCCTGCATCCTCAAGCATCCTCCTCACAGTTCACAAAGCCACCCAGCTTTGTGACATCTCCAAATTTGCTAATGTTACATTTAATCCCTTCATCCAAGTCATTAATGTATATTGTAAATAGTTGTGGTCCCAGCACCGAGCTTGCGGTATCCCACTAGTCACTGCCTGCCATTCTGAAAGGGACCAGTTAATCCCTACTCTTTGTTTCCTGTCTGCCAACTAATTTTCTACGCTTGTCTGTTCCCTACCCCCAATACCATGTGCTCTAATTTTGCCTACTAATCTCCTAAATGGGACCTTATCAAAGGCTGTCTGAAAGTCCAGGTACACAACATCCACTGGCTCTCCCTTCTCCATTTTCCTAGTAACATCCTCAAAAAATTCAAGAAGATTAGTCAAGCATGATTTCCCCTTCGTAAATCCATGCTGGATCAGACCGATCCTGTTACTGCTATCCAAATGTTCTGCTATTTCATCTTTTATAATTGACTCCAGCATCTTCCCCACCACCGATGTCAGGCTAACTGGTCTATAATTTTCTGTTTTCTTTCTCCCTCCTTTCTTAAAAAGTGGGATAACATTAGCTACCCTCCAATCCACAGGAACTGATCCTGAATCTATAGAACATTGGAAAATGATCACCAATGCGCCCATGATTTCTAGAACCACTTCCTTAAGTACCCTGGGATGCAGACCATCAGGCCCTGAGGATTTATCGGCCTTCAGTCCCATCAGTCCATCCAACACCATTTCCTGCCTAATGTGAATTTCCTTCAGTTACTCCGTTACCCTAGGATCTCTGGCCACTAGTATATCTGGGAGATTATTTGTGTCTTCCTTAGTGAAGACCGATCCAAAATACCCGTTCAACTCATCTGCCATTTCCTTGTTCCCCATAATAAATTCACCTGCTTCTGTCTTCAAGGAACCCACACTGTTATCTCACTTTTTAAGAAAGGAGGGAGAGAGAAAACAGGGAATTATAGACCAGTTAGCCTGACATCGGTAGTGGGGAAGATGCTGGAGTTAATAGTCTTAACTATTTTTTACCTCTTCACATACCTAAAGAAGCTTTTACTACCCTCCTTTATATTCTTGGCAAGCTTACCTTCGTACCTCATCTTTTCTCCCCGTATTGCCTTTTTCAGTTATTTACTTTGTCATTTTCCAAAGCAAATCTCTTATGTAACCTCTCACTGTCAAACTGCCCACTGACCTTTTACATGGGACTTCAAAAGTCTTGTGAAAACACTAATACATCTCATTGATAGATGCTCTCTTTGCTCTTCGTAAAATATCACAAGTACATTATTTCTATACTTTTCTTGTGCATTCTTAAAGACAATGTATCTGTTTGATTACTGCAGGGAGATTACATGTAAACAGTTTGCATTTCTTCAACTCACTTTCCTGTCTTCAAAAACGCTTTTGAGAATTTGTGTTAATTAAGATTACTGTAAGTCAAAGGTAGACCCAAAATACTGCAGTAACTCAGCGGGTCAGGCAGCATCTCGGGAGAGAAGGAATGGGTGACGTTTTGGGTCGAGACCCTTCTTCAGACTGATGTCAGGGGAGAGGGCAGGACAAAGCTAGAATGAAGTAGGAGGCAGGAAGACAGTGGGAGAACTGGGAAGGGGGAGGGGAAAGAGAGGGACAGAGGAACTATCTGAAGTTAGAGAAGTCAATGTTGGGATGTAAACTGCCCAAGAGAAATATGAGATGCTGTTCCTCCAATTTGCGCTGGGCCTCACTATGACAATCGAAGAGGCCCATGACAGAAAGGTCAGACTGGGAGTATGAGGGGGAGTTGAAGTGCTGAGTCACCGGGAGATCAGGTTGGTTAAGGCGGACTGAGCGAAGGTGTTGAGCGAAACGATCGCCGAGCCTGTGTTTGATCTCGCCGACATCTGAAACAGCGGATACAATAGATGAGGTTGGAGGAGGTGCAGGTGAACCTCTGCCTCACCTGGAAAAACTGTTTGGGTCCTTGGATGGAGTCGAGGGGGGAGGTAAAGGGACAGGTGTTGCATCTCCTACGGTTGCAGAGGGAAATACCTGGGGAGGGGGTGGTTTGGGCGGGAAGGAACAAGTGGACCAGGGAGTTATGGAGGGAACGATCTCTGCGGAAAGCAGAAAGGGGTGGAGATGGGAAGATGTGGCCAGTAGTGGGATCCCGTTGGAGGTGATGGAAATGTTGGAGGATAATTTGTTGTATACGACGGATGATGGGGTGGAAGGTGAGGACAAGGGGGACTCTATCCTTGTTGCGAATGGGGAGAGGGGGAGCAAGAGTGGAGCTGAGGGATATAGAGGAGACCCTAGTGAGAGCCTCATCTATAATGGAAGAGGGGATCCCCCGTTTCCTAAAGAATGAGGACATCTCTGATGCCTTCGTATGAAACACCTCATCCTGGGCGCAGATGCGGCTTAGACGGAGGAATTGGGAGTAAGGGATAGAGTTTTTACAGGAAACAGGGTTGGAAGAAGTGTCGTCAAGATAGCTATGGGAGTCAGTAGGTTTGTAGTAGATGTCGGTCACTAGTCTGTCTCCTGTGATGGAGATGGTGAGATCCAGAAACGATAGGGAGATGTCGGAGATGGTCCAAGTATATTTAAGAGCATGATGGAAATTAGTGGTGAAATTTATGGTCAATGAGTTCTGCATGGGTACAAGAGGTAGCACCAATGCAGTCATCAATGTAGCTGAGGTAGAGTTCGGGGATGGGACCAGTGTCCCCCTGGAACAGGGATTGTTTGATGTCCCCTACAGAGGCAGGCATAGCTGGGGCCCATGCGAGTGCCCATAGCTATGCCTCAGATTTGGAGGAAGTGGGAGGAGTCAAAGGAGAAGTTGTTGTGGTTAACAACCAGCTCTGCTTGGCGGAGGAGAGTATTGGTAGATGGAGATTAGCTGGTTCTGTGGTCGAGGAAGAAACGGAGGGCTTCAAGATCATCCTGGTAGGGGACAGAGGTGCAGAGTGACTGGACATCCATGGTAAAGATGAGGGAGTGGGGCCCTGGAAACCGGAAGCTATTGAGGTGACGGAAAGCAAATGAGGTGTCTTGGACATAGAGAGGGAGGGATTTGACCAGGGGGGATAGGATGGAGTCAAGGTAGGTGGAAATTAATTTGGTGGGACATGAACAGGCAGAAACAATGGGTCTGCCTGGTCAGTTCTGTTTGTGGATTTTAGGGAGAAGGTAAAATTGGGTCATGCGGGGCTGGGGAACGATAAGGTTGGAGGCATTAGAGGGCAGAGAGCCGGAATTGGTGAGATCAGTGATAGTGTTAGTGATTAAGGTCTGATGCTCGTCAGTAGGGTCATGGTCCAAGGATAAGTAGGAGTCATGTCATCTGTGATCTGTGGGGATCCCATGTATTTTCCCACTCACTTAAAATGTCTAAATCACTTTGAAGTGTCTTTGTACCCTCCTAAACCTACAATCCATCCAGTTTCATGTTGTAGGCAAACTTAATATTACATCCAGTTCCTTCATCCCAATCATTACACTGGTGAAGAGCTGGGGCTCAATCATTCACCCCTGCAGTAACATGCTCCTGCATTGCCTGCCAACCCACTGACGGCTCATTTATACTTGGTCTCTGGTTGCTGAATGTCAACCTATTTTCATCCATGCCAGTGTATAACCCCCAATACCATGTACTTTTAATTTGGCACATCGGCTCGTATGTGTGAATTCAAATACCTTCTGTAAACCCAAATACATCCACAGATGCACTGTTTGCCGTTTGTTGGATATCGTAAGTACATTTTTCCTGTGCTTTCCTTTTGTAAGTTAGCTAATATAGACAGAAATCAGAAAATAAATGAAAGCCTACAAGTCAGGAAAGATTTGTTCTTTTAAACATACAGTGGTAGTTGGAAAGATAGTGTTGCCACTGAAACATTTACTTCAGAATTCCTGAAGCACTGCCAAAAAATTATAAGGCTAAATATTTTCCTCAAGGTGAATTTCAAAAAGACACATTTTGAAAACATTTTGAAATTGTATACAATGCAAGAGCTTTAGGAAACTAATGGAACCGTGACATTGAACAAGTGATACTGATGAAAAGCTGTTCTTCAAAATGTTATTGAAGAAATATAAGTATCCAAATATAAATATTCACATTTAAAAAATAAATGCAAGACTGATAGAAAAGAGGCAAAGGCATCGATTCCTGGAACACTATATTTATTTCAGGGGCAAGGGCTAACTAAATGATAAAACAGATTACATGAACAAAATGTGAAGCTTGCAGTAAAGTGAACAACAGTTCTGAAAAAGGATCAGGATAGGGAACGACAAGGAGGTACAATTGGTACCTTGCAAAGCAAAGCAACGTTTAATCAAATGTATTAAGACGATAGTGACTATGAAAGCCAAATAAAAAAACAATCAAGTTGTAGAATGCAAACCAATGTCAAATAAACAGGATACATAATTAACATTTATCTTTATTAATTGACAATGTACAAAGAACAAAACTGTTTCTTCAGGAAACGGGGCTTCCCCTATTCCATTATAGATGAGACTCTCACTAGGGTCCCTTCTACATCCCGCAGCTCCGCTCTTGCTCCCCCTCCGCCCATTCGTAACAAGGACAGAATCCCCCTTGTTCTCACCTTCCACCCCATCAGCCAGCGTATCCAACAAATCATCCTCCAACATTTCCGTCACCTACAACGGGACCCCACTACTGGCCACATCTTCCCATCCCCTCCCCTTTCTGCGTTCCACAGAGACCGTTCCCTCCGTAACTCCCTGGTCCACTCGTCCCTTCCTACCCAAACCACCCCATCCCCGGGCACTTTCCACTGCAACTGCAGGAGATGCAACACCTGTCCCTTTACCTCCCCCCTCAACTCCATCCAAGGACCAAAACAGTCTTTCCAGGTGAGACAGAGGTTCACCTGCATCTCCTCCAACCTCATCTATTGTATCCGCTGCTCTAGATGTCAACTTCTTTACATCGGCGAAACCAAACGCAGGCTCGGCGATCGTTTCGCTCAACACCTTCGCTCAGTCCACCTTAACCAACCTGATCTCCCAGTGGCTGAGCACTTCAACTCCCCCTCCCACTCCCAGTCTGCCCTTTCTGTCATGGGCCTCCTCCAGTGCCATAGTGAGGCCCACCGGAAATTGGAGGAACAGCACCTCATATTTCGCTTGGGCAGCTTGCAGCCCAGCGGTATGAACATTGACTTCTCCAACTTTAGATAGTTCCTCTGTTCCTCTCTTCCCCTCCCCTTCCCAGTTCTCCCTCTATCTTCCTGTCTCCACCTATATCCTTCCTTTGTTCCGCCCCAGGACATCAATCTGAAGAAGGGTCTCGATCCGAAACGTCACCCATTCCTTCTCTCCTGAGATGCTGCCTGACCTGCTGAATTACTCCAGCATTTTGTGAAATAAATACCTTCGATTTGTACCAGCATCTGCAGTTATTTTCTTACACAAACTGAAGCACTCAAGTCAGTGACAAGTAGCAAACACAATTAAGATGACTGGAGTACCAATTATGGGAGATATTTGCCTTGGATGTAATATACAGTGCATTCAGAAAGTATTCAGACCCCTTCGATTTTTCCACATTTTGCTACGTTACAGCCTTATTTTAAAATGGATTAAATTCATTTTTTAAATCATAAATCTACACACAATACCCCAGAATGAAGAAGCAAAAACAAGTGTTGAGAAATTTTTGCAAAGTAATTGAAAAGAAATAACTGAAATATCATATTTACATAAGTATTCAGACCCTTTGCCATGACACTCAAAATTGAGCTTAGGTTCATCCTGTTTCCATTGATTATCCTTGAGATGTTTCTACAACTTGATTGGAGACCACCAGTGGTAAATTAAATTGATTGGACATGATTTGGAAAGGCACATACTTGTCTCTGTGAGGTCCCACAGTTGACAGTGCATGTCAGAGCAAAAACCAAGCCATGAAGATGAAGGAATTGTCCGTAGACCTCCGAGACAGGATTGTGTCGAGACACAGATCTGGGGAAGGGTATAAAACAATTTCTGCAGCATTGCAGGTCCCGAAGAGCACAGTGGCCTCCGTCATTCTTAACTGGAAGAACTTTGGAACCACCAGGACTCTTTATAGAGCTGGCTGCCCAGCCAAACTGAGCAATCGGGGGAGAAGGGCCTTGGTCAGGGAGGTGACCAAGAAACCGATGGTCACTCTTTCAGAGCTCTAGAGTTCCTCTGTGAAGATGGGAGAACCTTCCAGAAGGACAACTATATCTGCAGCACTCCATCAATCAGGCTTTTATGGTGGAGTGGCCAGACGGAAGCCACTCCTCAGTAAAAGGCACATGACAGCTCACTTGGAGTTTGCCAAAAGGCACCTAAAGGACTCTCAGACCATGAGAAACAAGATTCTCTGGTCTGATGAAACCAAGATTGAACTCTTTGGCCTGAATGTCAAGCGGCACCGCTCATCACCTGGCCAATACCATGCCTACGGTGAAGCATGGTGGTGGCAGCATCATGCTGTGGGGATGTTTTTCAGCGGCAGGAACTGGGAGACTAGTCAGGATCGAGGGAAAGATGAACGGAACAAAGTACAGAGAGATCCTTGATGAAAACCTGCTCAGAGCATTCTGGACCTCAGACTGGGATGGAGGTTCACCTTCCAACAGGACAACGACCCTCAGCACACAGCCAAGACAATGTAGGAGTGGCTTTGTGACAAGTCTGTGAATGTCCTTGAGTGGCCCAGCCAGAGCCCGGACTTGAACCCGATCGAACATCTCTGGAGGGACCTGAAAACAGCTGTGCATCGACGCTCCCCATCCAACCTGACAGAGCTTGAGAGGATCTGCAGAGAATAATGGGAGAAATTACTCAAATACAGGTGTGCCAAGCTTGTAGCGTCATACCCAAGAAGACTTGAGGCTGTAATCGCTGCCAAAGTTGCCTCAACAAAGTACTGAGTAAAGGGTCTGAATACTTATGTAAATGTGATATTTCAATTATTTCTTTTTAATTACTTTGCAAAAATTTCTAATCACCTGTTTTCACTTTTTTATTATGGAGTATTGTGTGTAGATTGATGATTTAAAAAAATGAATTTAATCAATTTTAAAATAAGCCTGTAACGTAACAAAATGTGGAAAAAATGAAGGGGTCTGAATACTTTCTGAATGCACTGTAGAAAATAAAACAAAATAAAATGCACAAGAACTTGGATGTGTGTTCAAATTCCTTTCCCTTTGCACAGAAATACAAAAATAACAAGGAACCAATAAGGAATGAAAGGAATCAGATATCAAGATGTGTGTGTGCATGTGAATCTGCCTGTTCTGTTGATAAACCATGTGCTAATAACAGAATTTTGATTATTGCAGCTTTCATAATCAAATGCTCAATAATAATGGTTTATTAATTTCAAAGGAGACATTTGTGATATGAAAACAAAGTGTAGTCCAGATATCTGTTGGAATCAGTAGGTTTATAGTAGAAGTCAGTCTATAGTCTGTCCCCTGTGATGGAGACAGAGAGATCAAGAAAGGGGAGAGAGATGTCAGAGATAATCCAAATTTAATGAGCGGATGGAAGTTAGTGGTAACGTTAAGGAAATCCACGAGTTCTGCATGGGTGCAGGAGGCAGCTCCGTTGCAGTCATTGATGTAGTGGAGAAAGAGTTTGGGGATGGTGACAGCGTACGTTTGGAACAAGAATTGATTAACATAACGGACAAAAGGTCAGGCATAGCTGGAGCCAATGCAAGTGCCTATGGCTACACTTTTAACTTGGAGAAAATGAGAGGAGTCAAAGGAGAAGTTGTTGAAGGTGAGGACAGGTTCCGCCAGGTGCAGGAGGATGTTAGTAGAGGGAAATTGATTGGGTCTCTGTTCAAGGAAAATTTTAAAGCTGAGTATTTTTTTATAGGGTAATTTGGGTATACAGTATAATTGTACAAAATGGGTATTTTTAAAGTGGAGATTGACAGGTTCCTGATTAGTAAGGGTGTCAAAGGTTACGGGGTGACGGCAGCAGAATATGGTTGAGAGGGAAAGATAAGCCATGATTGAATGGAAGAGTAGACTCGATGGGCCGAATGGCTGAATTCTGCTCCTGTGACTTTTTGGTAGGGGTTAGAGGTGTAACGGGACTGAATGTCCTTAGCAAAGGTGAAACAATGGGGGCCTAGAAATTGAAACTTATTGAAGTGTTAACGGGCATGAGTTGTCTCAGATGTTGGTCAGAGGGATTAGATGGGGGGGGGGGGGGATAGGATGGAATCAAGGTCTGCAGGGTAAAATGAGGATATTGCAAGGGAGTAATATCAATTTACAAGGGAAGTGGAGGAAGGGCAAGATGATTGGGAGAGCTACGAATGGTGATCATTGTGGAGGATTTTAAGACTTTCCCACTGCATTTACTCCAGGGAGAGTTAGGTCCTATGTAACAAAGACTCAGCTCTTAACAATTTGGTTAAGACTTGCTTCCCCGTTAAAGTTTTGTGGTGTTTGTAAATTGTTTGTACAATTTAAAAAGATCATCATCCATTGTGCATTATACACCGATTGGCATCACAATGAGAACAGCACATTGATTTACAAAAGCAAACTACACCCACATAAACTAATTTCTGATTACAGTTCTATCACATTGGTATAAAAATAATGCATTACATTCTTGATGTCATCATAAAGAAAGCCCAATTTCCTTGGAAGATTGAGATTTGATATGGCAATGAATACTCTCTTGAATTTCTTGAGGTGTATGGCAGAGAATCTATTGACTCGTTGCATCAAGTCCTGGTGCAATGACAGAAGTTCACTTGCACCCCCTCTAACCTCATCTACTACATTTGGTTCTCCCAATGTGGCCTCCTCTACATCGGCGAGACCAAGTGTAGATTAGGCGACGGCTACGCCCAAAACCAAGGCCTACTTTCCCATTCCCATGCTGATTTTTCTGTCCTGGCCTCTTCTATTTCTACAATGAGGCCACAGGCAAATTGGAGGAACAGCAGCTCACTTTCCGCTTGGGTAGTTTCTAACCCAATGGTATGAACATTGAATTCTCAAATTTCAATTTTACGTAAATGACTCCCCCCCCCCCCCCCCCCCCCGCACTACAATCAATCTCAGGAAGGATCCTGACCCAAAACATCGCCAATCCATGTTCTCCAGAGATGTTGCCTGTCCCACAAAGTTACTCCAGTACTTTGTGTCTATTTTGGTAAACCAGCATCTAGTTCCATGTTAGGTTAGGTTAGTTAGGTTTCTTGTCACGTATGTGGAGGTAAAGTGAAAAGCTTTTGCTGCATGCTAATCCAGTCAGCAGAGACAATACATGATTACAATCGAGCCATCCACATCATGCCAATACATGATAATGGGAATAACGTTTAGTGCAAGATAAAGTCCAGTAAAATCAGACAAAAGATAGTCCGAGGATCTTCAATAAGGTGATGGTAGCTCAGGACTGCTCTCTGGTTGCTGATAGGATGGTTCAGTTGCCTGAGAACAGCTGGGAAGAAACTGTCCCTCAATCTGGATGTGTACGTTTTCACACTTCTATGTATCGAATTCCCTCCACAGATGTTGCCTGACCCACTGAATTCTTCCAATAGTCTGTTCTTCTTTTCAAGATTTCAGCACCTGCAGTGTCTTTCATCCCCTGTCTTTATATTTGACCAAATCAAATACCAGAGATTCTGAAAATGTGTAATTTAAGAGGAATGAACTGCAAGAAAAAATATTTAATTACTCCACCCAATTGTCATTGTTGTGGATGATGGGATAGATGATTTTTCGGCTGCTGAGGAAGAAATAGACTTAAATCATTCATTTCACAATTTAAAAGTATAATTATGGAACTGGTAGTTGCCAGAAATCTGAAATTAGATCTAATTCTTTTCCTGTTTCACTCTATGCTCTAAAATAAAATATTGGCCAATTGCAACAAGTCTTTAAATTGTCAGTTAATGACACATTTACAAAAACTCCAGAGAAACAGCGATTTCACTCAAGGCTATAATTTGAAATGAATTTATTAAAAGATTTTAAAAAATATGAAGTCATTCACCCACGCCAGACCATTTGTTGAGGCACAACCCACATTTATTCCTTTTAACACAAGGAAGAACAGAATGGTATGATTTTGAGTTATATTCATAAAAACAGAAAATGATGGAAACATTCCACAGGTCAGACAGCATCTACAGGCAGCACATTGGTGCAACTGGTAGAGCTGCTGCCTCACAACAACCAGAGACCCAGGTTTGATCCTGATCTTGGCTGTTCTCTGTGGGGAGTTTGTACATTCTTCCTGTGACTATGTGGGTTTCCTCCGGCTGCTCCAGTTTCCTCCCAGCCCCAAAGACGTGTGGGTTTGTAAGTTAATTGATCACTGTAAATTGCCCCAAATGTGTCGGGAGTGGATGTGAAAGTCGGATAATATATGACTAGTGTGAACCGGATGCTCAATGTGGAGCCAGAAGGCCGAAGGGCCTCCTCCTTGTTGTATCTTTAAACTTAAACTAAACTACAGGAAGAGAAACAACATCCTCAGAACAGTTGCAAGCAGACCTGCTGAGTGTTTCCAGCAGCTTCTGATTTTTAAAAAGATTTCCAGCATCTGCAGTTTCTACAGATGGTTATCACCCAGCTCCGTCCAAAGCAAGGGAACCAAACAACTAAAACACGCGTACCATTCAGAAGCAAATGCCTGCTCAGAACATGAATTATACAGGACACATGTGGGATAACGTCAATTTACGCAATTAAAAAGGGATGCAAAATAAACTTACATCAGAGTACATTTGGAGTGTTTTTTAATTTCAAAAATAAACATTATTCGTAATTAAAATATCTGCAAAAAAATAACAATGCAAAATTCTTAATACATTCTTAGTATGTCAATATTGCTAGTGTCATACCCAGTAGTATTAGCACTTCTCTTTACACGTTTGTTTTTATTTTCATTTGGAGTTTCTTTTCCCATTTGGAGTGTTTTATTTATTTAGAAAAATAACTTTATCCGGAATGAAAAATATATACAGCGCAAAAACTTTGTGGGTTCAGTCAACACACAGTTGCCGTGCGTTCTGAACGTCGGCACTGCTGAGGCCCGGTGGCCATTTTGTGAATGCGAGTGCGAGTGCGAGGTGGAGACAGGGTTGCAAAGGAGGAGCTTCACTTCCGCCCGCCTTTCTACTCCCCCTCCCTCCAGTCTCTTTCCGTCAGCCTTTTGCGCTGGCACTCCTCATTCCCCTCGGTATTACTCACGGCGGGAAGTTGTTGCTGCCGCCTTCTCCTCGGACACCGCCGCGTGTTTGAAAGGCTCGCTCGCGGCAGCCGCCAACCGTCGCCCGCCAACGGCCGCCATCGCTGCCCCTTCTCGTCGTGTATCTGTGCATCAGGCGGGCGTGTGTGCGATGGACGGGTAAGTTGATGGTGGCCTCTGTTTTTTTTTTTCCCTCTCCTCTTCCTTCTCGGCCGCGGGCTTACGCTGGCGCCCAGGCTCGACGACGCCGTCTTGTTTTCCTTTTCAACACATATTACTGTGTCTGTGGAGGATAACTTTATGGTATTACACAAGTGACATTTTGTGGTCCGATCACGTTGGGATTTCAGAACAGTTCGGTCAAGAGTTTTAATTTTGCACTCTTAACTTCGATTTTTTTTGTACGTGTTTACTGAGCTTTTTTTTTTACAAATAATGAAAGCGCCCAGTTAACTTGGATGAAGCACGATAATAAATTCGCGGTGCATTTAAAATATTTTGCAAAGTCGTAAATGTAACGAGAGAGTTTATTTGTGAGTGCGTTTTATTTTTTTAATCAAGGGAAAGTTCACCCCTACCCTTGAAGCCAATTCTGTCTGCAACTACGGTTCGTGGTAATAAGTGAGGGGCTGGAGGGTGAGTGTTAGTTTACTAGTCAGAGTACGATGGCCTTTTTCCCCTCCATTCTTGGCTCGCTTTGTACGAGCGACCGTGATTCAGATTGTAGTTTGTGGTTTGCACGATACCACCATGCTGGCAGGAAGAGCCTTCCCCATTATGAAAGCTTAGAGACTTTTTCTGCTCTCTTAACTCGAGTGGCTTCGTCTGTGCTTCCCTTTTGCCTTTAAGAAACAAAAAACTCCTGCAATCATAAACCATAAGCAGAACTTTCTACAAGCTTTCCTTTTTGTTAAAATTCATTTTTAATTTTATAAATTATTCCACCAACCCCTCCCCTGTCTCTTAAGTTTCGTTGTGTAAGTAACTGGAGCTTTAACTTTTTTCTCACGTTCTCTTCCCCTTTTCCTTCCCTACAGCATTGTCACCGATCTTATAGCAGTCGGTTTAAAGGTAGGAGTCTTTTCTCTCTTTCTAACTTTACTTTTTTTCCCTTTATTAATTTCATGCATTCTTCTTGTGTTTATATGCTTTGAAAAGTTCAGCCTTGAATCTCTTGCCTTTTGTGTTTCATTGTGTCGCTAAGAGGTTTTTTTTCCTCCTTCACCATTGGTTTACCGTCACCATTTTCTGGCAGCGCTGCTGTTTCAACAACAGCTTCTCAAACAATTAGTCATAGGGTTGGCAGCAATGGAGCCGCTTCTCTTCGCTAAAGGATTATGTGAGGGCCCCAAAAGCTTTTGCGACGATTATAGGTAACTTGGTCACGTTTTTACTGAACCTGGTCACCAACTTGAAACAAGAGATTAACGCACATAACAACAGGAATTGTGTAGCTCTAGTTAAAAGAGGAACTGGTGTTTTTTCTATACTGTCGGGGTGATATTTCGTGAGCTCTTTGATCCTGTGTCGTGGTTTACAAGAGAACTGCGTGGATTTTTTGAACATTCACTAAAGCTACGCGACATGGAATTGTTTTTTTGAAACGCGCTTAGTTCTTCAACACGGGTCTGGGAAAATTATGATGCGTTTTAAGAGTGATCTGCATTGAGGTAGTTTTCCCTTGGGGCTGTGCGCAGCCACTAACTGGTGATGTTTTCTGTATATAACCGTGCCCATTGTTGGTCTCAAGGGGCAGAAGTGTACATCAATCTCCGCTTCTTGATTTAATGGATTCTCAGGAGAAATTGTATACAATAACACACCAAACTTAATTTCCCTAGGACACAAACTTATGTCAGTGAGGAAACAAACTACAAGAACAGACGCAAACAGTTGATGCTGAAATATAGAGAAACTCAGCGGGCCAGGCAGCACCTGTGTTGGAATACACAGATCATGCTTTGGGTTGAGGCCTTGTTCACAGAGAGACACATCCTGGCAAGTGACAGGTGGAAGATAGACACGAAAAGTTGGAGTAACGATCTTCGGTTTAAACCAGCATCTGCAGTTCTTTACACAAGTGATAGGTGGATACGGGGAAGATGCTGAATGGCATATGGATGGAGTGAGTGACAAAGGCCAGAGGTGAAAAGGAGACAAAAGGGGTATTAGATAAGAAAGGAAGAAGAATGAATTCTAAAGCCAGAAGGACGGATATTGGTGAAAGAGGGGGGATGTAAACTGGGAACATTGGTGGGAGATGGAAAGGATCAAGGTGGGGGGGGGGGGGGGGTAAGGGGTGTTATACATGGTGGGAGAAACCTGTGTACCAATGCTGGGGGCATGGGAAAGGGGGAGGGGTTATTAATTTAAATGGAGAATTTAATGCTCATTTTATGGGGTTACAAGCTCATTGGTTTCCACACCTGATTAATTGTAGTTTGTAGAATCAATGTGTGGGCGCAATATTTTGTGACCAAGCTGGTAGCCAGGTCTGGACATACAATGACCTAGCCAACTTGTCAATTGGTGCCATTTACTGGTGAATGATTTCTCTGTTCTAGAGTCTTGATACTTCAGCATGTTGTGCCATTAGTGCTGGTTTTCAGATGATTTCCTTTGCTTGCAGAAAATATTATGGTGAACATGGGCAATTTTCATTGCGGTTGTTACCCGAGGGCTTCTGCAGGGAAGAATAATTTCAGATAAAAATATGTAATGTTATAGCTGAAGCTTTAATTAATTTTTTTTTAACAGAATTTACGGTTGATCCAGAATTTAAAAAAAATATTCAGTGGAAACATTGAGCTATTAATATTTTATTGATCAATTGTTAGTGACTTTTTGAACAGGACTTTTGTTCATGCTGTTGGTTAGTAGCTGATGTTTATTTGTACTTCTGAAACTAATGATTTCTTGAAGGTTTGATCATTGGTTTTCGTAAGACAAGCTACACACACCAGGCCTTCATGAACAAGGATATTTAATTTAACAGCATGGTGTCAACTGTGGTACGAGTTAAGTTACATGGGTGGTACGGACATCTAAATTGGTTCAGTCCTGATGTAGAGTTGTGAATCTGGAATTCTCTGCCACAGAAGACAGTGGAGGCCAATTCATTTGATGTTTTCAAGAGAGAGTTAGATTTAGCTCTTGGGGCTAAAGGAATCAAGGGATATGGGGAAAAACCAGGCACAGTGTACTGATTTTAGATGATCAGCTATGATCATATTGAATGGCGGTGCTGGCTCAAAGGGTTGAATGGCCAACTACTGCACCCATTTTTCCATGTTTCTATATTTTTTCTATGTAGAATCTCAACCCAAAATGCCAGTTTGCACCTTTTTCCTCCACTGATGCTGCTCTTGACTCGCTGATTTTGCATCTGCGATCTCTTTTGCGTTCTATCTAAATTGTTTAATTTTTTTAAAAATTGCCTTGAGGTTCCACTCTTCTGGCAAAAGATAGGCCGATAACACCAGACGCTGCTATATTGTGGGATGAACTTGGAACAAATATCTAGATTCAGTTGAATGTAAGTTTGAGTTGCAATGCTTTGCAGCTTGGTAAATATTGATGTTTTATCTGGTTCCAGGAGGAACAAAGCAATTGACCACTGTTGTACGGCAGGTAGCTGTTTTGTTGGAATATATACATTTTAAGCAAGGGCTAAATACCTTCGATTTGTACCGGCATCTGCAGTTATTTTCTTATACTGTTGTACAGTAGTAGCGATAGGTTGCTAGAATACACGATTCTTGATTGAATAAAGTCTTGACTGTGCCTTGAGTGGGCTAAGAGAATGGCAAATTGTACTGTATTGTAAGTGTGATTGGGGTGAGGAAAATAGCTTTGATGGTTGGAAGTCATGTCTTTGGTTATAATCTTTGACGCTTGGAATTTCTGGACATGATCCTTTGATGCAGCAAAAATCATTAATGGTCAAGACACAGTTTTTGACATGTAAGCATATAGAAGCCATGGACTAGCACAAAAACATATTCTTTATCCAGTCCATGAATTTGAGATTTAAATCTATTCATGTCTTATTTGGGTGTTGTCTTCCGAGCGGGCATTATGTTCAATTATGGTCTCGGTTTGTATAACAACAGGTTATTTGTTGTATAACAATTGTAGCATCTTTTAGTATCGGTACTTCCGTATTTGGATTGAGATGGTCCGTGACAGCATATTGAGTGAGTGGGAGAGTGCTTTCTGCCTACCAAACTAATCTGGAGTTGTGCGGGTGACAATTGAGAGCCTTATTTATTGACTGAAGTACAATGAAGCTGGCTGATGGCTTTGATTAGTTCATTTGAATTGCTCAATACACCAATTGTTAATTAGTAGGGCTGAAATACAGCACACAACCAGCCCAACAACTGGTTTTGATGAACTGTTTTTTTTGTTTTGTGAAATCAATTCTGTAGCATGAGTTCTGTTTTTTTTGTTTTGTGAAATCAATTCTGTAGCATGAGTTATCAAGTGTATGCTTCTAAATTTGGTTGTTCCTTGATTCATTAGCGTTTTGTAATTCCACTGTAGGCTAGATCATAAATGATGGTTCCCTTTGTGTAACGTTTGGATGTTCAGTATGTTTAAGAGCCGATCTCGTTGAGAACAGGAGAAATTCTGGTGCAGATACCAGTGGCAGGTAGCCGTTTTGTTGGAATATATACATTTTAAGCAAGGGCTACCTTATTGTCTGGTTAATTTACAGCATTTTGGCCAAATACCTCTTGTAAGGTGGTCCTTTGGATGTTTCCTGAAACTTAAAATAAATAGTATAAATGAGACATTTTGGGTCAAAGTCTGTTCACCCTTTAGTCCCTGTATGACTTTTAACTTAATTCAAGGATGATCCGTGACTTCATTTAATTGACCTTGGTGTGCATTTCTTAACTCGCAACAAGACGTCAGTATCAATTGATGTAATTTCCATAAGCTTGTTACTGAGAGAGGACCAGGATGGCCTTTGTGTGGATAAAGAGATAAAGAGCCAGCAAGTATGTATTATGAGATGAGGTGTTTCTTGATTTTGTATTCTATTTACTATTCTTGTTTACATTTTTTTTAAATCCACTATTGATAATTGTTGGATCTTTAAATAGCTTTTTGTTAACTAGTAAAACATGGAGTTTTTCATTAGGAAATTAGTTATTTAACTGTGCACATTGTTTTGTAAATAGTTTTTGGCATACGTCTTTCTGGGTGTTGCATTCTTCCAAAGTTTTTTTTTCCTTCAGAGATATCAATGGATTCTTGTATCACCGGAGCACACTGTTAAATATAATGGAAATCACTGATTGATTTTCACAATGTTATTCAACATATTTGAACAAAGTGTTATGCGCATATTTACATTATGGATTCTGCACTTAAAATCCACAATTAATGCAACAAAAAATTAATGTAATTCCTTTAATGGCAGACCAAAACACGAGTGTGGGTGGTGGTTCAAGAACAGAATCCATCCTTTTTTTTAAAATCCATCCAATATTTCTTATATTCAACTACAGTTTTTCTACAGCCCAGTAGCCAATCCAAATGATATGTACAATTTACGAAAGGGGGGAAATTAATTAGATATTATGGATTCTTAGAGCACCATCTGCACATCTCTATGGGAATTATTTTTATGCTCTGTAGAAAATTGACTATCAAGCTGTTTTGTTTTGTCAGTTCAAAAACCAACACAAATGGTGACACAAAAAGCTGGAGAAGGAATGGGTGATGTTTCGGGTCGAGACTCCTTCACAATAAAGAGTGTTCCTTATTAATCGGCAGGTTGAGCCAGGGGTCAATTGGCGGCCAGGACTCTGGAACTTCAGACCGAGTTAAAACTGCCTCCAACCCAATAAGTATTTTCCTCTTACAGAGCCAAAGGGTGTCAGTGGTATCCAATCCAAAGTCTAAGTTGGTCTTGGCGTCATGTTTGGCACGGATATTATGGGCCAAACACAATGTCATAGAACACTTCTATGTTTTAATCTTGCTTAAAACTTAAACAACTCTTGCCCAATCGGTTGCATCTTATTTGTTGGGTAATTTACGTATTCCCAAGGCTTTTCTGTCGTTAAAAAAGACCAATGTATATGGGCTGAAGGGTCTGGAAGTGAAGCATCTGTCATCTGTCTATTTCTTCCATGGGTGCTGCCTGACCTGCTGAATTCATCCAGCACTTTGTTTTGCTCAAAATTCCAACATTTGCCTTTCCTTGTGTCTTCATTAGTAGTTCATGTTGCTCCTCGTATTTTTCTTGGATGCCATGCAGTGAAGAAAATGTCGATTGTAACTATGTCTGTTTTGATTGTAACTTGGGAAGTAGTTCTACCACGGTGTCTCGGCCGAGCTTCCAGATGTCATGGGGTAGATTGCTGGGTTCAAATGAAAAAAAAATCTAACGTTCTCGTCTACTCCAGAATGTAGGTAAATTTCACCGTATTATTGAGCTGCCGAATGCATATGATACGTATGCCCGTTTGGAACACGAGGACTTGACTAGTTAATGGGTTCATTCCTGACTTCCGGTGCCGTCTATGTGTGGTTTTGCACGGTCTACTTGTTACTGTATGGATTTCCTCTGGCTGCTCCAAATAACATGGCAAAGAAAAAGTCTGAAGGACCATGCTGGGGTAACTCAGCAGATCAAACAGCATCTCTGGAGAACACAGATAGCTGATGTTTTGGGTTGAGACCCATTAAAAAAAAGTTACGTGGCCCACAAGCTTCTCCATTTGTTACAGAATTGAAGCACTTGTATGAAGGCAAGAATAAAAGCATCAGTAGAAATTATTGAAAAACAATGAGCTTGCTTTCTTGTGCTTACCATTTTAAAATATAATTCCTTGTTCTTGACAGGAACGAAAAATGATGATGTGCTCTAGGTATCATTAAGTTTGATCTTAATGATACCTGCTCAAGATATTAAATCATGAACAAGAGCCGGTTCAATTTTCTCTTAATATAACAAAAAGATACAACTGTTTTTGTTGTTCTTGAAAAGTATGAAAATAATCATAAGCTTGGTCACTGTTGGAATGTAAGAAATGTGATATAGGTGAAGGGGTGTGGAAAGAAGTGTGATTTGAACACCAAACCTTGTGACATAGGTGAGAATGTTTCCCATAACCCATGGATTAAAAAAAAATCGTTAACATTATTTATAAAAGCTAAAAATTGTAAATGCGTTGCTCTTTAGAATGATTAATTATTAAAGATATCTGCATGAAGGGAGATTACAGCAATATTCTTCAATTTAGTTTTGTTTTTCATGAATTTAAACCTAGAATGCAGAATGGAATAAAATGTGCAGTTCAATTCAATCTGAAATAAAATGGCTCAGTATAATATTAGTATGTCATATTATTAACATTCTGTGGAGCTTTCTCAAGTATCTTTAGTTTATATCTCAGATGGTGCAGTGCCCTCTGCAGGAAATCTAAATCGTAAGAATATTTTTATGTATATAAAAAAATACAGGAGTGGGCTGCAGTAAAACTCCAATAATCTGCTCTTGGATTCTGAAATGGTTGTGGTTTTGCATGTTGCTCGCCTGGTAATGTTGGATATATCTCCATGCTCTTTAGAACTCAGCAGGTTCCCCGATGATAAACTGTATTTCTATACAAGCCCACCACCAATTTTCCAGCAACTGATAATTCGCCACCTCCTTTAATCGAGACAAAATTACGAGAGCCCTCTTGAAATCCTTCCCGGAAGTCCGTCCGTCCGTTCCCCCCCCCCACTCCTCCTGAAAATGTGGTGCCATGGCCGGGCGAGGTGGCCAATCTTGACCCCTATGGCCGGGGCTCTGGAAATTCAGCCTGGCCAGAGCCAGCGGATCAGTTCCCATAGCTGACTTCCGAGGCCAACTTTTCAGGCTGGTATCTCGGCCCCCTGGCAGCCAGACATTCTTGTGCTGTACTGTTCTTTAAGTTTACGTGCTTGCAGTCCATGCTGCTTTAGAGAAATGTGAGGGGTATAATTAGTGCATTGGAGGAGTATTGTTGTGTCATTATTGCATGACCTCTGTTGGTCCGGCAAGGCACTGGAACCTAGGGTGCTGGAAAATCAGTGGTGACCTGTATTACATAATATTTAAAAAGTAATCATTTGAACAAGTGATAATTTGGAAAATCCACTAGTCCAGCGCCACAAGTCCCAAGAGTGCCAACATTTCAGACAGAACTGGAACAATGGGAGAAAGGAAGGATTATCAATGACCTGCGTAGATATAAATTATGATACCATTTTAAAAAAAAATGTCCATGAGAGACACAGAAAGCAATTGAAAGAGAGAGGCAAAATCTCAATGCTTTTAAAATTTACATGGATTATCGGGAGAATATCAAAAAACTCTTGAATCTTGAGGGGCAGAAGGACCATTTGTATCTTTGTTTCTGTTTCCATTCTTCTGTCACTTCCATCTTCTTAAAAAGAATGAGGTTAAAGGTATCCATGGTTAAAGGTAAAATAAATATGAATGTGGAAAGCTAATTAGAGCAGCTGTAATGCAAATGGAGAAACTGGGGGAATAGAATTAAGTAGTTAAAAGGAAATTTGGTGGCAGGTGGTTTACTTGAGGCACGTATAGGCAGTAGATTTATTAATTGCTGACCTTTCCCCCAAAGATTTCATGCAAAAATAAGAGCAGTTTGGAAATTCCAATAATTGTAAAGCAATTGGTGCTTGTGATGTGATCTTGACATCGGAGAAGCCAAAATATCTATCTGCGAGGCCAACCCTGAACGAAGTCGTCATCTGTTACGTTCAATTCGTAGTGCCACTCTGATCTGCTCTTGGTTTTGCTCCAATGATTCCCAGGAACCCCATGTTTGCTTCAGTTTTGGCATCTTGCAGTAATGAATCTCATGCCTTTTTCCTCCCTTCATGCCGCTCATTTTGCTGCATCTTTGCCTCTTATTTTGTTTGCAACTGTTTGATTTTGAAAACAAAGTTGTTACCTTAACAATGCTTGATTTGCTGCCTCTTTTCTGTGCAAATCAACCCAAAATGATACACCATTCCCTGTCAACATTTTGCTTCCCTCATCAATGATAAATTGTGCTACAAGAAATAATATTGGATTTGGCTGTGTTTTGTCCAAGTTTGAAATGTATGATTTGTATTTGTGGCGTTAACTTTCAATGGTTGTTCTCCACCTTTACTGTAACAGCTTACTGAACGTTTGCAGTGTTCAATTGGGTCTCCAAAGTTGAGGTAACATGTTTGTTCTTTGAGGAAATCTAGACCAGTGGTAATGGTATCTGAATTTAGAATTATGTTGTCTGCAAGCAATTCCTTTTATCAAGGTTGAAGAAAATTATTATAAGGTATGTTGGGCTATGGAAAGCATGTCCTGATATAGTAGTTGAAATTTGCATTATATTGCAAATAGTCGGTGGATAAATCTGTATTTCAGTTTTTAATAGCTTTTATTAAAACGGTGGCGCAGCGGTAGAGTTGCTGCCTTACAGCGAATGCGGCGCCGGAGACTCGGGTTCGATCCTGACTACGGGTGCTGTACTGTACGGAGTTTGTATGTTCTCCCCGTGACTTGCGTGGGTTTTCTCCGAGATCTTCGGTTTCCTCCCACACTCCAAAGACGTACAGGTTTGTAGGTTAATTGGCTGGGCAAATGTAAAAAATAAATAAAAATTGTCCCTAGTGGGTGTAGGATAGTGTTAATGAGCGGGGATCGCTGGGCGGCGTGGACCCGGTGGGCCGAAGGGCCTGTTTCTGCGCTGTATCTCTAAATCTAAATCTAAAATCTTAACTGCTTGCAAACTATTTGGTAAAGTTGTACTTCAATCTCTAGAATGTTTGTAATTGCTTGTGGTTTGCATTTCTACAACTTTTTGAAAATTTTGAATGACCATTTTGCTCACATCCCCAACTCCAGGCTTCCAAAACAGACTTTGTACTTCAAACTCTCACAGCTAGAGGAAGCAATTTTAACCTATCCTCAAAGTTGCCGTTGTGAAAATGTGACATCTCTACTGTGGGAATCGTGACCATTCAGTTTTATTTGGGCTGATGTTAACAATTTGATGTTAGTGTTTCACCATCTCCCACCAACTCTATTTATGTCAGTCTGGTGCTCCATTTGGCTTATAAGCCAAATTAATGGCATGTTACCCTTCTACCCAATTTGGTGTCAATAGACAGTATGTGCAGGAGTAGGCCATTCGGCCCTTCGAGCCACCACCGCCATTCAATGCGATCATGGCTGATCATTCTCAATCAGTACCACGTTCCTGCCTTCTCCCCATACCCCCTGACTCCGCTATTCTTAAGAGCTCTATCTAGCGCTCGCTCTCTCTCTCTTTTTCTCTCTTTCTCTTATTAAGGACCCTGTCTTAGTTGACGTGTTTGAAATCTTTTAAGTGGATGCTGACTGCCTCTTTGTCCAAGGCCACTCATCCATTCTTGGGTTTGGTCTTTGGGTATTTCAACCGTCTTGCTCAAAAAAAATTATTGACAAATTTACATGGCCTCCTGTTATAAGCAGGTCCTCCTGTGCACCATGCACATACGTTGTCCTTTTTTAGGTGACAGACTCTATGGAAGGTCTTGTTAACGAGTTGTGGAGGTGCTTCCTTATGATAATTTTATTAACTCCTGCATGACCTGGTCATGCCTATCAAATTGGAAAATATATAGGCAGGTCGAAACTGAGAATGTTTTCATGAGCTATTTGCCTGAAGAGCAGATAATCATAATGGAATTTTCAGGTTTTCTTATGGTAGTGTTGCTATAATGGCAATTTTGTCTAAGTATTTAGTCAGGAGAACTGTTGAACTTAGTTTACCTGGTCTCAGCTGCACAAATCATCCTCCTACTTCAATATAACAAATAAAGTTGGCGTGATCTTGATGCTGAAGTAGTATCTATTAGTACTTCAGATTAACGCCTGACATGTTCCCCATCACTCCTAACAGGGTTAAGTAGTGCAGCATTTTCTAATAGTGGAAACTCCCATGTCGTTTGGATTTGATGTGAATAATGAGCCATCAAGAGTGTGGTCTTGACGCCTCCACTTAGCCCTTTACCTGCCAGTGTGCTATTTGAAAAGGAAGTGAACTGCTTCAACTCTTTTTGTTGAAATTCCAATTGAGGATTTGATCACCTGTTTGAATTTGGGTTTGATAATGTTTGGACTTGTGTGATTCCTTTTGTGCCTTTTCTGGTGTTTCCATGGTCAGTGTTATATACTGATGCTGATACTAATGCTCTCTGGTTTTGTGATAGTAATTTGGAGATGTAGATTGTTTGTGTCATGAAGGAGGCACCAACTCTTTATAACAACATCACATTCTAATCGCAAGGTCGTGTGACAACTGTCTGCCCCAACTAACAGCTAATGTGCTCCACCTACTGAATTAAGCTATTTGGCTTGTAAGTGTAGATTTCTTCAGGTAAGTGTATGGGAGGCAGCCTTCAAACCAAGCGAGAGATACTGCCAATTCGACCCTTTTGCCACTTTCTTCGTTCACAGCCCAACACCAACAATCAAGATTCATAACATAATTTTGGTCCAGGTGGATCATCGTCCATATATTTTCCAGCCAACCATAGAAATAAAGGATGATAAATTCGTAACTGCTTCCAGTGTGTCAGCATGAGCTTTGAGAAAATTTGAGAATACATCCGTTGAGCAAAATCCCATGGTGAGCATACAAGCTATGTTGAGACAAGAAACATGGAAGAGAAAATAAACATTTTTCCAGCTCCTTGATAGGTGTGCCTATGATGCAGAAATGTAATATCCTCAATGTCTTGAATCATTGCTTTGGTCAGCCACTGGTTAAAATAGAACAGCATTTTGAAGGAACTGAGCAACTCGTCTACTTTGAATGCACACAAGCAAAGTGTCTCAATGGTACTTCATTGTCATATTCACTAAGGTATAGTGATTTTTTTGGGATGTTCAGTAAAAGTATCACTTTACATAATTCAATCTAGGATCAAGTACAAGTGTATAGGAATAGTACACTGAGACAAAATACAAGAGTTGCAAGGGTTTTGGTGCAATTTCAAGTTATGAGTGCGGAGTTAATGTGGTCATAAAGGCCCGTTGTCCTGGCGGCGTTGCAGGGTCGGCACAGCTACGCAAAAGCCATTGATGTCCTCCTCTGTTGCTCCACCGTCCCATGGTATGCAGGTTTCATCCGGTCCATGCACTTGGTCTTTTGGAGTGGCGCCGGATCTAGTCGAGCCCCAGGCTGCTGCAGGGTCCTCATTGGCCCACTCCCCTGTTGTCTCAATCTGGATCCGCACATAGGCCAGTGAAACTCCCACAACTGATCTTGTAGCATCCATAGCACTTTGAGGGCACAGGAGATAAGACCCCGATTCCAATTATCGGCCCTTCAATCATTAGTTATAGGAGCAGATTTAGACCATTCGTCCCATCATGTCTATCCAATCATTCCTTGTGACCACACCACCATCTTGAATCTCATCACACTCCTCTCTGAACCTCGGGGATAAACGGAACAGGGCTCGGTGGCTTACCTCTTGTGGACTGGTTTCCTGGCACTGCGACAGACAAGCCAGTCCTAACGCTGGAAAGGCTTGGCCCCACAGTCTGCCGCACGGCACCAAGGTGAAAGAATATGCTGCCACCTCAAAGCTCCACCTGCCCTTCCTGGTGCAGAAACTTTATACTTAATGTTGTTTGGACATGGAAAAGCATAAAGCAAATTAACTTGCTCCTTGGAGTAATGATGTTGCAAATATATCCTTTCCCCATATTGAATGGTTTTGGACATATCGAGAGATTTGTTGGTTCAGACCATTTACTTGCAGCCTGTAAAGTTTTACTATGTCAAGTTGCCGGACAATCTCTGATTAATATGATTAGACCATTATAATCTGGCAATGCAGTAATGAACTCTGTTTAGACTCTGCTGTGTAAATGGAACCCTGTAACAACTTTGTTTTGGGCAAGAATGCCACCTTTTGATCCTGAACTGATGATACAATCTGGCCATAGCAGTATCTACAATTTTGCATGTTCCAAAAAGGGATTTGAGGTTTAATTTGAAAGAATAGAACATGTTTCAAGTTCTGTTCAAACTGACTGGCCTTGTGATAGTATATGCATTATTAGGAGTAAAATGGATACTCCTGAAATTGACTTGGAGGTAAAGGTAGATGGGTTAGTTAGAAACTTTGCAGATGACACCAAGGTTGCTGGGGACGCAGACTGTGAGAAAGTATGTTAAAGTAAACAGCGGGATTGCAGATGGAGTTTAATCAGAGTATGTGTGAGGTGTTGCGCTTTGGGAGGTCAAATGTAAGGAGAAAATGTAGAGTTACAAATTGTTCAATGTAGTCCTTATGGTCCCTCTTCGTTCTTGGCGGCACTCCCATGATGGGTCCCTCTTTGTTCCCGGTCCCTCTTTGTTCCCAGCAGCCCACCTGTGCCGGGTCCCCCTTTTTTCTCTCAGTTGGCGGGTCATCGGCGCAGCCTGCTGTCAGGTCCTCTTTGGGATGCTCAGCAGGGCTTGCTGGGAGCATCCGACTACCCATCTCGCTCTTGGCGGTTGCTCGCGGGTCCTGTCGCCGAACGTATCAGGTCTACTGGAGGGTTTGGCCCCGCTCGCTGAGAATGCTTCTGGCTGTACTGTTCGCCACTCACATCAAGAAGCAACAACTAAGCATAATATAGTAGTGATTGAATGCTATATGATTACCTTGGTGGTTAAATCCCTGGGGCCTGAACAATTGTACCCTACTTGTACCCAATGTTGTGGGGTCCTGGCAGATATATTTGTATCATCGTTGGCTATCGATGAGTGCTGGAAGACTGAAGGATGGCTAACGTTAAAGCTACCTGCATTTGTAGAAGTAAGAATGGAGATATAAGAATATACAGATGCTGGAATCGTTAGCAACTTGATGGACGAACTCAGTGTGTCGGTCAGCACCTGTGGAGGAAATAGACGAAGCATGTCGGGATCGTTCAGACGCAGTCATTCGTGTCCTAACCCGAATGGTCGCCTGTCCATTTTGTCCCCATATACTGCCTGGCCTGCTGTGTTTCTTCAGCAATTTGTTTTGTAAAGGCAGGCACTGATTAGGGATAGTCAGAGTGGGTTTGAGTGGGGAAATAGTGTCTCAAATTTGATTGTTTTTTGAAGATTTGACATTGATCAGTATGCTCACGAGAGGTGACAGGGCAAAGCAGTAGACGTTGCCTACATGGAATTGCATGTCTTTGATCTGTGACAGATCTGTGATTTGTTCTGCATTTTGCACAGGTGTGCCAGGCCAGTTTGTTATCTATGCAACCATAAAATTGAAGGTCGGGCGTGATTTTATTATCTGTGGGGGCTGGTGAGAAAACCTGACTGAGTCCAGTAATGACGTTGTGTATGTTGGACATGCTCTTAAAGTTATATTCCATTAGCATTTTTATGAAGAGGAAACCAAAGCATACTGGTGACATTGTGGATTTGAGGAAATGCGCATTATTAAAAAAATAGGTACGGCTGCTAAAATTCATTTAACTGGTTGTTAGCAAATTCAAAACCTACAGTTAAGGAGAGGTGTATTTGTAATTTTTAAACTGTTCCTGAATGTGATTGCCAACCAACACCTCTCTGGTACATCCTCATGGGTCTGAGTTGCTTCTATATAGCTTGAATCTGGTTAACACAAGTTACGGGTCTTGGAAGAGCATAACCGATGAGAGTGTACAGAATGTTGCATATTGTAGATCCCGTGTCGTATTTTGAATTGGTATAAACTGTACAGGTCCTCCCCAGATAACTAATGCACTGGGCTGCAACCATCGAGGGCTGGGTTGAGTCAGTGGTGGCTGCCCTTGTGTTCTTGGTAACAGAATCCTATTGTAATCTGGGTGCATCCTGTACTTGCAAGCAATGTAGTGATATAATTCCATGGCTGGGAAGAGATTCATTTTGCTTTGGAAGTCTGGTTGTCAAGTTAAAAACACCAGTTTTAAGTTGTAGCAGCTTCCCAGTTGATCGTGAATCAGTTTATAAATTCACTCGCGCATAGGAAAGGAAAGGCAGTCATGCCCATTGTTGCTAGTTTCCTATAGGGGGATTGCACGTAAGGTCAAAGGGCATGACGCACGGAGTCGCTCAAGCCACCTGGAGGACATGGCAGCTTCCGGCCTACATTAGCAACACATACATTCCCAACCCGAAAAAACTGCCAAAATGGCCAATTTTTGTGCTGTAAAAATGGGGAAGAAGCTGGCGGATCCGGCGGAGGAAGAGGAATTCTCTGCCACAGAAGGTAGTTGAGGCCAGTTCATTGGCTATATTTAAGAGGGAGTTAGATGTGGCCCTTGTGGCTAAAGGGATCAGGGGGTATGGAGCGAAGGCAGGTACGGGATACTGAGTTGGATGATCAGCCATGATCATATTGAATGGCGGTGCAGGCTCGAAGGGCCGAATGGTCTACTCCTGCACCGATTTTCTATGTTATGTTTCTATGAACCGAGAGAAGGGCTGCAAAGTCCGCGGATGCAAGAAGCAGCTGGGAAGATGTCTGGCCAACCGGCGGGAGAAGGGGAAACGCGGCTGGGAAGGGAGGCTGGAGAGCAAGACCGTGAAGCAGGGGGGGTCGCCGACCGGCCGGCAGGGGGAGAAGAAGAGGAGGAGGAGGAAAGGATGGGGTTGAGCGAGCTGGGAGAGGAGCAGCGGGAAGAGGAGCAGCGGGAAGAACCTGAGCCGAAGGGTCTGAGGGGTCGGCAGAAGCAGCGAGTGCTGGAGGTCGGCGACCCGCCAGAGGGCTGAGGCCGTGCTCGATGGCCTTGGAAGAGGAGGAGAAAAGAAGTGTCGAGCCCGAAGAGGACCTGGGAGAGGCCGATCGGCAGTGGAGGCCGAGCAGCAGCGAGAGCTAGGCTAGGCGCTGGGAGCCAAGGCGGAGGTCCAGACCACTGCTCTGCTTGGCGGCCCCAGCCATGAGGTGTTGAGCGCCTGCCAAGTGGAAACGGAGCCCGGGTGACGGAGATGGCGAGCGGGTAGAAGGACTGGAGGGCCAGCAGGAGCGTCGAGGGGCCGAAGAGCTGCAGGCAGTGAGGCGCGGAGCAGGGGCGCCGAGCCTGGAGGAGCAAGGAACGCAGGAATAGGAGATGTGTTGGGACACCTGGAGCGAGCCGGAGACGCGCTGATGGGTGAAGCCGAGCTGCAGCTAAGTGCAGCCGCAACATTCAACTGCAACACCATCTCAAATTAGGACTGACGAATTGTTCCACAACAGAAGTCGTTCCAAACATAAAATAGAAGAAAAAGACTAAGCAAAGAGCATAAGCTGCACTGAAGGCCATAGTAAGTGATTGCCTGCAGTACATACGCCCCCCCAGAAGGCGTTTTGTTGCAACAGTATGGGTCAGGGGTCGTGACCTCGCCTACCGTGCAATTCCCCTATTCCATGACTTGGTATCCTTAACATTGTGTTTCTCTAAAAGCTGAGTAAGACGAATATCATCTGCATTTGCTTTTGCAACAAATATTGTATTTGCATCATATAATGTGCATTAGTATCCTCATAGCCAGTTTTCACATTTAACATATGCCTGATGATGAGAAGAAAAAAACCCCAGAATTTCATACTTCATCAGCAATTGTCATTAACTATGTAGCTGCAACATTCTATAAATTTGTATTTAAAATTTGTATTCTGTATTTAAATTTTATTTTATTTTTTCATATTTCAGATACAGTGCGGAAACAGGCCTTTTCGGCCCACCAAGTCCGCACCGCCCAGTGATCCCCGCACATTAACACTATCCTACACACACTAGGGACAATTTTTACATTTACCCAGTCAATTAACCTACATACCTGTATGTCTTTGGAGATTATAAATTGTTATTTATACTTTTGTTTGGCCGTTGAGCTCCAGCGAATACTTTATTGTCCCTGCTTACTTATGCCATTTGCAGTTGTAATAATATGCCAAGAAACGAAATGGACTATTAAATTTTGCTGGTTGGTCCAATTGGCCCTTGTCATGGCTGCTAAAGGAATCCAAATGTAAAATTTCCGTAAATAGCAGGCCATGACCAAGGAAACTTTGGTTGAAAATAACTGTTAAAATACTTTGCTTCAATTTACATTAAGAAAAATCAATTTAAAATAGCATGCTTTTCATAGTTCATAATCCCTTACAACCTAGGAGTCCATTGTGTAAGCTTTGAGCAATCCCTTCTACTGTATGCCCCACATTAGCCCAGTCTCAGTTACCGATGCTGAGGGCAATTTTGGAGTGGGCAATTCCCGAACAAGAGCAACTCTTCCTGATGTGAGAGGAAGCCATGAGAAGATCCTACAGACAGAATTAGAACATACTTCAATTGTTGGAGCTGTGAGGAGCAGTACAGTGACACAGCTTTTCACCATTCCACTTATAGTATACCATTTATTTTTGATAAATTGGCACTGTGTCCATATTATCTTGATTGTCCTTTCCAATTAAATTCAAATATGAATTCTTGGCAATGTAAACTGTATTTTTAATGTTAGCAATACTTAAAACATGCTGCAAAGATGCATGGTATTATATATGCCAGTTTGTCTGATAGACAGATGGTATGAGATTGGTAATATAATTACAGGAATATGAACTTGAATATTTTGAATTAAAGATGTTTATGTAACTGCATTTTTTTTTGGGTTGCTAATACGTGTACAGTACAGTCTCGTATAGTCAACGGGAGTGCAGCACCAAAGTATGGTTCTCCAATATTTATTTGGTTACTTCACATCAGGCCAACATTTCAAAGCATTTCGCCCTTTCCTGGCCTACTCTTTAGTCCCCTTCTATCATTCACCATTCCATGGCACTTTCTGACTGCGGGACATGCTACATTTTTTGTCATACAGAGACCCAAATGGTTTTTGTAATTAAACCAGCTCTTTGCTTTTTTTCACACTAGTGTATTGTATTCAATCTGCACCAGAGAAACAAAATATAGTTTGTCATTACTTCGCAGAGGATTTGTGTTTCGTCTTCAGGAGTGACCCTGAGTTTCTGGGTGTTTCCACTTTAATTCTCTAACCACACCCATTCTGACCTTTCTGTAGCCCACTGCAATTATTTATAGTGAGGCCTAAGGTAAGGTTGAGAATATCTTGTCTGTCTGGGCACCTTGCTGCCTTTGAAACATGATTGTAGAAGTCTCCAAATTAAGAGTCAATTTTTCTTGCTACCTGTAACAGATGACAATGTCTACCTCTGATTATTTTTGCTCATTTTTTCAACTTGTATACTGTTCCATAGCCTTACTATTAGTTTAGTTTAGAGATGCAGTGCAAAAACAGGCCCTTCAGCCAACTAAGTCTGCACCAAACAGCAATCCGCGTACACTAACACGACTACACACACTAAGGACAATTTGCAATTATACCAAGCCAATTAACCTACAAACTGTTATGTCTTTGGAGTGTGAGAGGAGACTGGAGACCCCTTCCTATTGCAAACTTAACTTATTCGGGTTCCCTCTTTGGTATTCCATTGAGTAATCCATTTGTTCTGCCCCATCTACCCAGCTTTCTACCCCGACTGCCGCCACCACACACAATTGTCTTTGCTGATAAAAACAAACTTTTCTTACTCTCCCAATTCTGCAAAAGGGTTCCAGACCTGGCATGTTTACCTTCTCTTTTGACAGATGCTCCCTGACCTTCAAAGCGTTTCTCGCATTTTGTGTTTTATTGGCTGCAACTGGGCTGCCCTCAAAAATTGAGGCCCCATAAATTGAATTTATCAAATCCCAAGTAAATTTCACTTTTGGACTTGGAAAATAGATTGGTGGGTGATCAATGCAAGTTCATAAGTAATTGTCAAGCAGCAGACCATTTGCGATTTATGTGCAAACTTCAAAAATTGTTTGTGGCAGCACCTCCTTTTTGGATTGGCAGGAACTTTTGTTTTTGGTGCCTTTAGTTTGCTAATGCTTATGAAAAGAGACGAAGTGTGAAGTTGAAAATGTGGACGTTTATTAATCGGCTTTTCAAGGTGATGTGTTGCTGCTTAAGTGTGAATTACACAAGATGTATGATGTCTGCGCAACCTGGATAATATAACTGTCTTCAGTTTAAGTTGCAGCAATTGTTTTGGGATGTTGGCTTCTGATTCCGCCACCTAAAGCAATTACGGTTGAGTGAGGCAGAGTGCACCATAAACATGTCGTCGAATGGATTTATTTGAGTAGCTGAGGACAATTCGAGTAGTCCATACCTACACGTTCATAAAGCAATAACACTTTGACCCTCCACATGTTGCCCTGAAACTTTGGGCGCAGTTTTTAAAATGTTATGCTTGAGCAACCTAAAATGCAGAACATGGTGTACATGGAAACACAATTTTTGGTTTGTGTGTTAAGGTGATGGTGTTTATAGAATTTAATCACATAAAGCAGTAGAAGTGACCAGTCTCATTGCAAAATTAATTTGAACTGGATACTGAATTCTGACTGCTTTGTACCTTTACATCTAAGATGAATGACAAATCATTAGAATAGCAGAATAATACTTTGGTTACACCAAGGCTTTTTTCGCAGAGGTTTTGTTAAACAAAATTCTCTCCCCTGCAGTTGAATCTCCTTCGGACGTGAACGTTCTGCACTCTTGGAGAAATTAATGATTGTAATAGTTTTGTTATGGCAGTCTCTTTCCATCTGCATCAGTAAAATTGTCCAGATCCGACTCGTCACTTTGGTCAGAATGTAGAGATCGAACCTTGGGCCAGCAGGGTTGGGCTAAGTTAAAACAACAACCTATTAGGCAGCAACAAACTAAGGCTGTCATTCTTTTTTCTTTAATAGCGTGACACCTCTGTTTTGGTGGACTAGAGGACTGTTGGTCTAGATTACTTGAAATACTTTAGATGTATACATATTCATCACTTGTAATATATTCAACTGAAAATGTCTTTTAAGCGTGTCATTGTGTTACATGGAAGAAACGTGGATTCTAATTGGATTATATCCTTTGGGCATGGAGCCTGGAAGTGTCGTCTTACTGCTGGGGGCAAGTTCCTCTCAATAATTAATACATCAGACAATGAACCTCATGAGCTCTGAGCTGGGCACAGCACGTGTGGCTAAGCCTGCAGCTGTTGCTGTCTTCAGGAGAGACTTGTTTCTAGGGTGACAACCAATCATTCTGCCACAGCATTCTCTATGATACTTGCAGCTGGTGGATTTTGTTACACTATGAAGTGATAACCATTTCAAGTAAGGCTTTTATTTGGTTGAATCAACTGGAAACTTTTATGTTGGCTTGATTCAGTTATTTAGGCGTGTTGACATCAATTTTATAATGTTTCTGTCTCTTGTATTATCGCACTATTGGATTTTTCTCCTTTGAAGAATACTGACGTGTTGCTTGATGCTATGGTCAACTGTTGCAGGTATTTGCCGTTAATTTTTTTGTATTAATTTGTACATGTGCCAAATGTTTTAAGTGTGTGTCTTTTGACCACCTTGATATGGGAACAAAATTACACTGTCCTTGTATTCTGTATGTGTATTGCAGAATACTCGAGTGAATTTGTGTAACTTTAGAAGGAAATTGATCTTAGCGTGTTTGGTTATTTACGTAGACAAGTTATGTTTATGTTCTTTAGAACCAATTAAAGCTGACACAGAATTTGGATGTGCTGGATACCTAGAATAATCCAATTAACTTATAATATAGTGTGATGTGAAGCAGGTTGCTGAGTTGGTGCCATTGGATGTCACGTACATATGTATTCTACATTAGTGTGAGAATGTTTTGAATTGCTATCAGTTTGGATGAACAAAATTAAGATCATGCCTATTCATACATGGAATTCTCCTTTGGAGAATTTTATTGTGTCCATTATGAAGAGCTGAAATGTGCATTTCAAATTTAAAATCTGAGGGAATCACTTGAAACTGAAAGTTGATTAAATTGAATCCATCTTTACCAATATTTTGAATAATTTTGCAACAATTTGAACACTGTCCTTGTCAGAATGGTGCTATGATTTAAAAAAGTGTATTTGGATTCATTTAATCTATTGATTTAATTGCTTGTATATGTTAGAAGTAATATTTTCGGCTAATATATCATTTTGTGATATGTATTCAATGCATTCATTGATAATTGATCTTGTATGAAAATAGTGCACATCTTTTGACCTGTGGGGAGAATGTCATGAATAATTGTAATAAACTTTTGTACTAAATGGTACCTCAATCACACCATCAAAACAAAATTTGGCTTTCAATGAGGAAAGCTAAAATTGGGATTCCTTGGGGGATATGGAGGATGTCCAATTGGAGTTTTAGAATCAAGTGCAGTGCACATCCTTGCACTAGCTCTAACTTGGATGTAAAAATTCCAGTTTTTCAAATTTTGAAACCAAGCTGTACGCAAGACTCACGAAGATTCTATTTCATCATCTTTAAATTGAGTAATAGAACAAATGGCAAAGCAAACCTACTTATCCCCAGTATTTTATTTTGAATTCTCTGTGATTAAACATACACACTCAAGTCTTGAACACATACAGTGATGAACACTGACCAGGATGGTCCATAAAAAATGGGGAAATTAGAATTTTTGAAATTGGTCTTGTGAACTAAAGTAGCGTTCTTATTTTAATTACGCAGGTAATATTAAATAAAGGCAGAAATAGTTGTCTGAGTTTTGTGGTTAGCATTTGGAATGGCAGTCTACCTGCTCTTTTATAACTACCTGTCAACTTGCCATAGGTATTGGAGCAGCAGCTCGCCATCGTCAAATGTGTGATTACTTGATGAGGCCACTGTCTTGGATTTGTAGCACGTGTGAACAAGTTCAGTAATCCATGTATTTAAAATAAATTAGTCCAAGTGTACCCGTTGGATTCAAACCTCTCCTGCTTTGGTGCAGCACCCTCCTTCCCCTTGTGGGAGCGCATTTATTAAGGTTTATAAGGTAAATTGTTTTCAAAAAGTAACACAAGTGGGTTTATTGAGCACGGGTAGATAGCAGCCCTTAAAGCAGATGACACATTCTTGTATGTATTTAAGCATGTACTGAATCAAATATGAATTTGGAGGCAAAGAAAGATAAAGATTAAACTATGTGCTATTAACAATATTGAATATTTAAGTTTTGAAAGCCATAGAGGTGTTTATACAGTTTGCTTGCAAGAGTCCCAAATTAATCTGCTGTTTGCCAGCTTCAGGCATGTATTGCACATGAGAAGTTTACAGGAAAAATAAATTTGAATAAGATTATCTTGGATGTGGGAAGTTGCTGTTTGATTTGTTCTTTAATAATTGAGCGCTTATTCCTAACGCACATTTGGATCTTGATTTGTTATTATTTAACAATACAATACTGAATTAAGGACTAGGCAAATGATTCTACAATCCAAATGTTTGGCCTTGTCTGTTGCTTTCATTTTAAAATGCATTTTAGTGTCAGCTGACGTACTGTGTAAGGCAACTTGATTCGGCTAAAATTACAGCTTCTAAAGAATTAAATCTTGAGGAATAGCTGAAGATTACATGGGAGCTCAGAAGTTCCCATTTGGTTAAAAACAATATTTGAATTGTACAACTTTTGGACGCATACTTAACCCATCGTCATTGAAATGGATTTCAAAGAAACTAAGTTGAGAAAACTAAATACAACTATTTGGTCTCTGTTTTAAATGAAATACTATGCAATGAGACTCAAAAGGGAATGGGTTCCCCATCTCTGGTTTTTGCTTAGTTTAGTGCTGGTTCTTGGTGTGGTTTAGTGCTCATACAAAAAAGCAAGTGCAGATGTTTATTTTGCAGCATTAAGTGCACATCCAATTTTTATGAAAACTCCCAACTTGTTTGCATCAAGCAATGTAAAAGATATCACCAGAAATGAATGTTCACTGAAACATTGAGACAAAAATTCAATGGTAATGATAACCAATTACATAATGGCTTCGTTAATCAGGGCATGATTCAGTTAAATTATTTTCAATTAACATTTATGTACCTCAAAAAAGTGACAGTTTTAATTTGCTTTGTCTGTGAAAATTATTTCCATCAGTCTTTAGTGACTAATTACAAAAAAAATATTTCCATATGCTCGTTACTTAAAGGTAAGAAATCTTGGAGGGAGAAAAAGAGAGACTGAAAACAATAACAAAACAGTTGATCGGATAAAAGTTTGAAGGCCTGCAACCCAGCTTGTTAAAAAGAGTATCTTCATGTTAAAATTTCTATTGATTCTGGGAAAGCCCTACAGATTAGAAAGCTGCAAAACTCAGGAAAGTTATGAGGAGCACATTAAGGGTTTGATAAAGAATGAAGTTAAGCCTGTGGGTAACATTTATCAGATAGACCATAATAGGGCAAATGTGAGGTTGTCAGAATAAAAAAACTGTTTGATTAAATGGACAAACTGTGGGGGGCTGCTGTACAACAGGATCTGCATACTTAGCCTATGCAATACAACATTAACACACAGGTTTAATTATTACATTGAATGGCATATGGAATGTCTTTGTTGCTGGCAGGGAGATGGAGCTTGAGGACTGTACCGTGTTGATTTCCCATGTATAGAAGGAATATGTAGTCAGAAGCTTGTAATCATTAGATATAAGCTCCACTTGCTTACAAACCTGATCTTCCTGGTAAAACAAACATTTAATTTTGCCTTAAATGAGCTAGCATTGGAATTGAGTAAAATGAGAGCTGTTCTTTGAAACCAAGCTCTTCAGGGGGCTTGGTACGATTGATGCTGGCAGGATGCTGAAGTCCCATGGAAAATCTAGAACTGGAGGATGTATTTGCTGAAAAAGGGGCTGCTCATTGAAGACGGATGAATCTCATGATTTCTGCCATCTGAGAGACCCAAAGAGCCTAGCTCATTTAAGGCCGAATTAAATGTTTGTTTTATCAGGGAGATGAGGTTTGTAAGCGTGGAGCTTATAACTGCAATTATTCTATTGAGTTGAGAACAGGCTGTCTCCAAGTTGCAAATTATCCCAATGAGCTCCCATAATATTAAATTCAATAGTCCGACGTATACGTGTCGTTTTATTTCAATGAACAGTTGAACTACTTTCCCCTTTATCCTGATTTTTAGTAATTCTTCTGATTGGTCTTGTGCACTATTGATGCTAATCAATAAAATACTGTGGGGGTATTGTTATCATTTAGTGATATTTGTGTTTTTCCATTTGGTGGTATAAATTTACTTCTGGACATGTGCACAAACTAAACGTAGAGCAAGTTTGTTATTGGGAGATGTAGCCTGTAGATACGAAGAACCATAAGTATGGACTTGTTAATTTAGACACAAAGGTGCTGACATGGAGCAAATTTTGTGATCCTAAAGCTTATTGATTTTGTCATCAACTGCATTGGAGTTAAAGATGGGTGTTTAATTTATGCATAACTGATTAATATTTAATTTTTTAAAGGAGTTTTTGTGTTGAGTAGCTTCATTTTGAGAGGGTATTCTTTGAACGATCCCTCTAGCCTCAACATAGCAAAGAAAAAACCTTGGATTAAAATGGTACTTAAAAGATCCTCCTCTGCATTATTACTTGGTGTCACATTCCATACATTTAAATGAATGCTATGGAAGCATTAAGTTTCTAACACTAACACTCTGAGTAAAAGTGATTTTTAAAAGTTGTTTTGTTTCAAAGGTAAATAGACGTGGATTTTTATTCATTTATGGGCAGATGTTACATTTAACATCCTGCAGACCTCACCATTCGGCTATTTGAATAGTTCAACAATTAAAGTGACCTGTTTTTACCTTTATTCAGCAATTGATTAATTACAGTATTCGGTGTAAGCTGGAATTTTTTTAAGCTGGTGCAATATAGTGATGAAGAAACTCAATAGTTTGTTTTGGTAGAGTGCTCACACTTGCATATGGAAGTGTGAGCAGTTGAGTGTCAAGTAACATTGCCTGACATTTGAGTGGCATCACTGGAAATCAACCACCAATCTTTGACATTCAATCCTAATACCATTACCCTAAATCAACTTGATATTGTGGTCCCTTACACAAACTCACTATTCAATAGCATCATGGCTGATTTTAATTTTGAATCGCGGTTCGCTTGCTATCTGTGATGGAACTGGATTGGGGTCTTAAACATACCAACCTAAAAGATTTATAAAGAAATAAGAAAATAGCCCCCTCTGCTCTCTTGTTAGAAAATGCCATTCTGGAAATGTGTACCATCTATAATAAATACACTGATTTTGTAGAAAGGCTATTCTTATCTATGAACTGTACTACCAAAGCGAATGAGTGCCTAGTTCTGTTTTCTCTTAAATTACAAATCTTGCCTTGGAAATCTATTCTCATAAATTAATTGAGTCTGAATCGTGGAACTTCAAACACCTCTTAGAGTAGCAAAAGCAGTGCAGTGCTTTCAGATGATGATGGCTCTTGAGCAATTGGAAACTGCTGTAAATATTGGCCTTGCAAGCAATGCCCAAATATATTTCTAATTTTAATAGTTACAGAGAATGGTGGGTTATTGTGATCCTGTTTTATTTTCACCCATGGCATGATGTAATAAGTGGTGTTCCATTGTGATTGAATAATTCATAACTTTCATAAATTATTTGGCGAGAGGTTTAGTTGGTAGATTTGCTGATTTCACAACCAACTTTGCTACCTATGTGGCACAGGCTGTGGATTGCTAAATGAGTGGACCAAGTTCTGGCAAATGCACTATGACGTGGAAAAATGTGAAATGGCTATTATAGCATAATGTCTAATTGCTAAGGGATTTCAGAGCTTCGAGGGACACTTGATAGAATCATAGAATAATTCTGAAGGGGCTTTAACAGTTACAATAGACAATAGGTGCAGGAGTAGGCCATTCAGCCCTTCGAGCCAGCACCGCCATTCAATGCGATCATGGCTGATCACTCTCAATCAGTACCCCGTTCCTGCCTTCTCCCCATACCCCCTCACTCCGCTATCCTTAAGAGCTCTATCCAGCTCTCTCTTGAAAGCATCCAATGAACTGGCCTCCACTGCCTTCTGAGGCAGAGAATTCCACACCTTCACCACTCTCTGACTGAAAAAGTTCTTCCTCATCTCCGTTCTAAATAGCCTACCCCTTATTCTTAAACTGTGGCCCCTTATTCTGGACTCCCCCAACATTGGGAACATGTTTCCTGCCTCTAATGTGTCCTAAACTCAGGTGGTTAGGTTAAAACCAGTGGTGCAGCTGGTAGAACTAAGTTCAATCCTGATCTTGGGTGTTATCTGTGGAGAGTGCATGTTCTCCCTGTAACCGAGAGGTTTCCCCGGGTGCTCCGGTTTCCTCCCACACCCCAAAGATATGTGGGTTTGTAGGTTAATTGGCCTCTCTCTGTAAAGGTATTTAAGGAGTGGATGTGAGAGTGGGATAACATAGAACTAGTATGATTGATGGTGGGCCTGGACTATGTCGGCTGAAGGGATTGTTTCCATGCTTTATCTTATCTAATAAACTAGAAGGCATGTGTACAGTGAGGGGAGGGTGGGGATTTCAAAGGGATCTGAAGGACAAGTTTTTCTACACAGACGGTGGTATGTAAATAGATTTGGATGAATATTGGCCAGACTGTCCGAGTTGGGCCAATGGGGTGTTTCCATTCTACATGATTCCATAAATTAGTTGAATACCAGAACAGATAACTGGCTTGGGTAGATCTGAACTCTGACTTCAGGTTGCAACCTTTAGCCGTTATCGTCTGAGGTATTTTGAGCTATTTTAAGGATCTCAGTCGCCTACTAATTTGCATGTTTGTATTTCATTGTTCATGCTGAGAGGAGACAAGAAATCTTGTCAGATTGGGGGGGGGAATGCAGTGTAAATAAGGGAATCAGTCTCTCAGCAAGAGGAAATTTTTAAGATCATGGGAAATATTAATTTCTCTTCCTGACTTCCTGCAGAGCTCTAGCACTTAAATATGCTGCATATGTGATATGCTAATATTTTGCTTTTGTTCCATATTATAATGCACATGATGATCCCTCGTATTTCCACCTAATTATTCAAGCGTTATTTTGAGTACTTCCATAGAGGGACTAAGTGTTCAATTTTCCAGATTGATATTAGGATCAAGGTGCGTTACGTAAAGTTGTCCCAATGGTAGTAATCATTGACGATGCTTTAGCAAGAATGCAAAGAGCAGCCCTGTCTTTATCGAATACGCATATCATTTGTTAGTTTATTACTAATCGTCATTTTCTAGTTTAATGTCTGAATTGTTTACATTGAGCATTGTATGGAACATGGGTAACAATGAAATATTATTAATATTTAAATCTTGGCAATTATTCAACTTTCTGATTTTATTTTGCAGAGAGGATCTGACGAGCTGCTTTCTGCTAGTGTTGTTAACGGCCCCTCTATCATGAGCAATTCTACTTCGGCTACAGGTATTTGCAATTCCTCTGTAAAATCTTATGTTTACAATATTTTTGAGTGTTAAATACAAAATGACACTTTATGCCAAGGGGGATGTTAAATTCATGTCATTGGAACAAGCATTTGGGTGAGATGAAGTGTTAGAAATTAAAATTTAAGAATGTGCTGTCCTGGGAGTATTGTAAATGAACACTGAGTACTGTACTATGATTCCTTTTTTAAACATTTGATAATCCTGGTTTGTTTTGGGCTGTACTTGATTTTTAAGTGCTTGATATGGTTTTCTCTAAAATGTATGCTGTCTTAATGTTTCTTTCCTAAAACATTGGACTCAAACTAGCAACCGCTATATATTTAAATTATTCAGCACCTGTATTACACAATCACCTCATACTATTAAAATGGTGGATCGGGTTGAGAAATGCTTAATGTTATTGTTCGGCTGCAAACAATGCTCAATAAGGCATACCAATCTTAAAACCCGAGGCAATATCAGTGTCTAAATCTGTCAGTATTTGCCTAAGATCAATTTATTAACTTTTGATAAGATCCAATAGGGCTTTAATATAGCTGATGGTTTTGGTTCTGTGAATGAATCAGGCTGGAAAATCATAATGGTACTGGTAAGTCCAGAAATGCAAGGGAAGTCAAGCATTATCTTGGGAGAGAATATTGACATATCTCATCAAAAACTGAGCGTAGTAAAAATTGAGGAGAAAAGCAATTGTAATGTCATGATTAGTAAGAGGATGAGATAATGGCCTATCTTAATAAGATTGTACTGTGGAAAGATCTGATCAGAACTGGAACAAAATATTCCCCACACTGTACAACAAGACGTGTGCAGTTTCTTTGAGATGAGAGTAATAGGAAGATTTGCTATATCCCACTGGGTAGAACAGATGTAATGTGTGGGAATGGTTTACCCTGTCTTCATTCAATGAACCAAAAAAAGGCCCTTCTGGTCATTAATATGGATGATGTGAGTATTTAGAGAGTGGGTATCAATGTTGAAATGTTAATTAAGAACAGCTAACTTTTCGTGAGACTTGAATGTAGGTGGGAAGAGAAGTTAGGGGGTACAAAACATAGCCAAGATGATCTATGTATTTGTTCCTAACATGATCCGAGGCAATGGACTAACTGGCAGTCATGGTGGATGAGGGCAAGACATTAAACTTTTATTGTCAAATATTGATCACTTTTAGTGTGCTGTCAATATTGGTGTTATTTTAGTAATAATGTACAGCTAAATACACCCAAGGCAATGTGTGCTCAAGTCCACTGAAGGATAAGTACTTTAATGTGCCTCAAGCACAGGGACCCAGGTTTGATCCTGACCTTGGATGCTGTCTGTGTGGAATTTGCATGTTCTCCCTGGGCCCCACGTGGGTTTCTTCTGAGTGCTCCAGTTTCTTCCTCATCCCAAAGACGTATGGGTTTGTAAGTTAATTGACTGTTGTAAATTACCCCGTGTGTAGGGAGGAAAGTGGGATAACATTGAGCTAGAATGAATGGGCGATTGATGGTCGTCAGGGACTCAGTGGATCGAAGGTCCTTTTTCCATGCTCTACCTTTCAATCAATCAAACATGGCATCACCTTCAGAAAAGGTATTGTGATGCAAAGAAGGTGCCAGGAGATGCTTCAAAATTAATACTTAAACCTCTCTTGTACACAACAGTTGCTTCAAATACTATGTGGGAAAGGGGTTGTTATTTGTTCCAGTTGTAAAAATGTCACGTTGTTCGGGGGGTGTGAGAAACATAATTCGCCTTAAATCTGCCAATTAAATTCTAAGTAAGATCCTGATGAGAAAGTAGAAACTGAAAATAGAAAACATTTGGTCCCTGTTAAGAAGATTTGGATTTGTAAATGAAAGTGCTGTCAGTTAATGTTCTGAAAATGTTATGAAATGTTTGAAACTCTTATTTTACAGTGCAAGCCATTAAAGAAATGAATTATCTTCATTAAAGTTCAACTGGTTCTTATTATAGGGAAAGTTAATATTTGCACAGTAGTTGACTTGGACTAAATATCCACATCCAGTATGTTATAAAGTTGATAGTTGAGCAAAGGTTACTTGCAGTGACTTGAAACTGAGTTTTGGCAATAGTAAGGACAAATGCAGTAAGGAATACTTTCTGTAGTATAACAAAGAAGTTACTGCTGATTTAAAAAATAAAACAAAATCTACATAGGTTGCTGTACCTAAATACCATATTGTTGTGATGAGGCTCTGCAGTCTGGCAAATGCATATGCAGAATAAACTTGATGTAAATGAAGCAGATAATATCAATAAACATGTGGTGTAAAAACTGCAATTATTGGCATTGCAAGAGAGCACAAACTTGCCTTCAATACGTGACCATAGGGTATGAAATGTGGAAACATTAAGATGGCTATTTTAGTCTGTTATGTTAAAATATATTTCAGTCTACTATGAATGGAACACAAGTTATCTGCATTGATTTGTAGGAGTATAAAGTATAATTCTAGTTTTAGAAATATTTTATGAGAACAGTCTCTGTCAATGCAAGCTTTGTTGCAACATAAAACCCGATGGATGTTTAAAAAGAAAGTGACAATCACTTGAAAGCAGGAAATTGTGTGATTTGTCATCCATGGCTGGGTCTGGAACTTGTTAGTAATTTGCCATTGGTCCTCTTCTCGCTGAGTGTTGCCACGAGTCTCTTCCGGGGATCTCATTTGGCAGCCTCACTTGTTCTTAAATGTCATTGGTGATGAGGTCTAAAATTCCAGTGTTGATTTCCACATTAATAATGAAGGCTAAGTGCATTTTATCTAGTGTCTCAAAATTACAAGTCATCTTGACAATCAACCACTTTGGATGAGAAAAACATTCTTGCAACTAAATACCTTTGAGAGTCACATCTCTGAACCCTATCACTCTCGTGCCTGTCAGTTAATTAAAGTTACAAACATTCTTGCATGTTATTATTTGACTTCTGGTGGGTTCCCTTAGTAGGCTTGTACTCCTGGCTGACTTCCTATGTTGTACCATCCAAATATTTAAGGCAATACTGAATTCAGCAACAATGTTCATCTATCAAGCTATTCTTTGTGACCTCTATTGTTGCCCATTTAAGGGACAAAGCCTTTGTAAAATTGCTGATTAGGATCACCCACCCCAAGTTGAACTTGCTCTTGTCTGCAATCCTTAAGTTCTAAAATTCTGTATTTTGGATGTTCTTGTTTTTACTCCCAAATTAGCTATGGTTACAAAAGTCATCTTTATTTCCTCATATTGTTCCATTCACTTTACCACATTTAAAATGCAATCATGTGTATTATTAAAGCATTTGACTATGGTGTATTCCATATTCTAAGCCATAACGTTTGAACTCTTTGCTTTCTGCCCCGTTCTTTCATCTTGCTGCACCTAACCCTTCCAGAATTATTTTGCATATGAAGATGTAGCCTTAAAAACAATCCTTGATCAAGCTTAGTCCTATAGACTTTGTGTAACTTTGTCTGTTATGGTCTCCTCGCATGTTAATATTTCCCAAGACACCTCAGGAGTTGGGAATGCTAGCTGGTCATCTGGGCTTTTGTTCTACATTAGATTGTTGATGGTTTCTGATCATTCCTACAGAAACGTGATAATTTCTGTCTTCATTGGGAACAGGAATTTGCCATAATTTAGCAGTTTGGAGAATTGCAGTTTACTTTATTCATGTAGAAACGAGGAACAGCAGATGCTCATTTACAATAAAAGACAAAGTGCTGGAGTAACTGGTCAGGTCAGGCAGCATCTCTGGAGAACATGGATAAGTGAAGTTTTGGGTTGGGATCTTTCTGTCTGGAAACATCCTGACCTACAATGTCACCTATCCCTGTTCTCCAGGGATGCTGCCAAACCCAGCTACTCTAGCACTTTGTCTTTGTTTTGCTTTATTCACATTGGGAGTGGAGTATGAGAGAGAAAAAAGCAAATTTGTAATACTAACTAGACTAAGGTGGACCCGTTGGGTCCAAATCTTTCCTGCAGGCCCGGCAACCCTCTCCAACTGACAAAGCTTGTTGCTGGGCAGGGAGTGTCCCCTGGGGTCGTAGGCGGGTGAGGGGAGACAGGGAAGGAGAGAGGGTGCCACTCATCTCGGCCCCATGCCGCCAGCGCTGCAGCCAGAGAGAGCTGTGGACCCAAAGCCTCTCCGTCATTAGTCTCGCACCCTCCCCTCCCGACTCCCTCTCCCCTTTCATCTCCCCCCATCCCCACTCCCGCCCCCACTCACCCACCCCATCCTGTTCAGACCCGTTAGGTTCTGCGCACACGCGGATCAACGGGCCCCAACCGCGCAGGCTGGGAGCAGTTGGCGACACGTCAGTATTAGACGAACGGGACCCAACTGCGCAGGCGCAGTGTGGTTGGTGACACGTCAGTATTAGATGAACGGGACCCAACTGTGCAGGCGTGGACATGTAAAACTGCTCACCAAGCTGTCACTTGGGCGAGTCCCATTGTGACATCACACACTGAACATGGCAAGAATTTTTTTTAAAGGTAATTTTAAAACTTAATCTCTGACTTTAAAAATATAAGACCAAATTGAATGAAACTTGGATGAAAGGGTCCCCAGGACAAAGGTAAGTAAGGTGGTCCTAAAATTGTCGTGCTGTAATGTGATGAGGGCACAAAAATACAGTTACATCACAGGCATCGGCAAATAAATATATATATCTCACTCAAACTGACATAGTTTTCGTAATATATAGATACAGGCTGCATGATTGTGTTAGAATTGTCAAAGTGAATGGAAGTATGTACAAAAATAAACTTTGACGATACTGGTGATACTTAGTGGGTTGTCGAGCATGAGCAAGTGTGATTTGTGTAATGAGAGAACTTGGTTTGAAAGCAAGAGTGACAATTTTGGAGGCAATGTTTCTTTTACACTGCCGTTTATGTGTAATGTACAGCTAGTAAGAGGTTTGAGCTTGTTGCCACCTTCCTGTTTATTGGCATAATTCAGCATCATTGCACAAAGGAAAATGCACAATTGAATAATGGTATGTTTCCCACTTGTCTCAAGCTAATGGAAACAACACAAAGAAATTTAAAGGAGACGGATCTCCCAACCCTCCCTCTCGTGTTCTTCATATTCGGAAGATTCCATATGAGATTTCAGAAGCAGAAGTTCTTTCACTAGGTATACCATTTGGCAAAGTCACTAATCTATTGATGTTGAAAGGCAAAAATCAGGTATGTGCAAAAGTAAGAAGTTTGCAATGAATTTAAATTTTGTTTAAACTTTTGTCTTTTGAAATGAACATTATTTTGATATGTTGCTTTAACAATATATATTTTCACGTCGTTCCGTTACGATGCCCTAGGCATTTTAAAACAGCCCTGTTAATAATTTTACCTGTGCAATTCGTGGTAAAATTAATTACTATTTCCCACGCATTATCTGCCCAGTTTAAATTATAACATGTACTGGAATAGCTCATAGTTTAATGGGGCGAAATAGCCATGGAAAATATGCGGAATTTGTAATGTAGTTAGTTTTGGGATTAGATGTGACTGGAGTGCAATGTTTATATTTGATTTCTGCTTTTTATTGTCTTGTAGCAAGTTAATATTTTCTAATCTTTCTTCTCGTTCCCTCTCTGCTGCAGGCTTTCCTTGAAATGGCTTCAGAAGAAGCAGCTGTTACTATGGTGAACTATTACACTACAGTCACTCCACACCTCCGTAATCAGCCCATATATATCCAGTATTCCAACCACCGGGAATTGAAGACAGACAACTTGCCCAACCAAGCTGTAAGTGTTCCTTGGTGTGTGAAAAATTTGCGGATTAAAAGGCACTTGTCACTTTGTTATACTGTTCTTGGGATTGGGGGGGGGGGGTGGTGGTTTCAGCATACTTCTCTGAAGATCCATTTTTGAATTGTTAAAACAATTTGAACTCCACTTTGATCTTGGATAACGAAACACAGTATCACAGGCACCAATCTTGGGTTTTTAAATATAAGAACATTCAACCTTGTAGAAATATGTCATCATTCAAAAGTGTGCAACACTGGTCAAGGACATCCATTTATACCTCGCATTTCCCCATGTCATTATGTTTCTTTCCCCTAAATGTAATAGGACAAGCATTGAGGGAGAACCCAGAACTAAGTTTGTAGGTTTTAGTTTCAGTGGAGCTGTTGCGTATCGCAATATTTGTAAAATTATAAAGTACCTACTTTTCTTGTAAGTACTTAAAATACCTGGTCGGCAGCTGTTGGGTTGGCATGTAATAGGAAATGAAAATATTAGAAGCAGAGATGAATGGTTGGTGATGTGTGAGGCGGGGCAGAAAATACATTGGTCGTTTCCTGTGATGTACTGTAATGTTCTAAAATTGCATTAAATGAAGGATAAACAAAATCGAGAGTTGGTTTCAGGCAAGCCCTGCTTTTGTACTTAGCTTAGTGTACACTAATTGTTAGAGTAATGTTCTATTTGCCCTGCCTAAATCAAGGACTGGACTGGAATTAGTTTATATCTATAGAATAGGATAACTTCAATAATATTAAAAGCAATCACACTTCATCTGTATTTGGCCCTCCATGTAGAATTTGCGAGCTCTTGCTGTGAAGCTTGATTTAGCTGCAGGATTAAAATGCTTGGGAGGGTGTGTGGTATGGCAGGAGACTGAAAAATTAGATTTAAAAGAATTTGATTTTCCCCTTCCTTCCCACTTGTTTTCTTTGGCAATCAGTATTTCAGATTGTTTAATGGATAAATGTTCAAACATCTGTGCTGGTGACAAGAATGTAACCTTTTAGGTCTTTAGTTAATGGAAGACATACCTAGTGAAGCTGAAATAGAGTTTACAAATCTACACGAGCAGTGATTCATTATAGTACATTCGCATGCAGACAGGGAGGAAGAAAATTTTAATCAGATCCCATTCATTATAATTTTATTAGGTCTCTGCAAGAGATAACAACACTAGGCCATGGTGTGGTTTTCAGAAAAAGGGTCTTCATTCAAAACGCCACAGATTCCTTTTCTCCAGAGATGCTTCCAGTTACTCCAGCATTTTGTGTTGACCTTCGATGTAAACTAGCTTCTGCAGTTCCTACCTACGCTATTTACCCCCCTGGATGGTGAACAACAATTATTGAACTGTTCACCAATACTCGACTCAATCTTTTGGATGAGATCGAAGGCTGTGCAGCATTGATCAATGTCAAATTTAAGTGAGCTTTTGTCATCTTTACTTTATCTATTTAGCTGAAATAAGAAAGTACACCCAGCATGTTTGCACTGTCACAGTTACAGATTAAACTATCTGTTGCCAACTGGCCCCAAATTATCATGTATATCAACCACCTGAAGTCAAGAGGAACTGCTAGTTCTCTACCTTTGCATTACAAGTAAGGTGAATGTCAAGAATTTAGTCACGGTATTTTACCAATGCAGTACAAGTTGAATTAAACGAGCGTACAATTTGATTGAGGGCAATTTTATGTAATGTGGAGTTTCAAAATGTGGCACATTTTAAACAGCAAATACAATGATCATAATATATTTTAATGAATTCATCGTTCACAGTTCTCCTATTTAAAATGCCTATTCAAGGCAATCATCTTTTCAAACTCTTTTTAAACAGCTTTTATTTAAAAAAGAAAGCTCTTTAAAATCTATTTCCCACCCAATCTTTCGCCACTCCAACTAATTCCTGATTGAGCCTTGGTAATAAATTTTGTCTGAACATTTTCTGCGTTACACTGATGTACCGAAGAAAAGCAAGATCCCACAAATTAGTGACTACTGTCCAGTGGCTTGACATCCACCATCATGAAATGCTTTGAGAGGCTTGTGATGGAACGCATTAAATCCAGTTTATCAAGCAACATTGACCCATTGCAATTCACCTACTGCCACAACATGTCCATGGTTCATGCCATCTCATTGGCCTTGCACTCGTTCCTGGAACACCTGGATAAGAGAGGGAGACTGTATCTCTGCTCTTAATACCATTGTCCCATCCAAGCTGATCACCAAGCTCGTGTAACTTGGAGTCAGCATTCATCTCTGCAACTGAATCCTCGACTTCCTGACCAACACACCACAATCATTGAGGATAGGGGACAAATCATCCTCTCTGATATTCCTCAACACTGGTGCTCCACAAGAATGCGCCCACAACTCTGCAGCCAACTACAATTCCAATTCTGGCATCCACAAATTTGCATACGACTCCACCATAGTGGGCTGGATATCAAATAATGATGAGACAGAGTACAGGAATGACGAGACAGAATATTAAGAACCCCAAGATGGTGATCGACTTCACATACCCTGGTATACATTGATGGCGGCGAAGTAGAGTTGGACGAAAGCTTCAAGTTCTTCGGAGTAAATATCACCAGCAACTTGCCCTGGACTGGCCATATCGAAACAATGGCCAAGAAAGCACACCAACACCTCTGCTTTCTTAGAAGGCTTGGGAATGTCCCCCAACAACTCTAACTTCTACACATGTGCTGAAGAAAGTGTTTTATCGGGATGCATTGCGGTGTGGTTTGGGAACGGCTCCATCCAAGACTGCAAGAAATTGGAAGAGTTGGGGCGCAGCCCAGACCATCACACAAACTAACCACCCTCACATTAAGCTCATCTAAATTTCATGCTTCCTCGCAAAGGCCTCCGGCATAATCAAGGACGAGTCTCTCCCTCTGCTCCCCTCTCCCAGAGGCACAGAAGTGTGAAAACGCATACCTCCAAATTCGGGGACAGTTTATTCCCAGCTGTGTTTAGGCATCTGAACCATTCTATTAACAACTACAGTGCAGTCCTGAGCTACCATTTACCTCATTGGAGACCCTTGGCTATCTTTAATCAGACTTTACAGGACTTCATCTTGTATGTATATATGACTTCATCATGTATAGTTCTTCTGCTGGTTGGATAGCATGCAACAAAATGCTTTTTGCTATACCTCGTGTAGGAAAATAACTGCAGATGCTGGTATAAATCGAAGGTATCACAAAATGCTGGAGTGACTCAGCGGGTCAGGCAGCATCTCAGGAGAGTAGGAATGGGTGACGTTTCGGGTCGAGACCTTTCTTCAGACTGACTACTTTTGCTATACCTCGGTACACGTAATAATAAACTAAACTTTTGAGCAAGGCAATATGGAAATAAATCAATGGCGTCTTTTATTCTGCTGGTAACTACTCATTTTGTATTCTGTAAACTAATGTCACTTTACTGTAGGAGCCTGTTCCAGAAACAGGCGTGTTTGCGTCCTCAATTCCGAAAATTAAAAAAAATAATTTTTTGCTCTTGTAATTTTCACAAAAAAGTTGCCCTTTTAATGTTTTATTTTCACAGCGCACCCAAGCTGCTTTGCAAGCGTTAAATGCAGTACATACCGGTAATATGTCAATGACAGGCAGCACAATCAATGAAGGGTCGGTGCTCGGTGGCCAAAGTTCTGTCTTGCGCATTATTGTGGAGAACCTCTTTTATCCTGTTACTCTGGAAGTTTTGCATCAGGTAAGAATTGACAGACTTTTTACCTTGTATGAAAAATCTTCTGCAAGTGCTAAGGATTAATTAAATGTGCATCGTTATTAATTAAATATCCAATCTTCCTTTCCATTTTGTTTTGGGAATAATGCTATTGGCAGAAAACTTTCAATTAACTTCATAGTATGTTTAAATTAACATTGTTCAGTTAACATGTATATACTGTAATTCTTGTACAACTAAACCAACAGTATTGATGCTTGCTTTGTCATTAAGTTTTGATTCTATTTATATCCAAAGCAAAATCAAATTATATTCTTATTCTGATGCACTTTTTGTTTTACTCCCAACAGATATTTACCAAGTATGGAACTGTGCTAAAAATCATCACTTTCACAAAGAACAATCAATTCCAGGCGCTCCTTCAGTATGCTGATCCTATGCATGCACATCATGCTAAGATGGTTAGTAATGGGAAGAGTCGAAATCAATTTGTTTGCTGTTTGGACAGTTGGTCTTCTGATTGCAAGGATGAGCTATTGTTTTGAAAATTGTCTCAGTTGGTGAAAAGAATGAGAAATTTACAGAAAATTATTTTAAAATAAAGTCCTTGAACACTGGTAATCTGTCATATTAGAACATAAGAGATAGAGGCAATACTAAGTTGTTCATCTCATCATATCTTTTCTGCTGATAAATAAGATTGACACTTTGTCCCACTTGCCTACAACAGATGCATTCTGGCATTGCCCTATAAAAGTTCCTGGTAAAAGTCTGTTTCTTGCTAATTGCTCACTTGGATTTTATCCAGTCTTTGTTCTCAGGGTAAATTCCAGAATTCGGTTAACCTCACTTTCTCTGGTAATGTTATAAACTTTTTCCTTTTGATCTAATGGTATTCTCTTAGCTATTTGTTAGAACCTTTTCGCCTGTTGGATTTTTGTGCTTGAATGGATACTTTTATTTGCTGTAAAGCATATAATTATCAGCCAATGCTTGTTTCATGTCAGATTTAGTGATGTACAATGAAAACTCGGTATTGCATACCCTCATTTGGTTAGTTGGAATTTGTAAACAGATATGGTTAACATTTATGACACGGTACAATGGTGGAGCTGCTGCCTCACTGCCAGAGACAGGGGTTCAACCCTGACTACGGGTGCGTACTGTGTGGTATTGGTATGTTCTCCCACGTGGGTTTTCTCCAGGTGCCCCCGTTTGCTCCCACATTCCAAAGACGAGCAGGTTTGTAGGTTAATTGGTTTCTGTAATTTGCCCCTAATGTGTAAGGTGCAATAACATTGAACGAGTATACGATGACCAATGGTTCTTGTGGACTGATGGGTCAGTTTCCATGCTATATCTCTAAACTTAAATAAAATAAAACTAAACTAAAATAACATTTTCCATTCGGACAAAAGCTCATTAATGTTAACAAAAGTCTCTCTCTCCATAGATGCCGCTGGATATGCTGACTATCTGCAGCACTTTGCAGATACTGGAAATTGAAATAAGAATTAAAAAAATAATTTTTTTAATATCTTTCATGGCCAATCTTCCATCAAGAGTAATATGACCCTGATGGAAGTTATATACAGGCATTTGAATTGTAGTCAGGATGTAGGGCACAGATTACATCAGGAAATAAAAAAGGCAAAGGCATTTAAGAAAGACAATGTTATGGGGATTACAATATGCAACTAGACTGGGAAAATCAGGTTGGAGTGGTCCCAAGAGAAGGAATTTGTAGAATGTCTACAATTCTTGGAGCAGCTCGTGGTCGTGTATGTTAGAAAAAAAGGCAATTCTGGATTTGGTGTTGTGGAATGAACCAAACTTGATTAGGGAGTTTAAGGTGAAGGAAACCCTAGGAGGCAGTAATCATAATATCGAATTCAACCTGCAATTTGAGAGGGAGAAGTTGACATTAGATGTATCAGTATTACTGTTGAGTAAAGGTGACTAAAGAAATGAGCGAGGAGCAGGCTGAAATTGATTGGCAGGCATGAGCGAGGAGCAGGATGAAGTTGATTGGAAGGGGACCGTAGCAGGAATGAGAGTGGAGCAGCAATGGCAGGAGTTTCTGGGAATAATTCGGAAGATGCAGGCAATTTTCATCCCAAAGGTAAAGAAATATACCAAGGGGAGAATTAGGTCCCTGTGGCTGACAAAGGAAGTCAAGGATAGCATAAAAGCCTTAGGCCAGTAGGTCTGACTTCTGTGGTAGGCAAAATTTTTAGAGTTCATTATTAAGGATGTGCTTTTGGGGCACTTGGAAGAGCCATAGTCAGCATGGTTTTGTTATGGGGAGATTGTGCCTGTTTGATATTTGCTGGAATTTTTTGAGTAAGTAACAAGACGGATCAACAAAAAATCAGTGGATGTTGTTTACTTGGATTTTCAGAAAGCAACGCGAGGCTGCTAAACAAGATAGGAGCCCATGGTTTTAGATGCAAGGCACTAGCATGGACAGAAGATTGGCTGACTAGCAGAAAGCAAAAAGTGGGAATAAAGGGGGCCTTCTCTGGTTCCGCAGATGTATGTGATGGGCCAGCTACTTTTCACATTATATGTAAATGATCTGGATGACGGAATTGATGGCTTTGTGGGCAAGTTTGCAGATCGACTTAGTTTATTGTCACGCCTTCCCAGGTACAGTGAAAAGACGATATATGATTACAATCGAGCCTTCCACATTGTACAGATACATGATAAAGAGCAATAACGTTTAGAGCAAGATAAAGTCCGATCAAAGACTGTCCAAGGGTCTCCAATGATGTAGATGGTAGCTCACAACTGCTCTAGTTGTCGGTAGGATGGTTCAGTTGCCTGTTAACAGCTGGGAAGAAACGAAGATGATGCAAAAATATGTGGAGGATGAAGTAGTGTTGAGACAGGGAGGCTACAGGAGTACATTGACAGGTTGGGAGAGTAGGCAAGGTGGTGGCAAATGCAATAGTGTAGTTAAAGTATACAGTCACGCACTTTGGTCGAGGGAATAAAGACGTAGACTACTTGGTAAATGGGGAGAGCATTCAGAAATTGGAGGTGCAAAGAGACTTTGGAGTGCTGGTGCAGGATTCCCAAAAAGTTAATTTGCAGGTAGACACAAAATGCTGAAGTAACTCAGCAGGATAGGCAACATCTCTGGAGAGAAGGAATGGGTGATGTTTTGGGTCGAGACCCTTCTTCAAACCTGAAACGTCACCTATTTCTTCTCTCCAGAGATGCTGCCTGTCCCGCTGAGTTACCCCAGCATTTTGTGTCTAACTTCGATTTAAGCCAGCATCTGCAGTTCTTTCCTACACAAGTTAATTTGCAGGTTGAGTTGGTAGTAAGGACGGCAAATGCAATGTTAGCATTTATTTTGAGGGGACTAGAATATAAAATCATGGGCGCAATATTGAGGCTTTATCAGGTGATGGTGAGGACACATTTGGAATTTTGTGCGCATTTTTGGGCCCCAGGGGATGTTTATGAGAATTATCCTGGGGATGATTGGGTTAATGTACGTGGGGCGTTTAAAGGATCTGGGCCAATGGTAGCTAGAGTTTAGAAGGATAAAGTGGACGTGGAAGGATGTTTCCAGTGATGGGAGAGTCTGGTTATGGAGGGCACAGCTTCAGAATAAAAGAACATGCATTCAAAATGGATGTAAGAAGGATTTCTTTTCAGGGTGGTGAAGCTGTGAAATTTGTTGCCACAAACTGCTGTGGGGCCAATACATTGGGTATTTTAAAGGCAGAGATTGATAGGTTCTTGATTTAGGTCCTATTCCAATATCTTATGGTGTTATCACCACGAGTCCCTTGAGCATAAGATCCTAATTAACCTCTTTATTTCACAATTCTAAATCTAAAATAGCTTATTCCCAACTTGGTTCCACATATTACAAAACTTTAAGTGCTGGTGTATTTCAGTAGGTCAAGCCACACCTCTAGAGGACATGGATGGGCAATGTTTTAGATTGTGACCTTTCTTCAGATTAACTAACCATTCATGTCCTTCAGAGATGCTGCCTGACTCGCTGAGTATCTCCAGTATTTTGTCTGCGTAAACCAGCATTCGCAGTTCCTTGTATCTACTTTGTTCATCGCATTGCAAAGATTCACTCGTACGCTACCAGTCTATAAATAGATTAAGTCCTCTGGTCAGTGTTATCCTTGTTACCTCTGACTCTGCCCTTTTAAAAATATTACTTCTGCTATTTTGTGGGGCTTATAGGTAACTCCTCCAGATGTTTTGTTTCTTGCTTTTTCTTAGCTTCACTCATTGTTTCTGCTTGTTTTTTTCTGAGTTATGATCCCTTATCCTATTCTTTGTTGTCAGGGTTACTCTTCCTATTTTGAGTGTCTCTTGTAAAAGTTAAGTATTCTGAGAGATTTAATACCCAACTTTAGTCAATTGGCATTCCATAATTAATTTCTTTAGCTTTGGAAGTGAAGGCTCAATCTGAATCTAACAGCATTCAATCGGTAGGGTGCGGTCCTGACCCCTCATCTACCTCGTGGTAGACCTTTCAACTATCTTTAATTGGACTTTATCTTGCACTGTGTTGGACCCTTTATCCTTAGTCCGTACTCTGTGGACAGCTTAATTGTAATCATATATAGTCTTTTTGACTGGATAGTACACAAATAAAAGCCTTCCACTGTACACAGGACAATAAAATAAAATAAACTTTTTTATTTTAAGCTAAACTAAAACTATTCTAATTAGAGGCATCTGTTTTTAGAGGGGGCTCTACCTGCTGGTGTTTTGGATTGCATTGCCGTTTAACTATTAATTTTTTGGTCCCATCATTTAAAACCTATTTCAACTACACCAATCTAAGTTGCACATTGAAGTCCCTGATCTTATACAATGATGGAGGTGATAACATAAATCTTTTTGCCATCCTTTTAGCTCTGTTCTGTTTGATCTTTGCTCATTTTGCTCCAGAACATTTTCTTCAATCCATGTTGTGACACAAACCACAACAGCTGGATCTATCTGTTAGTTTTTAGATTTAGAGATACAGCGCAGAAACAGGCCCTTCGGCCCACCGGGTCCGCGCCGCCCAGCGATCCCCGCACACTAACACTATCCTACACCAACTAGGGACAATTTTTACTTTTGCCCAGCCAATTAACCTACATACCTGTACGTCTTTGGAGTGTGGGAGGAAACCAAAGATCTCGGAGAAAACCCACGCAGGTCACGGGGAGAACGTACAAACTCTGTACAGACGGCGCCCGTAGTCAGGATCGAACCTGAGTCTCTGGCGCTGCATTCGCTGTAAGGCAGCAACTCTACCGCTGTAAGGCAGCAACTCTACCGCTGCGCCACCGTGCCGTCCTTGATCCACTTGGAAGTTAAGTGCAGAAGGGATATTCTTAACCTGAGCATCAGACAGGTAACATACACCCTTTGGGAGCAATAGCTATCCTCTTATCTACCCTGCACAATATTGCTTTTTGTTTTGCTCACTTGAATAACATCTTGTAGTTTGGTCATTGCTCGTGCTGAGCCTGTAATGTGTGTTTTTGTCCACATAAGCTGAAAGAGTTTATTACCCGAACAAGGGCTGAGCTTCTGGATTCTTCGTATCTGCCTTACTCTAGCCATGCTCTTCTACCATTCTTGATGATCAAATTCTGCTGAGATTAACTTTAATGTATTAGTCTTTGAGAACAAAATATCCACGTGCCTGGTGCTTTGTAATAATGTCAGTTGATATCTGAGATTCAGCTTATCAACTGAGCAAAAGTGTTGATATGAGAGGAGGATATGTTGATATAGTGGGTTTGAAGCTCAATGGTTTCCATCATCTCTACTGCCACATGTTTAAATTCAGTTTATTTAGTTCATTTTAAATATTAAGATGAGCCTTTTACTATTGTTCTCAAATTGAGTGGAATGCCTTGGGAGCTGATTGTTTCCTTAAATTGTATAGTATGTATGGGTTTAGATGAAAGTGAAGGAGATTAAAAAAAAAATTGAAGTTGAATTAAGTTGTCAGTAAAATTATTTTAAAAGTATTTTTAATTGAAATACATTCCTTGCAAGGGTTCAGTCTGGTGTAGCATTACAGTCTTTATTCATTTGTAACAATAGTCATAACCACCAGAAAAAGTTACATTTATTGCACCTGTCATTTGTATAGTTCATAAAATAAATGAATGGGATTTAACCAACTCTGGCTTGTTGCATTCATCTGCAAAGAAAAATAATGAAATATTTTGCTATTCCTTTTTGACTTCAGGCTTTGGATGGGCAGAATATCTACAACGCTTGCTGTACTTTACGTATAGAGTTCTCAAAGTTGACTAGCCTTAATGTTAAGTACAACAATGACAAAAGCAGAGACTTTACACGCCTTGATCTTCCTTCCGGCGACGGCCAGTCTACCATTGATGGTCCCGTGGCCGCCGCTTTTGGTAAGGAAACTTCACTTCTGGGTAAATACATGATGACAGGTAATTTTTTTTGATGATCCCTTATGCTCATCAAACAATCCTACTGTGTGTCAGATAATTTATTAGCATTGCGCATTCTTTTCATTTTTATCCAGTTAGGTAAGACAATTGCCAACAATCTGGAGAATTAGTAAACGGGATGCAGTTGGCATCTGTATGTGAAATTTTGGATGGTTTGATCCCTGAAGAGTTGCTAAAAGCCAATTCAGTGCCAATTGGGGGAAATTGTGACTCCTTATCTAAATGAACAAAAAATCATGAAAGAGAACAATATTAGTGCTATAATGGGTAGTATTTCCAAAAGGCTGGCAAAGGCATAATGAGCTGAATGGTCTCTTGAGCAAATTAATCCACCTAGATCAATGCTAACGTCCCCTAACCTGTTGCTGTCTCAGAAACACATGCCCCTCAATTTCTTACAGAGCTTAGAGTATAATCTGTATCTGGAAATGCCAGTAGCATCCTCATGATCAGTATCAATACTGGTTTTTATTACACATGTTGAGTGTAGTGTCGTTTCTCTCAAAGGAAACAAAGAACTTTTTAAATTGAGGTTTTTCAGATGCTGTTGCCCTGGAATTGACCTACTGTAAGTAATGCTTATCTTGGATACTCTGAAGGAAGGATTCTCAATCTGCAACTAGAATGTTTCTGCTTAATTTTGTGTATAAACACAGACTTCATATTGACTAAATGACTGTGCATAGATAATTGTTTGACCTTGTTTATTGTAGTTGATAGAACAGGAATAGCACAATATATCAATTGTTATTTAAACTGTTTCTTTGATATTTTTGGATGTGTCGAGACAAATGATGAATTGAAGATACTTATACCGAAATTACATTTTGTTCACAATTGACAAATGATTTGTGGAGTATTGATCATTTATGGTGCCCCTGCATTAAGCCATTGAATATAAGTGCAGATCATCTAAACTGAATTGTTCAAAAATAAGGATACACTTTTTATTATTTGAGCTTCATTGCATCAACAAGTGCATTGCTCTTTGAATTAGATAGTGAATATCCCAGGTCAGTGTTTTATTTCCTCTTTGTACAATATTGTTGAGTGTATATTGAAGCATTAGTGGCATTGGTTAGTAATACTTTTCAAAGAATGTAGGACGTTTGAAAATACAGGCAACCCTTTATTTGCGACCAATGGTTTTTCTTGTCATTGTCAAATTTTCGTGTATGTTTTTCCGGAGGAAGTCCCCCCCCCCCCCCCCCCCCCCCATTTAAAAGGCGTTGAAACATTAGATATTTATATGGAATTTGATTTCAAGGGAAACCCATTTCTATTCAACTGAGGTAGTACAATAGTGACGGTAGCTAAGAAAACTATTTGTGAATTATTGTGCATGTTTTGGGGCTAGATCTTTTGAGAATGGGTAACCGTGCTTGAGTGTGCACCAACTGAACCAGTTAGAAACTGAGTGCATTACAAGTCTATAGTTTAGTTATAGTTGAGAGGTTGGAATGATTTATTTACCTTGTATTCCTTTTGTGTGTATGTCTGCAGTTAGAGAACTCCTGCACGGGTCGATGTCTGATTTGATTAAAAAATGCACAAAGCACAATTGAGTTGGTACTTGGTTGATTTTGGGTAGTACGAGTACCTACAGTAGCAGTTCTTGTAGCACAAGCCCAATGATGCAGCAATGTATGTAGAATTAATTATCTTCCCCTACACCCTCTGCATCATGAAAAAAAAAATCCTGTAGTTAAGCCCGCCACGATCTAACCCTTGTGCTCTTAATCTAAACTGAATTAGCTGAAGAGGATGGGGAGGTGCAGGTGACCTGAATAATCTCAAAGTACTGAAAATTCATGTAGGTAGAAGGACAAGTTTGCAACAAAGCTCCCCTTCTGGAGTAAATCTACTTAGTTATCAAACTAAATGAGTTGTTTTCACTTTGGAGTAAATGTGTTTTCAAAGGCAGATTTAAGGTGGAGATTGACAGATTCTTGATTAGTAAGGGTGTCGGGTTATGGAGCGAAGGCAGAAGAATGGGGTTGAGAGAGAAAGATAGATCAGCCACGATTGAATGACAGAGTAAACTTGATGGGCTGAATGGCCTAATTCTGCTCCTAGAACTTATGAAGTTATTTGATGTAGCTGAATTAAATACTCATTTAATTGAGTGTGAAAACTAAATACAATACGAGCATGATATTTTGTACATGGCCCCTAAGTTTCTTTTCATTTGAAAGATGCAGTGTTAGCTGGTAACACAGTGATTGCATATGTAAACCTCTGTGACAAGTTGCGAACAGCCACTCGATTCATAAGGGGAAATTTGAGCGGAGGGGTTTGGGGAGAAACAATATTGGGGCACCAATTCCAAAAGAGATGGAGGACTCAAGAATTTAAAATAGAATATGCAGTAAATTTACTAACTCTGCAATACATGAACTTTTGCCAGGTGCACCAGGTATCATCTCCAATCCTTATGGTGCTGGTGGATTTGGACCTGCGGTTGGCTTCCCACAAGCAGGTCAGTATGATCTATTGAATGATAATAACCTTTCAATTAATTAGCAGACAATTATAGTAATAATCATTCGTGTTTAATGTGGACTGCCGTGGGAACCTGATAACGGATTTAAAGAGCTGAATTTCTAACCAAGCTCGCACTAAAACTTTGGTTGATGTTGAATGCTGGAAGAGAGATTATAGTTGCCTTGTTAGACTTTTGCCTTTTCCCTTAACCTTTTCCTGTATTTCTCATTAAATGCATGTGTGAGAGGTTTTATTTTGACTTTTGCAGCTGCTTGTTTTCCAACAATAGACTTGGATGTTAGTCATCTTATGTGACTGAATGCGCTTCTAAAAGTAGGCATTCCATTGAATCAATGGCTTTGGTGTGGAAGAATTATTTGTTAGAGAATATAAAAGCTTTGTTGGAAATATTGTGGTTTTGCATCCAGCTATCTCAAATTACCCTTTGTACTAATCTTATATTTGATGGGGATTTGTTCTTTGTGCACCTGCTATGGTTAATACCAAAGTTCTTGCTGTTTCCAGGCCTATCTGTTCAAGGGATCCATGGAGGTCTTGGGCATCTTGGCCTTCAACACGCAGTTGGAGGTCGGCTTGCAATGCATGGAATGGGCCCAGCAGGAAATTCAGTCTTGTTGGTCAGCAACCTAAACCCTGAGGTTGGTGCCATCATTAGGAATTGTGATGTATTCATTCTTTCACAGAAGTATTTTATAATAATGTTTGGAAAAGTGATAATTTACTTTCATATTTTCATGTTGAATTTGTAGTCTATAATGTTGCAAATTACAAAGCAATACTTGAGTTTAGAATAATATAACCATAGCTCTGCTATTCATTTGGAGTAATTAGAGTTAGGTGAGGGGTTCTCAAATAAGAGCTGCAAGGATATGTTCTGACAAACTTGAGAATCTTAATTCATTCGGGACATGGGATTATGCCATTTTTGGACTGCTGAAGTCATTTAATTTTGGTTTATAGCTGAGGTTTTCTAATTACTATTGCCTAATACAAATGCGAGTGCCCTGTGTTCTCAATGCTAATCAACAACAGAGCTATGTTCTTGCAGAAGATGCTCTTTTCTCTCATCTGTGGCTATGAACCCTTTACAAGAAAACACAATGTCTCAATGCTTTGTAGAATTGTACATGGTGATATTCTGTAATTGTCATTTGTACAGACATAATGATCAAATATGCACCTTTGTGTTTTAATCATAGTTCAATTAAGCTAAGTCATTGTTTTTGTGGCAAGTATATTGGTTGATTTGATCATGCCTACATATTTGGGAGATTTTAGCAAATTCTACAGTTTGCTTATTTTGGTATTTAAAAGAAAATTAACAACCAATGCAACATATTTTAGCAAAACAGTGAAGTAGACAAAGTCCTGCCAAATGTAAGCAAAATTGCATTCTGCAAATGTGAAGTCTGTGTACTACCAGTCCAAATGCAAGCTTTTAACACAATTTCATCTTGGTATGATTAGAAAATTTCCCATATTAAATGTAAACTGAGGGTACTCTGGCATTATAAATTTTGAACTTATCAGGGATGCCCACATTCATGAATGAATGTAAATATTTAGTAAATATCTTGGACAATAAGGTTAAATGAAATTAGAGTGAAGAATTCACTCATTACGCAGTCATTTTATGCCAATCAGTGGTTTGTCATAAATTGTTACATTAAATATTCATTAATCCCTTTAGTCTTCAGATAGTTCATTGTGCAAATGTGTGCATGCTTGTAAGTATTCATATTCTGTTCTCAAACCATGTCATTTGGAATTTGAATGTTACATCCCGATGACACGCACTTTTTTATTTCAATGTAACTTTCTCATTACAGTTGAGTCTAAATTCACATAAGTAATCATTTCCTATATTCTAAACAGGCAATGCCTTTAGTTTAAAGGATTTCTCATTTTTTTGTACTTTTAAAATAGAAATTAAAATTTTGGTAAAGAACTGCTTGTTTACAATAGACAATAGGTGCAGGAGTAGGCCATTCAGCCCTTCGAGCCAGCACTGCCATTCAATGCGATCATGGCTGATCATTCTCAATCAGTACCCCGTTCCTACCTTCTCCCCATACCCCCTCACTCCGCTATCCTTAAGAGCTCTATCCAGCTCTTTCTTGAAAGCATCCAACGAACTGGCCTCCACTGCCTTCTGAGGCAGAGAATTCCACACCTTCACCACTCTCTGACTGAAAATGTTCTTCCTCATCTCCGTTCTAAATGGCCTACCCCTTATTCTTAAACTGTGGCCCCTTGTTCTGGACTCCCCCAACATTGGGAACATGTTTCCTGCCTCTAATGTGTCCAATCCCCTAATTATCTTATATGTTTCAATAAGATCCCCCCTCATCCTTCTAAATTCCAGTGTATACAAGCCCAATCGCTCCAGCCTTTCAACATACGACAGTCCCGCCATTCCGGGAATTAACCTAGTGAACCTACGCTGCACGCCCTCCAAATGTAATTGAACCATTGAGCTAAATTTTGTACAATTGTTTTCACTAAGGATTTCTGATCAAACCTAACAGTTGAGTAAGCTTAACAAAATTTAGTCTCCTTTGCATTATACAATTCCTGTAATTAAAGCACCTACATAAAAAATATATCTTGTTAAAATAGGAAATATTTCTGCATTGTGCAGTAGTTAGTGAGAAATTGTATGTAGTTGTGTGCGTTTGATTCTTCATTCGTTTTTAACCTAGTTTCAGTGTTCAATTTTATAATGCTGAGAATTATTCAATCTTTTTAAAAAAAATCTACCTGCATGTTTTCTGTAGTTATTCTGAATGGGGCACAGTTGAAAATTAAATGAAAGTCATAAATAATATGCCTGACATGCCTTTGGATTTCTCTTTGGTGGTGGGTTTATGGTTACATATGGCCCGAAAACCAGGAGCAACAAATGACTCGGCATTTTTTCATCATCATTGTCTTCTAATAAATTAGGAAAAGCGTATAATCATCTACAGAAGTGTCTGTAGACTGTGGAGGGGTGTAAGAGGGATAGGTAGACTATGTTTACATGCTTTGAACATTTATTTACTGACTTTATAATGTTTCTTTCTTTTCCCCTTCATTGTCCTGCTTCGTTATTCCATAATTTTTCCAAAATTTGAAAACTTCCCCAAAACGGCACATCTTCTACATTTGAACTTAACTTTTTTTTGTGATCAATCGAATTCTCTATGGATCAAACTGGCCTTCAACTAATGCTGAAACTCTTCGATGCGGGGGACTTGATGTTTGTCTCCGGTCCATCTTGTGCTGACTTGTTTTGTTCCCCCTACTGCAGAAGGTTTCACCTCACTGGCTGTTCATTCTCTTTGGTATGTTGCCATTTCCACTGCTATTTTACAATGAATTTTTTTTCATTATTTTAAGTTGATATTTTAATCCTTCATTCAACAGAATCTTGCACCTATGCTATCAATGAATTTTGCAAAATATTAAATGCATGAGCAACTTGGTATTTGTGCAGTGTAGCATTTGTTAAAAAGCTTTAATGTTTAAATATTTATTTAAATATTTCCTGCTAATTTTGTCTTCCACTTAAGCTGCTTTTGTTTTAAATTGTCGCTGAATTCAAAATTAAAACTATTTTTTTTAATTTGGCATACCAAAGGAGTTTACGGTGACGTGCATCGTGTGAAGATCTTGTTCAATAAAAAAGAAAACGCGTTAATACAGATGGCAGATTCAAACCAGGCTCAGCTAGGTAAGAGTTAATAATTCACGTAACATTTTGTCTAAATAGTTAATCTGCTACCTGATAGTTTTCCTTTACCTTAGTAGGATATGCCAGAAAAAAATCATCAAAAGTTATTTGTCCCCATCATTACAGCTAAACTTGGGAGTCCTTAAGATGTGGCAACATTATTAAAATCATTAACCTAAAACTTTCTTCTCTGGTATGAACTCCAAGATTGGTAGTAACATCTTAAATTGCTGCCAGGTTACAATTTCATTCTTATTCTTATTAGGATAGTTTTCAATGTATTTTCCTGCTTTGTGCCTGTAATTCTTTGCCTTTAAATATTTAGAGTTGGGTCAATAATTTAAGCGAGATCTTGGTGGATGATTTCGGTGTTCTTTTAATGCAAATTCCACTCTTTGAAACACTTGGGCGGTGGTAGTAAATGAAAATACATATATAGGTACCTTAGCTTTTCAGATGTATTCCCAGGAGCAAGTATGCTTGGGTGTATGTTGACCCTAAACCTTTCACCTAGCAAAACTTTGGTGGTTCACTTCACAGTCAGCTGTGTAGTCAGTCAGTTTGAGATCAGTTTTATTACTGAAAATATGAGCACAAGGCAGGATGTTGCATCAATTTAAACACATACACTGCCCCCCATAATGTTTGGTACAAAGACCCATCATTTATTTATTTGCCTCGGTACTTCACAATTTGAGATTTGTAATAGAAAAAAAATCACATGTGGTTAAAGTGCACATTGTCAGATTTTAATAAAGGCCATTTTTATACATTTTGGTTTCACCATGTAGAAATTACAGCAGTGTTTATACATAGTCCCCCTATTTCAGGGCACCATAATGTTTGGGACACAGCAATGTCATGTAAATGAAAGTAGTCATGTTTAGTATTTTGTTGCGCATGCAATGACTGCTTGAAGTCTCCAATTCATGGACACCACCAGTTGCTGGGTGTCTTCTCTGATGATGCTCGGCTAGGCTTGTATTGCAGCCGTCTTTAGCTTATGCTTGTTTTGGGGGCTAGTCCCGTTCAGTTTTCTCTTCAGCATATAAAAGGCATGCTCAAATGGGTTCAGATCTGGTGATTGGCCTGGCCACTCAAAAATTGATCATTTTTTAGCTTTGTAAAACTCCTTTGTTGCTTTAACAGTATGTTTGGGATCATTGTCTTGCTGTAGAATGAATCGCCAGCCAATGAGTTTTAAGGCATTTGTTTGAATGAGCAGATAGGATGCGTCTTTGCATTTCAGAATTCATTCTGCTACTACCATCAGCAGTTGCATCATCAATGAAGAAAGTGAGCCAGTACATTCAGCAGCCATACATGCCCAGGCCATAACATCCCCACCACCGTGTTTCACAGATGAGGTGGTATGCTTTGGACCTTGGGCAGTTCCTTCTCTCCTCCATACATTGCTCTTGCCATCGCTCTGATATAAGTTAATCTTCGTCTCATCTGTCCACGACCTTTTTTCCAGAACTGTGGATGCTCTTTTAAGTACTTCTTGACAAACTGTAACCTGGCCATCCTATTTTTGCGGCTAACCAGTGGTTTGCATCTTGCAGTTATTTCTGTTCATGAAGTCTTCTGCGGACAGTGGTCATTGACAAATCTACTCCTGACGCCTGAAGAGTGTTTCTGATCTGTTGGACAAGTGTTTGGGGATTTTTCTTTATTATAAAGAGAATTCTTCCGTCATCACCTGTGGAGGTCTTCCTTTGCGATAAGCTCACCAGTGCTCTCTTTTTTATTAATAATGTTCCAAACAGTTGATTTTGGTAAGCCTAAGGTTTGGCTGATGTCTCTAACAGTTTTATCCTTGTTTCTCAGTCTCATACTGGCTTCTTTGACTTCCATTGGCACAACTTTGGTCCTCATGTTGATAAACAGCAATAAAAGTTTCCAAAGGTGATGGAAAGACTGGAGGAAAGATTAGTTGCTGAGAGCTCTCATTAAGGAGGCATTTAAACACACCTGAGCAATTACAAACACCCGTGAAGCCATGTGTCCCAAATATTATGGTGCCCTGAAATGGGGTGGGAGACTATGTATAAACACAGCTGTAATTCCTACATGGTGAAACCAAAATGTGTAAAAATGGCCTTTATTAAAATCTGACGATACGCACTTTAACCACATGTTTTTTCTATTACAAATCTCAAATTGTGGAGTATAGAGGCAAATAAATAATTGATGAGTCTTTGTCCCAAACATTATGGAGGGCAATGTAGCAGTGCACAGCTTGAATGGATGTCCTTTATTTGAAGTAGAGTATGTACCTATGAATGCTCTAATGGCTTTGTGCTCTGTGCATGAAACATGGTGGCTTATTAGATGTGTTCGATTTTTCCAAAAAAAAATAAATTTGCAGGGGGTTTTGAAAAATCCCTAATTTTTGGCGTTCAAGTTAAATAAAACAATGATGCCCCAAGCCACGACTGAAAAAGGATACAGAATCTTTTATTTATTTTATTGTTATGTTACAATTACAAAGTTCTATTCTCTCTAGCCATGAGCCATCTTAATGGGCAGAAGGTGTATGGCCGAGTATTGCGTGTGACATTGTCAAAGCATCAGATGGTCCAGCTTCCTCGGGAAGGACAAGAAGACCAAGGTCTGACCAAGGATTATGGCAATTCTCCACTTCATCGCTTCAAGAAACCAGGGTCCAAGAACTTCCAGAATATTTTCCCTCCATCATCCACCCTACATCTTTCAAACATTCCGTGAGTAGCTTAAATGTAAGGGGATGTCTAATGGTGAAACCAATAGATGTGATTAATTGCAAGACTGAAGATATGAAGACATTCCATTGGTGTGAGCAGCTAAATAAGAAATAATTCTGTTGGTTCACGCAATGCTTTCATTAGGTCAATTTATTGCCTGCAGTTGTCTGCTAAACTAATGATGCCACTCTTCGCAAGTTCTAAAATAGGATCAGGAGTAGGTTTGTCAGCCCTTCAGGCTTGCTCAGGCAGATTGTGGGACAGAAATATCACCATTAATATGATCACTATGTAATGCAACAATCTGAATTTGACGGTTTGATCTGGAATGGAGCTCTCTCCACCCAAAAGGACCATTAAATGTTAGGTCTTTCTGTCCTGTTTCGTACAAGCATCTTGTATTAATTTATGTATGGCTTATCCAACCAGTACAGTAAGCCAAACTATGTTCATTGATATAGTATAGATTGAATGTAATGCCCGAATTTGAATTATTAAGACAATAACACAATTGATCATCCTTGACTCTGTAGTAAATGATTTGCTACTTTTGAAATGCCATAAAACAATTAAAAAAGTTTTTTGACACACCAAAAATTCATTTTATACATAAAGAGTAATTGCTAATGCATTTTGCATGTTTTTATAAATTGGCAAGTTTCTCCCTTCCGTGTAGTATGTAAGAAGGTATTTTTGTCTATTTGTAGACCTTCGATCACAGAGGAGGATCTGAAGAACCTATTTGAAAGTGCTGGATGCTCGGTGAAAGCCTTCAAATTTTTTCTGTAAGTTTACTCGTGTTCAACGATTTGAGTTGCTTAATGTGAAATTACCAAGGTGGTTGGAAACATTCAACTGCGGTGGTTGGAAACATTCAACTGCAGTGTTTCCTTTTGGCAGTTGACAAGTTATATTCTATGGGCTGCTCAAGTTTTCAATAGTAATTCTATTGCCTTATCTACATAATACTATGCATTTAATCCAGCAAGGTATGTGACAGATTTATTATTGCCCAAGTTATTGCTGCTGTTCATAAACCAGTGTTACTCAATTGATAATTATAACTGGTTTATGCTCCAAGTTGGTAAAGGACTTTCAGTTACTTAACATCTGCAGTAAATTTCTGACTACTTTTGAATGTGAATTGAAGTATAATTTGTCCTGAACAAACAAAAGCTCTGGATTTTTGGATGATGTACAAGGCATGATTAGTAAATTTGCAGATGACACTAAAGTAGGTGGTGTCATCGATGTTGAGAGGGCTATCAGAAATTACAGCAGCATATGGTCAGTTGGCCAAGTGGGCTGAGGAATAACATGGGATTTAATGCAAATAGGTGCGTTTTGGGAAGTCAAACTAGGGCAGGACCTTCACAGTGAATGATATGGCCCTGGGTTGGCGAGCAGAGATATCCATAAGTATAGGTATAAGTATAGGTATGCAATTCCTGAAAGTGTCACAGTTAGACAGGGTGATCAAGAAGACTCTTGGTATATTGGCCTTAATTAGTCAGGGGATTGAGTATAAAAGATACGTTACAGTTTACAAGATGCTGGTGAGACCACGGAGTATTCTGTTACGTTTTGGTCACCCTACTGGAGCAAGGATGTTCAGCTGGAAAGAATGCAGAGAAGATTTGCGAGGTTGTTAATCAATCAATAGTGCTTTATTTGTCATATATGCAACTGCACAGTAAAATCCCTTTTGCATATATTACACATGCGCTCAATGAAATGGAGCAGTTCCTGCGAATCAACATCCCTGTTCTCTCCACGCCCGGCCATCTTTGTGTCCTGGGGTGCCTCCTGCAGCCCACCATTAAGGCACTGGAGGCATTATCCTGCTTTGCCCTCCTACCAGCCAGCGCTCCTCACATCTGACGTCTCCAGCTCCCTCCTGGTTACAACCATCTGACGTGCCTTTGGGCGGGTTCCCAGTCCCACCGACATGAACCTTCGGATGGGTTACCGGACCTTCCAACCGAGCCTTCGCTCGGTCCTGCCGCCCAAGACTTCGGACGGGTCCATTGACCACTGAGCCTTCGGGCAAGGTCCTGCCGACTGGCGAATCCTCCCAAGATGGCCTCAGCCTCGATGCACCCCTCAACCAGGTTGTTGCCAGAACTTGGGCTGAGCTATCGGGAGAGGTTGGACAGGCTAGGATTTTATTCCTTGGATTCAGGAGGATGTTTGGCAAAACATTTTATTTGACATGTAATATCTCATCTGAAATTATGCATTAATACTTGATTTATTTGCCATCATTTTGGAAAATCAGTGGTTCATTCAAGAACAGATTCATAAATTGTTTGCTTCTCTTGGAATTGCGTATGCTGAGTTTCAAATGTTTGAGGTTCCAAAGTATTAAGTAAGCATTGTTAGAAATTATAATTCTTCATACCTTCTGTGTTTGTCCCAAGAACAGCTTTTAACATATGTGTAATAAGTAACTTGCCCAATCTGGTGGTCTGGGTCAGGGAAAGAACAGTAACATGTGCCTATTCATAATAGTTTCCAGTTTTTTTCCCCCCAACAAATAAAATGTTTAGTTAATGTTTTTAAAAGAATCTGTAACTATTTATCACATTTGAATTGTCTTGAAATGTGTGTTTTTTTTAAATATTGCAGGAAAGACCGTAAGATGGCCCTTATCCAGTTAGACAGTCTTGAAGAAGCAATCCAGGCTCTCATTGACCTTCATAATCATGACCTTGGAGAAAATCACCATCTCAGAGTGTCCTTTTCTAAATCCACAATTTAATAATTATTTTCTCTATAGACTGGGACCACACTTGTGGTAAGCTAGTATTCAGACAGAGACTGAAATACCAATGACCAACCATGCCTGCAAGAGATGCCTAGATTTATGATTTAAGTGGAACACACAAGTGGGGTTTCTCAACTTGTGACTTTCCTATTGTCTATCTGTTGACTTCAATTGATACCAATTTTCTTTAATTTTTAAAGTGTAGGTTTGTTGCAAACAATCAGCAGCCATACATTGACATTCATTGGTCTCTATTGGCTGGTTTAGTGATTGAAATTTTTTCCCAAAAGTTTACAATTTTGGGAGAGGGATAAAATCAGGTTTGGATCTACATGATTGTCACACTTTAAAACAAAATATTTTAGTTATTTTCATGGCGGGGAGAAATTAAACATCATGGGTTTTCATACCACTGAAGATATGAAAAAATCAATTTCGTATTTACTGTGTACTTGTTTAATTATCATGTGCCTTATTATCTGTTTATTAATTAGATTATAGGCTTTCCCTGCATTTTCTTCAGTATATGTGTTATTGGTTCTTTTAAAAGGAACCTTTTTGTCATTGTAGAGTTTAGGTGATTTTCTTTTCAATTTTGCAATGTTGGTAAATCTGCTACATACTTAGATTTAAGTTACAATTTAGTACACAGATGGGAATTACACATTTACTTTCTCTCCTCGGGCAGACCGCTGATCTGTGTTTCCATCCTATCCAAGGGCTACATCGAAGCTCTGCATTGGGCATAATTGAATAAGTTTAACTAGTTTAAAATGCCCGAGGTTTGTTTATATTGCTTATTTTTGTCTTGATCTACAAAATTCAAATTGCTTCATTATCTTATGTGTGCGCTAAAGGTTTATGTTATCTTTAAATATTTCATTTATTTTGATCTGTAGCTGTTAATTTTAAGAATGTTAATTGTTGGCTTTTGTTTTGAGGGAATATTTGTCTTTTGGATGTTTCAGTGTAGGTATTTTAAAGCCTCTCTGAACATATGTTTTCATGTGAATTTGTTAGACTCTAGCTAAATATCCAGCATTTTGCGTTAGGCTTTTGTTTTATTGAATGGTCGCTGGACTAACTGCAAGTCTAGAAAACATGTCCTTAACTCTTCCATTCTGAAAGAATACTTCAGAGCCACACAGACTTTGCAAAGCTGCAACTAAACCATGGTTAGAACTATTATTAAATACAAGACTTTAGTCCCATTCAAGTGGAATTCTGAAAGGAGTACATGCTTGACAAAAGGAAATAGTGAATAATGAGGTAGAGAATATCAGCTTTTATTTCAGGGTTTCAGAGAATTAAAAACAGGACCAAAGTTTATGTGCCTTCAGTAATCATTTTTTTCCCCCTCCCATTTAACTTTTTATTATCTTTAAACCTAAAATAGAAATGTGAATGTAGTTGCAAATGTAAAAGGAGGGAGAATGTGAGAAATCAACTTTTTTTTGTAGAGGTGCTTTGTTTGCACCAGGCTTGAAAGAATACCCAAGGGCACTAACTTGTATTGAATCAGATTTGTTAGCTCTCTCATGCTGAGCATAGAGCCACTTCATAAAAGTATGTGAGAAGAATTGTTCAGAAATTGCAGTGATTTACTCGCCACAAATTTGGTGCCCTGAGCCAGAATTTTACCAAATTTGCATTTCTGATTTCACCATTCCCCAAGTTAGTCCCAAGGATGCTGCATAAAAGACTTTCTTATATAATACTGAACTGTAGCATTTGTAACAGAGTGAGACTGCTGAATTAATTAACTAGGCTCACCCCCAACATGAGTCACACCATCTTGTAAATGCTAGTAAAATTTATTATTTGTTGTGGATTAGTCACCTGTGACTTGTATTGGGATCTCAATTTTTCCAAATTCTAAGACTTAAGTTTGCAGGGCACAGAAGGGGTTGATAAAACATTGGAACCCCAGACTAATGAAGTTTCTTGGTAATTATCGCAGACATATAAATGTAAGACACTTGCATTCAGCATCTAGTGTAACTAAGTTTGAGACCTGTTTTGTTTTTTTTTTCAAATAAGGCAGTTGGAATGCTTCTACCTGTGCAGTTCAGACAAAGGTTGTAACATTTTGTGTGAAATACTTAACCTCTTTTTCAAGCTGCTTCCCTTCTGACATTTAGTTGCCAGCAGGGGTATAATGCTTTCCACCCTGTTCATTCATGTACTTGATCTGTTCTTAAAATTCCTGCCTTTTTTGAGTTTGTAAGAATGTTCAGCAGACAAAGTGAAAATGCTGTAAATATTTAAACAACTTTTTTTTAAATGAGGTTTTTTTGGGAACAAGTAAAAGTACAAACTGGTTTTTATATGAAAACATTGATTGTCTTGTATATTTTGATAAGCAACAGTACCAGGTTTCATTTGTAAAGCAGTTTGTGTCAAAAGTGGAAGAAACAAAATGGATTCCATTTCTGTTAAGATTTGTTTTTAATGCACAGATAATGAAATATTAAAAATAATATTTTCTAATTGTTTATTGCATGTGTCTGTGTAAAGTGGTCCATTTCTTTCGTTGTGTACACTTGTATGGCCTTGATAATCTATCCTCTAATTGTAGCATGCTTTCAATAAATGTCATGACACCTCTTTGATCTTCCTGCCTCTTTGTCTAACGCTTTAAACTTTCTTTCTTTTATTCTAAATCAGAGGTTCCCAAACTGGGGAAGTGATGGGTAGAATGTGTGGGTATCCATGAATATGGAATGCATTGAGATTGGAACAAGCGTGGCATTAGCTCCTATCTATCATATGCTTGGATATTTTCTCAGCAATGAGCTGTGGTTGCTTTTTCATATTTATCCTGGTTTCCATTGGAGCTAGGGCTGATCCTCGAGAAGCATTTTATGTTAAGTTAACTGTTCTCGCATGTATTAGTGGAGAGATGTATGTGATAGGTCTTGAAACTTGTTTCCCTAAATGGAGTAGGGAGGCCTTGTCACTTTTCCAAACAAGCTTGTCTGTGAAACCGCAGTCAATCTCATTCCACATTTTTCACTCTTCATATCACATTAAGCAGAATGCAAATGATATTTAGCTGATTATGGAGGAAATCTTGAAAATATGAAAATGCATAAAATGGCACAACCAATGATTTTTATTCATTGAGTGCTCAGATTTTCCATTACCTCATTTAAGCATATAATATTTTACATTTTGGTTCTTAAATAGTATTTTGGTGCATCCATTTTTTGTGCACTCGACCTGTTCTAGAAAGATCCCCTAGGCTTTAATGCCGTAAATCTCAGGTCTGCTCTCCCTGCAAAATCTAATTTCTGAGAATGGAAATGAGAGAGTATTTAAGTAAAACATTTCTAGGGACGAGGCTTATATTATAAAAGTAAGAGTTTGGAAACCTCTGTTCAAGATCTAATTCACTTTTTTGTATCTTTACCTCAACACAATCTTTATTGCTGAATATACTTAAACATTTTATTATGCACGAATGTGGCATTATTTTGCCCTTTACAACTGTGCTGTTTGCTTTGTGCCATTCTGTTGTGCACCATCCCACCAGGTGATGCATTGTATTTTGGGAGGTGTTATTAGTGCAGGGCAGAATGGAGATCTTCAGAACATTGACCACTTCATTTGCTTTGTTTGTGCATTGTAAACACATGCATGTGCGCAATGCATAACTGATGATTTAAAAAAATTGTAATTGCTTTGTTGCAGGATCTTGAACCTGCTGCTATCTTGCTTCAATTCCTTTAATTGGCTGTTGCTTTGTTTATAATTGTTTTCAAAATGCAAACAACCTTTGGTTGCTGCATGTCTGTCTGGAGAACTACATGTGCTTCAGTTTTCTAGAGAGGTCACTGATGTGAATATATCACTTGATAAGAGGCATGATCATGCAGTGGTTTTGTTACTGGATTCATCTGGTGGTTGCAGAGAACCTGAAGATGCCCAAGTTCAAATACTGTGGCAATTTGAACATTTTGATTCATTTATATTACTGCCAAACCTTTTTTTAAATGATGAAGGCCGCTGTATTGTTTTTAAGCTAGCGGGTCTGTCCATTCAAGGGAAGAAAACCTGTTCTTAACTAACTTAAGTGTGGCCAACTGGTTGATTCTGAATTCCTTTCCAACGTGGTTTATAGACAATAGACAATAGGTGCAGGAGGAGGCCATTCGGCCCTTCGAGCCAGCACCGCCATTTAATGTGATCATGGCTGATCATTCTCAATCAGTACCCCGTTCCTGCCTTCTCCCCATACCCCCTGACTCTGCTATCCTTAAGCGCTCTATCCAGCTCTCTCTTGAATGCATTCAGAGAATTGGCCCCCACTGCCTTCTGAGGCAGAGAATTCCACAGATTCACAACTCTCTGACTGAAAAAGTTTTTCCTCATCTCAGTTCTAAATGGCCTACCCCTTATTCTTAAATTGCGGCCCCTTGTTCTGGACTCCCCCAACATTGGGAACATGTTTCCTGCCTCTAACGTGTCCAATTCCTTAATAATCTTATATGTTTCGATAAGATCTCTCATTCTTCTAAATTCCAGTGTATACAAGCCTAGTCGCTCCAGTCTTTCAACATATGAAAGTCCTGCCATTCCGGGAATCAATCTAGTAAACCTACGCTGCACGCCCTCAATAGCAAGAATATCCTTCCTCAAATTTGGAGACCAAAACTGCACACAGTATTCCAGGTGCGGTTTCACTAGGGCCCTGTACAACTGCAGAAGGACCTCTTTGCTCCTATACTCAACTCCCCTTATTATGAAGGCCAACATTCCATTGGCTTTCTTCACTGCAAGCAACTTGATTTACAGTTATATCACTTTACTGTCTCAAATAGGCCCACTGCTACCTTTGAGCCAACTACCATGAGTGCACTATGTCTTCATTATCTGCTGATCTACAGGTCAATTCAAACTTTCCCAAGAGGCACCAAATGGGAATACAATGTGTGTGAGCATCTACATTCCAAGAGTGTACTATGTAATTGCTTCTCATTTAATTTTTAATATTACGCTGGACTTTCTTGACATATGAACAAATTTCCTTTTAATAGTACATGTTAGGAAATAGTTGATAGAATCAAGAACCAGCCTTCAAACTACTTAAATTAAATGTAGTAATGTAATTGGTGATCGGTTTTGAAATTACACGGTACAACTGTCAGCAAAGTGCTCGCTTTGCATACAGTACTTGCCATGTCACACACGAGAGCCACGATTCAAGCCAAGAAACTGATACATATTTATGCTGAAAATATATTATAGAAAGATACTTCACACATCACTAGGCACATAATGGATGTTTAGAACTTTAAAGGTCATGTTTATTTTTTATTATTTGGGGTAAATAGGAGAGGTCCCTGAGGCATCCATGGTTTTTTTGCGCAAATAACAAGGACTTGGTAAACCACTGACAAGTCTTGCCAGTGATGTTCAATGTGAAAATGAATGCAAAAACATTTATAGAATTGAAAACTGATGTATTTTAACCTTATTATTCAAAAATATGATTTTATTCTTGGATAGAAGCTTGTTTTCATATACAGTGGAAGATTGTAAGTATATCCAATATTTATTTTAAAATGTTGCTTTTGAGGGACTCAGTGTGTTTTTTGTTGTTCCATGTAACCATGATGGAATCAAGAAAATTTAACTGGAAGAACTTTTTTTAAAGGAATTTGTTTTTTATAAACAAGAGGCATGGGTTATACAAATGGGCAATTATTACTTATCCAGACAGCCGGACAAACATGACAATTGAGATCTTATCCCATCATAGATGCTAAGTAATTTGAATTTAATTAACTGAATGGGGAATTCACAAACTCTGTGGGAATTGATGATGGTGTGAAGCATCAGGTTGATAAATATCTTTCAGGAGGGAGATTTCATGTCTTGGCCTAATCAGACCTCTGACACCAGTGCCATAGTAATGTAGCCGATTCCGAATTGCTCTTAAATTTCCGAACAAGCCATTGAATTAAACAAGAAATAACAGCTATGTTAAAACAAAGAAATAAAGCCAAACTCAATGCCCTGCATTGATTAGTGCAGCAAAGATCCATGTGGCAAAGTCATGTCCAGTTTTCAAGAAAAGCCAAGGTTTTTTTAACTGTATTTGCAGGTAGGTTGTGGTTGTGTGCTTTAGTTGCTTTGTGATTTGGAGTTATGGTACGGTTTAAAAGCATTTATCAACGTTAATAGTTCGAATATTATTGTAACTAAATTATTTTTTAAATAATGAATTGGTAGCAGAAACCAGTTTATAATCCCTGTACCATATAGTACTATATAGTACTGGGGAGCTTCATATCTATGAAATATGTCCAGTTACTTGAGCTCAAACTTGGGGAATCAATGCACACTCACAAATTTATAAAGGAGAAGCAGCAAACCAAATAAATACAATCCTTCCTGGTAATGATTCAAAGGATAGACTGTTCAATTTGCTGTTCAATTTGCCAGGTTCAAAGATAATACAGTGAAACTGAACATTGTAGAGAAAAAGGTGGAAGTGTGAATAACTAGTGGATGTGGTTCATACTAGTTCCAATGACAGTAAATCCTAAAGATTTGGGGGATAAAGTCTGAAATGATGACTTGCTTGTTCTTGGTTGCACATACTAATGAGCACGTATTAAAAAATTAGTGCAGGCAGTGTGGGTGGGAAATGGTGCAGGAGAGAAGGTTTTAGATGTTGGATTGGATCTGGAACCGATCAAGCTCATTGCATATGAGGGCCAGCATTGTTATGAGCAAAGATTTGGGTGAAGGGTTTAAATTTGCAGAAGGGATGAAATGGAACTGAAAGGCGGAACATTGGTGAGAATTTGCAATGCAGAGAAAATGGCAGCGAACAATTTGGGCGGTCTTTCATTCTGCACAAAGGTAAGGAAAGTTGCGAGAGCGAAGAGCACCATACACCTAGAGTTGTGTTGCTTACAGCTGCTTCTGAAACTTAGAAGAGCAGGATTGGCTGTTTAACTTTGATTACAGGGTTTCCAGGAGGAGGTGTTCTGATGTATTAAGATTATGAAAAAGGAACAGTGGCAATTCAGTTTCCAAAGCTGTCACAGTAATAAGATTGTTTTAACGTTATGGGGAGGTAGGTGACGAGTGCAAATTCATCGTTTTATGATTTGGAGCTAAATTATGGTAGGGTCTAAAGGCACCTATTAAGGTGCCTTTAGACCCCTATTTTGGTACGGTCTAAAGACACCTATTAAGGTAATGGCCAGAATACAGTTAGTTCAAATACTATTGTAATGGCAAGTGTGATTTTGACAGAACGTAACATTCAGATGCAAGGAACTGCAGATGTTGGAATCTCGAGCAAAACACGGTGTTGGAGGAACACAACAAATCAGGGAATATCTGGTGGGAAAGAGGCAGTCTTGTTCTTGGTTCTTGGTCCTCCCAAATATTCTAAATGAAATTTAAACTGGAGGTGGCAGAGTATGGACTTAAGTAAGAAGGGCTTCTTGGTGACGAAGAGCTGCCTTAAATTTTGTTGAGTAACTTTGGTAGGGTGGAGACTATTCCATGCTTTAATTGTGCGAGGGAAGAATGAATTGCTATTGAAGATGTATCGCACACAAATCTTATGAGGGAGGTGAGAGCAAATTTGTTTTCAGGTTTAAGAACATAACACTCATTAGACTTGGTGGATGATTTCATTGCCCTGTTATAAACCAGAATACAGTTAGTATATTAAAAAAAATATCGATGGCAAAAAACCTGAAAATTGCATTCACAACATTTCAAAAAATAAGAATATAAGGGCAGAAGTGAGGGACACCTGGGTTTCATTATGGGGAAATGAAGCTGGAAAGATCAGATTATTCATAGGAGAGTTTTATTCGTTGATCATAGTGTGGCTATGGAAAAGTGAAAGATAAAATAAGACGAGGTTTAAACTTGAATTTTGGCAAATCTTACCTGACTAGGTGATTCACAAAACAATTTGGTGTCATTGTGGTGGAAGGCCATTAAGCAGATTTAAGGGATTCGGGAAAATATCTTTCCACAAAGTGAGTTGGTCTGAAATCGAGAGGTCATTTTTCATAGAGCATAAATTAAATTCCAATAAGATTCCTATTTTATCTGAGTGAAGGATATATAAATTAATTATGATAAAAGGGAAGTTGAGGGACGCCAAGAGTGTATGGGAGAAAATACTTGCAACTGAAATACAAAAGAATCCAATGGGGACAGGTGCGGGATATGATTAGGTTCTTGATGAATACTTGGCAGTTGCCTTCACAATATTGCTAAAATTGTAGTTGGTGGGGAGGGAGGAGGGATTCAGAAACAAGTGGCTCTTACCAGCATGGTAAGGTGTGAACCAGGTGTTTTAAAGTAATAGAAAAAAAGTTGAGAAAACTAAATTTCTCTGGATATAACATTTATCAAAATACCGCAAAAGACAAATTAATATAAATTTATGCTCGTGGGATCATCAGCTTAATGGCAATTTGGATTTTTTTTTAAATTTGACTTGAGAGGAAACATTGTGTAAATGTTTTTGCCCCAGGTTGGAGGACTGCACAATTAGATATGCCAGAAGAGTACAGTGATTAAGATGAGCATTGGTTCTTTCAATGATCTGAATAATGAATGGAAAATTAGGTGATAACAAACTTCGAACAGATATTTCTTGTGGGTTGTTGCAATAAGACACTAAAGGATCACTAATAGTTGAAAATCCAGGAACAAAATGGTGGGAGGAACTTGAGACAATCATAAAATGATGAGGTAATACTGATGACCAGTGGAGAGAAACCGGAAATGCTAAAGAAAAAAGACAAGGAAGCAGTGCACAAAATTGGCAGGTGAAGACGAAGTATAAACAAGACTGGTACGAAGATAATAACAAGGTAAATAGTAAGATTAGAGGTTAAGAAATGGAAATCTTAAGGCATTAAGGAGGCAATTAAACACACCTGCGCAATTACAAACGCCTGTTAAGCCATGTGTTCCTAACGTTATGGTGCCCTGAAACACTGCTGTAATTTCTACATGGTGAAACCAAAATGTATAAAAATGGCCTTTATTAAAATCTGACAATGCACTTTAACCACATGTGATTTTTTTTTTCTATTGCAAATCTCAAATTGTGGAACACAGAGGCAAATAAATAAATGATGGGTTTTTCTCCCAAACATTATGGAGGATACTATATATTTGAACATTTAATAATTTTCTAAACTTGTTAATTGCACTATATTAATTGCATTAGGGATGATGTGTTCATCTTTTATGAAGTATTGGGCTAGAAAACCTACTTCCATTGATCTTTTCTCACCTGTTTCCTCAGTGCTCCTGCGTCCTATCCAACACTTGGAAGAAGCATTTGGAGTGGCATGGCAAACGATATAGGTCGTTTGGGGGTACTTCAGTGTCTGTTACCAGGCTTGGTTTTGCAGCAACACCACTAGGGTAAAGCTGCCATTGCCCCTGTTGTGACCATTTGAACTGAGGCACTGAACTGAAGCTGGTTGAAGTAAATCTATTTGTCAAGAGAATTTCTTGGTAGAATTCCCAGGACACCTTTGAATATTGAAACACTTTTGCTGGGGCAAAATCATTTAAATGGATGGTGTAAAAGCTTCCGAGGACAGGAAACCCAGACACCCAAAATTACTACAGTGAGAGCAAACACTCGAGTGCACAATCATCCCAATTGGTGATAGACAAATGTGCTTATGATCATGCTTAAATACCAAATGACAAAATAAGTATTTTAGTTTAGAGATAGTGTGGAAATGGGCCCTTCGTCCCACCATCCAGCCATTACCAATACACTAGTTCTATCCCACACCACTAGAAACAATTTACAGAAGCCAATTAACCTACAAACCTGCATGTCTTTGGAATGTGGGAATAAACCGGAACACCTGGTGAAAACTCGTGGTCATGGAGAGAACGTACAAACTCCATGATCAGGTTGCCCCCCCTCCCCCTGGTCTCTGGTGCTGTAAGGCAGCAACTCTATGACTGTGCCGCCGCCCCTTCTTCTCTGCACTGGGTGCTTCATCTTTCACAATGATGTGAGATAACAAGCTGAAAATTTAGACACGAGGAACTGCAGATGCTGTAATCTTGTAAGGAAAACAAGCTGCTTGAATAACAGTGGGTTAGGTGGCATCGCTGAAGGACATAGGTGACATTTCAGATGGGATCCTTCAGAATTTGAAGCAGGATTCCTGACCAGAAAATTCACCTGTGTCCTCTAGAGCTATTGCCTGTCCTGCTGAGTTACTCCAGCACTTTGTGTCTTAAGCTGAAGATTTCTGGTTTGATCTATGCCCAATTAACACATTTGATGTCTTGGTAAACAGCCTGTCTGCAAACCTGCCATTTTAATTTCAAAACTGATTATTGCTGCCAAAGTACATTAGAATACTTGTTTTGAACGAATGGCTACTACCATGTAATTTTATAATCCCCGATTAATCCCCAACAGTGCTTTTGCAGTTGTTGACATGTGAACCAACAGGAATAAACCCCAATGATTTCTTCTCAACCTGTCGCAGATTAATTGGTATGGGAAAGCATTGGTACGGATAGCCACAACAGAGTCAATGGGGTTTTGTATCCAAATCAACGATACGCTCCATTTAGTTGTGTACCACTTACCATTGTACAAAAAAGGATAAACTCAGAATAGATTTGGCAGTATCGAGCAGGGCATTCACGAAAGGCCTCGGGCCATGGCAGCAGCTGACCAGAATTCTGCCACAGTCTGAGACCTTGCACCAACAATCCCTCATTCTATAAAACAGCCAACAGATCAACCCTGGTTCAAAGCGTAGAAAAGAATGCTGGGAAATGTATCATCTGTACCTGAAGATGTACTGACCAGATAGATCTGCAGTAAGTTAATGTCATTAACAGCATAAAGTTAAGCAATTTCACTACATGTCAAACCCGTATCTCGTTAAATCTAAGGAATGAGGTTGGCACAAACTGAGTGGAGGAGGCAGCTCTAAGGTTGTCTATCTTGGTAAAGTATGTGCTTGCTAAGTTATTGATCCTTTTATAATTAACCATCAGGTTTCTTTTTGGCAGAGGTATCTGATGGCATTTGAATAACTTTTATCGGTTAAAACAAGCTAAGGACAAATTATTGAATTTTAATGTGTCATACTGATTTCTCAGTATTTAGCTTTATGAAAATAAGGAAATTGCCCTCTATGTCCTTTATACTGTTAATTATGTTAACGTGCTGCAGATTTACCTGGTCAGTACAGAGAGTTATGAAGTTATACCGTGTGGAAACAGGTTCCTCGGCCCAACTTGCCCACACTGGCCAACATGTTCCAGCAACACAGGTCAGCTTCTTGAAAACTGGACAGGGTGTCACTTTGCCACATGTATCTTTGTTGCACTAATCAATGCAGGGTGTTAAGTCTGGCTTTATTTTTTTTAGAAACATAGAAACATTTTTTAGAAACATAAAACATTGTATTAACTTAGCTTATTTCCCGTGCAATTGTACATTTTCAGGTAAATAGGTGTAAACTTGCTACAAATATCCATAGAAAGGCAGAGAGCAGTGTGAAAGTTGCAAAGTCATTGCTGAGGAAGGCTAAGGCTGCCGGAGCTGACCCTTACCTGAGCATACTAGCTTTTCGCAACACACCAACACCTGGCATGAGTAGCAGTCCAGTTCAAAGATTGATGAACAGACGTACCAGGACCATTCTACCGACTACTCAGAGGCTGCTCAAACCTGAAATTCAGGAAAAGGTAGGAGATGAGTTGAGAGCAGCTAGAGACAGTCAAGCAGACTACTACAACAGAGGATCTCAAGATCTGATTCCCCTGAAAGCTGGCGATCCAGTTCGAGTAAAGCCGACCGATGATCGACATCAGCCCTGGAGGAAGGCTGTGGTTGTAGGCCGTGTTGCGCAACCCAGATCTTATGAATTCAGAACGGAGGACGGCGTCATCTATCGTCGGAATCGGCGCCATCTGAGGAAGACCAACGAGCCATTTCATCGCGCTGATGGTGACCTGGTGACGTCGCCTGAACCGGAGCGAGACAATCGACCAATGAGCCGACCATCGGTCTATAGTGAGCATCAAACCCTGGTTGACCGGGTGACGATGCCTAAACCGGGACAAGACAAGCGAGCTATGTATGAGCCAACCACTGGTCCACAAACTCTGACAACAAGATCTGGTAGATGCGTTCGAAAACCACGCTATCTGCAGGATTATGTGCCCAAATAAGGATAGGGCCTGTACGTGTAGTTGAGTATAGATGTAAAGGCTATTAGGTTATGTTTTCGGTTATAGTTGATGTGCGTTTTATGTAGTAGTAGCAGTGGTAATGGCCATTTTACAATTAAATAAATAAATAAATAAACAAATTAATACATAAAAAGGGGGAAGGGAATGAGTAACCAGACATGTGTTCAAAGTTTAGATAATTCCGAGCACTGAACTGTCGCAGATCCAAGGGAGGAGAATTTGGAAGCTACCACGGAAATGGATTGTCAGAGGTATGTTGGAAAATGGATTGTTGGAGACATGTTGGACTCAGCGAAATAAGATGCCATGGAAGAATTTAATTTATTGCTATACATGTAAAGTTCCTGTACAGCTCTGTGGCGCAGTACCGAGGATATAATACCCATGAGGCAGTAGCCAAGGGGATTCTGAATTAAAATGGTTGAACCCAAGGCTCGAGTGTAAAGCCTCTGTTAATTCGTTGTGTAGCTGTAATGGAGTAGTTTACAGAAAGGAAACACATACATTGAAGTTTCAGCAATGATGATTCCAGTTTTCATCTACAACGTGAGGTTAATAATAATATAGCAAATCAAAATGCAACCTCTAGAAACACCAACTGTATTTACATATGTGTCTGAGATTGCTGAAGACTCCATTCCAGTACACAGGAATTCTGCACCAAATAAGTTGGCGTGATAAATTAATATCCCCCGATTCGCCCTGTCGGCCACTAACTACTATGGTCTTGAATGTGCTAACAAAGTGAATTTTCTTTAACTTTTACACACAACTGATGTTTATCAAATAGGGCTCCTGGTGATGTGCCATTGTCCATTCAACAGACCTCCAAAAACAAAATTGACACTTTACTAATAAGATCTATCTTTTTAGTCAAAGATGCTTGTTGTTTCAAGGGCTTCCAAGGCAAAATTTTGCAAAGTATTCTGTTTCTGCTTTTTGTTTTTTCCCCCCATCTATCCTGAAAGTGCAGACAGATTGCAGTGCTGGACTTCAGAAAGATTTTCACTTCTACTTTTTAACAACCTTATGGAAATTTACTTGCAATTTTGGAAGCTCAAAAGCCTGTACATAGAAAACTCCTATGATAGCAAAGTGAAAAACGGTGGGATGAACTTGTGTTCATTCTCGTACAATTGGAAATACTTTTACACCATATGTGGCATCAGAGATGAATGTAATCCTGCCTTCTCCATCATCGGGCACTCAGAATAACGAGAAGTAAAACTAAACTTCATGTGCTCTCCTCTATTTGCTCCCATATCTGGTGCAAAGATGAATGCCCAAGGCTCTCTGAACCCTTGTTCACAACAGCAAATCAAACAGATATGAAATATCTTAATTCAGTTTTGAATATTTGGTTATATATAAAAGAAAAATGATCAAACTGTCAGTTTGCTACAAATTGCTTGAACTGTTCTAAGTTTAAAATTTGATGACTAGACTTTGCAGTCAGATAGGCTAAATCATCTTAATCTCTCATTAACAGCATGGGATAAGACACAAGTGACAATGTGGGCAGCTTTCGATTTACCCATATGTTCTCTCAAGAAAGCACTGGAAGCAGGAAATCAGACTGTCTACTGTGTCGGTTTTCACTAAATCATCCACATATCTGACATCTCCAGTTTGCATCATTCAAAGGTTTGCAAAGATAATTCTCCGTCCATCAGCAGGAAAAGTCTTAACCGTTCAACATGGTTAACAACTGTTTGTGAATGACATTGGAAGATATTGCCAGCCTCTTGAGCGTATTATGGTTTGCCATAAAATACTATTTGTTAGTAATCTTTCAGAGACCACTTTCCCGTTGATGAACTTGGAATTTCCTGGTTCTAGATCCATCTTTGTTAATCTTTTCTTCATATTCATTACTTTTTAAAAAGTCTGTTTGCTGACTTTCTTGACTTCGGTCCAGTGGCGTCTCCAATGTAATGTTCGCATCATGTTCAAATCATTTTATGGCACCACCCCTCCTTTCCCATCTCTGCACCTCTCACAGTGCTCCTCGTGGTGTAGGCTCCAGTGTGTTCCCATATTCCATCACTCATCTGTGCTTTTGCAAGCTTCAACCCTTGAGGCCAGAACTCTGGAACTACTTACAAAACACTCTCCTTCCTTCAGGATACTCCTCCAACACACAGAAAACTGATGACAACTTATCCTTGTCTTCACTTTTATTTATAATGAATGATCTCTTGCTATCCACTTTGCTGCTGTAACAATGTAAATTTCCCCAGTGTGGGAATATATTATATTATTATTAATGTTATATCTTTGTTTTAGTTTTTGTCCTGATGACTGACAATAAAACAAAAAACCCTGCAGATTATTGAAACCAGAAATCACAGCAGAAAATTCTGTCTGTTTTTCTAATTGTGTTTTTCACTTGTTTTGCTTTTGCACAGTGTTTCTATTGGAAATGTTGTGTAATGTGTTTAATTTGTTTTTGTGTGTTTGCCTATGTGCCTGCGATGATGTTGAAAACAAGATTTTTATTGTATCTGTAGCTGACCATACTTGTAAACTGAGCTCAACTTGACTTCTGCAAAACAATCAACAGGCAACATCTAAGGAAAGAAAAACAGTTAAGGTTTCAGATGGAAGACCCTACGTCAGAACTGGGAAAGAGCCTCTGTTTTAATGTCAAATAAGATTAACTGATCTTTTACAGGAGCAATTCCAGGATGTTGAAGTGTGATATGAATGCATTTTATTGTTATGGAGTGAATATAAAAGAAATGATTTGTTTTGTTGCAAGCGTTTTAGGGGTGGAACAAGTGGTGTGAAATGAAGTGGTCTTCCCTCCTGTGCTTCATCAATAAGATTCAAACAATAAATTTATACATTTAGGAAATGCTCTTCTGATCCCTGTTCATATTTCATCCAAATCTGATGGACGGCTGCTGATAGTATAGGAAAATCGTGCACGCTTGCCTGGTAAAGAAAGCATATGCTATACTTACTTGCCTTTGGTAAAGAAAGCAGACAGTATACCTGCCTATCAGTTGGGACATTGACTATAAAAGTTGGGTAGTCATTTTGCAGCTGTATAAAGTATACACGAGCAAATGCTGGTTTACAAAAAAAAGGATATAAACAGCATCACAGATCTGGGTTCGATCCTAACAACGGGTGCTGTCTGTATGGAGTTTGTGACCTGCGTGGGTTTTCTCCGGGAGCTCCGGTTTCCTCCCACACTCTAAAGACATTCAGGTTTGCAGGTTAATTGGCTTGGTAAAATTGAAAATTGTTCCTATTGTGTAGGATAGTGTTAGTGGGAGGTGATCACTGGTCAGCACAGACTCGTTGGGCCGAAGAACCTGTTTCCGCACTATCTCTAAACTAAAGTGGTGGAGTACCTCTGCGTCTTTGGAGAACGTGGATAGGTGGCGTTAGACCTGACCTAATGTTAGACCAGGTCTAAATAACGTTAGACCAGGTCTAAATGACCTGAAACGGTGCTTATCCATGTTCTACTGAGATGCTGCCTGACCCACTAACAGGATAAATTGATAATTTGAAGTTTTTTTAAATGAAATATGCACAGTTGAGACCACTTTTTTCCACGACACTTATCCTGCCATAAAGCACTTGGAAACAGAATCCATTCATCTGCGGGAGGCACCACGGAGGCTGTGGTTAGGCAAGTGCATGGTGCATTTGTGGGTTGATGTGTCCATGGAGTGGGCTGTTTGGAGGCCCTGCAGCAGCCAGGGATCGTGTGGGACAGGTGTTGGCCTTACAGAGGTTGGATGAGTTCATGGATCAGACATGGCCTGCAGCGGTATCTAGGGGCAGGGCAGCAGTGGAGGACATCAACAGCATCACCAGGCCAGGACAACCGCTGCATCACCTACTCAGTGCCACTGCTAGGACAAAGGACCTTTCTAATTTAAGAACTTGAAGGCCACAAGATGGCACAGGAAACATGGCGACTGTATACTGCTTTGGTCAAGTCTACTACTATTACACTACAATTGTTGCACTTGTATTTATTTATAATTGTGCTTATTTATTTGTAATTGTGCTTGTGTGCAGTCTTCATTTTAGAATTGTAAGCAAAACGAAGGATTTCTCTGTTTCTAGGTGCGTGTAACAACGTACCATTGAACCAACAATGGGTGGAGGGTTAGAGAAGGGGCAGAAGACTTTTATGAGAATGCTGCCTGGATTAGAGGGTATTATCTACAAGGAGACGTTGGATAAAATTAGATTGTTTTCCCTGGACCTTTAGAGGCTGATTGAAGTGTATAAAATTGAGAGGCGTAGATACGATTATACAGTGCTAACACACTGGTTAGCACACAACAAAAGCTGTTCACTGTACCTCGGTAAACGTGACAATAAACAACTCAACCAAACTAAGTATATAGTCTTTTCCCTGGGTGGAAATGCCAAATACTGGAGCCATTTATTTTTAGGCCAGCCACTATTGGCATATTATATTATTTTGTCTATATAATGTTGCCATATTATTTTGGACATTTAGGGCGGCCATTTAGATGCACAGGGTGGTGTGTGTGTGTATATAAAAACATAGCACAAAAAGTAAGGAAATTTGTGTTTGGTAGATTATTTCTCTGTTGTAACAATGCTTCTTGGAAATAAATCTTATACCGTTGGAAAGCCTGTTTATTTCCCTTTTAAATGGTGCCACATCTGTAAGGAACAGGCATTTGTGGGATGAGCAGCAGAGCTGAGTATATGGGTTGCGCCCATGAAAAATTTGCCAAATTTTCTCTGCCAATGCCAAACAGCTTATTCTGCTGTTGCTATTGACTTGTTTTGAGCTTCTGGTACCCCCAGGTGCTGACAATCAGGTGCCTGATTGGCAGCATCTGTGAGCATGGGCCCTGCTACAGTGGTCAGTAAATGTCTGCTCCAAGAATCGGCATGCCACGTTTGACTGATCTGGATAGGGCCCGTGCGATAGGGCAACTTCAAGCTGGTGTTCCACAAAACCAAGTTGCGGCATTATTTGGAGTGAGCCCTAGTACCATCTCCAAAGTGAAGGCCAAGTTCCATATAATGGGGGATGTCAGAGACAGGCCGCGAAGTGGGCTTCCCAAGAAGACGACACCCGAAGAAGACCGTTTCCTCACCCTTTCAGCACTTAGGAACCGTAGGCTGTCTTCTACAGATTTGCAGTCAAGGTTTGCAGGACGATATGGCCGACGGCTTTCTGCCCAGACAATTCGGAACAGACTGCACGCAGCCGATCTCCGGTCTCATAGGGCTGCCAGGAGGCCTGCCATGACTGCTCTTCACCGTCAGGCCCGTTTGCGCTGGTGTCGGCAACACGTGCACTGGAACCTGAACATGTGGAGGGACGTTATGTTCAGCGATGAGTCCAGATTCTGCCTACGGCAGTTGGATCATAGGGTCAAAGTGTGGAGAAGACGCGGAGAACGCTATGCTGATTGCTGCACCGATAGAGTAACATCTTTTGGTGGAGGCAGTGTGATGGTGTGGGGCGGCATCTCCCTCACTGGAAAAATGAGGCTTGTCATTGGAGGCAATCTCAATGCAGAGAGATATCGAGATGAGATTCTGCAACCAGTGGCAATCCCATATCTCCACAGTCTGGGACCGAACTCTATCCTCCAAGATGACAATGCTCGCCCCCACAGAGCAGGGTTTCTCAGAGACTACCTCCAGAATTTGGGAGTGGAGAGGATGGAATGGCCTGCCAGCATTCCTGACCTCAACCCCATTGAACACTTGTGGGATCAGCTTGGGCGTGCTGTTCGTGCCAGAGTGACCAACACAACCACGTTGGCTGGCTTGCGACAAATGCTGGTTGAAGAATGGGATGCCTTCCCACAACAGTGTGTGACCAGGCTGGTGACCAGCATGAGGAGGAGGTGCCAGGCTGTTGTGGCTGTGTATGGTTCTTCCACACGCTACTGAGGCTCCTGTTTATTAAATGAATAAATTGTTAAATTGGCAATGTGTCTTGTTTCTTCAGACTTCAATCATCCAATCCACCAAACAACACCGAACAAGAGTCAATGGCAGAATAAGTTGTTTGGCATTGGCAGAGAAGATTTGGCAGATTTTTCATGGGCGCAACCCACATACTCAGCTCTGCTGCTCATCCCACAAATGCATGTTCCTTACAAATGTGGCACCATTTAAAAGGGAAATAAACAGGCTTTCCAACGGTATAAGATTTATTGCCAAGAAGCATTGTTACAACAAAGAAATAATCTACCAAACACAAATTTCCTTACTTTTTGTGCTATGTTTATATATATATATGTATGCGTGCGTGTATATAGGCATAAGGGACTGGGAGTGGCCAGATACAGGTAGGGAGAGCATACAGTTCTTACCAGACCATCAACTGGAGAGACCTGGGACCAGACCAGGGACAGAGAGCTACAACTTGTATGCGAAATAAGTATAGCTTGGTATGTTCATCTCCTTCTTTGTACAACTACTTCAATAAACAACTTTTTAAACTGGACAAAACGACTGGAAGATCTGTTCTGCTGGGCCTGCGTAAGATCATTCCAACGCCCGGTGTAGTAATTGCAGTTGGAAAAGAAGTCACTGGAAAAGTTGGAAAGTTGCCATTACATTTTAAGTAAGAACTCGCTCTATGAGTGAGACTGGAGCTTGTGAATCAACTGGACGGAACAAGGATTGTTTTATTTCACAAGCCTGACACTGAATCCCACAGACTGGACAAGGTCGCCACTTGCGCTAATCTGACTAACGGAGATTGAAAACGTCAAGCCAACGCGCAAGGAAAGTGAGTACGTACAGCATTAAGCTTTATTGGAGAAGCTATATGCGATAAGCTGCATTGGAAAATGGCTGCTGTCATGGAGAATTCAGAACAAAGAAGTGACCTTGAGAATTGCTCGATATCAGTTGTGTTGAATATTTGTGCTGCTACGACTTTTATGTCAACGCATCTTAAAGGGATAGTATACAAGTATGTCTGGTCAGATCTGATGCTCAGTCTCAAGATGGCGTTGTTGGAAAGGATTCTGAAAAGGAAAAAAAGGTTATTAAACACACTGCCAAAGGCTTGGAATCGCTCATTGAAAAGCACCAGAAGAGAAAAAACTCAAGATGTAAACAAGCTATCAAGTTAATGGAAATACTGAGAGAGCTGGAATCAAAGGAAAATGTAAATTAAGTGCAATCTAACCTGGTTCAATTAATCAAGCTCTGTGATGAAGTTAAAGAAAATTATGAGTCATTTGTGAAGTTACCACTGCCTGAAGATGAACTCTAAAAGCAAAATCAATGGGTTCAACAAACAATGGAAGCTTTTATCGGTTTTATACAAGATGTAAAGATGTGGTTATCTGAGGTTGGTCAGCAAACTACACACTCCATTGCTGGGAGTGCCATACAACAGAGTGTTGTAAACTCAGATGACATTGGACCTGATGACAGTGTTTCAAATATCTTAAAACCTAAATTAAGCCACAAATCTAGTTCTTCATCATGTGCAGCTTCAACGTTCTCTGCTCGCATTAAAGCTCAAACAGATAAGGCTGCTCTCATGAAATGGGCTGCCGCCCTGAAAGACAAGCATGAGATTGAGGCACAAGAAGAACAATTGGAAGAACAATTTAAAACAAAGAACAATTGAAAAGAGAGGAAGAACAGAAGAGAAGAAGAATAAAGAAGAAAGAAAGATGCTGAACTGGCAAGAATCAATGTACTTGAGGCCATGAGATCAAGAAGCAGCTCCAGAATATCTGATGGGATGAACTCTTATTTGAGAAAAAGAACTGCTCAAAAGGAAACATCAGCTAAATTAGATCGACATGCAGCTGAATACTTGCCTGATCAAGTGCAACAAAGACAGAATGTTTTGATGGGAACTGAATCTTCCTCCCAGCAACAGGTTGTTAGACCAAAACAAACAACTCGGGGACCATCTGCTGGAGCTCATGATAGGATCCATCTAACTCAACACTCTCTTCAAACGCAAAATGTGGTGTGTGTGTGTGTGTGTCCCCGTACCGAATGATGGAAACCAAGTTGATATCTGTAACCTAATTCGGAAGCAAAATGATATCACTGTCATTCTGGCTCAACAAAATCTTTCTTCTACTCTACCAACAAGCGACATTCCTGTTTATGATGGTGATCCGTTGCAGTATGAAGTTTTCATCACAGCATTTGAGAGGGGAGTGGAAAGACACTAATGATAACATTATCTAGAGCAATACACGAAGGGCATCCAAAAGACTTAGTCCACTGCTGCCAACACTTACCTCCAGCCCAGGGCTATCAGAGAGTAAAAGATCTGCTTAAAGAGCATTTTGGTAATGAACATAAGTTTGCCACTGCTATTATGGTCAAGACATTTGCCTGGTCAATGTGATCAGATCAGAAGATGTGAAAGCATTGCAAGCATTCTCACTGTTCCTTAGAGGTTGTTGCAATGCAATGGAACATCTCACCTATATGGAGGAAATGAATGTTGCTTCCAAAATGAAGACTATCCTAAAGCTCCCTTACAAGCTCAGAGACAAGTGGAGGGATAAGGCATGTAAGCTACAGGGGCAGCATGGACATTGAGCTAGATTTTCTGACCTGGTAGACTTCATGGAGAAACAAGTGAAGATACTATCAGATCCACTTTTTGGAAACATCCAGGATGCAAAGCCAGTTGCAACTGTCAAAAGCCCTTCTTTTGCTAAGGCAGCAACTAAGTTTTATAACAACTGTAATACCTGTAGAAGCACAGGTGCAAGAAAATCTGACAACAAATGGAATAAAAAGGGATGTATCTACCATCAAGCCACAAGGTTCTTGTTTGTTCTGTAACAAAAGTGGTCACGCATTAGGGCAGTGTCCACAGATCAAGAAGAAGGAACACAGAGAAAAGATAGACTTCTTAAGGGAGTCTGTTTTGGATGCTTGAAAATAGGTCACATGAGCAAAGACTGCAAGAGTCGTTTGACTTGTGATGTGTGCAACTAAAATCATCCTGAAATACTTCACATTGAACGAAAGGACTAAGAAACGAAGCCAGAACAGAATGAGAAACCAATTGTGAGTAATGCTGTTCTCTCACCTCAAATGTGTGGGCATATTGGGGCCTGTGATGAAACCTGCATCTTCTCCATTGTACCAGTACAAGTAAAGAGCCACAAGGAGAGCACAGTGTTGCAAACATACGCATTTTTGGATCATGGCAGTTCATCTACCTTTTGCACAGAAAGCTTGATGAAAAGGCTGAACATTACAGGACAAAAGACCAAAATCCTCTTGCACACCAAGAACCAAGTGAAGCCTGTGATCAGTCATCAGTTGGAAATATCTAGTCTGGAAAAATATTTTATTCAACTATCTGATGTGTTCACAAATAAGACCATGCCTGTTTCTCAGCTAAACATTCCCAGACAAGAAGACCTGAAACAATGGCCTTTCTTGAAGGATCTCAAGATTCCTGAAATAAACTCTGGCATTGACCACCTCATCGGGACAAATGCTTCAAAGGTATTGGAACCTTGGGAGCTGGTCAACAGCCAGGGGGATGGACCATATGCTGTGAGAACCCTACTGGGGTGAGTCATCTATGGTCCCCTAAGAAGAGATCATGACAGCAGGGATGTAAATGGCTGCCCTGCTGCTGCTGTCAATCGAATATCCATTGCAAACATGGAGGAGCGACTGGTCAAACAATACAATCACGACTTCAGTGAAAGAACCAGCAAGAAAACAGAGGAAATGTCCAGAGAAGAGGTAAAGTTCTAGGATATTGTGAATTGCTCAGCAAGGATGACAGATGGACACTATTGTCTCGACTTACCTTTCAAACAAGAAACTGCCAGCATGCCAAATAACCGTTGCATTGCAGAGCAATGCATTCAGAGCCTGAAACGCAAGTTTGGCAAGAATGATCAATTTCATGCTGAATATATATATCTTTCCTCACAGAACTGTTTGACAATGGTTATGCTGAAAGGGGACCAGCGGACCAGCTGAATCGAAGTGATGGACAACTCTGGTACACCCCTCACCATGGGGTGTATCACTCAAAGAAAGGAACCTTAAGGATGGTCTTTGACTCTGGTGCAGTCTTCAAAGGAACATCACTTAACTGCCAACTGCTGCAGGGTCCAGACCTTACCAACTCACTCATTGGAGTTCTCAAATTCAGACAAGAACCAGTTGCTTTGATGGCTGACATCAAAGCAATGTTTCATCAGGTCAAGGTATCAGAAAAGCATATTGACTATCTGCGATTTCTGTGGTGGCCTAATGATGTGCAGCAAGATCTTGTTGAATACCGGATGAAGGTACATCTTTTTGGAGCCGTGTCGTCACCAAGTTGTACAAACTTTGCATTAAGGAAAACTGCTGAGGACAACAAAGCTCACTTTCCAGCCGAGGTGACAAACACAGTAAAGGAACAATTTCTACGTAGATGAGTGTTTAAAATCCATGCCTTTGGAACAGGAAGCAATTCAAATGGTAAGAGACCAGACTGCCATCTGCCAAATGGGAGGATTCATGCTGTCAAAATGGATCAGCAACAGCCGTGCTGTATTGACATCCATTCCACAAGAAAACAGAACCAAAGAGATCAAGGAGTTGGATTGGGACAAAGACAATCTGCCAATGGGAAGAGCACTGGGATTGCGCTGGTGCGTTGAAACAGATGTGTTCAAGTCCAGAATTGCTGCACAGGAACGACCATACACTAGATGTGGCATCTTGTCCGTGGTCAGCTGTATATACGACCCTTTAGGATTTCTAGCAACATTTACTCTGCCAGCCAAGCCGATTATGCAGGAGCTCTGCAAAGAGAAACTGGGATGGGATGAAAACATATCCCAAACCTTCTCTCACCGATGGACAGGATGACTAACAGATCTCAACAAGATTGCAGAGTTTAAAGTGGACCGGTGCATGAAGCCCACAAGCCCAAACGCTTTCAAACATTTGTAGCAAACAGGATCTCTTTTGTAAGAGATGCTACTGATGTCTCATAACAAAGATATGTCTACTCCAAGAAGCTGAGAGCTGAGTACAGCAAAGACTGGTGGCCCTAAAGATTGAAGAATCACTAAAATAGATTAGATGCCAACACATAGTACATACCTTTTTTTTGATTATGTGTAAAGTTTTTATAGCTCCTTTTAATGTTTATTGGTAATTGTTATGTTATGTTATATACGTAGAAAAATTACGGGCCGGTGTGTAGGAGCCATTTATGTTTAGGCTAGCTACTGTTGCAATATTATTTTGCCTCGATATATCTTGCCGTATTATTTTGGACACTTGGGGGTGGTCATTAGATGCACAGGGTTGTGTGTGTACCGGGACTGGGAGTGGCCAGATACAAGGAGGGAGAGCATACAGTTCTTACCAGACCTGGACAGACAATCGACTGGAAAGACCTGGGACCAGACCAGGGACAGAGCAGCCAGCTGCGACTTGTATGCAAAATAAGTATCACCTGGTATGTTCATCTCCTTGTTTGTACAGCTACTTCAATAAACAATTAATTAAACTGGAAAAAACGACTGGAAGACCTGTTCTGTTGGGTCTGCATAAGATCACACCAACTCTATGTAGTAATGGTAATTGGAAAAGAAGTCACTGGAAAAGTTGGAAAGTTGCCATTACAGGAGTGCTTAAATTTAAGATAAGATGGAGAATTTTAAAGAAGAATTGTGAGACAAGGTCTTTTTACACAGCGCAGTAGGTGCCTGGGAAGGTAGTGGAAGTGGATGCGTTAGCAGCATTTAAGGTGATTAGGCAGAGATGGAGGAGTATAGACAATGTGCAGGCAGATGCAGGGAAATTAAATTGGCATCATGGTTGGCACAGGCATTCGTTCTGTGATGTACTGTTCTATATATTATAAAAGAAAATGTAAATAAAGCAATACTTTAAAAATCTCATCCACGCCAGCACACCCAACTGTCACCTCTCCTTGTGCTATATTCCTATGGTCACATTTGTAACAGAGCATGCATACATAAACATAACATGATATGCTATAACTAATTGTATGTGCGCCAAATATGATGTAATGCCATCATTAGTGGGTCAAAGCAATTTCTGGGAGGATGTAATCAGAGTCATAGTTAAACAGCACAGAAACAGGCCCTTCAACCCAACTTGTCTACATGACCAAGATGTCTCATCGAAGCTAGTCCCATTTGTTAATGGGCTTCCTAATTATAGATTTCCCCATTAAGAAGCCCATTATGTTAAAGAACTGTGGTTTAAGAAATCACAGTGTAGAGTCAGAGACTTTTCCCTGAGTGGACATGGCAAATGCTGGAGCTCCATTAGAGGCAGGAAACATGTTCCCAATGTTGGGGGAGTCCAGAACAAGGGGCCACAGTTTAAGAATAAGGGGTAGGCCATTTAGAACGGAGATGAGGAAAAACTTTTTCAGTCAGAGAGTGGTGAAGGTGTGGAATTCTCTGCCTCAGAAGGCAGTGGAGGCCAGTTCGTTGGATGCTTTCAAGAGAGAGCTGGATAGAGCTCTTAAGGATAGCGGAGTGAGGGGGTATGGGGAGAAGGCAGGAACAGGGTACTGATTGAGAGTGATCAGCCATGATCGCATTGAATGGCGGTGCTGGCTCGAAGGGCTGAATGGCTTACTCCTGCACCTATTGTCTATTATTTGAAACAATGATGATGGGTAATTCAAGAGGAAATGGTTGGATTGACAGGTTTGTGTTTTCAAAAGCTTATTGATCAATCTCCCCTGCCTTCTCCACCTCGCATCCCACCATCCTCCCATTCAACGATAACAAAATAGTAAATGCTCGAAAACTCACCAGGTCGGACAATATCTGAGGTAAGGGAAACAGTTGACGTTTCAGGTTCAGGACCTCCCGTCAGCATCAGGTAGGTTCTGCTGAAGGGTCTGCAACCTGAAACGTTAACTGTTTCTCTTACCCAGATGATGCCTGACCTGCCGAGTCATTCCAACATTTCCTCTTTTGTTTTAATTTCCTCTTTCTCTCGCCTGTTTTGTTTGGTCCCCATTGAGCAGCGTACTCGGCCATTTGTTGTTCTAGCAAATAGTCAGACGACACAGTCTATCGTCACTTGGCCACGCTGATAACTCCATTAATGCAAGCGCCTTTCAAATATACAATATAGTGATTTCACCGAATCTACATCCTCAGCTGCCGCGACAAGATTCCAACTCTAGTTTCTGGAACAACGGCCCAGTTCTCTGAATTAAGTTTCTGTACCGTAACCGCTGTCTTACAATACTGTAACAATTTGTGCATTTATATTTCGTTGGTTCAAAGGCTAGAATAAATGAAGATAATAATATTTTAGTGTTTGAATGCACTAAATAAAGTTTGAGATTGGGGGTAATTTACAGTTGGGAGATCTGGACACAAGTTAAATCTCCAAGGGTTCACCAAAGAACTGGTTATTTCTGTCAGATAATGTGTGCACAGTGCGAGCGCACCGCCACCTAATCTTTGACAACCATACTTATCGATTGAAACCAGACCCACAGCGGGAGCAACCGCCACTGACAGGAAAAGACCTGGGATATAAAGGCCAGTTGTGCTCCGTGGTCGAGCCCTGAGTGTGCAATGGGGGCAGAGCGGAGCAACAGCGACCGCGGGTACTGGAGCCGCGCCCTCCCGCTCCTCGTCGTCTGCACCGACCTCTTCCACATGGGCTTCCTGCACCTCCACGGTGAGTGCCCTCCTCAGCACCTCCCTCCCTCCCCCCACCCACCCCTCCCTTTAAAACAACCTCCATGCCACCAGTGTGTTGGGAAGAGATGCTGGTTTAAATCGAAGGTAGACACAAAATGCTGGAGTAACTCAGCGGGACAGGCTGCAACTCTGGAGAGAATGAATGGGTGACATTTCGGATTGAGACCCCCCCTTCTTCATAGTGAAGAAGGGCCTCGACCCGAACCGTCACCCATTCCTTCTCCAGAGATGCTGCCTGTCCTGGCGAGTTATTCCAGCATTTTGTGTCTAACCTTCTGTATCACCAGGTTAATTATAGAGTACGGGCGTTGAACGTGCGTGTTGGGAGGGACGAAGGGTGGGTCTTGAGTTATTTTGTTCTGCCGGGGAACTGGTTGGGTCTCTGTTGGAGGAGAAAGCGGAGGGTCCCAGACCCGCCTGATATGAGTTGGAGGTAAAGAATGATTGTGTATCCGCGGTGAAGCTTTAAGCAACAAACCCCCCCCCCCCCCCCCCCCCCACAAAGTCCTGGAGGAACTTAGCAGGTCAGGCAGCTTCTGTGGTGGGAGATGGACAGATGTTTCTGAAATCTCTTGTGCTCTCCATCAACTGTTTTGCGTGGGGATAAATGATGGCAGGCATTTTCAGCACTTTTCACCTTCCCAAAGGGGCATTTTACTTCATGGCCATCATTTGAAGTTTAATCACTCTTGAAAGCAAAGCAGCAATACCACCATGTGCACAGGAAGCTCTCCTGATGCAACGTGAGACCCAGCAGATGATCATTGGTAATGGTGTGGGTTGAGGGAAGAATGTTGGCTCGGCATCAGGGAGGACTCCCCAATGTATTGAAATCCATAGGAAGGAGTAGACAGGGCCTCAGTTTAAGTCTGACCTAAAGACTGCACCTCCAGCAGTTTAGCACTCAGTGCTGCACAAGATGTGCCAGCCTGGATTGTGAGCCTCCCTTTGAACCCCACTAACGATGAACTGTAGATGATCACTTGGAATTGTTCTCCCATTATGAAAATGTGATAGTTAGGTATCATCTGTTGTTGGGGTTTGTAGTTTTTAATTAACGGTTTGGGGGACTAATGTACTGCACTGGACTTTCACGCCATCAGTTAAACGCTTGATCGTTTATGTATTCTTTGGTGCAGAATAAAGCTTGTAACTCACCGTCAAATCATCATCCCTCTTCTAGTTGTGCCAAACATTGCCGATAAATTACAGAAAATGGAAGGGACTTGACTGCATTTGGTATTGAGATATGGTGCAATATATTTTTATAAATCTCCATAAATTCACAAAGGTCCCACAGCAGATGAGGATGACCCGATGGAGGTTTGGAAACTGCTGAAGGGGTTTCCCTGGATAGATACAGAACAGGCGTTTCCCTTGTGGGAGTAGATTATGTATGGGCAGGGAGCTACCAATATTACTAGTGTAAGAAAATAACTGCAGATGCTGGTACAAATCGAAGGTATTTATTCACAAAATGCTGGAGTAACTCAGCAGGTCAGGCAGCATCTCAGGAGAGAAGGAATGGGTGACGTTTCTGGTCAAGACCCTTCTTCAGACTGATGTCAGGGGGGCGGGACAAAGGAAGGATATAGGTGGAGACAGGAAGACAGTGGGAAATCTGGGAAGGGGGAGGGGAAGAGAGGGACAGAGGAACTATCTAAAGTTGGAGAAGTCAATGTTCATACTGCTGGGCTGCAAGCTGCCCAGGCGAAATATGAGGTGCTGTTCCTCCAATTTTCGGTGGGCCTCACTATGGCACTGGAGGAGGCCCATGACAGAAAGGTCAGAGTGGGAGTGGGAGGGGGAGTTGAAGTGCTCATCCACCGGGAGATCAGGTTGGTTAAGGCGGACTGAGCGAAGGTGTTGAGCGAAGCGATTGCCGAGCCTGCGATTGGTTACACCGATGTAAAGAAGTGACCAATATTACTAAGTCACTGTTAAATCAAAAAGTGAATTCAGGAGAAATTCCTTTCCCGAGAAAGTGATTAGAATTTGAAACTTACATGAAGCGGTTGAGCTGTATGGCATAGAAACTTTTGGTGTTCCCGCCTATGGTTCAGTGAGTATTATACTCGCCTTTGAGCCTGAAAAGTTGTTGGTCAAGTATTGTATCAGATTGGAATGCTGCAATGCCTCAGCAGTTCACCATGATTTGATGTTCCATGTTCTGGGTAAGACATTTAGCAAGACCATCGCTGGTCTCACAGGCAGATGTTGAGGTGCCTGTGGTTTTATTTGGATTGTTCTCCCCGTTTGCTTTGTCCATAGTAATGGAATCCCCCAAATTCCATCACCATAAACAAATTGTCTAGTCTTTAATGTTATTAATGTTACATCACAATGCTTTATTATGGGAGCTCTGCTGAAATTGGCTGCAATATGGTGATGGCAACACTTCAAATGTACCTCTTTGGCAATAAGGTGCCTTAACAGGGAGGTGAAAGGCAAGTGAGAAACACATGCCTTTCAATAAAGTAACTAAGAGTAGGTGTACACCTACATGCCTGATATTATATGAGATCTTCTCCCAGTCCCATGTCCTGGAATGGTAGATTAAAGGGGCACAAATAGGAAGCTATTTGGTCCAACACAGCTCTTTGAAAAATAATGTGGGTTTCCTCTCCACATCACTTCAGTTGTTTTTTGTACAAACACAGATCAATTTAATGATATAGTTTAGAGATACAGCGCAGAAACAGGCCCTTCAGCCCACTGAGTCCGCTCCGACAGGCGATCCCCGCGCATTAACACTATCCTACACACACTAGGGATAATTTATATTTATACCAAGCCAATTGACCTACAAATCTGTACGTCTTTGGAGATCTGGGAGAAAACCCATGCTGTCTTGGGGAGAACGTACAAACTCCATACAGACAGCACCCGTGGTCGGGATCGAACCCGGGTCTCTGGCGCTGTGAACGCTGTAAGGCAGTAGCTTTACCGCTGTGCCACTGTGCTGCCCAGGTGGATGGAAGGAGAAAATCAGTGGGTGGAGTAAAGAGTCAAATGCATTGGTGTGTGGAATGATTGCACTTTTTCTTCATTGCAGCCACCACGTCTGTGCCAAATTTCGATGTTTGTTCTACTTGTCACATTAATGCGACATGTACGTTCAAGGATAAGACCAAAACCTGCACCTGCAACTATGGGTTTTCTGGCAATGGAATAACCGTCTGCACAGGTTGGAAAACAATTTTATTCTTTTGCATGACAACAGCGTGTTACCAGTGGTATGCTGGCAAGCCCAATATTAACTATCCATTCCTCACTGTCCTGGAAGGGTTGTGGGAAGGATGTATAGCTGCTCACTTTGCAATTGAGTGGCACACAAACCCTTCAGCAGGCAGTTAATGGTCAACCATGTTGCTCTGGGCTATAGTCACATCAAGTTCAGAGAGTATAAGGGCAACAGATTTTTTTCCCCTGTAAGGAACTAAAAATGCCCAGGAATCTTCCTCCTGCACGAACAAACAAGACCATTCATCTGAAAGATGGTATCTGGAGCGCGCTCTCGGTCTAACACTAGGAGCACAAGATTATGCGCTCTAGTCTCTGGAGTGGGGCTTGAACCAAAGCGTTCAGACAAGTATGCTTTGCACAGCCTGACATCTAAACATCCCTTGTGTTCCGTTTCACCGCATTTCCTTTTATACAAGAACATAAGAATCATGAGCTGAGCATTTAGCCCTTCAAGCCACTCGTTAAGATTGTGGCTGATCTGTCACCTCAGCATCATTTTCCTGCACTATTCTGGTATTGCGTGGTTCCCTTGATATCCAGAAATCTATTCATTCATTTTATATTTTATTACTAATCATAATTCTTGTTGCACACTTTATAGTGACCAGACATATGGAAGAAAACAAAATCAATGGTTTTGCTCTTATTATTTTCCTTGATCTGGGTGTCATAGGCAGGATCTGGGTGTCATAGGCAGGATCTGGGTGTCATAGGCAAGGCCAGCATTTATTGCCCTAATCGCAGCTGTGAAAGTTGTGGTCATTATTCTCTGGAATCTCTCAGTCAATCTGTAGACGGTTCTCCCAGATCCTGGAGATTTCAAGGATTTGAATCCCGCTCTCGCTGCCATCCTTTTCCTTGGTGGTAGAGCTTGTGGATTTGTAAGATAGAGAGTAGCTGAGATGAACAACAGCACTACATCATCTTGATGGCGAAAACTATAGCCATTGTATGCCACTGCTGGAGAGAATCAATCGGCATGGGTAGATGGGGTGGTGATGAAGGCATTTGACAGACTCGCCTTCATCAATCAGGGTATTGAAGACAGACGATAGACACAAAATGCTGGAGTAATGCAGCGGGACAGGCAGCATCTCTGGGAGATAGACATTGGGACATCATTTTATAACAATACACGATATATAAAGGCCATATCTTGAGCTTGTATACAGTTCTTGTCACCACGCCGTAGGAAGAATGTTATTAAACCGAAAAAGGAGGCAAAATAAATTACAAGGATGTTACGGAATCTGGAGGGTTTGAGTTACAAGGAGAGACTGGATATGTCTTTTTTCCATGAGTGTAGGAGCCTGAGCAGTAACATTGCAGAGGTTCATAAAATCACGAGGGGCATAGATAAGATAACTAGCCACAGTCTTTCCTCCAGTGCAGGGCAATCTCGAACTACATGGCATGGGTTTAGGGTAAGAAGGGAAAGATTTAAAAAGGATCCGTGGCAATTTGTTTTTCACACACAGGGTGGTGCATGTATGGAACAAGCTGCTAAACAAAGTGGTAGAGGTGGGTACAGTTACATTTATAGACAATAGATAATAGGTGCAGGAGGAGGCCATTTGGCCCTTCGAGCCAGCACCGCCATTCAATGTGATCATGGCTGATCATTCTCAATCAGTACCCCGTTCCTGCCTTCTCCCCATACCCCCTGACTCCGCTATCCTTAAGAGCTCTATCTAGCTCAATCTTGAATGCATTCAGAGAATTGGCCTCCACTGCCTTCTGAGGCAGAGAATTCCACCGATTTGAAAGACGCTTGGACAGATACACGGATAGGAAAGGTTTTGAGGGATGTAGGCCAGGCATACGCAAGTAGGACTAACTCAGTTAATCAAGTCACAAGGTTCGGACCTTATAATTGTTAGGAAGGCCATCAATCAAGCATTTGGAGGAACATTTGCAGTGATATCCTGGGAGTGGGCAGATTGATCTTCAGCAACCAAACCATAGTCCTTTGAAGTATTTTCTCTTGATTTTCACTGACTTCAGCTTTGCTCTATCAATATATTAGCACCCCTTGATGTCACATTTAGTCAAGTGCTACCTTGATATCATAGGTGGTCACTATCACCTTACCTCTGGGATTCAGCCAGTTGATCCATGTTTGGACCAAGACTGATGTGGTCCAGAATCGAGTTGCCCTAGTCAAACCCAGACCGATAGTCTGGGTGAGCAGTGTTATTGGGTGACTGCTACCTGAGGGAACTTTCAATGACGCCTTCTATCCTTTTGCTGATAATTATGAGTTGACTCTTAGGCAGGGTGGAGTAAGTAGGCATATTGCATTTAGACAATAGACAATAGACAATAGGTGCAGGAGTAGGCCATTCAGCCCTTCGAGCCAGCACCGCCATTCAATGCGATCATGGCTGATCACTATCAATCAGTACCCCGTTCCTGCCTTCTCCCCATACCCCCTCACTCCGCTATCCTCAAGAGCTCTATCCAGCTCTCTCTTGAAAGCATCCAACGAACTGGCCCCCACTGCCTTCTGAGGCAGAGAATTCCACACCTTCACCACCCTCTGACTGAAAAAGTTCTTCCTCATCTCCGTTCTAAATGGCCTACCCCTTATTCTCAAACTGTGGCCCCTTGTTCTGGACTCCCCCAACATTGGGAACATGTTATCTGCCTCTAATGTGTCCAATCCCCTAATTATCTTATATGTTTCAATAAGATCCCCCCTCATCCTTCTAAATTCCAGTGTATACAAGCCCAATCGCTCCAGCCTTTCAACATACGACAGTCCCGCCATTCCGGGAATTAATCTAGTGAACCTACGCTGCACGCCCTCCATAGCAAGAATATCCTTCCTCAAATTTGGAGACCAAAACTGCACACAGTACTCCAGGTGCGGTCTCACCAGGGCCCGGTACAACTGTAGAAGGACCTCTTTGCTCCTATACTCAACTCCTCTTGTTACGAAGGCCAACATTCCATTGGCTTTCTTCACTGCCTGCTGAACCTGCATGCTTCCTTTCATTGACTGATGCACTAGGACACCCAGATCTCGTTGAACTCCCCCTCCTCCTAACTTGACACCATTCAGATAATAATCTGCCTTTCTATTCTTACTTCCAAAGTGAATAACCTCACACTTATCTACATTAAACTGCATCTGCCATGTATCCGCCCACTCACACAACCTGTCCAGGTCACCCTGCAGCCTTATTGCATCTTCCTCACAATTCACACTACCCCCCAACTTAGTATCATCTGCAAATTTGCTAATGGTACTTTTAATCCCTTCGTCTAAGTCATTAATGTATATCGTAAATAGCTGGGGTCCCAGCACCGAACCTTGCGGTACCCCACTGGTCACTGCCTGCCATTCCGAAAGGGACCCATTTATCCCCACTCTTTGCTTTCTGTCTGTTAACCAATTTTCTATCCATGTCAGTACCCTACCCCCAATACCATGTGCCCTAATTTTGCCCACTAATCTCCTATGTGGGACCTTGTCGAAGGCTTTCTGAAAGTCGAGGTACACCACATCCACTGACTCTCCCTTGTCAATTTTCCTAGTTACATCCTCAAAAAATTCCAGTAGATTTGTCAAGCATGATTTCCCCTTCGTAAATCCATGCTGACTCGGAACGATCCCGTTACTGCTATCCAAATGCTCAGCAATTTCGTCTTTTATAATTGACTCCAGCATTTTCCCCACCACTGATGTCAGACTAACTGGTCTATAATTACCCGTTTTCTCTCTCCCTCCTTTCTTAAAAAGTGGGATAACATTTGCTATTCTCCAATCCACAGGAACTGATCCTGAATCTATAGAACATTGAAAAATGATCTCCAATGCTTCCACTATTTCTAGAGCCACCTCCTTAAGTACTCTGGGATGCAGACCATCAGGCCCTGGGGATTTATCAGCCTTCAGTCCCATCAGTCTACCCAAAACCATTTCCTGCCTAATGTGGATTTCCTTCAGTTCCTCCATCACCCTAGGTTCTCCAGCCCCTAGAACATTTGGGAGATTGTGTGTATCTTCCTCAGTGAAGACAGATCCAAAGTAACGGTTTAACTCGTCTGCCATTTCTTTGTTCCCCATAATAAATTCCCCTGCTTCTGTCTTCAAGGGACCCACATTTGCCTTGACTATTTTTTTCCTCTTCACGTACCTAAAAAAACTTTTGCTATCCTCCTTTATATTATTGGCTAGTTTACCCTCGTACCTCATCTTTTCTCCTCGTATTGCCTTTTTAGTTAACTTTTGTTGCTCTTTAAAAGAGTCCCAATCCTCTGTCTTCCCACTCTTCTTTGCTATGTTATACTTCCTCTCCTTAATTTTTATGCTGTCCCTGACTTCCCTTGTCAGCCACAGGTGTCTCTTACTCCCCTTAGAGTCTTTCCACCTCTTTGGAATAAATTGATCCTGCAACCTCTGCATTATTCCCAGGAATACCTGCCATTGCTGTTCTACCGTCTTCCCTGCTAGGGCCTCCTTCCAATCAATTTTGGCCAGCTCCCGCCTCATGCCTCTGTAATCCCCTTTGCTATACTGCAATACCGACACTTCCGATTTTCCCTTCTGCCTTTCCATTTGCAGAGTAAAACTTATCATGTTGTGATCACTGCCTCCTAATGGCTCTTTTACCTCTAGTCCCCTTATCAGATCAGGATCATTACACAACACTAAATCCAGAATTGCCTTCTCCCTGGTAGGCTCCAGTACAAGCTGTTCTAAGAATCCATCTCGAAGGCACTCTACAAACTCTCTTTCCTGGGGTCCATTTCCAACCTGATTTTCCCAGTCTACCTGCATGTTGAAATCTCCCATAACCACTGTAGCATTACATTTTTGACACGCCAATTTTATCTCCTGATTTAACTTGCACCCTAAGTCGAGGCTACTGTTTGGGGGCCTATAGATAACTCCCATTAGGGTCTTTTTACCCTTACAATTTCTCATTTCTATCCATACTGATTCAACATCTCCTGATTCTATGTCACCCCTTGCAAGGGAATGAATATCATTCCTTACCATCAGAGCAACCCCACCCCCTCTGCCCACCTGTCTGTCTTTTCTATACGTTGTGTACCCCTGAATATTCAGTTCCCAGCCCTGGTCCTCTTGTAGCCATGTCTCAGTGATCCCTACAACATCATACTTGCCCATGACTAACTGAGCCTCAAGCTCATCCACTTTATTTTTTATACTACGCGCATTTAAGTACAACACTTTAACTTCTGTATTTACCTCCCCTCTCACATCGTTCACAATTGGCCCTGCCCTTAATTTCTTTTCCGCTCTAGAACTTCTGTTCCCATTCTTCCGAGAGTCTTTTGCAATATCTCCTGTATTCCCTTTTACCTCATCTTCATATTCACAATTTGTTAACCCCTCCCCCCCACTACTTAGTTTAAAGCCACAGGTGTCACACTAGCGAACCTGCCTGCCAGAATGTTTGTCCCCCTGCTGTTAAGATGCAACCCGTCCCTTTTGTACAAGTCACCCCTATCCCAGAAGAGATCCCAGTGGTCCAGAAATCTAAATCCCTGCTCTCTGCACCAGTCCCTCAGCCATAAATTCATACCCTCTATCTCTCTGTTCCTGGCCTCACCAGCACGAGGTACCGGTAGCAGTCCAGAGATAACTACCTTCGACGTCCTACTTTTCAGCGTTTTTCCCAACTCTCTAAACTCCCGCTGTAGCACCTCCTTCCTCTTCCGCCCGACGTCATTCGTGCCCACGTGCACAACGACTTCAGGTTGATCGCCTTCCCTCGCTAGGATTTTCTGAAGCCGGTCTGTGATGTGTTGAACCCTGGCACCAGGGAGGCAACAGACCATCCTCAAGTCCCTCCTGCTGCCACAGAATCTTCTGTCCGTCCCTCGGACTATGGAGTCACCGACCACTACGGCTCTTCCAGACTTCGGTCTCCCCTGTCGTGTATCCTTGCCAACAGGTCCGCCACTCGGACTGGAAACGTCTTCTGCCCCGACAGTTCCCAAGAGGGTATACCTATTTGCAATAGGCACAGCCACTGGGGTCTCCTGTAGTCCACGTCCACTCCCCCCGGAAACAGTCTCCCACCTTCGCTCGACCTGGACCCTTGGCGTGACAGCCTCACAATAGGTCCTGTCGAGGAAACTCTCGCATTCCCGGATGGCCCTGAGGTCATCCAACTGCCTCTCCAACTCCACCACACGTCCCTTCAGGAGCTGCACCTGGACACAGTTCTTGCAGGTGTAGCTCCCAGAAGCTCCCGCGACGTCCCTGTCTTCCCACATCCTGCAGGAAACACACCGCACCAACTTTTCCGCCATCACCTTGTGCCTATAACCAGCTCTGGCTTAAAACAATGGTATCCTCCTCACCTCAGCCTCCTCGCCGAAGACTCGCAGCCAAAGACTCGCACTTTTCTCACTGGGCTGCACCTGAACAGGGCTGCACCCTTTTGTGAGCCTTGCTTATATCACCAATTTAAATTGCCTGATTGTCCAATTTACCTGACTTCTCACTTAAACTGCCTGTTGAACTGTGATTAGCACTTACTTTACTGCTCAGCCAACGGGCGTCCTTGCTCTGCTCCCGGACTTTTCAAATTGACTACTACTTCCTTTTGGCGCTCTTTTTAAACTGCCTGTTGAACTGTGATTAGCACTTACTTTACTGCTCAGCCAACGGGCGTCCTTGCTCTGCTCCCGGACTTTTCAAATTGACTACTACTTCCTTTTGGCGCTCTTTTTAAACTGCCTGTTCAACTGTGATTAGCACTTACTTTACTGTTCTGTTTTTTTATGAACAAGATGTACTTGGGTAACTTTCCCCGTTGCTGGTTGATCCCAGTGGAACAACTTGGCTGGGGACAGCTTGTTCTGGATTCCAGGGCTTGAGTACTACAGCCTGCCTCTTGTCTGGTACCCATTGCCTTTTTTGTAACCACTTTCTGGGGTCTGTGATGTTTGGGACCTGGGGAGAAAGGATTCAGGTGGCTTTGGCTGAAGGTGGTTGCAAATGTTTTGGGGTGGTTTTGACACTGATGTGCTTTGGTCACTGATGTGCTCATCTCCACTATGTTGAAGATGAGGATGTTGTTGTAGCCTCCTTTCCTCTTTGAATTATCCACTGCATGTAGAAGCTCTGCTTGGTTGCTGGATGGTACTTCCAATATGATATGACAGACTCACAATTTTTGCCATTTTCGTTCTAGATAAAAATGAATGCCAGATAGGGGCTGAGAAGATCTGTGGGTTACATGCTTCTTGTTATAACACACATGGTAGCTACTACTGTATGTGCAATGAAGGATACAGACCGTCCGACAAAATGGATTCATTCACTCCCAATGATGGAACACATTGCAAAGGTAACTACCTTGATTGCCAACTAGTTTCATATTCTCTGCAGTAAATTCGTGTTTAGATTTACAAAGTGGTGGCACAGTGGCAGAGTTGCTGTTTTACAGCACCAGAGACCTGGGTTCAACCCTGACTACGGGTGTTGCACACCTCCCAACCCTTCCGAATTCGGCGGAAAGTTTCCGCTTTCTTATTTCATTTCCGCCATTCTGATTTTGCCTCACATTTTTCCGCAAAACACGTGCCCCTGCGTTGTACTCGCCCAGCCGCTGTACTCGACTCGTCTCGCCGCTAGCCTCGCCTAACTTCGCTAGCCCGGCCTCGCTTTATCGCTGGCCCGGTCTCGCTTTGCGTCACCTCGCCACTGGCCTGGCCTCATGTCGCCTCTCGCCGCTGGCCTCGCCTTGCCTCTCGCCGCTGGCCCAGCCTCACCGCTCGCCTCTCGCCTCGCCGCTGGCCTAGCCTCGCTGCGGAGCGTGAGGCCCGTTGATGTTGTGGGGGGGAGTAGGGGGGTGGGGGGAGTATGGGGGAGGGATGGAGGGAGATGGGGGGAGTAGGGGGGAGGGGTGGGGGGAGTAGGGGGAGTGGGGGGGGGTGGGTGGAGTAGGGGGGGGAGTAGGGAGGAGTAGGGGGGAGGTGTGGGGGAGTAGGGGGGAGGGGTGGGGGGAGTAGGTTTGGGGGGACATGGACTTGTGATTTGCTGTTGAAGACCACTGGAGCAAGTATGTCTTCAATGAAATTAGGTATGTGCAGTTTTTAAGATGAAACTCTTTCTTCATAACTTAGTCATACATTTTATGACCATTGTTCTTTTATTCAATACCAAGAGAATTGGGATGTGTAAGGAAAAAGCAAAATAGAAAAAACAAAACAAAAAACATGTTTTTGTGTGCTGTAAAAAGTATTTCTGTTCAATAACCGTTCTATAATAGTAGAATATACTCATGATAGGCCTGACATTGTACATGTAGTCCAAGAACTACAGACTGTTGGAAATAATAGTAGTTTTTCACACGTGAATATAGCACAATGCGTACGCGCATTTGGCGTGCATACTTTTTTTGCTGAAAAGTTGCATTACGCCCCATATTATGAGTTTTGATGTAAAATTCTGAATTTTGGACATCAAAATTCTGAATTTGTAAAATCAAATGTTGGGAGGTCTGGGTGTTGTCCATACAGAGTTTGTACGTTCTACCTGTAATTGTGTGGGTTTCTGCCAGGTGCTCCGGTTTACTCGCACACTCCAGAGACCTTCAGGTTTGCAGGTTAATTGGCATCGGTAAAGTTGTAAATTGTGCCTAGTGTGTAGGATAGTGTTAATGTATGGGGTGATCACTAGTTAGCACGCACTCGGTGGGCCAAAGGGCCTGTTTCCATGCTGTGTGGCTAAAGTCTAAAGTGGGAAAACGATTCTAATGGGATGTATCTGGTCCATAGGAAACCTGTACATCCACAGTACTATTCTCGGTCAGACTAAAAAACAAAGACTGTTCAGTGCATTCCACAAGAACAACAGGTCTGCCAGTTAGGATGAAGCCATGTTACCCATCATGCCTGTGCTAAATCACTACATTATTTTATAACATTCAGGAATACTGTGGGATTCACTGAACTGTCTGCTTTAAAAATATGACCTAATATGGAATGCTTCAAAATAGTGTTATAAGAGTTGTTGCGGAGTTAGAGCCTCTTATATTCGTTATTCTTTATTCAGTTCTTTAGCTGAAATCTTATCCTGAAAAGAATACCACTTCAGGGCACTGATGCATTGCTGCATGCCTTTGCACTTACAAGAGATGCCTTACATTAGAAACCTTTTACATTGTGGCCAGTGGGCTATTGGTTGCCAATTCCCTAATTTTGAACAACTATGGTTATATTATATGAATAATATTACAGAAATAGCCAAGAAATTCAATGATGCTTCAGATATTTCACATTTCAAGAATGCGTGCCTGAGTGTCCACTGAGTTGATCAATAAACCTTGCGTGTGTCTCCCAATAATCTCATCCCATTGGCCCTTCCTGATTTTTCCCAGTCCATCCTCCCTCCCAAGCAACCCCCTACTGTGTCCATCACACCCAACTGACCCCTCACTCTCTATCATCTTTTCCCTACTTATTTATCATCTCCCTCTCTTCCTCAGCTGTATCATCCTTGAACCGAAGCATCAATGCTACTTCCAACCCCAACCCCTGCTCCCCTTACCTCCATATGCCACTGTTGAGGAACCAAATGTTGCCCCTGTGGGGCTGGCATGCTACCACTGGATAACTCATGGACACGCAGCTCAATGACAATGCAGCAGTGCAGACTAGAGGCCCCATTCCTGATAAAGCTTGTGCTTGCTGCTTCTGGTACAGTCCTTCTATTTCAGACGGCAGCACAGTGGCACAGCGGTAGTGCTGCCTTGTAGCACTAGAGACCCGGTTTTGATCCTGACTGTGTGCTGTCTATGTTTGAGTTTGCATGTTCTCCCTGTGACCGCGTGCATTTTCTCTGGATGCTCTGATTTCCTCCCACATTCTAAAGACGTGCAGGTTTGTAGGTTAATTGGCTTCTGTAAATTTTCCCTAGTGTGTAAGATAGAACTAGTTTATGGGTGATCGTTGGTTTGTGCGGACTTGGTGGGCCAAAGGAAGGGCTGTTTTAACATTGTATAACTAAACTAAACATAGTAAATATCCAATTTAGCGATGCAGAGAGAAGGGGCTCAGCCTCAGCACCGGAGTGTTCATTGCGAGGAGTTTGCACATTCTCACTGTGACCACCTGGGTTTCCTTTGGCTCTTACAGTTACCTCCCACGTCCCAAAGAAGTGCAGGTTGGTTGATTAATTGGTCACTGGTAATTGTACCGAGTGTCCAAATGAGCATCAGAATCTGAAGAAATTTACTGAGAACGTGGACAGAATGTAAAATGGGATTAATGTACGATCAGTTTAAATGGAAGCTTGATGGTCTGTGCATGCTCATTGGACTGAAGGGGCAGTTTTTGCGTTGTGTCTCTCTATGACAATGATTTTACACATAACATCTTGTATTAAATATACACAAATAACCAAAATAAGTAACTTGAGTTTATGTCTTCGTAGCTATTGACTGTGGAACTCCCCCAATTCTACTAAACACATTGAGATACCTTCCAGTTAACACAACTTATGGAAAAACAATAACATATCAGTGTGTACACGGTTATAAGTATGTGAGAGGAAACTTCAGCTTAATGTGCTGTGTCATGGACCAGTGGGAAGGACAACCCCTGGAGTGTGAAGGTCAGTACTCCAGAACACTTCTGAATTAAAGCACTGTGTAAATAATGTTTAGGGTTGACTCTGGGGGGTTTTAAAGAGAAGGCATATAAATTGGAATTAAGGGTAATGTGGGAACAGAAGAGGGGTTGAAGACTGGGGCAGATGGACCATGATCACAATGGTTCAGCGGGCTTGAGGAACCAGTCGGCTTACCCCTGCTCCTATGTTCTTCTCTTCTTGAGCCTTACCCAAATAAATAAATACTTTGCAGTGTCTATGATCAATATTCTGAAACGTACAGAAGTTGATTTGCCTTTGAATAACAGCTCACATTTGGTGGCTTAGGTTTGAGGTGGTTTGCGGAAGAAATTTTAGCTTTGGCACACTGAAATAATTCAGTTCTGATTTTAAACAGGGGCGTTGTGTTATTTTTGTTACTATGATTTCATGTTATTTACATGATTGGGTTGAAAAACATAATGGAACTTAGTTGTCAGTAAATGTAGATTGAAATACATTTATTTATTTTTTAAACCATATGAGATAGGGAGCTTAGTTCTTGTCATTTTAGTTTTAAAATAGTTCCTGTGTTGATGTTGACTGTGTTTCCAATTGTATATGTAAAAGAAGAATTATATGGATTTAATAAGTACATCTTTTTCACCTCAATGTCCCGAATTAATTTCAATCCAATGAAGTACTTTTCTGCCAGGCCGTTACTGTTGTCAAAAATACAGTGGCCAACTTGAGCACAGCAAGCTTCCTCTGTCAGTAGTGTGATGGTCCACAGATCATTGGTTTAACAATGATCTTGTGCAGTGAACATTGTCCAGCACACTGGGGTGATCTCCTCTGCTTTTTCTTGAAGTAGGGCCGTGATGAGGTCTTTCATGCTCAGCTGAGGATACGGACAAGTCTTTACTGTCACATCTCTTACTATTGTACCTCTGATGGTGCGGTATTCCTTCAGGATTGTGCCCCGGTAGCAGCTTTGAGCACAAGTGCAATATAAACCTGCATTGCTTCCAACTCATAGAGTCCCAGAGTGCTACCTGCTGGGCCATCACCACAACAGACAGTGTGGTGTGAGAGGTATAATGGTCATCCTCATTCCTGAGAGCTTAAATTGATTTTTTTTTCACCAGTGTTTTGACAATAAATATTAGGAGAATGTTTACCCAAAATGAGAGTTGAAGCTGCCAAGATAGGTTAGTGGGTAAACAACAGTAAGTGTAATGTCTGTCTATTGCAAAGCAAAACCTTCCCATCAGTTTCTACCAATATGTTTGTGACGTAATGTGCTTCAGTGATCTAAACTAGTACATTATTTTTGTGCCTCTTAAGCCATTGACTGTGGGCCACCCCCAGTGCTGGAGAACACAGTGCCAGTTTCATTGGAGAACACAACGTATAGAAGCACAGTGGTGTACAAGTGTCAGACCGGCCGTGTATATGTGAGAGGAAATGCCACATTAGTCTGCTCTGCCCTGGGTCGGTGGGAAGGACCAACCCTGGAGTGTGAAGGTTGGTGCTTCCAAAGTTAAATTGGTCCAACTGTAAATAATGTCTCTATTGAAGTAGCCAGTTACTCCTGTTCCAGGAGTGGCATGAGGTTTGTAATTTAGTTTTGTTTACACTTCTACATGAAAGTTATTCAGATTTGTGTGAGCAAAACCAGGTTTGAGGCCTTCACACCTTGCGGATCACAATGAAATAATATTTCCATGCCACGCCTATACCGTTCAGAGATCACATCCTGTATTTGGAGGGACAGTATTAACCCAACACATGGCAATCTACTGCACATGTATTGCAGAATTCATTCCTGTGGAGTGATGCACATTAGTTACGACATTGGCTGGCAGAGTTTACGAGGTGAGTGATATTCAATCGTTAAAAGCCACCACCTCAGGTACTTAACTTATCAAATCTCATTACATGATCTGTCTATGAGGCTGCACATCAAGAAGGATTTTTTAGCGGTAGAGCTGTTGCCTCACAGTGCCAGGGAAGTGAGTTTGATCCCGACCACGGGTGCTGTCTGTGCGGTGTTTACACATACTCCCCATTTCAGGGCACCATAATGTTTCGGACACATGGCTTCACAGGTGTTTGTAATTGCTCAGATGTGTTTAATTGCCTCCTTAATGCAGGTATATGAGAGCTCTCAGCATCTCGTCTTTCCTCCAGTCTTTCCATCACCTTTGGAAACTTTTATTGCTGTTTATCAACATGAGGACCAAAGTTGTGCCAATGAAAGTCAAAGAGCCATTATGAGACTGAGAAAGAAGAATAAAACTGTTAGAGGTATCAGCCAAACATTAGGCTTACCAAAATCAACTGTTTGGAACATCATTAAGAAGAAAGAGAGCTTACTAATCGCAGAGGGACTGACAGGCCAAGGAAGACCTCCACATCTGATGACAGAATTCTCTCTATAATAAAGAAAAATCCCCAAACACCTGTCCGACAGATCAGAAACACACTTCAGGAGTCAGGTGTTGATTTGTCAATGACCACTGTCCGCTGAAGACTTCATGAACAGAAATACAGAGGCTACACTGCAAGGTGCAAACCACTGGTTAGCTGAAAAAATAGGATGGCCAGGTTGCAGTTTGCCAAGAAGTACTTAAAAGAGCAACCATCAATATCTACCAGTATGTTTGTGACGTAATGTGCTTCAGTGATCTAAACTAGATCTGGAAAAAGGTCTTGTGGACAGATGAGATGAAGATTAACATATATATCAGAATGATGGCAAGAGCAAAATATGGAAGAGAGAAGGAACTGCCCAAGATCCAAAGCATACCACCTCATCTGTGAAACACAGTGGTGGGGATGTTATGGCCTGAGCATGTATGGCTGCTGAAGGTACTGGCTCACTTGTCTTCATTGATGATACAACTGCTGATGGTATAGATACACCCTATCTGCTGAAGTTCAAACAAATGCCTCAAAACTCATTGGCCGGAGGTTCATTCTACAGCAAGACAATGATCCCAAACAAACTGCTAAAGCAACAAAGTTTTTCAAAGCTATAAAATGGTCAATTCTTGAGTGGCCAAGTCAATCACCTGATCTGAACCCAATTGGGCATGCCTTTTATATGCTGAAGAGAAAACTGAAGGGGACTAGCTCCCAAAACAAGCATAAGCTAAAGATGGGTGCAATACAGGCCTGGCAGAGCAACACCAGAGAAGACACACACCAACTGGTGATGTCCATGAATCGCAGACTTCAAGCAGTCATTGTATGCAAAGGATAAGCAACAAAATACTAATCATGACTACTTTCATTTACATGACATTGCTGTGTCCCAAACATTATGGTGCCCTGAAATGGGGGGACTATGTATAAACACTGCTGTAATTTCTACATTGTGAAACCAAAATGTTTTAAAAAATGGCCTTAATTAAAATCTGACAATGTGTACTATAACCACATGTGATTTTTTTCTATTACAAATCTCAAATTGTGGAGTACAGAGGCAAAAAAATAAATGATGGGTCTTTGTCCCAAACATTATGGAGGGCACTATATCTCACCGAGTTAATGCATCTACTCTGACTACTTGTACAAATCAAATCGGACTATTTGTCTGCATCTAACCATATATGTGTCTGCATCTATGTTAATAGATAAAGCACAAAATGTAATCTAATCAATAGGATAACCAAAGCGCAATCCACCTCAAAACAGTGGAAATTAAAAATTGTATTGCTGAAAAAACAAGGATTATAAAGATGAAATTACTATTATTTACGTAGGAAATAATAACACATTTATTGTAATGTGATAATGAGGGGAAAAACGTTAAATAATTTAACTTGCAATATAAATGCATGAAACCCTTCAATTGAAACGATGTAATTAATTATGGGATTAAGATATTACTGCGATATCTAAAATTAGCACTTGGTGCCAAGTGCTTATCCCACATTGTGATTGTATATGGATACTGAAGTGTGTGCAGTGAGATAAGGAATTAATGCTCATTAGTTCAGGCAAACCCAACCGAAGAAAGGACAACCCCGCATTTGCCCAAGAGTTACTTATTTTTACTGGCGGATTACAACCAAAGTTCTGCATTCCAATAGCATAATTCATGACGTCAGGGTGTCACAAACCATGTGTAGGAAGGAACTGCAGATGCTGGTTTAAACCAAAGGTAGACACAAAAAGCTGGAGTACCTCAGCGGGACAGGCAGCATCTCTGGAGAGAAGGAATAGGTAACGTTTAGGATTGAGACCCTTCTTCAGACTGGTTAGGGATAAGGGAAACGAGAGATATGGATGGTGATGTGGAAAGATAAAGAACAATGAATGAAAGATATGCAAAAAAGTAACGATGATAAAGGAAACAGGCCATTGTTAGCTGTTTGTAGAGTGAAAACGAGAAGCTGGTGCGACTTGGGTGGGGGAGGGATAGAAAGAGAGGGAATGCCGGGGCTACCTGAAGTGAGAGAAATCAATATTCATACCAGCATGTAACTGTTGGAGTATATGCAATGTAACAGTCAGTTACACATAATAGGATCCCCGGTGATGTTTCATATTTTATTTTTACACGAGACAGGAACAAACAAGTTTTATATACTGTTCTTTAAATGCTAGCTAGTCTAGATGTCTTTCTGCTGTCTTTCATTTAATAATATTCCCATATTCATGCTTCATACCTTCATAGTTTCTTTTATTTAGATTGAGAATCCTGGTCTTGGAATCAACTCTCTTGCGCTCCATCTTGTTGTTTGGACCCTCTTCCCCCCTGAGGAGTCATGCACAACAAAATTTATCCTTTCACAATACGAAGTTAAGCATGGTCTGATTGGTCCAATATACACCGATCAGCCAAAACATTATGACCACCTGCCTAATATGCTGTTGGTTCTCCATGTGCCGCCAAAACAGCGCTGACCCGCCAAGGCATGGACTCTCCAAGACCCCTGAAGGTGTCCTGTGGTATCTGGCACCAAAACATTAGCAGCAGATCCTTCAAGCCCTGTCAGATGCAAGGTAGAGCCACCTTGGATCGGACTTGTCGATCTAGCACATCCCACAGATGCTCAATCGGATTGAGATCTGGAGAATTGGGATGCCATGGTAACACCGTGAACACTTCATCATATTCCTCAAACCATTCATGAACAATGTGTGCAGTGTGGTAGGGCGCATTATCCTGCTGAAAGAGGCCACTGCTATCAGGGAATACCATTGCCATGAAGGGGTGTACCTGGTCTGCAACAATGTTTAGGTAGGTGACATGTGTCAAATTGACGTCCACATGAATGGCCGGACCCAGGGTTTCCCAGCAGAACTTTGCCCAGAGCATCACACTCCCTCCACCGGCTTGTCACCTTCCCACAGTGCATCCTGGTGCCATCACTGCCCTCGCGCATTGATGAGCCTTGGGCGCCCAACACCCTGTCGCCGGTTTGTGGTTTGTCCCTCCTCTGACCACTCTCAGTAGGTACCACTGCTGACCGGGAGTACCCCCACAAGCCTTGCCGTTTCAGAGATGTTCTGACCCAGTCGTCTGGCCAAAACAATTTGGCCCTTGTCAAAATCGCTCAAGTCGTTACTCCTGCACATTTCTCCTGCATCCAACACATCAACTTCATGAACTGATTGTTCACTTGCTGCCTAATATATCCCACCCCGTGACAAGTACCCCAAAGACGTACAGGTATGTAGGTTAATTGGCTGGGTAAATGTAAAAATTGTCCCTAGTGGGTGTAGGATAGTGTTAATGTACGGGGATCACTGGGCGGCACGGACTTGGAGGGCCGAAAAGGCCTGTTTCCGGCTGTAGATATATGATATGATATGATAAGTGCCATTTAACAAGATAATCAATGTTATTCACTTCACCAATCAGTGGTCATAATGTTTTGGCTCATCGGTGTATCTTCCACATCAAGGTTCTCTGAGCTAAGATTTTCCTTGCCATTGTATTGATTTCCTCTTTTACAAACAAAGCTGCTCAGCACCGTTCTCTTTCGCTTGTCTTTCTTCAACAGTGTATAACCCGTGGATGTAGGGTTCCAAACCTTGCTCACCCTATTGCTTTATTTCTGTAATCACCGTTGCATCTATTTACACAATTCATTAATTTACCCCACTATGACTGTTCTATGCAGTGGAGGACAATTACTTCAAGCTTATCTTTTTAATGTTCTTAGGTATTTTAGAAATGTTTTGCAGTGTTGGTTCTTTGTCCTTTGCTTTCTTTGTTTTCCAAATTGTTTTTGTTTGCTATCGTTTGTTTCTTTCCTTGTTGTCATCTCAGTTTCTCCTCTCTGGTTCCTATCCCCTCTGCCATTCTGACTTGAAACCTCCCTAACATTCCCTTGAGGATACAGGTATGACTGAAACCTGCCTCACTCGAACAAGTCACACCTTCTCTACCACTGATCACAATGTCTGGAATCTAAAGCCCTGCTCATGTGCTAACTCACTCCAGTCTATTTCCTGTTCCTATATTCACTACTTTGTGGCACAGGAAGTAATTCTAAAATCACTGCCTTTGAGGTCACTTTTTAATTTTAATTCGAACCCTTCAAACACATATGCAGAACATATGTGTTTCTTCTTCTGCCTATGTTGTTGTTACTGATATGTACAGGCCTGATATGTACAGACCTGCCCAACCGACTCCATCTTGGCACAGTGGTGCAGCCAATGAAGCTGCTGCCTCAAAGCTTTAGCAACCCGGATTCAAATCGAACCTCGGGTGCTGTCTATGTGGAGTTTTCACATTCACTCTATGACTGGGTGAGTTTCCCCGAGATGCTCTGGCTTTCTCCCACATCCCAAAGGTGCATGGAAGTTAGGTTAATTAGCACTTTTGCAAAGAATTAGAATTTGGGAGGAAATGTCGGGAATTTGGGGACGATAAAATGGGATTAGAGTCGGGTTGAAGTAAACGGGGCTGGTTAGTCAGCACAGATTCAGTGGGCTGAAGGGCCTCGGTATAAATCTGTCTATGAGTGTCCTGAGACATTTTAATGCTGGTACCCGGGGAGCAGTGTACCAACCCGGTTTTGCAACCGTTGAAACAACTGACCATTCATAATAATGGTGATGATAAAAATTTACTTGAATATTCATTCACCACATATTAGTAAAAGTTTAATTAGGCATGTTATAATAGGTATTGGTTTATTATGTGTCATGTGCTTTATAGTGTTACAGTTACAGGGAAAAAGTGCACAGTATGCAATGAAGTAGGTTGGAAGATCAGGACAACACCCCAGCGCATGGGAAGACTGTTCATTAGTATGAAAACACTAGGGAAGAAGACGCAAGCAGTGGAAGGCAGTGAAATTTACTTTTAAATTTTTGGTGAATTGCAATTCTTTTATGTAACTGATTTTGTGTGTTCTTAGCTGTCAATTGCAGCTTACCCCCAGAATTACAGAACACGGTGAGAAGCCTACCGGAGAACTTGACCTACGGCAGTATGGTGAGGTACCAGTGTCTGGCTGGCTTCGTGCGCGTCAGAGGAGACAGCTCATTACTCTGCTCTGCCCAGGGTCAGTGGGTAGGAACAAACCTCAAATGTGAAGGTCAGTCTTACACAAAGTTTTCAATGATCTTGAAACTAAAATAACAGGTGAATAACATCCCAACTCTGATTCTTCTCCTGACTAATATTTCTCCTGCTTGAGTCAAGCTTCCGCATAAAAGCGTCCTGTATCAGTGCCTCTCTTATGGAGGAGCACTGAAGACAGGCCATTTTGGAAAGAAAAGTGTGCATGTTCACAGTATTTTTCACAACCTCACAGCTCTGTACAGAGAGGTGACTGAAAAGTGTGCAGAATGTTGGAATATAAGAAATGTACATTTTCACATAAAGGAATGATTTTGTTGGAGTGTCACCATTGATGGAATGAATGAAATGAACTCAAGCTCCCTAGATAAAAGGCTGAGCCACCAAGATGATTCCGCAGCCTAGCCACACTCACCTGCTCCTGCCTGACCCATCCACTCTCAGCACAATGCCCATTAACCATCGGCAGTAACATCGTGTCTAGGGTCCAGGAGTATATCTGCACGTTTGCAGCCAGGGACAGTAGGTGCACGGCTGGGGCCAGCAGGGGGATTGAAGCATGTCTGGGGACCTGGGCAGGTGTTCTCACAGGGGCTGTGCGGGAGGTCTGTGCAGCATACTAGTGAGATTCAGGGGCTGGGATGATTGGGGTTGGAAATTAGGGGATGGGTTTTGGGGATGACCATGTGCGTTTGAGCCCAAATGTGTGCATTTATATGCGTATGTGCGTGTGGTTGGTGTGTGTGTGTTTATGTGTGTTTGTGCTTTGGTGTTTGTGCTGGTGTGTGTGTGTTTACTTGGTGTGTGTGTGTTTGTGTGCACTTTGTGTTTATGTGGGTGTGCACTTGGTGTGTGTTTGTATATGTGTCTGCTTTGTGTGTATGTGCTTGGGGTGTGTTTATGTGTGTGTAGTTGGTGTGTGTGTGCACATGCTGTGTGTGTGCACATGCTGTGTGCGTGTGTGCTGGATGTGTATGGTGTGTGTAGGCTCAGTGTGTGTGTATATCTGTGCACTTGTGTGTATTTGGTCTGTGTGTGTGTGTGTGTGTGTGTGCGCGCGCGTGTGTGTTTGTGCGTGTCTGTGTTTGTGCGTGTCTGTGTGTGTGCGCTTGGGTCTGCCCTGAGTGCCGCTGTGTGTGAACATTGATATCCGTGCAGCAAAATTCTGGTTTCCAGTTCGTCCCTTTTGACACTGGTTCAAATGCTAGCATTGTGAAGCCTGTCTTCTAGTTAGTGTGTGATGGTCACCTCATGTTAAAACCATGCACAGGCAACATCCACTCCACAACCTGTACTTTGAATGTAGAATGTCAGGACTCTCATGGGAAGTCCTCAGAGTGACAGAAAAAAAACTGTGCAACGTTATGTAACTGTAGAGCTCAGTCACTTTGATGATCCCTCATCAGCCTGAAAGGGACACGAGAAGGAGATGATGATCTCAAATATCAAGGTGATATGTACACTTGGAAAATGTACATAGTCGTCATGGATGTAGCTTTGCCATAAAATGCCTTTCCCTGTGAAATGAGTGAATGCTGCATCTTCCTTTGGTTCAATGCAACAAGGAGACAACAAGAAATGGGTGATCTGACTGTAACCTTAACTCATCTAACCCTCATAACCTTTCACCCTCTTGCTTGTCAAGAATCTTGTCTATCTCGGCCTTAAAATATTTAAAGACTGCTTCCATTGTCCTTTGAGGAAGACTGTTCCAAAGATTCATGAACCCCCCCCCCCCCCCCCCCCCATCCCCGAGAGAAAAAAAAAGAATCTCCTCTCTTTCTTAAATTTAACAAGCTCTTTATTTTTATATGGTGACCCCCAGTTTTAGATTATTCCACAAGTGGGAACAACCTTTCCACGTCCACTCGGCCAAGACCTTTCAAGATGCGTATTTCAATCAAATACTCGCCTCCTCCACTGAATTCCATTTGGTACAAGCCAGGTCTGACCAGCTCACTGCGAGTCGTCTCGTAATTTTAGTGGAAGCTGGTATTCGTTAATCCCAGTAATCTTTTAAGATTTGTGTTTCTTCAGCTGTTGACTGCAGCTCACCTCCAGAGTTACAGAACACAGTGCAATACCCACCACAGAACACAACCTACAGCAATACGGTGGAGTACCAGTGTCTGGCTGGCTATGTGCCCGTAAAAGGAAATGGAACATCAGTCTGCTCGGCCCAGGGTCAGTGGGATAGTCCAGACCTGGAATGTGAAGGTCAGTCCTCCAGAGTGTTGCAAATGAAATTTATACTGAACTAACGGGCAAACGACTCAGCGATATTCCAACCTGTGATTTTTCTCTCAATTAATTTTGCTCCCACATGAGCCAACAGTGGGATAAAATTAAATTTATTTGGGTATAAGAATGAAAGAAAACAGATAAAGAATGAAGATAGACACAAAAAGCTGTAGTAACTCAGCTGGACAGGCAGCATCTCTGGAGAGAAAGAATGGGTGACGTTTCACGTCGAGACCCTTCTTTAGACTGAAGAAGGGTCTTGACCTGAAACGTCAACTATTCTTTCTCACCAGAGATGCTCCAGCTTTTTGTGTCTATCTTTGGTTTAAACCAGCATCTGCAGTTCCTTCCTACAGATAAAGAATGAAAGTTGGCTGTGTGAAATGTTTCATAATCCAGGACAACGGAAAGTGCTTTACAGCCAATTACATAATATTGAAGTGTAGAAACTATTGTAACGTAGGCAATGTGAAGACAAGCTGAGACAGACACATGAATACGTAGGGAATAGGGGGATATGGAACAAGTGCAGGCAAAGGGATTACCCTTTGGACTGAAGGGCCTGTTCCTATGCTGTACTATTCTATGCCAATACTGAAATGCAAAAGCTATTGTGAAGTGGGAATGTGAGGCCACACTGTGTACAGGAAGGTCTCACAGACAATAACGACTCAATGTGCAAGCAGTTTCCTCTCGTAATATTGATGGGGAATACTGGGTAAGAATGCAAGGGGGAATTGTCTGACTCTTCTTTATAAAGGGAGAGTTAGATAGAGCTAGTGGAGTCAAGGGATATGGGGAGAAGGCAGGAACGGGGTACTGATTGTGGATGATCAGCCATGATCACGGTGAATGGTGGTACTGGCACTAAGGGCCGAATGGCCTACTCCTGCAACTATTGTCTATTGTCTATAATACAGCTCTGAAATCTGTTCATATATATTTCTAAACGGCAAAGAACACTAGATTCTTGCCCCACCAAAGGCTAGGGCTCTGCCCATTCTGCACACGCTCAATGCTGCATCACGAGTGTATATCATGAGGGGATGGAAAATGCATCCATGTGGTGCTAGACAATGCAATAATTTAATGTGTCTTGGGAGCAACCTATGCAGGGAAAAACAGTCTCTAGAAATATCGATTTTCTTGTGAAGTTTAACCACCCGTGAGGAAATGTGTTTTGTGTCTCCTCAGCTGTTGACTGCGGGTCACCCCCAGAGTTACAGAACACGGTGCGATACCCACCAGAGAACATGACCTACGGCAGTATGGTGGAGTATCAGTGTCTGTCCGGCTATGTGCCCGTGAAAGGAAATGGAACATCAGTCTGCTCTGCCCAGGGTCAGTGGGAAGGGCCAGACCTGGAGTGTGTAGGTCAGTCATCCAGAGTGTTGCTGAATTGCAATTGAATCTGTTCAGATATTTCTAATAAGGCAAAGTTTTATGTCCCACCAATAGGCTGTAGCTCTGAAGTATCAGACCCTCAGAGCTACATCAGGAGTGCGTGTCATGAGGAGAAGGAAAATGCATCCAAGTGTTCCTTTATCATGCAACAATTTAAAATATCTTGGGAGCAATATGAACCTCAGTGGAAGAAACTAGCCAGAATTATAGATTTTCTTTTGAGGTTTAACCCCTCAGGTATGGAAATGCGATTTGTGTCTCCTCAGCTGTTGACTGCGGGTCACCCCCAGAGTTACAGAACACGGTGCGATACCCACCAGAGAACATGACCTACGGCAGTACGGTGGAGTATCAGTGTCTGTCCGGCTATGTGCCCGTGAAAGGAAATGGAACATCAGTCTGCTCTGCCCAGGGTCAGTGGGAAGGTCCAAACCTGGAATGTGAAGGTCAGTCATCCAGAGTGTTGCTAATGAAATTTACATTAAATTAACAGGAAACCATCCCAGAGATATTTTAACCTGTGATTTTCCTTTCACATAATTTTGCTTCCATATGAGCCGGTATTCAGATAAAACAAAATTAACTTGGGAAGAATAGTGAAGGAAGTGAAAGGAAGAATGAAAGCTGTCTTTATGGAATCGTTCATGATGCAGGACAACAGAAAATGCTTTGCAAGTTAATGACATAATGAAGGTAGCAACACAAGGTAGCAACGCAAGTAGATAAAGTGGGAAAGAGGATGTAGGGTACTCTTGCTACATTTATTGGGCCACTGAGTACAAGAGTCAGGAAGACCTTTTGCAGCTTAACAAAACTTTGGTCAGGTCATCTTTGGAATAACATCTGCAGTTCTGCATATGTTACATGAAGGATGAGGAGGCTTTGGAGAGAGTGCAGAAGAGCCTGACCACGATGCTGCTTACATTAGCAGGTTTTAGCTGTAATGAATGGTTGGACAAACGTTATTTTTCTAGAGTGTCAGAAGCTGAGGGGACATGTGGTAAAAGATTATATAATTATAAGAGGCACAGAAAGGGTAGGCAATCAGAACCATTTATCCCAGGGTAGAAATGTCAAATATTGGAGGGCATAGCTCTAAGGTCAGAGGGTAAAATTTGAGATTAAGTGCAAAGTTTTTTAGAGTGGTAGGTGCCTGGTACATGCTGTTAGGGGTGGTGGTAGAAGCAGATATGATAGTGACATTTAAGAGATTTTCTGATAGATGTGTGAATATGCTGGGGGTGGAGGGATATGGAGCAGGTGCAGGCTAAAGGGATTAGTGCAAGCAGGCAACATGTTTGGGGCAGACATGATGGGCAGAAGTGCTTCTTATTGCACTGTACTGAACTCTGTTTTATGTTAATATTGAAGTGCAGTAAATATTGTAATGTACATAATGTGAAGCCAAGTTGAGCACAGAAAAGTCTCATAGGCAATAACGTCACAATTATTAATTTTATTATCAATAAATTAATTAATAAAAAATAAAAAATAATAGCCAATATTTCTTCTCATAATAGCAAGTGAAATACTGAGTGAGAGTGCAACGGGTAAAGGTCTTACTCTTCTTTGAATTACTGCTTTGAATTCTGTTTATATATTTCTAGTCGGACAGAGATATGTCCCACAATAAGGTTGGCTCTGACAGTTCAGCACCAGCTCAGTGTAGCATCAGGAGTCTGGGCCATGAGGGGAAGGGAAATATATCACTGCTTTCCTTTATCGTGCAATAATTTAACGTGTCATGGGAGCAACACGAGATTTTCTTTTGAAGTTTATCCACCGGTATGGAAATGTGATTTGTCTTTCCTCAGCTGTTGACTGTGGGCCACCCCCAGAGTTACAGAACACGGTGCGATACCCACCAGAGAACACGACCTACGGCAGTACGGTGGAGTACCAGTGTCTGGCTGGCTATGTGTCCGTGAAAGGAAATGGAACACCAGTCTGCTCTGCCCAGGGTCAGTGGGAAGGGTCAGACCTGGAGTGTGTAGGTCAGTCCTCCAGAGTGTTGCTAATGAAATTTACACTAAATTAACAGGCATACATTCCAGTGATATTCCGATCTGCGATTTTTCTCAATTAATTTGCTTCCACATGAGCCAGTTTTCAGATAAAACAAAATTAATTTGGACGAACAATGAAGGCGGACATTTTTGGTAAAGAAAGAATGAAAGTTGGCTTTGTGGTACCTTTCATAATGCATGACAAATGAAAATGCTCGTAATGGCTATATGAAGGGAGCAATGCAAGTAGATAAAGTGGGAAAGAGGGAGTTTCGTACAATTGCTGCATTGACTGGGCCTTTGAATATAAGAGTTTGGAAGTCCTGTTGCTGCTTTATACAACTTTGGTCAAGCCATCTTTGGAATAATGTATGAAGTTCTGGTTACCCCATTACTTGAAGGATGAGGATGCTATGGAGAGAGTGCAGTAGAGTTTTACTTGGATGTTGCCTAGATTACCAAGTTTTAGCTAAAATGAATAGTTGGACAAACTTGGATTGTTTTTTGCTGAAGTGTCAGACTCAGGGGGGGACTTCTGAGAGAAGGTTATAAAGAGGCATAGAAAGGATTGGCAATCAGAAGCTTTTTTCTCCCCACGGTGGAAGTGTCAAATATTGCAGGGCATAGCTATCAGGTTAGAGGGTAAATTTTGAGTTTCAGGGGGAAGTTTTTTAGAATGGTAGGTGTGTGGTATATGCTGCTGGAGGTGGTGGTGGAAACACTTACGATATTGAGATTTAAGAGGCTTTCAGATAGGCACATGAATATGCTGGGAATTGGGGGATATGGAGCAGGTGCAGGCAGAAGGGATTAGTGCAAGCAGGCAACATGTTTAGCACGGGCATCGGGAGCCTAAGTGTCTGTAACTGCTACATTGAGCTCTATTCTTTATTAATATTGAAGTGCAGAAACTATTGCAATATGAGGCTAAGTTGAGCGGAGGAAAGTGTCACAGGCAATAACGTTGCAATGTGTAAGCACTTTCTTCTCATACTATTGAGTGAAATACTGGGTGAAAATGCCAGGGGGATGGGTGGAATTTCTTATTCTTCTATGAAACACCACTGAAATCCTTTTACATATTTCTAATAGGGCAGAGGACCCTTGCTTTATGTCCCAACAGAAGGATGAAGCTCTGACAGTTCAGCACATCCTCAATGCTGCATCTGGAGTGTGTTTCATGAAGGGAAGGAAAGGCATCCTAGCGTTCCTTTATTACGCAATAATTTAACATGTCTCGGGAGCAATGTGAACTTCGGTGACATTTTCTTTTCTCCAAAATATAGATTTTCTTTTGATGTATGGAAATGTGATTTGTCTTTCCTCAGCTGTTGACTGTGGGCCACCCCCAGAGTTACAGAACACAGTGCGATACCCACCAGAGAAAACGACCTACGGCAGTACGGTGGAGTACCAGTGTCTGGCTGGCTATGTGCCCGTGAAAGGAAATGGAACATCAGTCTGCTCTGCCCGGGGTCAGTGGGAAGGTCCAAATCTGGAGTGTGAAGGTCAGTCCTCCAGAGTGTTGCTAAGGAAATTTACACTAAATTAACAAGAAAACATCCCAGAGATATTTTAAGCTGTGATTTTTCTCTCACGTCATTTTGCTTCCATATGAGCCGGTATTCAGATAAAACATAATTAATTTGGGAAGAATAGTGAAGGAAGTGAAAGGAAGAATGAAAGTTGGCTTTATGGAATCGTTCATGATGCAGGACAACAGAAAATGCTTTGCAGTTAATGACATAATGAAGGTAGCAACACAAGGTAGCAACGCAAGTAGACAAAGTGGGAAAGAGGATGTAAATTACTCTAGCTACATTTATTGGGCCACTGAGTATAAGAGTCAGGAAGAGACCTTTTGCAGCTTACAAAACTTTGGTCAGGTCATCTTTGGAATAACATCTGCAGTTCTGCATATGTTACATGAAGAATAAGGAGGCTTTGGAGAGAGTGGAGAAGAGCTTGACCACGATCCTGCTTACGTTAGCAGGTTTTGGCTGTAACGAATGGTTGGACAAACTTGTTATTTTTCTAGTGTCAGAAGCTGAGGGGACATGTCGTAAAATATTATGAGAGGCACAGAAGGTAGGCAATCAGAACCTTTTATCCCAGGGTAGAAATGTCAAATATTGGAGGGCAGAGGGTAAAATTTGAGATTAAGGGCAAAGTTTTTTAGAGTGGTAGGTGCCAGGTACACGCTGCTAGGGGTGGTGGTAGAAGCAGATATGATAGTGACATTTAAGAGACTTTCTGATAGATGTGTGAATATGCTGGGGATGGAGGGATTGGAGCAGGTGCAGTCTAAAGGGATTAGTGCAAGCAGGCAACATGTTTGGCACAGACATGATGGGCAGAAGTGCTTCTTATTGCACTGTATAAGTTCTGTTATATGTTAATAAGCTCTGTTCTATGTTAATATTGAAGTGCAGTAAATATTGTAATGTGTGCAATGTGAAGCCAGGTTGAGCACAGAAAGGTCTCGTAGGCAATAATCATAATCATACTTTATTAGTCAAGTATGTTTTGCAACAGACGAGGAATTTGATTTGCCATACCTTCATATCAATAAAAAGCCACAAAACGCGCAAAATACATTTTAACATAAACATCCACCACAGCGACTCCTCCACATTCCTCACTGTGATGGAAGGTGAAAAAAAAAGTTCAACCCTTCTTTGTTCTCCCACGGTCGGGAGCCTCGAACCTTCCATTGATGGGACAATCTTGGCTCCCGTAGCCGGAGATCGGGCCCTCCGCGTCCGGGCGATCAAGCTCCCGGGTCGGGGCTGGTCGGACTTCCTACGGCTTTGGAGCTTCCCGATATCAGTCTCTACCCGAGACTGCAAGCTCCTCGATGGTGAAATCCGCAGGCCGCGGTTGGAGCGTGATCCTAGGCAAGGGATCACAGGCTCTGATGGTAAGTCCATGGCCCCGCGGTGGGGCTCAAAGTCAGTCTCAAGCAAGGTCGCCAGCTCCATGATGTTAGGCCGCAGAGCGACCGGAGATTCGATCCAGAAAACAATTGCATCTCCGGCAAGGTAAGAGATTGAAAAAAAGTTTCCCCTGACCCCCTGACCCCCCCCCCCCCCCCCCGCATAAAACAAACCAGAGAACATTAACACATACTTTTAAAAACACACTAAAAATAACAAAAAAGATGAAAAGACAGACAGACCGTTGGCGAGACTGCCATCGCTGACGCCGCCAGTTAATGTCATAATTATTAATAATTATCAATAATTTAATTAAATAATAAATGATTACAAATAATAGGCAATATTTCTCATAATATCGAGTGAAATACTGAGTGTGAGTGCAACGGGTAAAGGTCTTACTCTTCTTTGAATTACTACTTTGAAATATGTTTATATATAGGAAAGTATATCACTGCGGTTCGTTATCGTGCAATAATTTAACGTGTCATGGGAGCAACACGACCTTCAGTACAAAAAAAATCACCAGAAATGTAGATTTTCTTTTGAAATCTATCCACCGGTATGGAGATGCGATTTGTGCCTCCTCAGCTGTTGACTGCGGCTCGCCCCCAGAGTTACTGAACACAGGGCGATACCCTTCAGATAACATGACCTATGGCAGTACGGTGGAGTACCAGTGTCTTGCTGGCTATGTGCCCATGAAGGGAAATGGAACATCAGTCTGCTCTGCCCGGGGTCAGTGGGATGGACCAGACCTGGAATGTGTAGGTCAGTTGTCAGAGTGTTGCTAATGAAATTTACACTAAATTAACAAGCAAACATCTCAGCAATATTCTAATCAGTGATTAGAATCAATGATCAATCTAATCATTGATCGGATATTTGAATATTAGTGACAGGAAGCGCCACTGCAGCTTTATAAAAATGTTGTTAGACTTTGGAGGGAATGCAGAATTATTTTTGCAAGATGCTGCCTTAGAGTAGAGGGTATTGGTTACAATGAGTGGTTGGATAAGTTTGGATTGTTTTTCCTGGAGGGGGAAAATCTGGAGAGGGAACATCTGATAGAAGTATTTCAATTTATGAGAGGCAGAGATAGGGTTGGCAGTCGGAAAATCTTATCCCCGGGGTGCAAGTGTCAACTACTAGAGGGCATAGCTACTGTATCAGGTCAGAGGGAGAATGTTTAAAGGAGATATGTGGGACAATTAATCAGAGTGGTAGATATTTGGAACGTCCTGCCAGAGGTAGTGGTGATGGAAACATATGCAATAGTGACATTTTGGAGGCTTTTTGATAGACACATGAACATGCAGGGAATGGGGGATTTGAAGCAAGTTCAGGCACAAGGGATTAGTTTAAGTAGGCATCATGTTTGGCACAGACATTGTGAGTCGAAGGGCCTTTTCTGTTGCTGTACTGGTCGATGTTCTATGTTAATATTGAAGTGCAGAAACATCCATGTTGTAGATAATGTGAAGAAAAAAATTAGTTCAGGAAGGTTACACACACAACAACGCGGAAATGCAGAAGCAATTTCTTCTGGTATTATTGAGTGAAATGCTGGATGAGAATGCAAGGAAGAGCTCTTCTTTGAAACACTGCTCTGTAATCTGTTCATATATTTCTAATAAGGCAAAGTTTAATGTCCCACCAATAGGCTGTAGCTCTGAAATATCAGCACACCCTCAGAGCTACATCAGGAGTGTGTGTCATGAGGGGAAGGAAAATGCATCCAAGTGTTCCTTTATCATGCAACAATTTAAAATATCTTGGGAGCAATATGAACCTCAGTGGAAGAAACTAGCCAGAATTGTAGATCTTCTTTTGAGGTTTAACATCTCAGGTATGGAAATGTGATTTGTGTCTCCTCAGCTGTTGACTGCGGGTCACCCCCAGAGTTACAGAACACGGTGCGATACCCACCAGAGAACACGACCTACGGCAGTACGGTAGAGTACCAGTGTCTGGCTGGCTATGTGCCCGTGAAAGGAAATGGAACATCAGTCTGCTCTGCCCAGGGTCAGTGGGAAGGGCCAGTCCTGGACTGTGAAGGTCAGTCATCCAGAGTGTTGCCGCCAGTTAATGTAATAATTATTAATAATTATCAATAATTTAATTAAATAATAAATGATTACAAATAATAGGCAATATTTCTCATAATATCAAGTGAAATACTGAGTGTGAGTGCAATGGGTAAAGGTCTTACTCTTCTTTGAATTACTACTTTGAAATATGTTTATATATAGGAAAGTATATCACTGCGGTTCGTTATCGTGCAATAATTTAACGTGTCATGGGAGCAACACGACCTTCAGTACAAAAAAAATCACCAGAAATGTAGATTTTCTTTTGAAATCTATCCACCAGTATGGAGATGCGATTTGTGCCTCCTCAGCTGTTGACTGCGGCTCGCCCCCAGAGTTACTGAACACAGGGCGATACCCTTCAGATAACATGACCTATGGCAGTACGGTGGAGTACCAGTGTCTTGCTGGCTATGTGCCCATGAAGGGAAATGGAACATCAGTCTGCTCTGCCCGGGGTCAGTGTGATGGACCAGACCTGGAATGTGTAGGTCAGTTGTCCAGAGTGTTGCTAATGAAATTTACACTAAATTAACAAGCAAACATCTCAGCAATATTCTAATCAGTGATTAGAATCAATGATCAATCTAATCATTGATCGGACATTTGAATATAAGTGACAGGAAGCGCCACTGCAGCTTTATAAAAATGTTGTTAGACTTTGGAGGGAATGCAGAATTATTTTTGCAAGATGCTGCCTTAGAGTAGAGGGTATTGGTTACAATGAGTGGTTGGATAAGTTTGGATTGTTTTTCCTGGAGAGGGAAAATCTGGAGAGGGAACATCTGATAGAAGTATTTCAATTTATGAGAGGCAGAGATAGGGTTGGCAGTCGGAAAATCTTTTCCCCGGGGTGCAAGTGTCAACTACTAGAGGGCATAGCTACTGTATCAGGTCAGAGGGAAAATGTTTAAAGGAGATATGTGGGACAATTAATCAGAGTGGTAGATACTTGGAACGTCCTGCCAGAGGTAGTGGTGATGGAAACATATGCAATAGTGACATTTTGGAGGCTTTTTGATAGACACATGAACATGCAGGGAATGGGGGATTTGAAGCAAGGTCAGGCACAAGGGATTAGTTTAAGTAGGCATCATGTTTGGCACAGACATTGTGAGTCGAAGGGCCTTTTCTGTTGCTGTACTGGTCGATGTTCTATGTTAATATTGAAGTGCAGAAACATCCATGTTGTAGATAATGTGAAGAAAAAAATTAGTTCAGGAAGGTTACACACACAACAACGCGGAAATGCAGAAGCAATTTCTTCTGGTATTATTGAGTGAAATGCTGGATGAGAATGCAAGGAAGAGCTCTTCTTTGAAACACTGCTCTGTAATCTGTTCATATATTTCTAATAAGGCAAAGTTTAATGTCCCACCAATAGGCTGTAGCTCTGAAATATCAGCACACCCTCAGAGCTACATCAGGAGTGTGTGTCATGAGGGGAAGGAAAATGCATCCAAGTGTTCCTTTATCATGCAACAATTTAAAATATCTTGGGAGCAATATGAACCTCAGTGGAAGAAACTAGCCAGAATTGTAGATCTTCTTTTGAGGTTTAACATCTCAGGTATGGAAATGTGATTTGTGTCTCCTCAGCTGTTGACTGCGGGTCACCCCCAGAGTTACAGAACACGGTGCGATACCCACCAGAGAACACGACCTACGGCAGTACGATGGAGTACCAGTGTCTGGCTGGCTATGTGCCCGTGAAAGGAAATGGAACATCAGTCTGCTCTGCCCAGGGTCAGTGGGAAGGGCCAGACCTGGACTGTGAAGGTCAGTCATCCAGAGTGTTGCTGCATGGCATGGCATTGCAAATGAAATGACAGGCAAATGTTCCCGCAGATTCCCTTCATCTCTACTTCTTCATCACTTATCTGATTTTCCTTCCACTTACGAGAAAACGTCATGATAAAATTCCACATTCGAACTTTATTCCATAAATGAAGAATTAAAAACAGAAGTTTGAGACACAAAGGAACACTTGGCTTCCCAAACCGACATCCTCTCCCTCCAAGAAGGTCAAAGGTGGCCGGTGCATGGGAATATAACTAGCAGCAAGACTTTCTCAATCCCACACTACCCCAAATCCGTTACTAACTCCCTCTAACTGGGTCCAAATCCCATGAATCTCCCCAGCAGCTGAGTGGAAGTTCGTTCATCAGAAGGACTGAAATGTGTCAAGAGGCGGCTCACAGCACCTTTACAAGAGCAATTGGTGGTGGGAAATAAATACTGGCCTTGTCCACATCCTCAAAATGTAATAAATAACTCTAAGGCACTTACAGAGTACTAGTATCGTACAAACACCTTATTGCCAACTAAATAATTCTGCAATAGTGTTACATGGGAATGTATGAAATGTAACAGCTAATTTTTATGCAGAAAGATCCTACAACAGTTACTGGATGTCTTTTGTTAGTGATAAGTGAGGGATACATATTGAGCCAGATGACTGAAGTTAACACTCGTGTTCTTTAGAAGGGTCCTAAAACACCTTTTATGATGCCTCATTACAAAATATTGTATCTTCCATAATCTCTGTTCATATTTAAAACAATATTTGCAGAGTACAGTAAAACACCAGTAATATGGATCTTTGGGATTTTGGTTGTGCCAATCTAATGGATCTTCCAGATCCACGTTTAACTCAAAATTTTCACATGTTACACAGTGATCGCATACATTTTCCAGTGATCCCAGTGAGTTTACAGGGAGAGGGAAATAAGTACGAGCACTCCAGACCCCACCCACAGTGGCAAACCCACCCACGTTCCTTCCCCCTGCCATTGCGAACCCCAGCCCGGCTTGGGCCGTGACCCCAGCTCAACGTCCAGACTCCGCGCGGCCTGGCTCTGGCTGAACACGGTGCCGGCACTCGGAATCCCCAGCGCACATTCTAGATTCATGACCGCGCCAGATGTTGAACAAGTGGGATTTCCAAACAATCAAAAATGCTGGATTATCAGTAGAAACGAGGAACTGCAGATGCTGGTTTACCAAGGAAGGCACAAAATGCTGGAGTAACTCAACGGGTCAGGCAGCGTCACTGGAGAACAAGGCTGGGTGATTTGGGTCGGGATTCTTCTTCAGACTGGAATGCAGGGTCGGGATGGAGGCTCTTGTGAGAAGTGGTGGATTTGAGTGTAGGTACCGGAAATCCTGGTTGAGTCTAAACTGGGAGGTCTGGAACCAGAGCTGGAGGCCTTGAGGCATAAAGTGCAGGCACGTGTTGTGGGAACACACGTGGTTGTGGTAGCGGGTCTGGGTCAGAACATGGTCATGGAATCGGGAGCAGCAGAAATCACAGAGGGGGAGCAGTGAGAGAGGGTGCTGCAGAAATCCCACCGGAGAGAGGAGAACTTGTTCAAAGTCTGAAGAAGGGTTTCAGCCTGAAACATCGCCTATCCATGTTCTCCAGGGATTCTGGCTAACCTGTTGCGTTACCCCAGCAATGTGTGCCTTTTGTTTTGCTGGAATTTCAGTGTTTTATTGCATTATACACATTATAATCTCAATGGCAAAAGAAGAACTAAAAACACAGATTTAAAGTTTAACCTTAACCACAGGCATCAAAGTTGTCTTTTGCGATTTATGTCTCCTCAGCTCTTGGCTCCGGCTCATCCCCGGCGTCACAAAATACAACGCAATACTTAAAGAGTCTTTGTAAGGCAGCACAGAAACGGGCCCTTTGGCTCAACTGTAGGTGCTGATTTAGATATCTGCCCAAGCTTTTTCTTACATTCGGCCCGTGTTCCTTTAACCTGTACTATCCATGTGCCTGCCTAGATGACTTTTAAACATTATAATTGAACTCACCTTAGCAGCTTCCTCTGGCAGCTTGGTCCTTGTATACACAATCTTCCATGTGAAAAAAGTTGCCCTAGGTCCCTTTAAAACCTTCCCATCTTACCTTAAATGCATGTCCTCTAGTTTTAGACTCCCCTACTTTAGGAAAAAGTCCGTGGCTCTTCACCTTGTCAATGCCCTGTCTGATTTTAGAAACATCTAAAAGGTCATCCTCAATCTGGAGAGAAATCAACTTCACCAACAATTCCAGAGAAAAGGTCCAGTCTTTCCTTGTAACTCAAGTTCTCCATTCCGGGTAACACCCTTGCAAACCTTTTCCGACCTACTTCCATCTTAATGACATTCTTCGTATTGCTAGTTGACTAGACTGTGTACAGTACCACAAGTGTGTTCTCATCAGCAACTTGTGTAATTGCTTCATTGTACTCAGTGGGCTGAACAATGCAGGCAAGTGTGCTGAACACCTTGTTCACCACTCTGCCTACCTGCATCGCGTTTGGGAGAAAGAACAAAGAACAACAGTTTAGAAGGGGATATTTTCATTTGTATAGTCCCTTTCATATCCCTTAGCACTCCCCCAAGATGTTGAGAACGACGTAGTACTTTTAAAGCTGTAATGTACCAAAATGGAACAACGTGAGAATGGCCTTATATTTATTTTAGGTAATATTGTTTGATGAATAAATATTAACCAACGCATCAGTGATGCCTCCCCCTTGCTTTTTGTAAATTTTAATGTCAAACTGGGAGGCAAGACTGGGCTTAAAGTCCCATCTACAATTTCCATCCGCGCTTCTCTCCCTTGGTATTATGCTACTGGGTCACCCTGGTTTCCTCTTATATTTTTAACCGCACCATGCCAGCTCCTGGGGGAGCAATCCCATGAGCCACATTACCCCTCTCCTTGTTTCCCTGTAGCCCCTGCAACTTATTATTTTGCACACATGCCTATCAACCCCCACTCTGATACTTTGTTGCCGTTAAATTACACTTGGGGGAAATTTAGAGGAGCCAATTAACCTTTCAGCACATCTTTGGGAAGTGGGAGGAAACTGGAGTACCCGGAGTGAAAGTGCAAACTCCACAGGAGCAGGAGCTGAGGACAGGAGCCAGACTAAGTTGCTGGAGTTAGGAGGAAGTAGCACTAATGGCTGCACTGGCTGGTGGCCAGTTTGCTGGAGAGGGACTCGAATCTCCATCCTTCTGGCTCAGAGAGTGCCTTTAGTCACAGCTCATACAAAGTAATCAGGATTCAAGGGGATGCAGATTGAAGATGTTGAGTGTGGATTGTGTAGGATGTGACTGATGCATAGGTACAGTCTTTGAAGGTGGCAGGACAATCTGTTTAAAAGGATATGTGTAGGAAGGAACTGCAGATGCTGATTTAAACTGAAGATAGACACAAAATGCTGGAGTAACTCAGCGGGACAGGCAGCATCTCTGGAGAGAAGGAATGGGTGATGTTTCGGGTCGAGGCCCTTCTTCAGACTGAAGAAGGGTCTCGTCCCAAAACGTCACCCATTCCTTCTCTCCAGAGATGCTGCCTGCCCTGCTGAGTTACTCCAGCATTTTGTGTATTTCTTCAGTTTAAAAGGATGATTGGATCCCAGGGCTCATTGGCAGAGAGACAGAAGACAGAAGCATGAAAGTTGTGCTAAATATTTGCACTCTGTCAAGAGCAATGTGCTGATTTCTGGCACCATCCCTTTAGTGTCATGGTTTTGGAAAGGGTTCAGTAGACTGAAGGGACATCTGAAGAACTTCTGTCGAGTGGTGAGTGCGAAGGTCTGGCTCATTCTCCTTTGAGCAAAGAAGATTAAGTAGAAGTTAGATAGAGTTGTTTAAAATCACAATGGGGTTTGATGGAGTTAATATGGATCAGCAGGAGGTTACAGAGACAAAGTACTTTGGTAAAAGAACCAGATAGAACATGAGGAGTAATATTTGGCAAAATCTCTTGATCAGCACTGCTGACAAGGATATTGGAAGCAGATTCAATAATGTTCAAAAAGGAATTGAATACATAACTGCTAATAAGGAGAAAATGTGTGGAGTTATGTCTAAAGATCAGAAGTGGATGTGGTGAATTGTTTAGTTTAGTTTAGGACAGTGCTGCTTTCTCAAGGCTCCAGCAACCTGGGTTCAATCCTGAGCAAAAAAACAAATTGCTGGAGGAACTCAGTTGGTTGAACAGCAATCCCATAAATCCCATTCCCAGAATCCTCGATGCAAGGTTTTGATCCGAAACCTCAGCCTTTCCATTCCCACTACAGATGCTGCTGGACTCTCTGAGTTCCTCAGGCAGGTTGTTTTTCGCTCCAGATTACAGCTTCTGCAGTCACTTGGTTCAGTCTTGCCTGTGTGGAGTTTAGTGAAGGTGGGCGATTGGGGAATTAGTGGTTGGAAGGCAAGGTTGATAGGAATGTGAGAGAGAGTAGGTTATGGGGTGCTTGATGTTCACTGTGGACTTGGTGAGCTAAATGATTTCTTTCCACACTGTATGACTGTATGAAATAAATGGGGAATGGGATTTAAGGCATGCTCGGAGAGCAGATGTATAAAGCCATTGAACTGAATTGCACCCTATGATGAAGATTCTAGGCCTAATTATATGATGGTGGTATTTAAGCTTTTAAATAGCACATGAATGTACAGAGATGGAGGGACATGGAGTATGTATGTGCAGGCAGACGGGGTTAGTTTAATTTGGCATCATGATTGCCCCAGACATTGTGGGCTGAAGGGCCCGTTCCTGTGCAGCACTGCTTTACATAATCACGAGCAATTACTTTTTTTCAGACAGTTAAATGATCTGAAATCCTATGCTTTTGTGTCTCCTCAGCTGTTGACTGTGGCTTACCGCCAGCAATAGTAAACACACTGAGGAATCTACCACAAAGCACAACAATAATAATAATAATAATAATAATAATATTCATTTATTGTCATTGCAACGAGTACAACGAAATTAAAAAATAGCCAATCCTGACGGTGCGTACAAACATATATGCAATAAATGCAAAAACAAATAAATACATAAATACAATTAAATACAATTATGTTAAGTACAAAGATTTTTTAGTGTTGCCTAGTGCAAAGGTAGTGTTCAGTTCTCGTATGGCCCTGGGGTAAAAACTGTTCTTAAGTCTGTTTGTTCGGGATTTTATCGACCTGAAACGTCGACCAGAGGGCAGATGAACAAACAGACGGTGGCCGGGGTGGGATGGATCTTTTATTATTTTGCCTGCTCTACTGAGGCAGCGTAGGCTGAACAGGTGCTCCAGGGAGGGCAGTGAGCAGCCGATGATTTTCTGGGCCGTCGTGATGACCCTCTGAAGGGCCTTCCTGTCCTTTTCTGAGCAGCTGGCATACCATGTGGTTATACAGTATGCCAGCACACTCTCGATGGAGCAGCGATAGAAGGACAACATGAGCTTCTCCTGCAGGTTGGTTTTCCTGAGGATCCTCAGGAAGTGGAGTCTCTGCTGTGCCTTCTTTACTGTGGTGATGGTGTTGGTAGACCAGGTGAGATCCTCTGCGATGTGCGTACCCAGGAACCTGAAAGCTGGTACCCTTTCCACACAGACCCCATTGATGTAGAGTGGGTCGTAATCTCCACTGGTTTTCCTAAAGTCAATTATAAGTTCCTTTGTTTTGGAGGAGTTCAGGACCAGATTGTTCACTGAACACCATGCTGCCAGCCTTTGGATTTCATCCCTATAGGCTGTCTCATCTCCTTCTGAGATGAGTCCAACCACAGTCGTGTCATCCGCGAACTTGATGATGGTGTTGGTGGGATGGGTGGGGGCGCAGTCGTGAGTGTAGAGGGAGTAAAGGATGGGGCTCAACACACAGCCCTGTGGTGAGCCGGTGCTCAGTGTAATGGTGGAGGAGAGGTGAGGGCCTATTTTGACTGTCTGGGGGCGGTTGGTCAGAAAGTCCTTGATCCATTTGCAGATGGTTTGGGAAACAGTGTACCAGTGTCGGGCCGGCTATCGTCATGTGGGGGGAAACTCAACACTCGCCTGCTCTGCCCAGGGTTGGTGGGAAGGAACAAACATGGAATGTGAAGGTACGGGGCCCAGAATGTTCCTCGATGGAATTTGGACTAAAACACCAGGAGAATAATAATCCAGCACACACTCTGCATCTGCAATTTTATTTCTAATTTAATTTTTCTTCCAAGTTATCACTGTTGTTTTCTAACTTTCTCAGCTCTATTGATGTGTTAACAGTTTATTTATCAGTTGCTGCCTGAGTGTTTGTGGTATTTTCTGTGTTTTATTTCAGATTTCTAGCTTCTGCAGTTAAAAAAAATTTTTTAGGCAAAGTAGTTGTTATGTAGAGTCTACGTCACAGATGTCAACCTTTCAACCCGAACAGTCCATGTCTCTCTCGTGTTTCTGTTCGATACAATCTCCTTCCCACGTCATTAACTCTATTCCACCCTATTAGCAAATCCTTCCACTATTTCCTTCCTCATGTAAAATACAAAGTGCTGGAGGAACTCAGTTGGTGAGGCAGCATCTGCGGAGGGAATGAAAAGGCAACTTTACGGGTCAGGACAATTCCAGCATCTGTAGTTTCTTGTATCAATCAGCTGAAAGCGGTCCCTAACCGTCTAACTTTCCTCTGTCTGTCCATTCCCTCCACAGATGCTGCCTGAAACACAGAGTTCCTCCAGTGCTTTGTGTTTTGTGTTTTGCTTAAGGTTCCAGCATTTGCAGTTCCTTGTCTCTCCACTCCTTCAGTGGAATTCTCTGCCACAGAAGGCAGTGGAGGCCAATTCACTGGATGTTTTCAAGGGTGAGTTAGATTTAGCTTTTAGGGCTGAAGGAATCAAGGGATATGGGGAAAAAGCAGGAACGGGGTACTGATTTTAGATGATCAGCCATGATCACATTGAATGACGGTGCTGGCTCGAATGTGTTTCTATGTTCCTAAGTTCCTTTGTCTGTTATCTCTTTGTATGATATAGACTTTATATTATAAAATGATATGTAAATATATAAGGATGTAAATATATCTGCTTTTTGCCTCCACATCTGACAGTAGTAAATTCCATCTTCTCGCCTTCTCGGAAATCTCTCATTGAATTCCAGGATACATTCATGAAAGTTTTGTAGCTTCTGATCTTAATCTTTCATATCTCCTTCTCTTCATCCACTCAATTAAATCATTAATTGATATTAAAAAGTTATATTAAGTCACAAGTTTGTCTTCTCTTTTTCAAACAACAGTGTATTTTTTCTTAATAGCTATATTCTCACAGGTCTGGTATCAACTTCACAAAACCTTTTTTTTCCCACTTTCTCCTATGCTTTGATATCTTTCAGTATAAAATGAGGACAGGAACTATGCACAGCACCCCAGGAGGAGCACTCAGCAAGATTCCGTGATTTTGAATGCTGTTCATGTTGAAATGAAGCCCAGTACATTTTGTCTTTTATTGACTGAGTTACTTAGATGTCAATATGTAGTGGTTTGTGTCCCCAGATATCTTTTGTTCCTGTCATACATTGATACTCTTACGATCTAATGGATCAAGGTTTTCTTGACATGAGGTATAGGAAGGAACTTCAGATGCTGGTTTAAACTGAAGATAGACACAAAATGATGGAGTAACTCAGCGGGACAGGCAGCAACACTGGATAGAAGGAATGGGTGATGTTTCAGGTCAAGACCCTTCTTAAGACCCCAATTCTTGACATGAGATCTGGTTAACTTCCTCAGGGTAAAATTCATGGAAATTCTGAGGTTTCACTTTTTGTGCAATTGTTATAGAATCATACAGGATTATGCCAGGGGTGGTGGTTGTTCAGATCATCCTGCTCATGCTGTCCAGAATAGGGCAATCGAGATTATTTCCAATTTCCACTGCTCTGTACCACTGTGACTGGGTGCTTCATAAATGTGCTGAGAGTTTCAGCCTCCACTGAAGGACTTGCCTGGTGTCATTAGATTTCCCCAGCCAGCAGAAAGATGTTGACATCTACCCATTTACCACCTTTCTAACAGCAATCAAATAACCCGTAAGCCTCTCTGGAATCCGACTATAGAGTGTGTTGTCTCTCTGTGAGTTAACACTTGAATGTAAAACCAAGAAGCATGCAGGAGGTGACTATGTATACAACAAAATCACTTTCATTTATATAATGACTTTTAATGTCGCAAACAATTCTTCGGCAACTTACATGAGTATTATTAAGCAATTGGATAGTTGACATTGAACCACAAAATGAGGTGTTGGGACAGGTAACCTTGGTCATGTGGGGTTAAATTTTAGAGGATTTTCAGAGGAGTGTAGAGAGGGATCAGTTCAAGACTTATATCCTTGATAGTTGAATTTATGCCAGGAGAGATGATTAAACCTTGAGGTGTTCAATAGGACGAAGACAGGTACTATTGGGGATTATACATTTGTAGTGGAGGTATTGTTTTAATGAGATGAAATAGTTAATTTATTTGAGTTTCACTTGGTAGATTGTTGTTCAAAGTGATTAATCTGTAATTCATTTCCCACAATGTACTGTTTGCTTGTTTTAAACGTACAGTTCAATAGGGGGCATATGAGGCATCAACGGGGACTTGGTTTCATTTTTAACTTGCAACCAAAGGTCTACTTTGAAATTATTGACTTTTCAATGCAAAGAAAATGAAACTGTTGAGTATATAACACCAACCATGCATCTTGTTTTGAGAATGTGCTTTTCAGCATGTAGATATTGTGTGCAGATCACTGACCAATCGTACTTGTCTGTGGACATGAAATGGCGAACATTGGATAGTGACCTGTATAACTTGGAAAGACCCCAGAATAGTAAAAACATGGGCAACGACAGATGAAGAAGGATCTCGACCCAAAATGTCACCCATTCCTTCTATCCAGATATGCTACATGTCCTGCTGAGTTACTCCAGCATTTTGTCTGCAGCAACAGATGACTTTGAATGTGCAGTTATTATCATAATCATTGCAAATTTAGCCATAACTTCTTATGGAACCCCGAATTTATAAATTTGCCCAAAGATATTTTTTAACAATTGAACAGGCCTAATTTTGCCAATTAATTAAAAATACATCCAGAGCCAAAGAAAGTAAAATAATGCAAGTCTTAGGAATGAGCGACATTACCTCATCTAGCATCTGACACGGAAACTGAACAGATATTATCTGCTGAAAGTTAGAAGTATAATTTAGTTCCAAAAAGATGTTTGGAGCTGTCCTGCTGGCTCATTATGCACATGCACCAAGATTCTGGTCTGATCCCATACCATAGATTTTAAGTTGTATCTTTTTGTTTCTCCTCAGTTGTTGACTGTGGCCCACCCCCATCTTTATTAAACACACTGCGATATCCTCCGCAAAGCACAATCCATGGCAGGAAGGTGGAGTACCAGTGTACGGTCGGCTATCTGCATGTGAGAGGAATCACCACCTTAGTCTGTTCTGCCCAGGGTCAGTGGGAAGGCCCAAGCCTGGAGTGTGAAGGTTGGTGCACCTGTTGTTTTTTTTTAGTTAAATTGTGAATGAAGTTTTAGTGCTGTCTGGATTTCCATCTAGGTGAGAGAAAGCTTAGCAATGCTTTCTGTCTCTCCGTGTGATGGGGTGGGGAGTGGGGGGAGAAAGCCATGTTTGCACCGGATCAGGCCCTTCAGCCCACAATGAAACATGATGCCAAGTTATACTGAACTGAGCTGCCTGCTTGCGATCCATAAATCTCTATTCCCTGGTTAGTTTGTGATTCAGGATGCATCCAGTTTGAGTTGTGCTTTGCTAAACTGAACTGGTTTAAAAGAAAATCACGGTAAACATTCAATAGAAATAAATATAGTTGTCTGTAATTTAATAAAATCTTAGCAAGAAGCTGTATCAGTGAAATGGGTCAGTAGCAAAGTGGGCTAAATAAGTATTACAGAGTCGTGGACTAGAATGAACATGAAGCTTGCGTTGGCGGTGTTGCCCAGAGTTTGTTGTAAAAGCCTCTGCTCCACTGTGTTCTCAAACAAGGGGAGTCTCCTGTCTTTACCTACGTTGCCCAGTACATGACTCCAGACTCACCAGTGGCCCAGCAAGCCACTCATTTAGTTGTCCCAAACAATTATTTTTAATAGCTTGTGTTTGTTTTTGAACAACTCCAAAAGATGTTTGACAATTCTCTTACACAGTAGTCTTCTTGCTACCTTGTGGTAAGTACAATCCTTTCTCCCTGATGAGGTTATCAGACACCCTCTGGGCATTCACCTGCAACACTCCACATGGTGGTGAGGTCCACTGTCTAGTCACACTTCTACTGGTGGTGTGGAATGATCACAAGGCCTGATTTTAGTCATACTAAGGACATGCAAATGATTTGAAATTTGACCTTGTTGGGTCGGGTAGTTTAAACCAATGCTTTTTGCACCCATATGTGAATATATTTGCCTCTTTAATGTGTTCTGTAATTGTTGTTGGGGATGTGGTGCGAGGGTTCATATCCCTGCTGAACACTCGTGTGCCTCGTGATGAGCAGAAACGTCACTAAATTACCTGGATCACGTGTCTCCTCAGCTGTTGACTGCGGCTTGCCTCCAGCATCACAGAATGCAGCGCTTATCCCTCTTGAGAACACAACCTACGGCAGTACAGCGGTGTACCATTGTGCAATCGGCTATGTGCACGTGGGAGGAAACAATACAGCGGCCTGCTCTGCCCAGGGTCGGTGGAAAGGACCACACCTGGAGTGTGAAGGTCAGATCTTCAGACAGTTTCTAAACTTGAATAAATACGAAGACTCCGTGTAAATGATATCCAAGGGATGTATGCATTTGATGCCTCACCCCTCCTTGCACCTCAACCAAGTTCCCACCTGATCCTAGTCTTGAAAGTAATTATTTTTATGGGCATGTTATATTAACCAAAGCATGGCCACGTGACACTGACATTGGCTGGGCTGACAAACCCACTGCAAGTTTGGAATCTGATTTGAGTTCTGAGCTGATTGAGATGTCACCATTTAGAAAAGCCCGGCCCAGCTACTCGGCTCCAGAGTTTTCAGTCAAAACAAGGACTTTCTGAAAGTGGCTCTTCGTCACTGAATGATAATTGGTGGCGTGTTTTGTTAATCCTGATTGTTGCGAGTTGACTGACTTGTTTACTTCTACAACAAGAGCTCCACTTCTAAGGTTATATGTGCAAAGGGTATAAGAAGCTTCAAGAAAAATCAATCATTTCAGCAAGTCACAAAGTCCTGGGCTGGCAATGAAGTGGAACAAAACTTTATTATTCGGGACTTTGGTTGATTTTCCAGTTTATTGGATGTTATGCCTCTTATTCTCCCAACACATTTATAATTCCATTATTTTAGATCTTATATAATAGTACAATAAATTGTTCAATTAACTTGGTAAGTTTCAAGGAGAGGCGAGAAACAGTATTCCTAAGAGTATAAAGGGAGCATGAAAACAGTCATAGAGCTTGGGAAAAAAGGCCTCAGCCCATTGAGACCATGCCAACCATCAAGCACCTATTTTACACTAATACCATGTTACTCCCCCCATATCCCAGCAACTGTGCCTAGATTTTAAGCCTTAATTTACACACCAGGAAGATACTTGCATTTAACTTACCAGCCCGCTCATTTGTATCACTCACTCTCTGGTCTGCAAACTAACTCACACCCACCCTTTGTTCTTTCCAATCTTTTCCTTGTCTCCACCTTAAAACATTCTTGTTTTCTAACTTTTCCCGTCTCTGATTGATCTTAAACATTAACTCTGTTTCTGTCTCTGCAGATACAGCCTGACCTGGTGATTATCCCCCAGGTTATTCTGTTCTCTGTTAGATTTCCAGCATCTGCAGTTAAAAAAATTTAAAAAAAAATTCTCTCAACTTGCTGTTTTCTTCAGAACATCAATCTATCTAGTGGATCTTGTTAAATGGTTTGTTCCTTTTACTTGCCATACCAATAAAGTAAATTCAACTTTTTTTAAGCTTTCTCTTGAACGACTGACTGTCACCTTAAGATGAATTGTGTGAAACTCCAGCTAATCTCTATTCCCGATGACGTTCTCATCTAAATTATGGTTTCTATCAGAGATTTGATAAACATCAGACTGGGTCTACAGAATAGTGGTTAGCCGTTTGCACAAACCTAGAATGCGATGGTGGGTCCTTCACAACTCAAGGTAAACTCAAGGTGATTTAAACTGCTTGCAAATGGCACAATGTGAATCAAGGCACTTGGAATTTTACCCTAATCTAGTTTTTCTTTCACTGTGACAAACCTCCAGGTAATCTTTAGTTTGATTCATAATTAGATTTTGTATCTGCATCGCTTGGTTGTTAGATCTTTGGAAGCTAGCACCTTATTCTGAGATCTGTTGGGAGGTCAGAAATCAACAGGCAGAGGATAACGTTCAGGGTCCTGCTCAAAGCCGCCTTGAGGATGCATTGCAACCCCACTGACTCCTGGGAAACCCTGCCCATGACCACATAATGTGGTGCAGGATATATCAGGATGTAACTGAGAATCTCAAGTCCATGCATCGGGAGCACCTTGGCATCAGTCTCCTCAGAACTCACAAATCCAAGGGGGAGTAAGTCATCCTTGGACCCCACCACCTGCGTTGGTAAGATTTAAATAGAACAATTCCCCTGTTCAAGTTCTTTTACAAACTGCAGTCCAATGGCATGCTGTAATACTTAGAGGAAAGAGGTAGATGTCATTCCTGACCCTGGGTAGAGAATGTCTGGAGTTCTGTGTACAGCTCTGGGTACCACATCTTAGAAAGATCGATAACTTTTACAATGTGGATGAATTTAGAAGAAACTTACCACTGTACTAAATGTTCGCTTAAAAGTGGCGCTTACATGAATTTGGTGCTTATTTCTTAAGATGCAGAAATTTAAGGGGTGTATTGATTGGATTTAGGGTTCAATCTGCATCAGTGCAGATGAACACCATTAAAATGTGATTCAACAAGCCAAATATTGGAAGATCATTTTTCCCCACATTAAATAGATCGCAACATTGATGTAACATCAGAAAAACACTTCACTATTATCAATAAAATTAGCAGAAAAAATTGCTCCATGCAATTAACTTTTTACGAATACATTTCTTGATGTAATTTACTTTGCTTAAACACTTAATAAGGGGCAGGATGGTGGTCTCCTGTTTCTATGTTGGAGATTCCCTCCTCAAAAGGGACATTGCAATTGATTTGGAGTGCAGATCCTTCATGAGTGATTTAAAATAACTTGTGTTTATGTCTCCTCAGCCATTGACTGTGGGTCACCACCAGTGTTAGAGAGCACGTCACCATATCCACTAAGAAACACGACCTATGGAAGTATTGTGACGTACCGGTGTCTAGTTGGGCACGTGCATGTAAGAGGAGACACCACGTCACTCTGCTCTGCCCAGGGCCGGTGGGAAGGGGCAACCTTAGAATGCAAAGGTCAGAGCTCCTGAATATTTCCAAATAGAGATGTAACAAAATAATTTTGTACTGTTAATTGGATCTGTAGCATATGTTTAATTTAACATAACTCCAACATGACTATTTCACTCTCTCAGTGTGGGCAGAGCAGAGTGACGTGGTGCTATGTTGGGCATGCTATGTTATGTATTGATTATGGCCAATGAAAAATGCAGTAATAATATCCAAATCAAATTTGGTGAATTTAGAGAGCTAGGGGATAAACTAAAAAGTAGGACCTCAAAGGTAATAATCTCTGGATTACTACCAGTGCCACGTGCTAGTCAGAGTAGGAATAGGAGGATATTTCATATGAATACGTGGCTTGAAAAATGGTGCAAGGGGGAGGGATTCAAATTTTTAGGACATTGGAACCAGTTCTGGGAGAGGTGGGACCAGTACAAACAGGATGGTCTGCACCTGAGCTGGAATGGAACCAATGTCCTAGGGGGAGTGTTTGCTAGTGCTGTCGGGGAGGATTTAAACTAATGTGGCAGGGGGATGGGAGCTGGAGCAGAGAGACAGAGGGGTGTAAAATGAGGGTAGAAGCAACAGGTAGCAAGGTGAAAAGTAAAAGTGGCAGGCAGACAAATCCAGGGCAAAAATCAAAAAGAGCCACTTTTCAACATAATCGTACAAGGAGTAAGAGAGTTGTAAAAACAAGCCTGAAGGCTTTGTGTCTCAATGCAAGGAGTATACGTAATAAGGTGGATGAATTAAATGTGGAGATAGTTATTAATAATTATGATATAGTTGGGATTACGGAGACATGGCTCCAGGGTGACCAAGGCTGGGAGCTCAACATCCAGGGATATTCTATATTCAGGCGGGATAGACAGAAAGGAAAAGGAGGTGGGGTAGCGTTACTGGTTAGAGAGGAGATTAAAGCAGTGGAAAGGAAGGACATTAGCTTGGAGGAAGTGGAATCGATATGGGTAGAGCTACGAAACACTAAGGGGCAGAAAACGCTAGTGGGAGTTGTGTACAGGCCACCTAACAGCAATAGGGAGGTTGGGGATGGCATCAAGCAGGAAATTAGAAATGCATGCACTAAAGGCGCAGCAGTTATAATGGGTGACTTCAATCTACATATAGATTGGGTGAACCAAACTGGCAGGGGTGCTGAGGAAGAGGATTTCTTGGAATGTTTGAGAGATGGTTTTCTAAACCAACATGTCGAGGAACCAACGAGAGAACAGGCCATTCTAGACTAGGTATTGAGTAATGAGGAAGGGTTAGTTAGCAGTCTTGTTGTGCGAGGCCCCTTGGGCAAGAGTGATCATAATATGGTAGAGTTCTTCATTAGGATGGAGAGTGACAAAGTCGATACAGAAACAAGTGTTCTGAACTTAAAGAAAGGTAACTTTGAGGGTATGAGGCGTGAATTGTCCAAGATAGACTGGCGATTGATGCTGAAGGGGTTGACGGTGGACATGCAATGGAAGGCATTTAAAGGTCGCATGGATGAACTACAACAAGTGTTCATCCCAGTTTGGCAAAAGAACAAACCAGGAAAGGTAGTGCATCCGTGGCTAACAAGGGAAATCAAGGATAGTATTAAAATAAAAGATGAAGCATACAGATTAGCCAGAAAAAGTAGCATACCAGAGGACTGGGAGAAATTCAGAGTCCAGCAGAGGAGGACAAAGGGCTTAATTAGGAAATGGAAAATAGATTATGAGGGAAAACTGGCAAGGAACATAAAAACAGACTGCAAAAGCTTTTATAGATATGTCAAGAGAAAAAGATTAGTTAAGGCAAATGTAGGTCCCTTGCAGTCGGAAACAGGTGAATTGATCATAGGGAACAAGGAGATGGCAGACCAATTGAACAAATACTTTGGTTCTGTCTTCACTAAGGAAGACATAAACCGTCTGCCGGAAATAGCGGGGGACCGGGGGTCTAAAGAGAAGGAGGAACTGAGGGAAATCCAGGTTAGTCGGGAAGTGGTGTTAGGTAAATTAAATGGATTAAAGGCAGATAAATCCCCAGGGCCAGATAGGCTGCATCCCAGAGTGCTTAAGGAAGTAGCCTCAGAAATAGTGGATGCATTAGTGATAATTTTTCAAAACTCTTTAGATTCTGGAGTAGTTCCTGAGGACTGGAGGGTAGCTAATGTAATCCCACTTTTTAAAAAGGGAGGGAGAGAGAAAACGGGGAATTATAGACCAGTTAGCCTAACATCGGTAGTGGGGAAAATGCTTGAGTCAGTTAGTAAAGATGTGATAGCATTACATTTGGAAAGTGGTGAAATCATCGGATAAAGTCAGCATGGATTTACCAAAGGCAAATCATGTCTGACGAATCTTATAGAATTTTTCGAGGATGTAACTAGTAGAGTGGATAAGGGAGAACCAGTCGATGTGTTATATCTGGACTTTCAGAAGGCCTTCGACAAGGTCCCACATAGGAGATTGGTGTACAAACTTAAAGCGCACGGTATTGAGGGTTCAGTGTTGAGGTGGATAGAAAATTGGTTGGCGGACAGGAAGCAAAGAGTAGGAATAAACTGGTCCTTTTCGGAATGGCAGGCAGTGACTAGTGGGGTACCGCAAGGCTCAGTGCTGGGACCCCAGTTATTTACAGTGTATATTAATGATTTGGACGAGGGAATTGAATGCAACATCTCTAAGTTTGCGGATGACACGAAGCTGGGTGGCAGTGTTAGCTGCGAGGAGGATGCTAGGAGGATGCAGAGTGACTTGGATAGATTAGGCGAGTGGGCAAATGCATGGCAGATGCAATATAATGTGGATAAATATGAGGTTATCCACTTTGGCGGCAAGAACAGGAAAGCAGAGTATTACCCGAATGGCGACCGATTGGGAGAAGGGGAGATGCAATGTGACCTGGGTGTCATGGTGCACCAGTCATTGAAAGCAAGCATGCAGGTGCAACAGGCAGTGAAGAAAGCGAATGGTATGTTGGCATTCATAGCAAGAGGATTTGAGTTTAGGAGCAGGGAGGTTCTGCTGCAGTTGTACAGGGCCTTGGTGAGACCGCACCTGGAGTATTGTGTGCAGTTTTGGTCTCCTAACCTGAGGAAAGACGTTCTTGCCTTAGAGGGAGTACAGAGAAGGTTCACCAGATTGATCCCTGGGATGGCGGGACTTACATATGAGGAAAGACTAGATAGACTGGGCTTGTACTCGCTGGAATTTAGAAGACTGAGGGGGGATCTTATAGAAACATATAAAATTCTTAAGGGGTTGGAGAGGCTAGATGCGGGAAGATTGTTCCCGATGTTGGGGGAGTCCAGAACCAGGGGTCACAGCTTAAGGATAAGGGGGAAGTCTTTTAGGACCGAGATGAGAAAACATTTCTTCACACAGAGAGTGGTGAGTCTGTGGAATTCTCTGCCACAGAAGGTAGTTGAGGCCAGTTCATTGGCTATATTTAAGAGGGAGTTAGATGTGGCCCTTTTTGCTAAAGGGATCAGGGGGTATGGAGAGAAGGCAGGTACAGGCTACTGAGCTGAATGATCAGCCATGATCATATTGAATGGCGGTGCAGGCTTGAAGGGCCGAATGGCCTACTCCTGCAGCTATTTTCTATGTTTCTAAGTGGTGTGGTGGTGTAATGGTGCAGCTGCTGACTTATAGCTCCAACTGCTGGCTTCAAAGCTGATCTCCGGTACAGTCTGCATGGAGTATGTTCCCCGCATCCCCCCCTCCCCCCCCCCCCCCCCACCCCAGCACCTGTGGATTTCCTCGGGGATCTCCAGTTTCCTCCCATATCCCAAAGATCTACTAGTTGGGATGTTAATTGGCCACTGCAAATCGACCCCAGTATTAAGATGGTCATATCTGGGGGGAACGGATAAAATATGCAGAGAATAAAATGGGATTGGTGTAAAAGGTGCTTGGTCAGTATGAGCTGAAGGGCCTGTTTCTGCATTGTATCATTCTATGCTATGACTAAAACCTAAGTAGCCTCGATGTTGCTGGGGTGACAATTAATTGAATATTTTGAGCCAGTGCTGGAAATTTGCAAGCTGATGAAAGCTTTGGTGAGGTCAATGGGGAATTTGTGACCTCGGCGCCAATAATTCATCACCTCAATCAATGAGGTTTACGGGAAGGGAAGTAAACATTGGTATAACAGGGAGAGAAACAGTCAATTATAATCAATTCATTAAGTGGGGGAGAGAAAACACAAAAGATGAGATTGAGGTATCAATTGCATGGCAAAAAATGTAAATACAGGAAAATATCTGCAGAGATGAAACTCAACAGTCTCAGTCTCTCGGCCTCCATGCTTGAGTTTCACATTAATAAATAATGTTCCCCTTCTCTGCAAAGTTTGATATAATGAGAATGTTTGAGCTTTCTTCAGATTTGGTTTGCCATATGCTCATTGACCATCTATATGCTTATCAAGCTATATTCATAGCTCACCGGAAAAAAATTAGGAATAACTGAAAGCTCTGTATATTCTCCTTCCCCATTAGAAGCCTTTACAGTGCTGATTTAGTACAAGATTGCAGATGATGATGTACAATCACATTATGCCAACAAAGCAGTTCTTTGTGTAACAAGCTGCCACTATTGTCTGGCCTGGTACATAAATATGGTTTAGACCTTTGAATGGATTTCTATTCTCTCTTTGACTTGATCTCTATTTGCATTTTCATGAACTATAATTTAATGTCATATCGAATAAACCATGTCCCAGGACCTTGGTAGTGTGGTGGGTCTATAATTAAATTTATAAATCATAGGCCTGGACTAATGATCTAGAAATGCAAATTTAAACCCACCATAGCAGCTGAAGAATTTAAATTAAGTGAATAAATTAAATAATTATGAATTCTCTAAAATAAGCTTGCGTAATGCACTTGCACTCACACACTGTGAAATAACTGGATTGTTGTAAAGCCTTTCTATTTACATAATCTATCATCCTTACCCTGTCTGGCTGGCGTGTAACAATATGTCTCATAAGTCACCAGGGGATGGTCAATTTTTAACTGCCTACTGAAATACAGTAGCTAAGAAAACCACTCAGTTATTCCAAACAAACATGAGCGGCTCAGAAAGGTGATTTTCCACAGCCTTGTTGCTCCAGTGAAGAATGGGGAATAAATCTTGTATCAATTGTTAAGCCAGGTCCCATGAATGAGTTGCAAAATGTTACCTACCCTCCAAGCGATAGAGAGTTTAATGGTGCCCCCCATCATTTAGACAGAAGAGGTATTTCAGGCAAAGTTAGTGTTTAACATTTGTAGCTTCTACAGGCACATCAAAAAATTTTTTTAGGTGAAGTTCATGTAGGTTCCTTACAGGCTTAATCAGGAGAAATTATATTGGGAAATAATGACAAAGCAGGAAAAAAACAAATATTTTGCTTCAGTTTTCATGGAAGAAAATATCAAAAACATACTGGAAATAATGGAGGATTCGGATCTGAACTGAATGAGGAGATGGAAATATCAAGTATTATTCCTAAATTTATAATGGGGTAATTATTGAGACATAAAGATGATAAGACCATAGGAGCAGATGCACAGCATTCCAGGGTTTAAATGAGGTAGCGATGAAAATAGTGGATAGTGGTTGTCATCTTCCAAAGATGCAAAGGCTTGAGAAGAATTCCCATTGAGTGGACAGTAGCAAATGCAGTCCCACAATGCAAAAAAAAAGAGAGAGAATAAGAGAAAATTCAGGGAACTGCAGACTGCAGGAAATAAATGGGTCTACTGTGGATAGGGTGAGCAGTTTTAAATACCTGGGAGTCCACATCAAAGAGGATCTGACATGGGCAACGCACATTGCCGCACTGGTGGGTAAGGCAAAGCAGCACCTTTACCACCTTAGACAGCTGAGGAAATTCAGAGTGTCTCTGAGGATCCTTCATTGCTTCTACTCTGGGGCTGTGGAGAGCATCCTGTCTGGCAACATTACAGTCTGGTTTGGGAACAGCTCTGCCCAGGACAGGAAGGCCCTGCAGAGAGTAGTGCGTTCGGCAGAACGCACCATGGGAACTACACTCGTCCCCCTGCAGGACCTATACATCAGGAGGTGCAGATCGAGAGCAAGTAAGATTATGAGGGATCCCTGTCACCCCAGCAACGGACTGTTCCAGCTGCTACGGTCAGGCAAACGCCTCCGCTGTCACGCTGTGAAAACGGAGAGGATGAGACGGAGTTTCTTCCCACAGGCCATCAGGACTGTTAACTTTTATAACTCCAGGGACTAAATTTTGTCTTCTCTGTATTAACTTTAATTTATATGCTGTAACTGTAATTCTTTTTTTTTTTTTTTTTTTGCACAATCCGCAGGCATTGCCACTTTCATTTCACTGCACATCGTGTATGTGTATGTGACAAATAAACTTGACTTGACTTGGCTTGACTTAAAATGCTGAAATCTATGATTAAGGAAATGAAAACTGGGCACTTTAAAAAACATTTTAGAAAATAATAGACTTAGGCAGAGACAATGTTGATTTGTACAAGGTTAATATTATTTAATAAATCTGTTGGTGTGCTTTAAGGTTGTCATATGTAAATATGACACCTGACAGCAACTGTTGTCAAAATAGAAAAATTCCACCCCACTGCAATTGCTAGATCTGTATGTGATGCTTTTTCCACAATCAGCAGTAAACATTGCACTGTCTCAGATTTAAAAAACCTAGGCCAACTCCATCAACATAGAACACAAAACATTACAGCACAGGAACAGGCCCTTCGGCCCACAATGTCTGTGCTGTTGAACATGTTAAACTAATTTCCTCTGTCTGCACTTGATACATTTCCCTCCATTCCCTGAATAACCATGTACCTATCTAGAAGCCTCTTAAATGCCACTGTCTTTCCTTCTTCCACCATCACCCTTGGTAACGCGTTCCAGGCACGCAAAAAATTCTGTGTAAAAAAAAGCCTGTGTAGAGTTTTCTGTGTAAAAAAAAACTTCCCCCCTCTGTCCTTAAAGCTATGCGCTACCTGTCTACCCCGTCTTGTAATTTTATATATTTCAATCTGGTCTCCCCTCAACTTTGGATACTCAGAGAAAATTATCTAAGGTTGTGCAACAAAGGTTACAGGTTAAGGTTACAGGTCTAAGGTTACAGCTAATACCCCCTAATCTAGGCAACATTCTGGTTCACCTTTCATGCACCTTCTCCACAGCCTCCACATCCTGTAATGGGGTGACCAGAATTGCACACAGTATTCCAATTGCGACCTAACAAAAGTTTTATAAAGATGCAAGAGGAGTGGAAAAGCATTTTACCCACCCCATTAAACTCTTCCATAATTTTGAACATTTCAATCAGATATTTCTTCTTGTAAAAATCTCTTGCCTTTTCAATTAAACCTAGTAGGTGTCATTTCTCAGTTCTGATGCCTGTATCATGTTGTTTCAACTAAAGGATTTCAGGATCAGGGAGTATTAAATATATCAGTGTTGTGCTTAAAGAGGGCTTGTGGCTAAAGGAGATTAATGATGGAATTTGAGAGGCCAGAGAACTGGATCCATTGCTTTTCCTGCCCAGCAGGGGTCGTACAAGCGCCAACATCAGGGCTCTCCAAGTGCAGAATGCCTGCTAACATCTGCAGTGAAGGATAAGCAGCTGCTAATGTGTATACACACGGGGAAATTAAAACAAGCAGGAAAACTCCATTGGGAGCAGAGATGCTCACACAATTCTCCTCCACCATCTTCTGGAGTAAGAATGACAGCAAGAATGAAAGACTTTTGTTTCTGGAGCACTTTCCATTCTCTTTCAGTACATTTCCAAATGGTTTACTCTACATTTTGTGAAGTGTAATCTCTGTTGGGATAGTGGAATCACAGCCACCATTTCTGCATAGCCCACCTCCAGAAACAGTAATGTGTTCAAAACCGCATAATCCATTGACAGTACATGATGTTGATTGTGGGATAAGTGTAAGTAAGGATATCTCTGGTCTCCTTCAGAAGAACACCATGGAATGTTTTGTATCTGAGAGAGCTGACATAGCCTTGGTTTAAAGTGAAACGGAATCGTATAAGATCATATCGTAGAAACCTACGGCATAGAAAGAGGCCATTTGGCCCATTGTGCCATGGTTGTCAAAAAGGAGAAATGGTTACTCTCATTGCTTTATGGGTTGTAGCTCTTCAAGTTGCAACTCTTTTGATTTCTACATAGAAAGTAGGATAGGGTGAGGGAAAGAGAATAGGTTCAGAGAGGAGGAGAAACGACCGAGGGAGGGAATTGTACAATTTGAACATTTAAAATCTAACAATGAAGTAAGATTCGACCAATTACATGGGCAAGAGAGCTTGATTGGCATTGTTATTTTTATATTGTTGGAAAGATGTTAATGCATTTAATACCAGATTTAACATTTCCTGTGCTGTTTAAGCTGCAAAATGGATACTGTCACTAATACTGCGTTGAGGGGAGGCTAAAGCTGGCTGGTGTTTGTGTGAAGAATGATGTTGATTACTTTGCAAGTTCTGACGATCTTGCAACTCGATCTTGCTGCCAAATACCATTGCTGCAGCTGCTTCTCATTTAATATCTGGTTCAATGCTGTAATCAGAGTTGTAGAGCATTGAAACAGGCCTTTCAGCCCACTATTTTTGTGCTGATCATCATGACTATCTTTACTAATCTCACTTGCCCGAGTTAGTTCCATATCCCTATGCCCTGCTCATGCATGTAGCAGGCTGGGTGCCTCTTAAATGTTATTCCTGTTCCTGCCTCCACCACCTCCTCTGGCAGTTCATTCCAGATATTGACAACTCTTTGCAAAATCTTACCCCTCAAATCCCTTGTAAGCCTCCTCTTACTCACCTTAAACCTACACCTTCTAGCTTTAGACGTTCCCACCATGGGAAACAGACACTGGCCATCTAACCTACCAATGGTTTTTGTAAGTTTACATACCTGTATCACATCACCTCTCACCTTCCTTTGCTCCAGGGAAACAGACCTAGCCTATCCAATCTTTCTTTGTTCCCACACCCTCCAATCCAGGCAATATCCTTTTAAATCTTTTCTTCACCTTCTCTAACTTAATCAATTCCTTCCAGTAGTGTGGTGACTAGAAGTACACACAATACTCCATACGACCTGACCAATGTTTTGTGCAACTGTACCATGACATTCTACCTCCTATGCTCAATGCCTTGTTTGATGAAGGCAGGCATGCCATACGCCTTTCTCATCACCCTGTTTACCTATAGTTCCACTTCCAGGGAACTATGTATTCTACTGTAAGTTCTCGCTGCTCAAAAAAAGTGAAGGAGGAAATGGCACAATGATCTGCTCGGAGAGGGGTCAGTGGGAAGGATCGCATTTCAGTTGTTCAGGTAACAACAAGGCATGCTAAACAGGAACAGGCTTTGCCAGGAATATTGTATTAACAGTGTATCATATTTCCATAGTAATTAAATACGGCAAACTTCATCCGACCTCTGAACCAGCAATGCTTCACAAAGGCATGTGAACCTGTTGTATAGTATTTACTTAGGGCGTCCTGACACAAATATTTACCTGAGTATGTTTGTGTTACAGCACTTCACCAATTCTAGCCTCTTGTACATTCTCAGTTTACGACGCTCAGTGTTGATGCTCTGATACTTCCTTTCCTCTCTGCTGATCCAGGCACTCCTTAAAACCCAGCTCTTTGAACTAGTTGTGTAGGAAGGAACTGAAGATGCTGGTTTAAACCAAAGATAGACACAAAATGCTGGAGTAACTCAGCGGGTCAGGCAGCGTCTCTGGAGAGAAGGAATGAATGACTTTTTGGGTGAGACCCTTCTTCAGACTGCTGACCTCAGACTTCTTCACTCTGAAGAAGGGTCTCGACCCGAAACTTCACCCATTCCTTCTCTCCAGAGATGCTGCGTATCCCGCTGAGTTACTCCAGCATTTTGTGTCTATCTTTGAACTAGTTGTTTGGCTGCTGGTTCCTTTTAATTAACTGGTTCTCTTTAAATTAATGCAATGCAAGTCTAGAGTCTAGAGTGCAGTGAACCAGCATTGATTCACATAGTTACAGGGCCCTCCATAATGTTTGGGACAAAGACCTATCATTTATTTATTTGCCTCGGTACTTCACAATTTGAGATTTGTAATAGAAAAAATCACACGTGGTTAAAGTGCGCATTGTTCGATTTTAATAAAGGCCATTTTTATACATTTTGGTTTCACCATGTAGAAATTGCAGTAGTGTTTATACATAGGCAGAAAATGCTGCAACTAATAAACAGATGAAGAGAAAAAGAGAGTTAACTTTTCAAGTAAACAATCTTTCATCTAATATAATATCCAATATAATATAATAAAAAGGAATTGCAGATGCTGGCTTATACCAAAGATAGAGAAAAATGTTGGAGTAACTCAGTGGGTCAGGCAGCATCTCTGGAGCACATGGATAGGTGACGTTTCAGGTTAGGATCCATCTTCAGATTGATTCTCCCAATCCAAAACATCACCTATCCATTTTCTCCAGATATGCTGCCTGACACGCTAAGTTATGCTAGCATTTTGACTCAGTCTTTCATCTAAGCTGTTTCATGAAAGGATATCAACCTGACATTCAGATTCTGTCTCCGCTGATGCTTCCTGATACACTGAATGATTCCAGTTTTTTTAAATTTTATTTTTACAATTCCAACATCCATGGAATCAAATTTTCCAATATCTCCTTATGTCAAGCTGTGTTTATGATGCTACCATGGATAGGCTTGGGATGGTTTTGCTTTGAACTCATGATGTGGGTATGCAAAGGGAGAGGTGCATAAGCACAACCTTGAGCATAGAAATCTAAAAACTGCAGATGCTGGAAATCTGAAATAAAAGCAGGAAATGCTGGGAGCACTCAGCAGGTCAGGCAGCATCTGTGGAAAGAAAAACAGAAATTGATTTTCAGGTCAGAGAACTTTGTTAGCACAATATGGCACAATGCAAGTCTAGAGTGCAGTGAACCAGCGTTGAGTCACATAGTTACAGGGCCCTCCATAATGTTTGGGACAAAGACCCATCATTTATTTATTTGCCTCGGTACTTCACAATTTGAGATTTGTAATAGAAAAAATCACACGTGGTTAAAGTGCGCATTGTTCGATTTTAATAAAGGCCATTTTTATACATTTTTGTTTCACCATGTAGAAATTGCAGTAGTGTTTACACATAGTCGCCCCATTTCAGGGCACCATAATGTTTGGGACACAGCAATATCATGTAAATGAAAGTAGTCATGTTTAGTATTTTGTTGCATATCCTTTGCATGCCATGACTGCTTGAAGACTGTGATTCATGGACATCACCAGTTTCTGGGTGTCTTCCCTGGTGATGCTCTGCCAGGCCTGTATTACAGCCATCTTTAGCTGATGCTTGCTTTGGGGGCTAATCCCGTTCAGTTTTCTCTTCAGCATATAAAAGGCATGCTCAATTGGGTTCAGATCGGGTGATTGACTTGGCCACTCAAGAATTGACCATTTTCTAGCTTTGAAAAACTCCGTTGTTGCTTTAGCAGTATGTTTAGGATCATTGTCTTGCTGTAGAATGAACCGCCAGCCAATGAGTTTTGAGGAATTTGTTTGAACTTGAGCAGATAAAATGTATCTATACACTTCAGAATTCATTATGCCACTACCATCAGCAGTTGTATCATCAATGAAGATAAGTGAGCCAGTACCTTCAGCAGCCATACATGCCCAGGCCATAAAGCCCCACCATTGTGTTTCACAGATGAGGTGGTATGCTTTGGATCTTGGGCAGTTCCTTCTCTCCTCCATACTTTGCTCTTGCCATCATTCTGTTATAAGTTAATCTTTGTCTCATCTGTCCACAAGACCTTTTTCCAGAACTGTGGTTGCTCTTTTAAGTCCTTCTTGAAACTGTAACCTGGCCATCTTTTTTTGTGGCTAACCAGTGGTTTGCATCTTGCATTGTAGCCTCTGTATTTCTGTTCATGAAGTCTTCTGCGGACAATGGTCATTGACAAATCAACACCTGACTCCTGAAGAGTGTTTCTGATCTGTCAGACAGGTGTTTGGGGATTTTACTTTATTGTAGAGAGAATTCTTCTGTCATCACTTGTGGATGTTTTCCTTGGCCTGCCAGTACCTTTGCGTTTAGTAAGCTCACCAGTGCTCTCTTTCTTCTTAATGATGTTCCAAACAGTTGATTTTGGTAAGCCTAAGGTTTGGCTGATATCTCTAACAGTTTTATTCTTGTTTCTCAGTCTCATAATGGCTTCTTTGACTTTCATTGGTTCAACCTTGGTCCTCATGTTGATAAACAGCAATAAAGGTTTTCGAAGGTGATGGAGAGACTAGAGAAAAGACTAGGTGCTGAGAGCTCTCTTATACCTGCATTAAGGAGGCAATTAAACACACCTGAGCAATTACAAACACCCGCAAAACCATGTGTCCCAAACATTATGGTGCCCTGAAATGGGGAAACTATGTATGAATACAGCTGTAATTTCTACATGGTGAAACCAAAATGTATAAAAAAAACCTTTATTAAAATCTGACAATGTGCACTTTAACCACATGTGATTTATTATATTACAAATCTCAAATTGTGGAGTACAGAGGCAGATAAATAAATGATGGGTCTTTGTCCAAAACATTATGGAGGGCACTGTACTTGCTGACTGAACTTATCAACAGCAGAAGTTTGTTGTTGTGTGCAGTATAATTTGGTGAATAAGGTTGCAAGGCTCCTATAATAAAGCTTTTGAAATATCACTGCAGTGGATGGTTCTACCATTGCATGTTTATGGTAAATGTTGCCAGCAGCAGTTTGTCTATTAATTATTCCATGTCTGGCAGCCATCCCTTCCCTGTCCTACCACTGAAATACCCACTCTTCCTATCCACTTCTCTCACCTCTTTTAAACTGCTCCTAATCTTACTTAAAGACACTGTTACTAATCCTTTGGTCACCGTCCTCATATTTCCACATCTTTCCTCATGTGGCTCCACATCAAATATTGTTTGGTAACACCGCTGAGAAGCACCTTTGGATGTTCTGCTATATTTCTGTAAGTTATTGATAAGAACAAATCAGTTGTCTAATGCAGTTTAATGGCTTCTAGTGTTAATCTGCAGTTTCTTTTATTTGGCGGATTTTGATGCATGTTTAATGAGTACATGCGTTATGGCAATTTAGCAAGATCTGGTTTCTCTCCACACATTTTCAGTTATTATCCAAATGTGACAAAGAAGAAACTAATTTATACTCTTTTCGAAATGTAGTTGTACAATACGTGACAATGATCAGATAGTCTGTACCATCGCAGAACACAGTAATTACAATCTTCTCATGATCTTTTAAACAACATTCCTACAACTAGCAAAAGAATTGGAACATTCAACAAGTCATTCTTGACCCTGAGGGCCTGCTTAAGAAGATTTAATTTGCATGTCTCACTCATAAATCTATAACCAGATGTGCTCCCAGCATCTTTGAGCCTGCCCCACTCAACGTTAGCACCCATTGTACCACCAGGCATGAGACATGTTTGAGTAACATGGGAATTGCTGGACAAAGAATCAAGGAACGGGACACCATAGGAGGCCAATCATCCCACCATGCTTTTGGTAAACCCCTGTGTTAGATCCCCCCCCCCCCCCCCCCTTGTGTTCTTACCTCTTGGTCCTGCATATTTTCTCCTTTCATATATTTATTCAATATTGTTGGAGCATTTAATAGGCTTTTGCATAGGCACATGTATATGCAGGGAATGGAGGGATATGGATCACATGCAGGAGGAGGAGATTAGATTGACTTGATCAGGTTGGGACCTCAGTTCTCCTTCACGAAAGTCGTGATGGATTATTAAATATATTACTCTTTTAAACATTTTTAGGCTTTTTTTCCCTTTAAATTCCAGAATGCTTGATTTACTAAATTTAAGTCTCCCGAATTCGTAATTGGAGCTCATCTCCCTTAGCCCTAGTATTTTAATCATTCCTCAGTTGGTTTTGTATTGACAGTTCTGGTGAAACCCCTTAATTCACAGTTTGAGACCACTCTCTCCTTCCAAGAGATGCCATTGCATGACCTCTTGCTTCCAATAGCCCAGGCCAGTTAAAGAGCTTTCCCTGCATATAAATGTATTTTATAACTAACAATGTGTCAGTGTGTCGAAAATGGCAACAGGTAATGTTTTTTGTTATTTTTCTCTTGAGTTAGCATGTGTTATTCTTCTCTTGAGTTAGCATGCTGGTGGTATAATGAATGTTGCAATCAGAGGTTCATCAATGCTCCATTTGCAACAAAAAAACAACACTTTGGGATGTCCTGTGGTCTTGGAGGACACACTATAGAAGTGAACATTTATCATTTGGTTTTGGTTTTGGTTTGTGAGATTTCAATTAATAGAAACATAGAAAATAGGTGCAGGAGTAGGCCATTCGGCCCTTCGAGCCTGCACCGCCATTCAATATGATCATGGCTGATCATCCAACTCAGTATCCCATACCTGCCTTCTCTCCATACCTCCTGATCCCTTTAGCCACAAGGGCCATATCTAACTCCCTCTTAAATATAGCCAATGAACTGGCCTCAACTACCTTCTGTGGCAGAGAATTCCACAGATTCACCACTCTCTGCGTGAAAAAAAAGTTCTCATCTCGGTCCTAAAAGACTTCCCCCTTATCCTTAAACTGTGACCCCTTGTTCTGGACTTCCCCAACATCGGGAACAATCTTCCTGCATCTAGCCTGTCCAACCCTTTAAGAATTTTGTAAGTTTCTATAAGATCCCCCCTCAATCTTCTAAATTCCAGCGAGTACAAGCCGAGTCTATCCAGTCCTTCTTCATATGAAAGTCCTGCCATCCCAGGAATCAATCTGGTGAACCTTCTCTGTACTCCCTCTATGGCAAGAATGTCTTTCCTCAGATTAGGAGACCAAAACTGTACGCAATACTCCAGGTGTGGTCTCACCAATGCCCTGTACAACTGCAGCAGAACCTCCCTGCTCTTATACTCAAATCCCCTCGCTATGAATGCCAACATACCATTCGCTTTCTTCACTGCCTGCTGCACCTGCATGCCTACTTTCAATGACTGGTGTACCACGACACCCAGGTCTCGTTGCATCTCCCCTTCTCCTAATCGGCCACCATTCAGATAATAGTCTGCTTTCCTGTTCTTGCCACCAAAGTGGATAACCTCACATTTATCCACATTATACTGCATCTGCCATGCCTTTGCCCACTCACCTAACCTATCCAAGTCACGTTGCAGCCTCCTAGCATCCTCCTCACAGCTAACACTGCCCCCCAGCTTCGTGTCATCCGCAAACTTGGAGATGTTGCATTCAATTTCCTCGTCCAAATCATTAATATATATTGTAAATAGCTGGGGTCCCAGCACTGAGCCTTGCGGTACCCCACTAGTCACTGCCTGCCATTCTGAAAAGGACCCGTTTATTCCTACTCTTTGCTTCCTGTATGCCAGCCAGTTCTCTATCCACATCAATACTGAATCCACAATACCGTGTGCTTTAAGTTTGCATACTAATCTCTTATGTGGGACCTTGTCGAAAACCTTCTGGAAGTCCAGATATAACACATCCACTGGTTCTCCCTTATCCACTCTACTAGTTACATCCTCGAAAAATTATATAAGATTCGTCAGACATGATTTACCTTTCATAAATCCATGCTGACTTTGTCCAATGATTTCACCACTTTCCAAATGTGCTGCTATCCCATCTTTAATAATGACTGCTGTCATGAATAAAAGCATGCTGAGAAATTAATGGAGCCCAGACTAAGAGGAGAATATTGTAACCTTTATATTTTGCAGAGATTGACTGTGGGTCCCCTCCAGTTGTACCACATGCCAAACTAGCCCAGCACCAGAGCACGAGACTGGGAAGTGTTGTCCACTATCAATGTATGGATGGATTTTATGCACTGTCTGGAACCAATGTGTCCAAATGCAAACAAGAAGGTCAATGGGAAGAAGTCAAACTGGTGTGTAAAGGTAATGTTCTTTTTAACTAAGCCACATTGCTGGGAACTCAATTGAACAAAAGCAATCAAGTTCTCGTTAATGCATTAATCTTAACTTTCTGTGTTAGATATATCAATAATGAAACAATGGCACAGCAGGGCGGCACAGTGGCACAGCGCCAGAATTGTTGCCTTACAGCGCCAGGGACCTGGGTTTAATCCTGACTGTGGGTGCTGTCTGTATGGACCACGTTCTCCATGTGACCATGTGGGCTTTCTCTGGGGTTCCGGTTTCTTCCCATATTCCAAAGACATGTAGGTCTGTGGGATAATTGGCTTCTGTAAATTGTCGCTAGAATGTAGGATAGAAATAGTGTGCAGGTGATTGTTGGTCAGCACAGAAACAATGGGCCGAAGTGCCTATTTCGACGCTGTATCTCTAAAACTTAAAAACTGAAGCAAAGGATGTTATTGTTTAATATTAGGTACAATAAAATGCTTTTTTGTTGCGTGCTTTCCAGTCGGCAAAAAGACCATGCATGATTACAATCAAGCCGTCCACATTGTACAGATACTACTTGTGGCGAGGTTTAAGATGCTGCTCCTTGGAGAGGTGGAAGACGCAACCTGCACTCTTGATTAAATTAGGTGACAGTGGTGTTGCACAGATAAGACCAATATTGTACTGTGCAAAGTTACCATATGGAGAGCTTTGGAGTTCTGGTAGATCAGAACATTTTCCAATCAAACATCCTGATCTGGGATTACTGCCTGTTGTTGACTGAGGGCCTTTTATTCTTAAAGGGGGAGTGTGTGGAATTTCTCTTCCTTTGAGCAGCAATCATGCCAGTGGTTGCTCCAACCTGTCCATGTAACGCTTAAATCTCACCATTAATAGGTTCTTCAAGCTTTGAAATAGCTGCCCGACCTTTAAACAGTGTTTGATTGACAAATAATACCTGTCTATAGTGTTTGCAATGCCAACTCATGGGCGCCAATGAGCACTCAAGGCATGGATGCTTTGTTACCTGTTGCTTTGATAAAAGCCGTTAAAAATCCACAAACCAACACTTCCACATGAAAACATAGACATACAGACATTGAGTACTGTCTGGGATGTCAGAGGAAGTCTATTGAGTCAACTTAGATCAGGTTATCGGACAGGCTAAATTGGACTGGGAGTGGAGGATCCTCATGATTCTCCTGTCTCAAAGGATACGACCACTGCGATTATCATCATTTTATGTTTTGCAATATATAAAGGGGGAGAATCTTGCCTGTGTTTTGCTGGTCAAAATATTTGTGAAAATATTTGCTGCCAGTCGTATATATCTTCTGCATCCTTGGTGCCTCTCAGGTCCATTGAATGTATCGTGATGCATTGAACATCAGCTGATAACCACATGAATGGACTGGCAGGACTTGCTATCTCCTCAAAGCCCTTGTAATGTTGAGTGAATAATCTGCTAAGTACTTGAAGTGTTGTTTTATTGTTAGTGATGATGCACTTCAATGGCTTAGAACACCCCAAAAATCTGTGCAACTCAGTGGATGATTCTGTAATTCAACTAAAGTAATGCCAAAAATGAAATCCTATCATCTTCCAGCCTTTGTTCATTTGCTTTTGTTCGTGTTGAAATTGGTTACACTGTCGGTCTCTTTTTGTCCTTCATAGTTAATGATTTTATTCTGTTTAATGAATCGTGCTTGACATGGAAAAGGGATGGAATTGGAGCAAGATCTGAGGACGAATATTTAGTAAGTGAAGAACAAAGTTTTCTGTTAAATTTCAGTAAAGTCTTCCCAGAATTTGTTGTTTCAGGATATCTTGTGGCCAGTTTTATGAGTTGGATTCTTCCCCACATCCCCCTCCCTCCCCCCCCCTCCCCCCTCCCCCTCCCCCCTCCCCCCTCCCTACCACCACCGTTTCCTTCCTTCCACAATCCCCTCATCAATAGCTCTGATAATTCAGTGTCCATTGTTGAGGATAATGATATAGTGGGAGTAATGCAGTGAAATCTCTGTGAGAGACAGGACTGATTCATTTACTTGGCCAATGAGAATGAAACAAACAAACAGGGAAGGAAAAAACTTTAAATTGGTCATATCAGGTCCAGAATAATATATAAAACAAGGGGAAGAAGGGTATGAGTGAAAAAATTGAGAAGACAGGGAAAGGGAAAAAAAAATCTTAAGAATTTAAGATGTGCTAAACTTGCTGCCTGCAGGACTGAGATGCCACGGCTTCAGTTGATACTATTTTAGTGAAGGACTAAATAGTTGATGATGAGCATTAGTGGTAAAATGATTAGATTGACCAAAAAGAGGAGGTTTCTGAAAATTGAAAAAGTGTGTTTAATATTTTGGAGTGTAAGACCATTATGAAATATATCCCTTTGACGAATTATCGTTTTATGTGAAATTCATTATGCTGTTTACATTCTCCTTGATGACTGGCCACTCCTGTTCTTGTGTAGGGTTGACTTCTGATAGACTAAGTTATTCACTTCAGTTTAAGTTCTTCTCCATTACATTTTAATTTTCTGTGCTAATCCTTTTGAAAAATAAATCTATCTTTTGAGGTAATTTTCTTTCCCCACAGCCTTCCCATTTCCTTACAAAAAATACAATAGGTAATTCCCCGATCAATCAAGCCTGGAAGTTTTATTGTTGGAAGTTTGTTAAAGGATGTTCTTTTAGGAAAAGATAGGGAGGAATTTCTTTAGTCAGAGGGTAGTGAATCTATGAAATTCTTTGCCACAGAAGGCTGTGGAAGTCACCAGTAGATATATTTAAGGCAGAGCTAGATAGATTTTTGATTAGTACGGGTGTCCGAGGTTATGCAGCGAAGGCAAGAGAATGGTGTTAGGTGGGAGAGATAGATCAGCCATGATTGAATGACGGAGTAGACTTGATGGGCCGAATGGCCTAATTCTGCTTCTATCACTTATGATCTGATGAAGTCACTGGGATTAATTTTAAATAGAGAATTAGCATTATGTAGTCTACCTCCATTTTTCCAAATAAATAATCATGCTGTTATTTGTTGGAGAGAGTGCAGTTTCAGTCATGGGTTTTGCGTGCTGAAGTTAATGGAAGCTCTTTGTAGATCAAATCTGTTTAGTAAACTGTTTGCAAATGATTTCTGCTAGGGTGGAGGGAGGCTATTTAAATAGATCCAGTTAGCAGGGTAAATTTAAGTTATAAAATTCTATTTGTACATTTGAAAGTTCTAAGCCTTCCAACTCAGTTGCTCTTACAGCTGTATCATTCAGCATAGTACTTTTTTAATGCAATGACATTTTACTTTATTACAGTTTCATTCTAGCTTTTTATTTCTTCCCAGTTTCAGATACAAGGGGAGAGAGTCTATCAAAGGGAATTTTTTCACAATGGCCCGTTTATTCATCGTACAGCAAATGACTCCCCTGTAGTGTGTTTGAACTTGCAACCAGGCACCAACTATACAGTGAATATCACAGCTCTCACATCGCAACGTTCTGCATCTATACAGCTATCAACAGCGATCATTGGTGAGCAACTGGCTTCAATGATTGAGATTGTGCAGAGCTTTGCCCAAACAATTATTGACTTGTTTTATTCACAAAATGCTGGAGTAACTCAGCAGGTCAGGCAGCATCTCGGGAGAGAAGGAATGGGTGACGTTTCGGGTCGAGACCCTTCTTCAGACTGATGTCAGGGGGGCATGACAAAGGAAGGATATAGGTGGAGACAGGAAGATAGAGGGAGATCTGGGAAGGAGGAGGGGAAGGGAGGGACAGAGGAGCTATCTAAAGTTGGAGAAGTCGACGTTCATACCACTGGGCTGCAAACTGCCCAGGCGAAATATGAGGTGCTGTTCCTCCAATTTCCGGTGGGCCTCACTATGCACTGGAGGAGGCCCATGACAGAAAGGTCAGACTGGGAATGGGAGGGGGAGTTAAAGTGCTCGGCCACCGGGAGATCAGTTTTGTTAATGCGGACCGAGCGCAGGTGTTCAGCGAAGCGATCGGCGAGCCTGCGCTTGGTTTCGCCGATGTAAATAAGTTGGCATCTAGAGCAGCGGATGCAATAGATGAGGTTGGAGGAGGTGCAGGTGAACCTTTGTCTCACCTGGAAAAACTGTTTGGGTCCTGAGTTGAGTTGTTTTGTCTTTGTCTTTGGCACTTATTCAGATTGCTGAGTTGTCTGTGCACAGACGTACAATTTCAATTCAGTTTCATATGGTTTCAAATGTGTTTAGTTTTATGTTTTAGAGAGGCCAGAAACATTCCTCGAGTTTGGGGTTTAAGTTGTTTGGATACAATTTAGCTGATTCTGCATTTGCTCAAACCGCAGGGTCTATAAAATTTGTGACCCTTGATGTTTTTTAATGGCACTTTGGAAAATAGTTTGCCAGGCAATTTTAGAGATGAAGGCCGTAAAAATAGAAGACAGACTGGAAAGCAGTTTACAAATGCTGTCGTTCAATGGGTCTTGTTCACAGTAACACGTGTTGTGCCAAAGATATCCATGACAAGACTTTATGAGAAACAAACTACAAAGTAGATGAGTTTTTCTTCACAAGTTATGGAGAGTCAATTCAAGAAAGAATAGAAGGCATTGTTACGGTTCTACCCAGAGAAAGAAACTCTGGTGGTTTTGTTTATTTCTGTTGGTTACATAAGGGCGGCACGGTGGCACAGCGGTAGAGTTGTTGCCTTACAGAGCCAGAGACCTGCGTTCGATCCCAACTATGGGTGCTGTCTGTACGAAGATTTTACATTCTCCCCATGTCCTGCATGGGTTTTCTCCGAGATCTTTGGATTCCACCCACATTCCAAAGGACATACAGGTTTGTAGGTTAATTGGCTTGGTATAAGTGTAAATTGTCCCTAGTTTGTGTTAATGTGCGGAGATTGTTGGTCGGTGGGAACTCGGTGGGCTGAAGGGCCTATTTCCGCACTGTATCTTTAAACTAAACTAAATCCTAAAAATATCAGAATTGCAAGCCTTACTCTGCAGCTTACACTCAATATTCGATGTGTACGTCCTCAGCATTCTTAACAATCTATGAATATGGTTCAGTGCTTATTTAATATATTTAATATAATGTAGGTTAATTGGCTGGGTAAATGTAAAAATTACATTAAATGTGAAATTAAAATTAAATGTAAAAATTGTCCCTGGTGGGTGTAAGATAGTGTTAATGTACGGGGATCGCTGGGCGGCACGGACTTGGAGGGCCGAAAAGGCCTGTTTCCGGCTGTATATATATGATATGATATGATGATAATATATAGATAATTGTTTGGCTTTTGTTTGCTGTCAATCCTCTGCGAGCCAAAGTGAAAGTGATTGTTATTCCCCTATCAGTCAATATTATTGCCCATACAGCTGTAAATGACCTAGTAATTTTGCATAGGATTGTTGTGTATTGATTGAATGCATAATATTGATATCGGACCCTGACAGCCGAGTGGCCACCAAGCTTATTCAACAAAGGAGATAACCTATCACCTCCACTTTGACTAGTTAAATTATTATCACCAAATGCTACCTGTAAAATATTCATCTTTGTTTCAGACCCTCCAGTCCCAAATGTACAAGTTGTTGTTGAGGAGCAGACATTGCCTCCACTTATCCTTCGAAGAGTCGAAAGTAAGAACGGACCAATTTGGTATGTGTCTCAGACTTAGAAAAATTGTTAAATCAATTGGCACCACAAAGGTTTTTAGTTAATACCCTGACTGTGACTCAGTTGATAGTGCTGTAAGTCAAATGATTGTGGGATCATACCCCACTCCTTATAATATACATCAAATCTAGGTCGATAAGGCACTGTTGGAGCACTGTCTTTCAGAATGAAAATTAAACCAAATCCACTGACTGTATCTCAGGTGAATGTGGATCCTCTTTCATGGAACTGGGGAATTCTTAGGGTCCTGGCCAATATCAAACCTTTTTTTAAAGCTTAAATCTGGATTTTTTTCCAACTTCTTGCAATGTGAAAATTTGCTGCAACCATTCACTGCTTTACAACAGTATTTCCTTGGCTGTAAAGTGCCTA